>NC_066290.1:1285950-1928926 GCF_905404315.1 Leptidea sinapis | reverse complement strand
TAATAGTACATCAATCTGTCCACGTGGCGTCTTATTCGTTGTGGTCTTTGATTCCCTAATCCACGACACACACAACACTACAATATCGGCATCAAATTAATAAGATTCCGTTACCGTGAGTACCCGTCATCATAATTACTACACTTGCTGTTACCCGCGACTTTGTCCGCGTTTACTAGCTGACCCAGCAAACGTTGTATTGCCGATATTAAAATCGCGATACAAAAGTAACTGTTGAAGTTGTATATATTTTTTAATGCTGACTCATAATCAAACAAATTTAAAAAAAAAAATAAAAAAAAAAATTCGTGTGGACCACCCTTAACATTTAGTGGGGTGAAAAATAGATGTTGTCTGATTCTCAGACCTACCCAATATGCACTAAAATATCATGAGAATCAGTCAAGCCGTTTCGTAGGAGTTCAATGTTTAACACCCGGAAACGCTCCTGTGATTCCTCTGGTGTTGCAAGAGATTGTGGGCGGCGGTGATCACTTAACAACAGGTGACCCGTTTGCTCGTTTGGCCTCCTTTTCCATAAAAAAAACATGTCACGAGAATTTTATATATTAGAGAATAACACTGCCGCAGACTTTTCTATAAACCAATAAGAGAGGAAAATAGTCCCACCATACATTGATTGTTTACGTCTCAAAAGGATCACTAGGCAGAGTGTTGATGAAAGCTTCCAACCAGCTAGATTTATTCCGACATCTTCAACAATCTTTGTCATATTTCAACCACTTAATACTAAACCTTAATAAAACCTTAACCTATTTCATGAATCATTCTGTCTTTTATTACAAATCACATAAAAATTCAATAGTTTTTAAGTTGATCGCAGACAGTCATCACTTTAAAAAGCGGCCAAGTACGAGTCGGACTCAGGACTTATGTAGGGTTCCGTAGAAGCTAGTAACATAATAAAACACGTATGGGTTTGATGAAAAAATTTTTTTGAGTTTCAGTTCTAAGTATGGGGAGCCCCCAAAATTAATTGTTTCTTTTCTATTTTTGTGTGAAAATCTTAATGCGGTTTACAGAATACATCTACTTCCCAAATTTCTTCTACGTTTCTACTACTCGTACCAAAGTGGCTGTGACATACGGACGGACAGACAGACAGACATGACGAATCTATGAGGGTTCCGTTTTTTGCAATTTGGCTACGGAATCCTAAAAATGATTTTAATTGTTACAATTTTAAAAAACACACACATACACTTATAACAACATAATTGTGCTTAACGCCACCTAATGAATTATTGAATATTTTAAAATTATGAAATAAAACAAAAAAGGGATTTATATACATACAATGCTAACAAACCAGAGTTGCTTAAATACTTTTACAAAACTAAATACAATAATGCTAACATTAAAACAATAACGTAATCCTAAACAAACTTAAAGCTTCCTTATAAACTTGGTAGAGCTTAATCTGTTGACAAAATATTGAGTTTCTAAACCGTTTCCGGCTCGATTCAAGCCAACTTCCGTTAACGTGATTTCGTTTTCGAAATTCAATTTTGATTTCACCATGACTTATTTCGACAATGTTGTTAACTTTTGAAGTCATGTTAGAGAATAAAACAAGTATAGGGATGATATTTGAAGCACTAGCTGATCAAGTCTCTGCTTCACTGCGGTTCATTCCATAAAAAATAATGATCTGTTCAAAGTCAAAACAAATTATAAATTCAGATATACTTTATTTGAATAGCTTTAAAAAACTAAAAACGCTTTTAAACCATAAACTTGGTATACTACCGTAACAGACGAACCCTGTGAAACTGAGGAAATTATCCTATGTGTGAGAAAGGGACGGAATTAATGAAGACCATTAAACCATTTGAAACAGTTTAGTATCCATTAGTTTCTCTCCGACTAAAGTATCATTTCACAGGTTCTTCAATACTACTTTCATGATGTTAATTTTTGTAGAATATGTGCACTAAAATACTAAATATTACATGTTATATACGCAGAAAACACTCTTTTTTCTATTATTTCTATTCAGATTATATTAATTAATAATAACATGTGTTCGAAAATAAAATATTGTATACGTGAATATGATGCCGTTTATCAATATTTGTCATAGGGATTATCTAAAAGCAAAATACTACACATTTCACTAACTCTCTAAAATCTACACATTAACATTTTAAATTTAACTAGCTACTAAGTTTATGTTTGATGTTAAACCAAGCGCTTTTAATCCTCATCAGCAATATATCTATAGGCCACACACTCCGGAGGGGTTCCAACCATATACCGTGCCAAGCCCTAGATTGGCACCCTCATGGAAATCAAAACGCGGCCGTCTAAAGCAAACCTGGCGGCGGACTGTATTTGACTAAGAGAATGACACCGGAAAGACCTGGAGTGAAAGAAAGGACCGATCGCTATGGAAATGCGCTGTGGACGCTCTCTGGACCCTACTCCTATTAGGGTTCAGAGGGACTTAGATGAATGAAGAAATTATGAATCTATATATACTAATATATTGAGAGACGTTTTTTTCCTTCGGTTGTTCTGCGAAAACTGCTGAACCGATCGAAATAATACTTATACCATACATGCAACGTATTTCGGAGATGTTAGTATATAATTTATGGTGATTACGTATGCGGAACGTATATCTTTGACTTGGAAATACTTATATAGGAATGTATATGAAATACTGACATTTCATTACATATGACAATTAATGAGCGGAGCGGAGGATATGAGCTATCATTTCATGAATGGAATGGAATTTAATGGATTCGTCCGCATTGTTGACACCAGAATAGACATATACTTATAATGCCTACTACTCGGCTAAGTCTGATGTATATGCTTTTACAATAAGATCCCAAAAAGTGTTCAAAACAAAAGTATTACGTTATTCAAAAGAATTGTTAAACGTGGGGGCTGGATGATCTTGTTACCGGGAGGTCTGCTTGATGTGTTTTTTTATTATTATTATTTCCTTTAAAGTTAAAGTTATTATATATTTTATTTAATGAAATGCTCACATAATGCCTCTATTTATTTATGGTATGTGTGGATTGATGCATCTACTATACTCAATAACTCTTGTGTTTATAAGTATTAATTTACTTTTTTTTCTTTTTTTGACTTACTCATGTAAGCCTTTCAGTTTTTGACTTTTGAGTATTTTTGTTGCGTCACTTTGCTGATATTGTTGCTGCAATATTGTAATTGAAATGATTTGTAAAACAACTAAAATGTAAATCTTGACTTAAAAGAGTGGCAATGAGTTTCTTGCTACTTCTTCTCATTAGCTCAACCCTTTACGAAGTAGCGGTAAAGTCAATAAGAAACAATATTTATATATTTTTTTTTGACATTCATAAGTGTCATTTTTGTGACCTACATGAATAAAGTGTTTTTGAATTTGAATTTGAAGTTGTGTGGTAAAGGTTACTATAACATAAATGAATTTCTCAATGATACCACAGA
Organism: Leptidea sinapis; assembly: GCF_905404315.1. Classification (NCBI taxonomy): domain Eukaryota; kingdom Metazoa; phylum Arthropoda; class Insecta; order Lepidoptera; family Pieridae; genus Leptidea; species Leptidea sinapis. The sequence goes on along the minus strand of NC_066290.1, from coordinate 1,925,455 downwards.
TTGGGAATGGCGCGACCGCCCTAGTCTATTAAACATTAAGTTTAATTGTACAATATTACTTTGTAAACATATTATTTTGATGAAAAAAAGCCCGCCGAGATGGTTCCGCCCATTCTTCTCAATTCTGAGGCATTCGTTTAGGAATGGGTGGTAGTTTCTGACTTTCAATAAGTTTTTTTTGACATCCTATTTTGAATAAACATATTTGAATTTGAATTGACATTATAATATTCACTAAGCCGCATTACATAGACAGGAAAATGAAAATAAACTACTATATTGACCTCCGGCGTAAGAACATAGAGTATATTTTTTTTTTGAAAAAATAAAAACTGTATTCAAAGAAATCTCCCAACAGTAAATAAATAAAATGTATCTCTATTTTTCCCTCGGGAACGATAACAACTGGGTTATCCTTGATCCCTGACTCTTGTGTATGTCTTAGTCTTCGCATCTTTTATTGTTTGCTTGTTTGCGATTCAAAACACGGCATCCGTAAGTATTTAATGTTAATTCCAATTTGGTTCCTTAATGCGTTACTAAATCACATTTCAATTCATATTAAAAATGCCCAATCTATATATATGTAATGAAAATGGTCTTTGTTTGAGGCTCTTTCACGCCTAAACCACTAATCGTATCGACATGAATTTACCACCATTCGATGCGGAATTTATCCTAGATGGTTTATAGCTACTTATTTTTATTGTATTTGTAATGAAATGAATGAAATTTAATGTATTTCCTTTTAAAATTCGCCCAGCGAAGCGGGCGGGAACAGCTAGTACTTATAACTTAAATCCAAAATGGTTTTTAGCTGCACTCCTTGCCGCCAAATGCGGTCCAAAACAGACAGTTATTTTATTATAATTTAATAAATTTGTTTCAATCTGTCTATAAATTTATTCGAAATTATTTTAAAATCGGTAAGTCAAATGTAATATTTATTTTACTTAGTCATTGTTTTCTTTAGGTATTCATGAAAAATTAATAGGTTAAGACTTTTGAATACAATTTCATAAAATTTTTTCGTTATAAAAATGTCTTAGATTATTAATTATACATCTTGATAGGCTTTGATAGCTGTGAAAACGTCGAAAAAAAATTGAGTTTAGAGTTAACCTCTATTTTCAGCAATGCACGCACACTAACACAAAGTATCATACAAGGCGCGAGTGTAAGACGTAGTTTGTCACGCACACTAAAGTATATACCTGGCCTGTTTTCATCGGTTGTCAACAGCAAGAGAATATCTAGACATAATATAAATAATTTAAGAAAATTGTATTTAAAAGTCACAGAAGCTTACGTCTGTCGCATAGATTTGATGTTCTGCTTACATGAGCTCTCCAAGTATTTAGGCATTTACATCACATTTACCTACAAATAAATAAAGCCGCATCTAAATCCATACGTTTGACATTTACAAGTTCCAGACATACACACAGATACACGGGTTAAATTTAAACTTAAGGTTAATCACGTCTAATTTTCGCAGTGGGAGGCTCCTTTGCACAGGATGGGTACCACAACGGCGCCTATTTCTGCGGCGAAGCAGTAATGTGTAAGCATTATTGTGTTTCGGTCTGAAGGGCGCCGTAGCTAGTGAAATTACTGGGCAAATGAGACTTAAGATCTTATGGCTCAAGGTAACGTTATTGTGTCAAGTTGAATTTGTTGGGTTTTTCAAGAATCCTGAGCGGCAATGCATTGTAATGGGTAGGGCGTATCAATTCCCAGCAACTGAACGTCCTGCTCGACTCTCCCTTTTTTTTTATAAAAAAAAATAACGTAGGGGGTTAATAAAGGTCATAAGACGGTCAGATTGTCGTGTTTCCTTTTAATCCCATAAAACAGATCATCCAACCAATTTTCAATATTTATGATTACATTATTCAAGTTAAAAACCAGTTCAATGAATGTAGAACAAAAAACACAAGTTACATGTATTCATGTTATGAAAACAGAAAACATTGTTCAAACTGTATTGAAAACATTCCAAAACTTCTTTTTTTTTTCTCGGCGTTTCCGTGAAGCAAAAGCATGACATAACATGGAATCCAAAGCATTTTTACAAAGTTACGCATTGCGGGGGGCGAACGCTTTGGGCGGGAGCCAGATATTTTATCTTATCTATGGTAATGCGTAATTTCGTTTAGTAATTACATAAATCAGTTTCAGCATGGGTACCCTTATCAATTAACTATGTAACTAACTCTATGGTACCGTAGCAATGAGTTTTAGTATTATATTATAATATTTCCCGCCATTTAATATTTCGAGGCTAAGTAACAATAATGGAATGGTGTTAAAGAAAAAAGCATTGCGATGATTGCATAATTTTTAAGAGACTTCACTTCTTCTTATCATCATACAAGTTTTGGGGGCCGCGTGTTACATATAAAAATACTGTTTAAACCAGAATTTACTGAAATCCAATAATAATATAATAATTTTATTGTTAAAAAATGAAGTATTCCGTTCTCTTTCTTGTATCACCAGAGTAGAGGTGTCTCATTTTATTACAGGACTTATGGCCAAACTAGGCAAGTCCAAATACAATTTATTTAAGAGATAAAAAAATAGAAACACTAAATTTTGTTTGGTAACCTATTCTTTATTAAAAAATCTCAGTCACAAAATACATACACACATGTTACCACATACACACACACACTTTCACACAAGGATACCTTATTGATTACATATGTTTAAAATTTCCTCACTTTGCTATACAAGTTTTTATATCAAGTAACTTATTTAAGAGTTTTGTTTTGGCCTTACATTATTAAATCTTTGTTGGCATATATATTGTACTAGCTGCCCCGACAGACTTTGTTCTGTAGATAATAAAAAAAATACTGTTTTATAGGAATTTGCCAATAATCAAAACATAAAGGATTATTTCATAAAAAAGGCTACCCGTTGTTATAATGAAATTGTTACACAGCGGAAATGTCAAACCGTGCGTCACTAAATTCTCTCATAGAAAATATGTCCATAAAAAACAAATATTGAAAATAAAAATAATTATTGGTCCCAAATCGAAATAAAAACTATCCTATCTCTCAAGTTGTACCAAACTGCACTCCATGGAGTAATCCCCATCAAAATCCGTTCATTAGTTTAGGAGTCCATCGCGGACAAACTACGTGTCACGTAATTTATATATATTAAGATTATATGACCTTGCTAATAATTGATGTATAGCTGTAGAGTTTATGAAATAGAAATAATACGCCGCAATCTAGATAGACAAAGTCGCGGGTGCTAGCTGGTATGTATAAATCAGCTAAAACACTTAAACTTAATTTGTTTTTCGTAAACGCTTCGCAATGATTGAGTGCACGCAACTTTACAAAGCTCTAACTTGTTTTTTAGCCCGTGATAAATCACTGAAAGTGTAGGCGTCAGAGGACGTGTTAAATTGTTCTTGATCGAAGAACAATTAATTAGTCTAGGAATTAAGTTCGCCCCAGTAATTAATCTGCTTCCAATAAAGCCAAAACAATGTTCATTTTAACTGAAATCTTTTTGAGTTGAACAATTCTTGGGAGATTTCCATGCGCAGGCTGGTTGGGTAAAGCAACAGTGTCTTTTATTGTTACTATAACTGTTGGCTTGGAATTAGATCGGCTTCTAACCAGTACCGACTTACGTAGTAACTACGGACTCTCCAAGCAAGCATAACTATGTTTCAGTATGAGACTTACCCCCTTATTCATAATAGTCTGCTAACTTAAAGCATTGTTAATTCTCACTCTGTCTTCTTCTATTGACCTAAGTCAGAATGAGAAAAAACACTCCTTAGCGGCTGTTTAAAGTTAGCGGACCATTATGAATAATGGGATTATTATATTGTGTTACGCTACTGCTTGTGGAGGCGAAATAGGGTGGATCATTCCCTTCCCTAAAATATGTTCGAGGGAAGTGATGGCTGGTCCATACGATTGTGGTGGCTGGATGTACCTCTCACCGGGAAGTCTGCTTTATTTTTTTTCATTTGTTTTTTTAAATTTAAGCTATTATGTGTTTTTTATATACAATCAAATTAGTTTTCACCACCAAATTGATACTTTTTAAGAATAGTTAAGATAAAAACCAAATTAATTTATAAGTAGGCAGAATAATAAGTAATATTATTATAAATAAATTTCGAACCTAAAGAGATACATTAAAATTATTAACTTAGTTGTTCTAGAATCCTGAAGAAAACTCCCCGACTGTATCTGTATCTGTTCCAGTAATCATTTCTTTCTATAAAAAATTGCATTACATTCCATTGAAACCTTACTATTCACACTCTTTTTCATTATTGAGTTTAAATAAAGATTATAATTAACTTTTATAGTATATCATTCAAATAAGAATACGCCAAAATATATATTTAATGAAAAAACAACTTAGGTATGAATGTTGAGCACTCCGTGTAGTATCATATCCGAAAAAAATTGTTTTCATTTTGTACCTAATGAAAAGTTAAACACTACAAAACAAAATAAGAAGATAAAATCACACTCGGGCGGATTTAAATAAAAAATAAATCACTTTTTTCATTTAGTGACAAAGTTTTTTTCTATTTACGATTGATATGTATATATATATATATAGTAGAGATAAAACGGAATACTGGGTCTCGAAATCTCGAGCGACTGCCAATTCCATGGCCATCTGGAGGGCAAAGACAAATTGGCTTCGAAGAAGCTGGGCGTCATTAATAGAGCACGGCAATACTTCAAGCCGGCCCACATTCTAGCGCTCTACAAAGCGCAGGTTCGGCCACACATGTAGTATTGCTGTCATCTCTGGTCTGGCGCACCCCAGTATCAGCTCGACCCATTTGACCGCGTGCACCGCAGAGCAGCTCGAATTGTCGGGGACCCAGTGCCCTGGGAACAGCTGGATCACCTCTGGCGTCGCGTAGAGACGTCGCTTCATTGTGTGTCTTCTACCGCATTTATCACGGGGAGTGTTCCGAAGAGCTGTTTAACCGGATTATATATAGGATATCATCCCCCCCATCTAGATGTGTAGCGGTCCTCCACAGTGCGATTTTCAAGGAGCTTTATTCCTCGTACTACAAAGCTGTAGAATGAATTTCCTTGTGCGGTGTTTCCGGGACGATACGACATGGGTACCTTCAAAAAAAGCGCGTACACCTTCCTTAAAGGCCGGCAACGCTCTTGTGATTTCTCTGGTGTTGCAAGAGAATGTGGGCGGCGGTGATCACTTAACACCAGTTGACCCGTACGCTCGTTTGTCCTCCTATTCCATAAATAAAAGAAAATTCCCGTATAAAAATAAAAGAGCATATAAATGAAAACAATTAGCTGAAGTAGCCAAAGCAATCATTTTAAACATAATAATATGAAAATTATGATAGGCTGACAGGAATTTAATTATCTTTAGTTTGCTCAATATATTTGTAAACATGTGTCCATTGAAATTATCGTTTATTAAATGTTCATACTTTTATCAATATTAATTTTGAGTTTATTTTGTATGCTATCACAATATTTGCTATATTTCTGTTATCTTTTTTACGTATTGGAAAATTTATACATACCTTGATTAAGATAAGACAAAGAATCTGATCTTGAAATATTTCTTAGGCAGCAGTTATTGTTGACTTAATATTTCAACGAGAAACCAATTTAAAATATATGTCACTTGTAGAAGGCGTGATATATTATGTTCATAGTTCAAATTATATGTCTAGATAGACTGTGACACTTCCGAATACGTCGATAAAATAGCGGCGAACAGTTAGCCTCTATTCTCAGAAACTCATACACTCCAATACAAAGTGACATTCATATCTTGTCCACACGCACTGAAGTCATAAGCCTGGCCTGTTGTCATGCGTTACCTAGCAATAAGATATTTCGTCTGGACGTATTAAATCATTTACTTACCAGTGAGAGGTTGCCCGCTAGATTATGGGTACCACAACGGCGCCTAATTCTGCCGTGAAGCAGTAATGTGTAAACATGAGCGCAATTATTGTAGTGCCGCTCAGGATTTTTGGGTTTTTCAAGAATCCTGAGCGGAACTGCATTGTAAATGGCAAGGCGTATCAGTAACCATCAGCTGAAGGTCTTGATTGTCTCGTCCCTTATTTTCATTAAAAAATCTGATGTTTATTAGTTTAGGTAATTTTTTAATAAGTTATTGAGCGAATAGATACCTTTTGTTAAGTTTAACCATCATAATAGTGACAACATGATCATTCATAACGCAACAATAAATTATCGATACTGTTATTTCCTTGCGATTTCTTGGGCACCCTAGCACAAGAAAGTCTGGATAAACAAACTTCCTATTAACCGATGGTAACTGATCACTACTGTACATCTTGGTTATCCATATCAGAATCAAAAACTTGCTGAGTATTGCTGCGTGTAAGAGTAGTAACATTGCTGATTAAAGATCGCACTTTAGCATGGTTATAAAAATATCCATGTATTGTTTCAAAATGTACATGAGAATCGAAAAGCAAGAAGTCATTTAAATATGTTCAAAAGAAAAGTGTTTGAATTCTGAAGTTATAAATTTTACCTCCACTTTGGAGAGATTCAATATTGATGAAAAGTGGCACAAAACTCAATAGTTATTAAATTATTAAAACTTTCATGAGTCATTATTAAATTATTTATTAAACCGGCTCTACCCACGTTTGATCGGTGTACACATTACATCTCAGTAAGTAAGACAGTACAGTAAGAGGTGGGACGTTATCGCGAACCCACAAAAACTCCTGATGAAGCACCTCCGAATGGTCCGAAACTAGTCGGTACCCACACCGATAAAACGTGAGGAAAGCCGTATTAATAAATAACTTATAGTCACATTATCAACAAAATAACAGACTTATTATTTTACAAATTTTATTAATCTATATAAGGTGATGTTAATAAAGTCTCCAATGTTTTGACTTACTAATAAAAAAAATGTTATAAGCTACTCTGAAGTGAAATACAAGTGATCCCATGGCTCACCTCGCTATCAATCATCATTATATAAAAATGACGTTGATATGAAGTTGACTCCGGTGCTAACGCGTTTATTCCGGCACTCTTATTCCAAAGGCGTAGTCCCTGAGTCATGGAAGTCAGCCCTTGTCCATCCGATCCAAAAAAAAGGAGATAGTTCGGATCCGGCAAACTACAGGTCTATTGCTATTACCTCCCTGCTCTCCAAAATCATGGAGAGCATAATTAGCTAAAAAAAAAATATTTAAAAATTAATAATGATTACCACTGTCTTTCTTGGCACGTTTGGCCGCCCTCGTAACACCGGGTAAGTAAGCTCTCACAGTTTGGTTGTAAAGAGAAGAAAGTTCTTTGAAAACCAATGACGTAGGAACGCCAGATTCATTTGGAGAGGATTATATTTGACTTCGAGGCGTGTGGTACAATACTAGAATTCAACGATAGTAAACACGTAATACAGTTCCTCGAAAGAAGCGTTCGTAGTGCGTTTCTATCACCATTGGCGTTTACGGGTGCATCAAAAGTTTATCAGAACTAGTCGATAGCAACACATATTAATCGTAAGTAAAGCCGACTTAAATAAATATAGTTAATAATATACTGTAGCAAACAATAAGTTTCATAAAGAACAAGGTGGTATGCATTCAAACATCTTTTGAAGTTTAAGTGCCTTCTAATGTTACACTATCTAGTAGTTGAGTAGCCGGCAGCTAAATGATGGTGTAAGCTACATGATATACGCGTTTTTTATGTTAATTAAGTCGATAATTACCAACAGATTTGCAGACGTAGTATGGGCTAATCAACGCTTATAAAATCTTATTATTTATTTGATTAATAATCGAAACCATGTAATGGTATAAAACTTTTATCTGTCGTTTATAAAAACCAGTCTCGCGAAACTCTCTAAGAAAAAAGCGATTCACTCGATTGTATGAAACGCCGAAATCCACTACGTTTTAAGCATCTGTTCGCTTTCAAACTTAGCTGGATTATACTTCGTCATCATATCGGAAATACTGTATCAAACTTATGTCAAATCTCACTGCACCTTTCATACTACACTAAATTTTAATTTTTACTTTGGCAGTCCCGCTTCTTATAACGTAGTATTTACTATAATTTTTACTGTAATGTCGCTTTTTTACTATAAAGTTTTTTTATTTTGTATAAAGATTTTATGGCCTGGTAACGAGACCTTTAAGCCATGAAAAGAACAGTATTTTGGTGCCACAGACAAATATATCTTGGTTAGATATTGAAGGCTCATAGAAATATTAGGTAACGAGTGGAATAGTATGAAACTTATGTGATAGCAGGTGATTTCCGATCTGTGAAATTAATAAAATTTTATAAATAAGAGAAAGCAATAATTTGCCACGCTATAAAAATGGGACTACATGATAATCCATTGCGTGTTAAATCGCTGAGTACTTATGACTTGTACCACATTTATACGAAAGTTTATTACTTGTCATCACACGCAATACCATTACGACTGCTTTTTATGAACATAAATTATATAGTTTTGTATGTCACCGCTATATCAGTGTACAACATAATATATGACTTAATAGTGTCTTTATCAGTTTTATGTTATTTTGGTCGTCTTTGTATAATCGATAGTGACACTGATATAAACTAATCTTTTTGTAAGATATTGTGTATTTATTTTTGTTCTCACGTTATTATTAAATATATAGTATGATTTTACGTAGTATAAGATACTCGAATATTGGACTTTTTGTATTCTAGCCATATGATGTGTATGGATTAATTCATCTAATATATCCGTATCTGTGAAATATGTGTTAGGACGCGTTTTTGTTTATATTTTGTATCTCTTCCTATTTGTTCAGTTCTTGTGATGTGTTTGTTATGTTTCCTTGTAATAATAAATAAATAAATCCACTGTTTACTCAGTAACTCTTGTGTTTTTACTTAGTAATATATATTTACTTTCTTTTTACCTACTTGTGAAAGTCATTCAGTTTTGAAGTTTGAGTATTTTTGTTGCATCAGTTTTTCATATATTGTAATTGAAATTATTTGTAAAACGATGTAGCTGTGAATGTTGATTTAAAAGAGTAACAATGAGTTTCTTGCCACTTCTTTAAAAGAAAGCTCAACCTTTTCCAAAGTGTTGGTAGATGAAGTAGAAAAGAAAACCTACTTGAATAAAGGGATTTTGATTTGATTTGAATATCCCAATATTATTTGAATACTGAGTTATACTATGAAAAACAATATTTTTTACATTAGTATTGGTCACTGAAAATAAAAAATTTTTTAGGCGAAGGTTATAGATAATTCTTAAACTAAGCTAATAGTTTAGGGTATAATTTGTACGAAAGTCGTGATTACTACGAATCTACTTTTTTAATTATTATTAACAAGATCAGAAAAAGAAGTTGAAAGAATTCTCTTGTGATATAAAAACCATTTTCTTAAACACACGTAATATATATTCAAAGCACGCATGCCCGAACACCTCACAACTAATGTGGGGTCATAATATTTGGTTATGAAACTCATAATGGCTGGTTAACTGCTGTAACTGACTCAAGTTTATGACTCATACATTATGAGTCATTAATAGCGTATTTTATGACCGCTACACAATATGGATGTTTTGCCTCCAATTGCCGCTACACAGCGGCAATTGGAGGTAAGTACAAATAATTTTATTTCCAAAGCTTCCTTACTGCTATGCAAATCCCTGACACACGAGGTAATAATAATAACCTTTAGGCGTAGTGACGTCCCTCGCTTCATTGTGTGACTTCTACCGCGTCTATCGCGGAGAGTATTCCGAAGAGCTTTTTCACCAGATTCCTGCCGCTAGACTCCATCTTTACACGACACAAAGCCACAAAGAAGAATATCATCTACACTATCTGGATGTGTGGCGTTCCTCCACAGTGCGGTTTTCAAGAAACTTTCTTTCACATACAACCGGGGTTTCCGGGGTTTTTAAAAAACACGTACACCTTGGTTAAACACTGGCAACGCTCCTGTGATTCCTCTAGTGTTGCAGGAGAGTATGTGCAGCAGTGATAACTTAAAATCGAATCATTACCTCCTCTTCCATAAATAAAATAGACCACGAAGTACTCGTGGCACGATGATGCCATGATGTTACATAAAATATTCAGTTTTTTGGAATAGACTCCTCAATTGGGTCCATATTGGTTTTCTTTGCTGGTTACTCCATAAGATCAGAACCTCCTGGGATGTTCGCAAACTTCTCATGGTATTTCTCTTATTTAAGGGGCTTTTTTCATTTGGTCTTTAACTTGCCACATTCAAATTCATTTGTAAAATAAATAAGATTCTTTTTAGGAATTAAAAATAATGCTTCACATTACTCGGTTGCACGCTAAAGTGTCACACTAAGTGAAGTTCCTTCTCTATACCACTTAATAAGCAGTTCGAAGCAAGTCGAGAGCGCTTTTTATTCCAAATTATATAACATAAATTAATATTTTATGTTACCTGAAGGTGGTCTTAATAGCGTGTACTATTTCACATAAATATGCCTATCAACAAAAATAATTATTCAAATAATATTTTAGAACCATAAATCAACACGTTTAAACAAACTTTATAATTGGATGTAGTTCCTGAAAAACGTTCTAAGACACAAACATCACATTTTAAGGAATTCGCGTTTAAAATTTAATAAATATTAGTGTATTCCATACATGTGGGTTGGGCTACTAAGCAATGATGTCATTTATAGAGTGACAGTAGTGCTGCCATTTTTGTCAGTCCGTTAATATGAATTACGTGACCAGTTTTGTGTTCTTAACTCAATTTCGAAATGATTTTGGCTTGGAACGTTTTTCTGGAATTAAGTCCAATTTTAGTACAGATTTTTAACACCCCAAAAATAATGCATTATAAACCAAACATGGAAATAATTGCAATGTTTCCAGTACAGATCGATCCCTTAAACTATCTCAGGATCTCAGGATCAGACAACCGTCTGGAACAAACTCCTGTGCAAGAATATCTTAACGACGTTCAGAATTGGTTTTATTCCATTTTGTGAACTAGTAATACAATTTAAGCTAAACGGGAGTTGGTACAAAAGCAGTAAAACAGAATCCAATCTGTTTCGTTGGAAGCTAAGCGTGTAAAACTGAGGCAAACTTTCTATGGAAACGTCAAGCGCGATGAAGAATCGTCTAAGTTTTTCTATTTTCATCTGAAAATAAAATATATCCACATCCATTTTGCTAAGCTTCGAACGAAGAAATAAACGAAGATAATGTTATGAAGTACTTTACTTCCCTCTCAGTTAAGACTTACTTGCTTGAATATGTGAGGGTCAGTTGTGCAATAATAGGCAGAAACATTGACTCGTATCACGGTAATCTCGGTTCGATTCTCGCCCGCCACGTAACAACCAAAAATCGAAAAAAACATGTTTCCGATTTTCGAATTCATATTTACGTTTATTCTACTTTATAAGATCGGCAACGCTCTTGGGATTCTTCTGGTCTAAGAAAAGATATTCTGCATGTCGTTTGTTGTCCTATACGATAAAAAAAAAACAAATATCTTCAACAATAAAGGCTTTCTGCATACTTCCAATATTTCTACATTGTTGCATGCATGTATGTATGCACGTTTGTCCTAATCTTTCGTAAAAAAAAGTGTGCTTTTGCATGTGTTATGTTATGTTATGGACAAACTAGCTGACCCGACAGACGTTGTTCTGTACATATTAAATAAAAAAACTGTTTTCATGCATTTATCAATAATATTTCACAATATCGAGAATTACTTCGTAAAATATACTCCCTGTTGTAATAGTAAAATTGTTTCAATAAATTCTCTCATAGAAAATATGTCCAAAAGAAATATTGGAAATAAAGATTATTATAGGTCCCAAATCTAAATAAAAACTATTATATCCCTCAAGATGGACTACACTGCACTCCATGAAGTAATCCTCATTAAAATCCGTTCATTAGTTTAGGAGTTTACTGGAAACAAACATCAGGACACTGGATTTTTATATATTATTAAAGATATTGAAAAAATAGATTAAAGGTACTCCTTTACCTACCTACTTTAGTACCTACGGACGTGGCTTAACCTCTTGTATTATGTGTGCGACTATATATTTTTTTTTCAAATTGGAATAAATAAAATTGCAACGCCAGAGGGATTTTTACATGTTAACCTGGACGTGGTGCAGGAAATTTCTTGAAAACCATACTGTGTGTTAACGCCACTCATCTAGATCGTGAGGATAATATCTCTCAGCTGTTTCCCATACTACAGGATAATATTTACAATGTAACATCTTTAACAGCGTTACAAAAAATTTAAACGAAAAAATACAGTCCCAACCCACAATTGACTAAGTTTCGATAACCTTTTTTTGTTTTATTTATTTGGACATAAATTCAGATGCATCATTTAACACCAAATAGATATAATGAGATAGAAATAAGGATCCTTAAGCAATTTATTTTAATTTTCGTGGTTTTGGGTGGATACGTTTCGTATTTTATTGCATCTATCAAGGTACGCTATCTAGGTCTATTCGGGTTTATTTCTGCCACTAAAATCAACATTTATGATGAAATAACATCAAATTAAAATATTCTTATTCAAACTAGGATATAATATCACTGAAAGTCAAGAACTACCACTCAATCGAAAAAGTATACCAGAACGGAGAAGAACGGGCGCAAGAAACTCAGCGATTTTTTTTATTAAAATATGACAATGTAAAATCGTACAGTAAAATTTATCATTTAAAAATCGTGTTCTATTGCCTTAGGGTGGTCGCTCCATTTCCAATCTGCGGTATCATTAAGAAAGTTATTGTTATAGTAACCTTCAGCACACAAAATTTAAAAAAATAGAATATTACTTTGTCAAGTCAGAGCTGGCTGTGGTTACAAATATTTTGTGTATCAACAAAAATATTTACATGAATAATAATCCTAAAGTGACTTAAGAACGGCAACTTGGTTGGTTAATATTTAATACTTATTTTTTTTAATTAGTATAAATAAATATGTTTGTTATAATATAATAATATTGTTATTTTTAGAGTATCTTCAAAGTTTACCATAGGAATACCAAATGATGACTACTTAAATGTTAAATGGTTTATTGTTAATCATAGCTTTATTTTTTATCTGTTAACATTTTGACTGTTGCTTCTCAATACATTTTTGATAATGTTTTGTATGTTCATAAGCACATTGAGGAATTTTCTAGAAACTGTGACATTCATAATGTTAGCACGAGAAACAAACATAAACTTGTTATGCCTACTACTCGGTTGGGTCGAGTTAGTAAGTCTTTTGTTGGGCGATGTATATGCTTCTACAATATGATCACAGAAAATGTACAAAACAAATGTGTTACGAAATTTAACATAATTGTTAAAAAACGTTTGTGTGGGAAAGGTTATTATAGCATAAACGATTTTCTTAATGACACCACGGACTGGGAATAAAGCGAACACCCTCAGGCTCTTTAATTATAAATGTTTATTGTACGATATTACATTGTAATCCATATTTTATGTTAAAAAAAAAGCCCGCTGAGTTTCTTGCGCCCATTCTTCTCAGGTCTGAGGCAGTCTCTTTTGAATGGGTGGTAGATTTTGACGTTCAATAAGTGATTTTAAGTCCTATTTTGAATAAAAATATTTGAATTTGAATTTGAATGTGGTGATTCATTAACAGTTACAATGTAGTCATACGTATAAGCTTGTAAAATATTCAAACGTACTGTAACTTACCGTTATTGAATGACAATGTAAACATAAAAAGATCTATTTAAATAAATTATTTATATTCATATATCCCCACCAACTTACAAATCTACATAGATTAAGAAACATTAATTAGAATAAATTTAATGGAACTTAAAAATGTTTACGTAATAACAACGTTTCGTGTTGATTCATTCGACAACAGCGACTGAATACAACATTGAATTGTTTTGCAGCGAATGCCATTTGTCTAGGACTGCTGAACGACGTTTCCAAGCGATTAGTTCTAATCTAAAACACTTAAATCCACTTAGTGTGGTTATAGGACGTTTACCCTGGAATGGTATCATTGTCTTAATTCGACAGAGATATCTAGTTGTAATAATAAAGTTCCTTATAACAGAAGATGTTCTGTATTGGTATAATATTTATGTAGTATTTTTTTTTATGAAAATAAGGGACGAGACGAGCAGGACGTTCAGCTAATGGTAATTGATACGCCTTGCCCATTACAATGCAGTGCCGCTGAGGATTCTTGAAAAACCCCAAATATTCTGAGTGGCACTACAACTGCGCTCGTCATCTTGAGACATAAGATGTCAAGTCTCATTTGCCCAGGAATATCACTAGCTGCGGCGCCCTTCAGACCGAAACACAGTAATGCTTACACATTACTGCTTCACGGCAGAAATAGGCGCCGTTGTGATACCCATAATCTAGCCGGCATCCTGTGCAAAGGAGCATCCCACGAGTAATACCCGCGACTTTATAGTATTTTTAGGTAGTATTTTTTATTTCTTAATAAACTCAAATAATACAAAATAAACTACTGAGGTTAATACATTCCTATAAGCTACCAACTTTAGAACTTTTATCCCCCTTTTCATCCCTAGGTCTTAATTTAGAAAAGGGCTAGAGCAATTAATATTTTTTTATTTCTTAACAAGTGCTTAAATGCAAAGTTTCATTGTGCTATCTTCGATAATGACGAACTTTCATTCAAACTTCCTACCCCTATTTCAACAGCGATAAAAGATACCTACGTCCTTTCCCAAACTCTTGTCTACCTCTCTACTAAAATCGGTTCAGTGGCTTAGGCGTGAAACCGTAACAAATAAACTTACATTCACATTTATAATATTAGTATATATAACTACAGATATTATGGTTAACTACTTTGAAGAAGTCACAGATATTAGTTAGTTACCAATAGAAGTTAAGACGTATAGCTATAAAATAGCAATAGTTTGCTTGAGTTATAATTAGAACTTAAATAGTTGTAAAGTCATTATAATAAATACATTATATACTTTATTTGCCCACTATGGGGTGCCATGGGGAACTCTAAATATTCATAGCTGACATTATGTATTTTTATATATTTACTAGCTGACCCAGCAAACGTTGTATTGCCGATATTAAAATCGCGATACAAAAGTAACTGTTGATCGTAGATGGGTGAAAATTTGAAGTTGTATGTATTTTTAATGCTGACATATAACCAGTTAAAAAAAACGTCAAAAAAAAAAAAATGGCATGGACCACCCTTAACATTTAGGGGGGTGAAAAATAGTTGTTGTCCGATTTTCAGACCCACCCAATATGCACTCAAAATTCTTGAGTGCTAATTCCGCCAATATTCGTCTTCAAACAATTCGACACGTGTTTCGCCTCTTCACAAGGCATCCTCAGGAGATGTTGACTCGCCAAACTCTTTGAGTTTGAATCAAAATATTTGGATGTATTTATAATGATATGTAAGTACCTATAGTATGTATGATAAAAAAATGTTCAATATAGAAATAGAATAGAATAGAAGAAGAAACACAATAACACATTATAGATAGTATCAACACAATATATTATACATCGTAACATCTCAGTGTTACTGTGCAATAAATAAACAGGCATTACAATAGATAGAGCATCGTTTTCAAACAAAATTATATATTGAACGATATTTGGTAAAAGAACCGCGAAATGCCAGCTCCTGCGTATTTTTGTGGTGATAAAGCTGGTGCTCCAGTACAATCATACAAATAACTTAGCTATATTTTGTGCGTTACTATAACATTAAATCTGCAATTTTAATATTATGTAATTGTGCTGAGAAAATACCGTCTTTTCTGCTCGTGCTCGCTGATTCCCCTGTGCCCACCGCCGTGTCAAGCACTAGGAGCATAAATTCGCAGTGCTAGAGGAGACGCAACCGCAAACTCAAGTAAAGCCGATATAAAAATATAGGTAGTTAAAAATTCACGAAGGTTTTTTTTTTTAATGAAAATCAGGGACGAGACGAGCAGGACGTTACGATAGATGTTAAGTCTCATTTGCCTAGTAATTTCACTAGCTACGGTGCCCTTCAGACCGAAAGTAATTACACATAACTGCTTCACGACAGAAATAGGCGCCGTTGTGGTACCCATAATCTAGCCGGCATCCGGTTCAAAGAAGTCCCACAGTTTTTTATAACAATTGAGGTACTTTATTAGAAATCAATAAGACACTATTAATTTATGAATAATCAACAAAATTTTTGTATTCTGATTTTTTTTAAAAAAAAATTAGGACAAACGAGCGCACGTCATCGTCGCTCAAATTCTCTTGCTCTAGCGGAATCACACGAGTGTCACTGGCTCTTAAGGTGGGCACTATATTTCAATGTATATTTTTTTACTTACTGCTCTCAGCTTGACAACACAATTTTACCAAGCGTCCAACTTTCGATTGTTATTATTTATAGCGTACCAATTATTATTATCGCTAATAGTGGTCGATTGGCTCAACGCAGGAAATATGAGAGAAACCTTTTATCAAATTTCACTTACCCAACGAACCCGAGACTAGGTTGCGATTATCCTCAGCAAAATTGTGAAAACATTCGTTAGTATTACTCGTTTTTTGTACCTGAATGTGCTTTTGATTTATTACGTTTTGCCGCCTTTTTATTGTTATTTGTTTGCAATAGATCATTTTTTGTTAACCCCACGTCTGATTAGCTAAATTTTGTTGAAGGCATGGTACGAATCCAATTGTAAGGTTGTTGTACGTTTTACAATTACTATTGGTGTTCTAGGTGTGAGTGCCGAATATTTAAAGGCACAATAGATATCACATCTTAGCCCTCAGCGCGACGAGCGCAGAGCGATGTGGTTGGGGTCTCGTATTGCGTTGCGACTTGAAGAAATCTGTAACTGCTATTGTCAGATAAAACAAAAAAAAATTGTCTCTAACCTTAAAAAGTAGATTATTAGCCGTCTAGGCTATAATTATAATATATTATTGTGATAACTTTTTATATATTATAATTGCCAAACTAAAGTGGCAGTGGGCAGGGCACATAGCTCCATGGATAGATGATCGGTGGGGCCGTAGGTCCATAACAAAATGGATCGATGATCTGGGCAATACCGCTGGAACAGGTTGGACGAGGGCAGCGCAGGACCGGTCATCGAGGACGTCTGAAATTATGAGCGTGACCAGAGTGACATCAACCACCTCATGCTTTTTTTAATTTTTTTTTGTTACACAATATTCTTTTTCGTTTTTGCCTATTGAAATTTTTTTTTCTTCCTATTATTTGATTTTCTATAAAAGCCCATTTTTTAGTTTATTTAGCTATTAATTTTGTGTATATATTGCTATTTACAATTTGAATCATTAATGTAATACTGTTAATTATAAAAATTTCAATAAAAATATAGATGGCGCTGATTCATAAGCTCGCGGGTCGCAACGGCTTGATAGAGCGTTAAACAACGGTACGTTACATGACAGCAAATAATATAACTTTACTACTTCATCATCAGAAGACGTCCACTGCTGGACAAAGATCTCCACGACGAACGGTCCTGCGCTGCCCTCATCCAACGTATTCCGGCGATCTTGGCCAACAAGATGTTATGACTATGTCTTCCGGTACGTGGTCGCCTTTCGGGGTCACCTTACTGCCCCACCGACCATCTGTCCGTCGAGCTATGTGCCCTGCCCACAGCCATTTTAGTTTCGCAATCATACTACTATTTAGTGCGTCAGTAATAAATTTCACATCAAAATATAACCATAATCCATTGTGTAACAATTATAAAGAACAGGTGTTGACTTCTACTCGTTTCCTCTCCCTGGCATTATAAGTTGTCACAATGACATTCGAAAATCTTATAATCACTCTTCGGATTGATCAACTTTCTCTCCAGGAATTATTCAATTGGGGGTGAGCCTCCCACTGAATACGCGTCCCGGAATTATAGCTACCATTACTTACTTACAACTAAAATAGGCTTTTGAAATTGTGAGTAGAATGACAGGGAATTAATTTGGCGCTGAGAAAAATGTCGCGTTACTTGTAATGGGTGACAGGGCCTTTGTTGCTTATTCGGTGACAATAAGATTTTGATGTTGAATTCGAGAAGTTTCTATAGCTTTGTATAGCATACAATTTAATATTTTGAGACAATATATTTCTTCGAAAAGCATATCGCGTTATATAACACACAGCATATTGATAGAAATATAAAGTTGGCGTGTTATACTTATTCCAAGAGATTTTAAATATACAAAAAGTTTTCAGTTTCTCGTCGTTATATCCATAGAACTGCTGCTGAAAAAACATTTTTTTTAAATATTCATTTAATTATAACGATTTATTATACATTAATTTAATTAAATTATCGGACCTACATACTCATAGAGAGTCTGTTGGGCATATTTTTCGACCTTCTGAAGATATGCCAGCCCATACAAGAACACTGCCTTCACCGCACTGAACTCTTTCTGCTTCTGAGAAGCAGGCTTGAAGATATCGCTCAACAGGTAGCCTGTACAATTTACATTTACCTTCTACTAGAAGTTAAAAGTGAGAATTGGGACTTGGGAATCTGTGAACAAAATCACGACTATTCTTCATCATTCCACTAAATGTGTTCACGAGCGTATCGCAGTCTTGCTACTTGATGCTCCCTCTCAAGCTTAGGGCCACTCAATCCACTCCTCAGGGTTTCTGATTTCCATCAGCAAGTTTTCTTCTCACTGTACTGTCACTTTTGTAGTCTCCTTGGGTCTGAATCTGATACTGGACTTTAACTGCATTTAGGTGGTGATCATCACAATGGAAACAACTTTTTGAGATAGTTTTTTTGTGCCGCTTCTTCTCTCTCAGAGCGCCATTTGTTTCCGAAGCGGTAATAGGGTCTAGTATATTAGAAATGACATGAAAAAGAATTCTAAAGGAATCAATTTTGAGAAAATAAATGCCTTTTATGCCTTTTACCCCATAACGGTCTTCTCGGGCACTAATACTGGGTGTGCCATTACAAGCACCTCACAGATGGTTTCCATTCTCTTCGTACCTTCACTTCAACTCTTAGACCGTTTGTAACGTCAAACCATGGTGGGTCTTGCAGTACGACACACACAGATGCCTATTTCCAGAGAAGTCATGATCCCTGCACTTTCTTCAGGTGAAGAGGAATGATAAATGAAGCTTATGTGCTTTTGTCTAAGCTTTTGTAAAAAGACTCATGGATCAATAAAACATTTAAAACAAAAAAAATACGGTAAAATTGATGATACTATTTTTATTTTTGAAGTTTGATTCAGCCATTTCTTAAAAAAAGGTTACCGAATGTTCGAAAGTGAATGTTTGAAAATCATTATGAAATTATTTTTAAGTCAATTTTATTTTGAAAGTAGTCTTCTAAAAATCTTGTGTACTTAAAAAGTTATTGCAATTTTAAAAGTGTGACACTAAGGTTTGAAGGCCATTGTAGTTGGTTATGGAGGGCGACGCAACCGATGTTCACAAGTAGAAGTATGACATTACATTAATTACATAACAAGTTTGAATGATTATTATTTAACACAGTCTAATATTTGTAAGGGTGTAGTCATTTCTTAGAGTTTGTGAATTTGTTTAATGTTAATGTTGTAATTCCTCAAGTAATAAACGCATAGGTTAGTACTGTGGTCTTCAAAAATATCCAATCAGATGCTGAGATTTTGATAAATCATAAATCATTTATTTTGCCAGAAAACATGCAACAATGGGTGTAAATAATTTTAAGGTTTCAATGTAACTGGCTATTTCTGGCATGCAAAATTATTATTAAGTATTAATTAATTTCATTAGATTTATTATTTTCATTTCATTACAAAATTCTAGTTATTTTTAAAATTGATTTAACGTTAATAAACTCTATATTTTAAGCACTTAGGTCAATTTAAACTTATGTATTATTATTAGATGTCATTATTTAAAGACTAGAATTAATATACTATTTTAAAACAGCCTCTTACTGTTAGGTTACCCGGAGAAATGAATATGCTCATTCAACTCAATATTTTTTCCTAATAAGTAAAAGAAATTTGAACGAGTCAGAGAGAAAAACAATTATTTATTCCTCTTACACGACATCGGGGTATTCTAAGAGTAAGATAGAAAATTTCCAAAGGACTTTTTGGATTGGATTTCCATACACAAACAGTCGATAAAAGTAGAATTTCAGACGGAAAATTTATTGGACTATAATCAAACAGGAATCGAACCCGTGAAGGGCCTCCTACTCAGAATTCCACACACGAGCGAACGCGTCAATTTCAAAAGTCATTCAACATTAGAAGGGAGGCTCCAACAAAGGATTTCCATACAAAAACTGTATTATTACAGTGTTGTACATCTATTATAAAGGAATCTTCGAACAATAGCTTTGACTGATGGATTGTGTTAATGAAAACTGTATGTTATATTTTGAAATTTCTCTCAATTTTTATACGCAGTGTCATGTGACTAATGAATGTAATGTTGATAGTAATTTTAATAAGATTTTTGTTTTAATTTATATTTAATGATTACAGTTTGAAGTATTATATCTTTGTGCCGTTTGGTGTCGAACTCTTGGCCCGTGTTCTTTGTGTTGCCAGTATTCTTGGGACACTTCCTCGTAATGATACTTTTAATTTAATGGAGTCATAGTATTGTAAATTAAAGTATTGTTTTGTTAGAGTAAACTATATGGCTAGTTTTACCTTCCCTAATACAAATTTTAAAATTTTTGATAACATAAATTCAATGAAGTGATTATCTAGTTATACAGTACATACAAACGGTAAAATCAAAAGAACTTTGATTTTTTAATGTATAGAAAAACATCATCAAAGCTTGTTCGGGTCTTCTAATACTTGGAGTAATAAAGTCAAAAATTATAAATAAAACAATCCCTATTAGCAGACCACACAATTAATGTATTAATATCAGCTGCATGCACTAAATATTGCAACATTAACAATTTCTCAATGTTTTGAGTTTTCTTTAGTGTTAATTCCGCCAATACTTGTCTTTAAACAATTCGACACGTGTTTCGCCTCTACAGGAGGCATCCTTCGGAGATGTTGACTCACCAAAGTCTGACACTAGACACATGAGTCTCATATTGGCGGAATTAACACTAAAGAAAACTCAAAACATTTGGATAGTTATGGATTTCCGCAACGTAACGCCTACTTCAATTAATTGACATTAACAATGTTAATTACAACCTGAGACCTTCACCGATAACTAAGAAAAACAACGACTACAAAGTGATCCTTTGAGAGCGATTTGTTCTCTTAGAGAAACCTCAATATCAGTCAAGTGTGAGTCAGATTGGCACGAGAAGGGTAACGTGCCTTTGTACATTAATTATTGTAATAGAAAGTCTTGTTTCTCTTGCGTTCGTTGCTATGTTTGTTGTTTAACTAAGCGTCTCGTTTAAACCTGTTGAAACGCTAGAGCAAATCAACAGGTTTAAACCATTCCAAAGCACTGATTTGACATTCAATAACAGAAACGCGAATGAAGCCCTATCATTGATCAGGAAAAACCTATGCCTACTCACCAGTATGCTAACTTGGTACTGTCGCCTAAATAAGCACCTCAATGTGGTCGGAATAAAAAACGAAAGAACTTGCACATTTTGCCTTGAGGCCGATGAAACGCCTCTTCATCTATGACATAAGCGAAACACCATCCTTGGCGACTATATGACTATATGCTCCCAGATGCTGTTTGCAATACTCGCGTTTTTTTTTGTTTTTCGTGAATTTTATTCCACAGCAACCACAATAGATACAGAGTCCCATAATATCGTTTTTTTTTTTATGAAAATAAGAGACGACACGAGCAAGGCGTTCAGCTGGTGGTAATTGATACGCCATGCCCATTACAATGTAGTAGCGCTCAGGATTTTTGAAAAACCCAAAAATTCTGAGCGGCACCACAGTTGCGCTCGTCACATTGAGACATACGATGCTAAGTCTCATTTGCCGATTAATTTCACTAGCTACGGCGTCCTTCAGACCGAAACACAGTAATGTTTACACATTACTCCTTCACGGCAGAATAATTATTGGAGACGGAGGGGACAATCAAGCATACCTATGGATTTATTTATTTGTTTATTAAAGCCTATTACAATATTAAAACTATTACTAATTAATTTACAATATTTTATATATTATCCCACTGCTGGGCGAAGACCTCCACCTTCTTCTTACATTCGTCGTTATTGTTTGCTGTGCCACATCACTCCTTCGTAATTTACTAGATCGTCTCTCCATCTAGTGCAAGGTGTATATGGGCGCAAATTGCCACCTACCGTCCATAGTTGGCAACTATTGATATTTATGTTTTAGTTTATCATTAAAATGATTATAATTATTGTAGATATATCTGAAATATATATGATTTAATTACAAATAGCTATTTGTAAACATAAAACCGTTATTTATCAAGGTCTGATATTTAATAGACACTGTTTTGACTATTTGAGACAGAGTTTACATCCTATGTCTCAGGGTGACGAGCGAAATTGTGGTGCCACTCAGAATTTTGAGGTATTTCAAGAATCCAGCGGCACTGCATTGTAATGGGCATGGCGTGTATTGACACCATCAGCTGAATGTCCTACTCGTCCCTTAATGTCGCAAAAAAATTCGTGGAGTCAATGGTTCTAACGATAGCGCCACGCACATTTAAGTCACACTTATATTATAATATATATGTACCCATTAAAATATATTATTTGTATATTACGCCCTTTGGCATTAATTAATCTTATTCGATTTATAAACGGTGCGTCACGTGTGCTGTTCAGTGACTAATCGTTGTTGGTAATCGATTTTTGATCTCACTCGAGCTACGTGATCAATTGGAAGTTATTTGACGCACTGGCGTAATGCGTGCTTCAGCGTTATTAAACTAATGACTCGTAAATACGAAAATCACGAATCTGGAAATCCAGATTTTAGGATGGCCGTGGAATAAGGCTTAGTACGGATATTTAGTATCCGTAGCACTGCGGACTGAGTAGTCGACCTATCTGAAGCTAAGCTAAGCTTTCAGGTATCTTCAATTAGAGCGTGTGCAAATTTCTTCAAGGCCAGTAACGCTGCAGTAATTCTTTTGGTGTTGATAATCCTACTAATATTATAAATGTGAAAGTTTGTATGTCTGAATGTATGTTGAACTTCTTTAACGCAAAATCTACTGAATAGATTTTGATGAAACTGTACAATAATATAGCTTACACACCAGAATAACAAATAGGCTATAATTTATAAAACTATAGTGTGAATTATAAAAAAAAATTAAAAGAAGTGTGATTGTTGCTAATGAATACAACTAGCGCCATCTCTTATCAACTAGCAAGCAAAAGATCAATACAATTTATATGGCAACAATGTTTACCGGGTCAGCTAGTATAATCTAAATGAAAAATAATAAACGACCAAAATGCGAAATTCCACTCTCATCATTTTGATGTCTGGTATTCTACAAACGTGGGTTTTGCGAGAACTCTTCTTGCCTCGCACAATCACATTGTGGAATAAAATACCTGCTGTAGTTTTTCCGAACCGATACGACTTAGGGCGATACGACTTACCTTGCCCAAATCATACTCCCAACTTAAAGGCCGACAGTGCAAGTTTTAACCCCTGGTGTTTTGGATGTCCATGGGCGGTTACCTCACCACGTTTCATCACGTAAGCCACGATTGCCCCCTCTTTTATAAGAAAAAATAAGAAGATACTAGAAATAACTTACTCGTATTACCACCTTATTGACCACCAGCGAGTCAGTAGTGATTAAGTATTAATCGAAACAGCGGTCGTGGAACAACGCGTAAATATGGTATATTTCAGTACATCTAACATCAACCTGCAACTAACTACACCTAGCAAAATATGTTTCTCCATTTCAAGTTTTTTTAACTAAACTGTTGTTTTCTTAATAAAAAATTTCGCGATCTTTTTCACTCTCAAATTTTTAATTTATTTGTATTGCCGCTTTTTTGCACACCATCGCTGCACAAGTCCCTAATATCCAGAGCATTGCAAGCGTAAGTAGCAATGTATTGTACATATAGCGATATTGTGCGGTTAACTCGTCCGCTTGATTGGCCTATACCGTAACAAAAAATGCAACATCATCAGTAAGCCATAAAAGTTGCTTTATGACTTGAGATGACAGAGACATAATTTACAACGCATTTTATGATATTACCTCAATAACATCGTTCAGCGCCCACCGGATAGCCACTGACTCTTATGTTG
The DNA here is from genome assembly GCF_905404315.1 of Leptidea sinapis. Taxonomy (NCBI): domain Eukaryota; kingdom Metazoa; phylum Arthropoda; class Insecta; order Lepidoptera; family Pieridae; genus Leptidea; species Leptidea sinapis. The sequence goes on along the minus strand of NC_066290.1, from coordinate 1,901,128 downwards.
AAGTATGAAATGTCTGCCCGGTGTGAGAATGTTATTTATGTACTCAGAACAATTTTACGTCATTTTAAAAGAAATTATGTAAAGAATTGAAAAAAAAGGTAGCCAGCCTTCAATCAGCCGCAACATTAGGGTTGCCACTGGTATACTATTGTAACTATTTACATTCACATGTTTTTTTTATTTTAGTACAAAATTGAAAGTTTGTATTTACTGGTCCCATCAAATCGGAACCATTTTTTTGGCAGAAATACCTAAGTAACGACTCTTGGCAGAAGCGAAAAACTTAATTTTTTTTTATTTGTATTAATAATATTATATACAAAACTAGTAGCAATAGACACGATATATTAAAAATTGCTACCGAATATTATAAAAATTTATACAAAAGTGATAAAATTCGAAAAACTACAAAAGAATGCATTGCTCTGACGGACGAAGAGCAAATACCTGAAATATTAAAGGATGAAACTATAAAAGCTATTAGGACACAAAAGTTCGATAAGGCACCAGGACCAGATCTCGTTACAAATGAACTACTAAAAACCACATTACCAGTGATGGCTCCAAAACTAACATATATATTTAACGAGATTCTCAGAACGGAAATTATTCCAGAGGAGTGGACCAAATCGATTATAATGCTACTACATAAAAAAGGAGACAAGACAAATATATCAAATTATAGACCAATCAGCTTAATGTCCAATGTTTACAAAGTGTTTTCCAAAATAATATTATCTAGAATAGCCAATACCCTTGACGAAAATCAGCCTAAGGAGCAAGCTGGATTTCGTAGAAATTTTTCAACTATAGACCACATCCACACCCTTCGACAAATACTACAAAAATTTAAAGAATTTAAGAAAACCTACTTTATCGAATTTGTTGATTTTAACAAAGCATTCGATACCTTAGAACATGAATTTATCTGGGATGCATTACATTTTCAAGGAATACAAACAAAATACATTCGAATCCTGAAAAACATTTACAAAAAGAGTACTGCACAAATAAAGTTTGAATCTACAGGTGAAGACTTTGACATTGAAAGAGGTGTTCGCCAGGGAGACCCTATCTCACCTAAACTGTTTTCAGCCGTCCTAGAAATGGTATTCAGGAAGATTCCGACTCGGAAGATTCAGATGAATTGGTCAAAGAAAGGACTAATTATAAATGGCGAAAATCTGAATCATCTACGTTTTGCTGATGACTTAATCGTATTTTCTGATAGCCCAGAAACTTTAAATGGAATGTTACAGGAGTTAGCGGATGAGAGTATTAAGGCAGGCCTTTCAATGAATTTAACAAAAACAAAAATAATGACAAATTCTGCACAAACAGTGCAAATAACAGTTAATAACGAGCAAATAGAATACGTTCAGGAATATATATACTTAGGGCAGTTAATATCTAATGAAGAATGTATGCAAAAAGAAATAGAAAGAAGAATAGTTAATACGTGGAAACGAGACAGCCTATGAGATGGGAAGACGACATCAAGAAAATAGCGGGGCAACTATGGACTCGTATAGCAAAAGATAGGACAGAATGGAAATCTTCGGAGGAGGCCTATGTCGGAAGACAAGCTGTACCACAGTAAAAACCGTTTGCCGATAGCATTTAGAGGCACTTTTTTACTATTTTAGTACCTAGTATGTAAAATTTGTACAGTAATAAAGGCTTTTTATTTTATTTATTTATTTATACAAAATTTACTTTAACAAGTCTGCAATAAGCTATAGTCTATGCTGCTTTAATTTTTTAAAAAAATAAAAATCACCCGGTTTAAATTTTTTTCGAGACTGCTGAAAAGAGTTGATAATAAAAGCACTTTTGACTAGGATTTACACGTATCAAGCTAATGTAGAGCGCATGAAAACCCAATCAGCAGCAGATTAATAATCATCTTATTAACCAATACCATTAAAATAATAGAAGCCTTATTGCTGAAGCTGTCATAAAATATATGGCTGACATTGTTCTTCTTTTGTTTTGAAGACCAGCAGTTGATTCTTATATCTATTAATACTATTAGGTTCAATCCTTCCTGTACAAATAACTTTCCGTTCACTTTAACATAAATTATTCATAGCATTTTTAAATCTGAGTATAATCTATTTTCAGGTAGGCGTGGATTAAGTACTCACCATAATCGCTTCGGAATATTAAATGCAAGAGTTTTATTAAAAATACCATTTAAAATACAATTTGAATTTCAAACGAACCGGCAAATTTAAGAATAATAAATTCGAGTTGAATTAACTCAAAATTTCAGGAATAATTCCCGTTAAAATTATATGTTTGTTAAATTACGTAGAGTAGTTTGTTCCGATGCATAATGCGACGACTAACTAGGAGCAATTTCATATGAGTGGTTTAAGGCATAAGCTTATAGTGGATTATTCACATATTGTATAAATATAATCAATTACTTCTCATCATCATTCATTAACATCAAAAGTTCTTTAAATATCTTAAGTGTAACGTAAGAAGGTCGGCAACGCTCCTGTGATTCCTCTAGTGTTACGAGAGAATGTAGTGATAACCTAACACTATCCAATACACAATTTTCCATAAAAATAAATAAATTTTTGAGGGTTAGCCTAGTTAGTTAGAGAGTTAACCCTGAGGGTTAGGAAAGGTAAAAGATACAAGAAAAGACAAATAGTATAAAAATCCGTCAAATTTAAAGAAAGATGGAAAATTTTAACCAATTGTTCTTGTTCAGCTTCTGATAGTGGGTAAATGTTTATGTTTTTCTTTATTTGTAAAAACTAATACCAAAAGGGTGAATTAGGGGTTGAGAATTATGTCTGCAATTTGCTTATTTTGAAGAAATAAGTCACATTGACACATGGATGTGTTTTGCTTATATATTGTGTCCTTTGTAGATAAGAAGTTATAACGTTTTGTAGATCGATATGATGTGAGTTGCTTCAAAAAGAGCAAGGCTCTTTAAAAACATAATTTTTCTGTGATTAACCTGATGTTGAAAGAGACTCTGAACAGCCTTTTATTACACATATGAGTCATGTAGTATTTATATCATATATAGTCACGGAATTTCTCTCCACGATGAAAGCTCTTAAGACTTATATCTTTGTTTGACAATGTTTACAAATATTACCTGTCATTCGTGTCACCTACAAGACAAAGCCAATGAATTGACTTCAAAGAAACTGTGAGTTACCAATACAGGGAGACAATATTTCAAGTCTGCTCATTTTCAAGTTTATTGCGTACATATAATCCACTTTCCATAAAACACTTTTTTTTTTATTCGTATTACTTTTTTTTCAGTTAAGAATACTCGTGATATATATATCATTACATAAAATATGATTTTTTGAGTGGTTCTGTAACAAAATAGCAGAACATCTGAATATACGGATAAATAATAAATTAGTATTATTTCAATATATTTTTTAACTATGCTTAAACGATAAAAATAATGAATCTTAAATCGCTTCCGCCTACGAATTAGACAGCTCACCACCTCTGCGGTACATTAGGTAGTGGCAAGTAATTGTTTCGCTGTAACGATTTGAATTTAGTTTAAACTATCCACTCGCAACAATGTTACATCTCGTTAAAACTTGCTTGGCGTTAAATATTATTAAGTAAGAATAAGTTTAAGTATTCAGCTCTAGGAATTTATAAAATACACAAAATTTAACACGTTCCTAACTGATTTAAAAAAAAAAGGAAGATATGAGGACTTGTGTATCTGTATGTATATTACCTCAGAACTCCATAGTTTTGCAGTGATTTAGATATTTTTTATTAGAAATTTGGTGTAATACTAATATAAAAAACCATCATCTGATTTAAATTTACAGGGATTTAATGAGATACAGGACTGATCTGGTGATGAATCTGGATATTAGATATTGAAATTACAATGAAATTATTTTGGGTGTATCCTAGTCGAATTTAGACGTGTAATAATTGTTATGCAACGAACCCTCATATAAAATGAGAATATTAATTAAGTCTGGCCTAAAATGTTGTTTAAAATTTAAAAACTTCGATGTTTTGTAGTAAAGCGTTTATAATGTTAGGTTTAAATTCAATCACTTCCCGCCATTTCACATATTATTTTTTGAGCTTACTATTATATTACAATAATGAATTTTATTTTATTTTATTTACAATGTGTGTGCGTGTGTGGGTTATACAGCTTTTGAACTCAATAACTTTTGTTTTGTGTTATTACTATTACTTTTTTGACTTACTCGAGTAAGGCATTGACTATTTGACGTTTGAGTATTTTTGTTGCATCACTTTACATATATTGTAATTGAAATGATTTGTAAAACGATGTAAATGTTGATTTAAAGGAGTGGCAATGAGTTTCTTGCCAGTAAATTCAATAAAGAAAAATATATTTTATTTGACATTCATAAGTGTCATTTTTATGACCTACATGAATAAGGGATTTTGATTTAATTTGAATGGATTGTTAAAGAAAACAGAATGGCAGCCAAACAAATTGGGTATGACGCTTACTCTCTATAGTCTACTGGGTATCAGTCGTATGTTCGTGTACCCTCTGCTTAAACCATTACATATCGGGATTCCGATTGGTTCAAAATTTCACAGTTCTAACTAGACCCAACCCAAATGATTCACCAAAAATAAAGTGGGTCTGGAGTTCATGGCCACTATTGTAACCTAGCCCAAATTAAATGTAATAGTAGATGGTATCCGATACTTAAGGAGAAGAAGGAAACAAAAAAAAATATTTTATTACACAAATATTAATAATATAGTAGACTTTTTATATAAAATTACATTTAAAAGATTATAACTAATATTATTACATGAAACAGAATTCATAATTTAACAGTTAAGTATTGAAAATTGGCAATTCGTTTTCCAGACCGAGATCTAATCGAACATTTGATCCTTCGATCTTATGAAAATCGGAAAACAACAAATAGCATTTACGACTTTCATGAAATTAGTTTTCGTAATTTTAATAATAAACATTATTATTCTCAAGTACGCAAGTATTATGAAATTTCAAATTTTGAAAATCGGAACATCGAAATTCGGTATAAAATGATTCAGAGTATTTGGGCTTTCCCAAATTAAGAGAATCAACTTCGTTTATTCAGTGTATAGTCAGTATTAACAGAAACAGATATTTTAGGCAGGCTCTATGAGTGTGCCTATTAACAAAACTAGTCTGAAATGGAATACCTCTTTTATTCATTAATAAACAAATGAATGAATTGAAACAAAAATTGTATAAGTGATGTCTATTCAACATACTGAACAATTTAGTCCATAAAATAAAATTCGAGCGTAGCTGCTGTGGTATCAATAGTTGGCACTATGCCAATCCATCTAGAACCTCGTCCTCAGGATTTATCAAGATTTCGTCATATTTGGGCACGTTACTCTCTTATTAGACGTGACTTTGAAGCTCGGTATTTTGATATTTTAAAAAGTTTTCTTGCTGATGGTTCAAAATGAGTACCAGGTTTTTGTGGTATCAATTACCGGCTGCTGTTTTTCCGAACCGACAAGACTTAGGGACCTTCAAGAAAATAGCATAGGTACCTTAGAGGCCGGCATCGTATCTCTTGAAACTTTTGTTTTATGTAAATAAGGGACGAAACGAGCAGAACGTTCAGCTGATGCACCCAGCCCATTACAATGCAGTGCTACTCAGGATTCTTGAAAAATCAAAGCGGCATTACAACTGCACTCGTCACCCTCATTTGCCCAGTAATTTCACTCTCTAAGGCTCCCTTCAGACCGAAACACAGTAATGTTTACACATTACGTGTGGTACCCATTATGGTACCCATAATCTAGCCGGCATCCTGTGCAAAGGAGCCTCCCATTGGTAAACTTGTTGTTGCAGAAGTCCATGGGCGGTTGACCCATCCCGTGAGCCTCTTTCCCGTTTACACCCTCTTATATCAAAAAAATGCCACGACGACTAACTCATCACGATTCTATACTTACGATCATTAAAATTATAGAGAAACTAATTAAAGAGTACGGTGTTTCGTTTCTCGTTTTATTGATAGCGTCACTTATAGGCATGATGACCAAAATTTTGCTGTTAATAATCTGACCCGCAAATTACTCTATTTTTATCAGTATGCTTTGATGACACACGAAAACACGCGTAAGTGTCGTGTTAGTTGAACACGCTTCAGAAATCAATAATGGCGCGTAATACATATAATATAACAACCAAAACTTTAAAGAACGCAGCGATGAATATTGAGCAGTGACGTCATTTATGTTTCAGTTAAATTTAAGTGTTTTATGCTGTTATTATATGAAATATCTTTTAACTATCAATATTTATATATAAAAACTGGTCATATTGGACTGGTTATGTATAGAAAATTTCATATTTTTTTTTTTTAAGCCTATTTATTCTTTGATGATATATTACTGTATGTAGGTATTAATATTATTAGTTGGTAAGATGTCATTGTATTTTATTTTCTATTTTTAGACTTTGGCGAATGATTTAATTAGAATACACAACAATTTGGTGAAAATTGGATAATATATTTAATAAATAACGTACAATTTAGATTTACGAGTCCTTCAGCAACGAATAAGTTCAAAGAGGCTGATTCATTATTTAGTGCAGCATCCACCGCTTATGATACATTAAGCATGTATTGTTAAAGATCTGTCTACTATGTACTTCTCTAACTAGCGAAAAAAAATGTAATAATAGGATTCAACTTTCGAACAGCGTGTAATTTAATTCTCCTGGGATGGTAAGGAGGACACAACAAAGCGATTGATTGATGCAGTGGAAATGTATGCTAAGCTAGAAACTAAGAATATAAGATAATATAGAAAAAAATACTATATAAAATACAGTCTTAAAATCAAACTAGTTAACATAATAACATTAATGACACTATAATGTATATAATCGTGACGTGGCGCTAAGCGAGTGTAAACATTGACTTAGTGTTTAAAAATTTAAATAAAAAGAAATAGTGTACATGTATGAGTAAATTATGTTTTAAAATATAGTTTCCACTCTAATAAAACATATATATTGTTGGCAAAACTTAATAATCTTTAAATAAAGTAAAAAGTGCAGTTCAAATTTTGTGATGTTGTGGTCGGAACTATTGCATCATCTTCGACGTTAAGCTAAGCTAAGTCATTTGTTGGAATATACCTAACGTAACATTACCGCCAGCTGATTGAAGGAGAATAAAAGAGAAGTATTTTTTGTATTTTTTGTAGTGAAAATAATATAGATTATTTAATTAAGTACCTATATAGGTTCCGACGCGAGTTCCGAATAATTATTTTCGTATTATATTAAATTTATGTGCAATTTTTATCTGACTATATATCGTCAGGTAAAGTGTGAATTAATGTAATTAAATCTGTGCTGTACATGTATACTAAGGAATTCAAGTTTTAAAATTCGTGAGTTCAAACAAAATATCGGAACATTAAGTTTTACAAGAAAGTGAACATTTGAATTCATCAAAAACGTTGATAAATATAATAATTCACCAATAATAAAACAATAATATATATTTTATAAACAAAACAATTATTATTTTGAAATGATTGTGACTTAAAAAGTGCAGGGTAGTTGTAAAACATTTGTGTGAATCAGCCGAGTGCCGGATTACCTTGTCTCCACAGTACGCTCGACATTGAAGACAATTTAACTAGTGCTAACAGACTAATAAATTCGCAAGTTAGGTCATAGCAGCGTTGGAGTATTGTGTAGTGAGGTGGACTGATTCGGCGGAACGTCGAGGGTTCTATCCACGGTGCCATTTCGACATCATTTTTTTTCTATGTTTTTTTTTTATTCTTATTTGAAGTATTTTAATTCTTATTATTATTATTTATTTTGTTATTCTTTAATTAACCGCGTGGTACAGTAGATTTTTAAATTTTACAAACCATGGAGACTAATAACATTACTCTGAGAAAAAGAAAACCCAAATTTCACACTTCATTTTGTCTAGAACAAGACGAGTCAATGGACTCATTATGTTCGGACACAGCAAGAAGCCTGCCAGACTTGTCTACAATAGTTACACAAGAAGAAATTATTGATTTAAAAGAAGAAATCACAAGTCTTAACATGCAGCTAAATAGTGCACACACGGAGATTTTCACACTATCAGGAGAAATTAATGAGTTGAAGAAACTAATAACGGAACAGAGAAATCAAATAGAAGTCCTTAAAAAAGTGTGTTTTAGTCCAAGAAACAATAGCCCTATAAACACTTCTTTAAAAAAAGGAATAATCCTACATTATTGGAATTAGCTCAAACCTTACAATTAGATTCGAGTTATACTGAAACAAATCAAGAATCGGAATTTCCCACCAATTCAAGTACTAAGGAGTCCCTATAAGAATCGGAGTCATCCTGCATTTGTTTAGAAAAAACTTATGAGAAGACAGCAGTATGTTCGAGTGAGGGATGCGTCCCTACGCCAACTACGAGTACACAGGGAGAAACCTTCAAAATAAGGGAAGATGAAATAAATCCTTCATCGGTTAGTGACACGGACACCAAACCTGAAAATTCAAAAGAGAATTCAGACAAAATGCGAATTATGATACTTGGCGGACAACAATGTGTTAATTTAGCAAGATCCCTTATCCAATCACGTCAGAATACTAAATACGAAAACTATCAAATATTTTCTTTCGTTAAGCCTCATGCAACGTGCGATGAACTCGTTGCGACGTTTAACAATGCTGAATTTAATCATAATGATAAAATAATTTTATGTTTAGGCGAACAGGATAGTAATCCTTACAAAATTATAATGGAACTTGGTTTTTTCTTAAAGCGTCATAATAAAGCAACAGTTATTGTAACCAGTGTACTGCAAAATTACTACATTAATGAAAGAAAACTGAATAATTTATTGGAACTGACTTGTAAAAATTATAAAATCATGATGAAAGCGTCATAATAAAGCAACAGTTATTGTAACCAGTGTACTGCAAAATTACTACATTAATGAAAGAAAACTGAATAATTTATTGGAACTGACTTGTAAAAATTATAAATGACATCTCTATTGTAATTAAATGTAACAATTAATTGACATATGATATAGAAATTAATAAAACAATAAAGGACACAATTGAATGGCTTACTGAAAATAACCTGACTGTAAATATAAAAAAAACAATGTATATGCAGTATTATAATAAGAATGGGAAAGGAAAAGATATTAATGTTAATTATCATAATGAGAATATTAAAGAAGCACAACTTGTCAATTTTCTTGGTATTTCTTTAGACAGCAACTTGTCCTTCAAGTCACATGTTGACAAAATTAGCAAAAAAATTAACCAACATGTATTTGTCCTCAAACGCGTATCAAAAACAATAGGTGAAAAAACAGCGCTAATGGCATAATTAAAAAATTGAAAATTCTATCGCTGCCATGCCTATACATTTATGAAATAAGCCTATTTGTTCAAAAACATATGTGTGATTTCTATACAAAAAAAAGCCAGAAGGTTTTAAATACAAGGTATCCAAATAAACTCATAATGCCCTTCTGTAGAACTGCATCTTTTAGTAGAAATTGTTTCAGCATGTCTGTGAAAATATATAATAAATTACCCAATGAATTGAAAGATTTACCGTTCAAAGTTTTTAAAAGAATACTGCATCAGTGGTTAACAAATAAGTGCTTCTATAGTTTAAATGAATTTTTCAATACAAAATGAATTAGTCTATTTGATAATAATATATGTAAATTAATATACTTTTATGACATTGAATTTGTTAATATTATACATAGGTACTAAATGAATTATTAAGTTATTTACGTCTCATATTATAATATTATATGAGTATTAAAATTTCATTTTATAAATATTATTGATATCATTGTGAAATCCGACATGTTTCAATATAACAGTACGATTAGTGTTTAGACAATTTTGTAACATATTTTGCATGTCAATTGACGAAACATATTGGATTATCCATTATATTGTTAACACCTTAAGTACAATGTTTCCTGCAAATAAATTTCATTTCATTTCATTTCATTTCATTTCATTTCATTTCATTTCATTTCATTTCATTTCATTTCATTTCATTTCATTTCATTTCATTTCATTTCATTTCATTTCATTTCATTTCATTTCATTTCATTTCATTTCATTTCATTTCATTTCATTTCATTTCATTTCATTTCATTTCATTTCATTTCATTTCATTTCATTTCATTTCATTTCATTTCATTTCATTTCATTTCATTTCATTTCATTTCATTTCATTTCATTTCATTTCATTTCATTTCATTTCATTTCATTTCATTTCATTTCATTTCATTTCATTTCATTTCATTTCATTTCATTTCATTTCATTTCATTTCATTTCATTTCATTTCATTTCATTTCATTTCATTTCATTTCATTTCATTTCATTTCATTTCATTTCATTTCATTTCATTTCATTTCATTTCATTTCATTTCATTTCATTTCATTTCATTTCATTTCATTTCATTTCATTTCATTTCATTTCATTTCATTTCATTTCATTTCATTTCATTTCATTTCATTTCATTTCATTTCATTTCATTTCATTTCATTTCATTTCATTTCATTTCATTTCATTTCATTTCATTTCATTTCATTTCATTTCACTTCACTTCACTTCACTTCACTTCACTTCACTTCACTTCACTTCACTTCACTTCACTTCACTTCACTTCACTTCACTTCACTTCACTTCACTTCACTTCACTTCACTTCACTTCACTTCACTTCACTTCACTTCACTTCACTTCACTTCACTTCACTTCACTTCACTTCACTTCACTTCACTTCACTTCACTTCACTTCACTTCACTTCACTTCACTTCACTTCACTTCACTTCACTTCACTTCACTTCACTTCACTTCACTTCACTTCACTTCACTTCACTTCACTTCACTTCACTTCACTTCACTTCACTTCACTTCACTTCACTTCACTTCACTTCACTTCACTTCACTTCACTTCACTTCACTTCACTTCACTTCACTTCACTTCACTTCACTTCACTTCACTTCACTTCACTTCACTTCACTTCACTTCACTTCACTTCACTTCACTTCACTTCACTTCACTTCACTTCACTTCACTTCACTTCACTTCACTTCACTTCACTTCACTTCACTTCACTTCACTTCACTTCACTTCACTTCACTTCATTTCATTTCATTTCATTTCATTTCATTTCATTTCATTTCATAAAATAAAACAAGAGTTGGAACACAACTAAGATTAATTTTCACGAAACAAATGACATAAATAGACCTAAGAGCCATGATTTTGTTTTGTTTTACTACTAAAAATTAAGTTCGGTAGAATTTTACCGTATTCTACTAGGACTTTAAAAAAATATATTTTCACGCAATTGATTAATGTTATCACAAATTGAAAGACATTTGCACAATTGCTACCTCTTTTACCTGGTATTGAGGTGAACGGGTTAAGCGATCCTGATATAAAAGGTCTCGACAGGTAGTCAGACGATCAGCAATGTGATCCTATAGAGGCTACTTAATCAGGGCTCGATATCCGCAAGGTAACCAACAGTAACCATCCATCTGTGGCTCATAAACCGTAAAGAGAGCTTAAGTTTGGAAAGAGAGTGTACGAAAGACATGGTGAATACTATAACGGCCACGAAGCAAAAACAATATATTTGGATCTAAGAATACAGTGTATTTTCTTTGATTAACGTGAGTGTTACACATTTAAATAAAACAGTTTAAAACGAAAATTTATTGAATTAGTCGTTACTTTGCGGAAATCCATAATTATACAAATGATTTAGGTTTTTTTCAGTGTTAATTCCGCCAATATTTGTTTTCAAAACAATTCGACACGTGTATCGCCTCTACACGAGGGATCCCCAGGACGTGTTGTCTTGCCAAAATCTGGCTGAGACTGAAGAAACCCGAAATCATTTGTACAGTTTAAAACGATTAAAACGCGTGTGATTGTAATTGTATTTTTACATTAGATTTTTGCGTAAAAGTTTCATTTTTATTTTACTCAACCCGAAGTTAACAAGACCTTTCCAGATCTCGTTTTTAGAGGGACTGCAGATGAAATAAGTCAAATATAAGTATTTGTCGCAGTTGTTATAATGAAGTTTAGCGCCATTTATTGGTTTTTAGTAAAATTTACTGACACTAACTTTCACGCAAAAATCTAATGTAAAAACAGTTACAATTACACGCGTTTTAATCCCTTAAACGAGTTTTATTTAAATTAGAATACAGTGCTGTATCTTGCACGATGGTACGGAAACATCACAAAACATTTCCTTATTTTGCAAACAACTTCTACCCGTTTTATATCTCAAACAGTTCCCCAAGAAGACGTATTACAGCGGTTTACGTGAAAACTTGGACTTTACATCAGGACTATCTGTAAATCACGTTGATGTTTGATATTGTTTTGATTCAGATATGTCTTTGCAGCAAAATAATATTAACAATGTTTCAAAATTCGCAGTGATATTTGAATTTTTTTGTTGTATTTATGCTCAAAAATATACATATTCAATTAATGTACCAAAACTTATAGACAATCTCGGATTTGAACCCGCACCTCTAGAGATTCGCTACAGCCAACCGTCAGAATGACTCGTTATCCGTTAGCCTTAATATGTTTGTTCATGTTTTCGAGTTGTGGCATTAAAATTATTGGTATTATAGTATTTATTGAATTTGTAGATTTGACCAAATTGTTAGGATTAGCAATTTACTCTACTTGAGCTTTTTAAGGCGGAAATTTAAATAAGCCAGGATCAAACAATTTGTTATTTTAAAGTCATGACCATAATTGCTTAGATTTGAAAGAGCGACATATCAAGAACATTTCCTAATATGCAGTTATTAGGGTTGAGCAGGTTATCAACTGTAAAGTAGATCCTATAGATGGAGCGATAACCTGAGAGTACCACAAGTACAACAAGAAATTCCAAAATTTACGACCCATCCGTACTCGAATGGTTGGCTCAGTTGCAAAAAGCACTCAGATCCCGAGAGGCTGGGGGTTTGAGTCCCGCATAGTTCATAAATTTTGGTTACAAATTTAATTTGTTTATCCGGGATTTCATGGAAAAACGTATTTTTACAATTTTCCTCATGTGGCAGAGATCACTTGCCAAACACAATTGAATGATCATAGTAAAACAATAAATACTGATAGAAATAATGTGTTTCACTGGTATTTTCATGTGGATATAATTAAAGATCGATGTTAATATATTGATGACATTATAGTAAAACGTGGACATCACCGGCAGATCTCATGATATGCAGGGAATCGTTGACCAGTGCAGGAAGTAACTTGTATCTTAGCGAAATGGGGTCAAATGAACCTTTCTTAGTTAAACCCCTTGAGCAGTTTAACAAATATAAAAACTCCATTGGTCAAATATTCGATAGTAACTTCTCTCAGTGACGACATAGAAGACAAGACTTCAAGTTTTTTTTAAAAAAAGAGGAGAAATAACGAGCGTACGGATCACCTGATATTAAGTGATCTCCGCCACCCACATTCTCAGGTAACACGAGAGGAACCACAGGAACGTTACCGGCCTTTAGAGTTACTTCAAATCAGTTGACATTGTATAGAGGGTCTTGTGCTATTGGCTTTTGCAGGTCATCAACGCTCCTGTAATAACTTACAATCAGATATAATAATATGATTAAGTTAAACTAAGTGTACATTGACAATCACTTCCTCGAGAGAGCGGCAATAATTGAAACACTGAATGAAGCCTTTCATATCTATAATGAAATAACGTTTATGCGTCAATTTTCGCAACCCGTGACAGATGCCGTTACCTCACAATTATACAATATTATGGAGGGGTAGAATAATAGAATTTGGGTGAGTGATAAGGTACAAGCATTTGCCTTGTATCAAAGACAATAAATACATAGAGCGATCATCGGAATTTTTTGAAGTGAACCTTCTTTACAATCGTTGTGATTTGAAACTAGATGAAACGAAAAAGCGAGACGATAGAGACACAATTAGGTTGTGTATTCAGCCGTCGACAGAATGAGATAGGAAGCATTATACAATGTTTTGGTACCAAGTGATCATAGTTGAAGAAGGGATTGTCTTATGTATGACGTGAGTATACCTTTACGTATTCTGACGTCATGCGCTCAACGTATTACTACATAGACACCAGGAGAACATAAATATGGTAGTAGTGGTAGGAAGGTATTTCATAGCGGTTAAAATCATCTGCAACATGTACCAGGACTTCATATGCAGTCTAGAGGTTTAATGTAAATTTTGCATCGGATACAGCGATTCCGTTGAATGAGTTTTTGGACGCCAAATCAATTTGTATCAACAACAAGATCAAAAACAGTAATTGATGCAGTATTCCAAAAATATAAATACTATATTAAGACCAAAGTATTTATTTCATACTTTAGTTACCATTAGCCTCTTGTGCCAATAATCAAAAATGTAAGCTCTGGGTCTTAATAAATCAATGTAATATATATGAATGATGATGACACTAAGATCATTACTAAAACCTACAATAATCCTCTTCCCGAAATTTTACGTTCGTCTCATTAACTTGAAGCTAAACTTTTTGAAGGTTTCTCTTCTACCACATGTGAATTGAACACATGTTTTTTTAAACTAAAATATGTTCCCAAACGATGATGACGCAATCTAGATTCAACAATTACAATAGCTGTAATAGAATAATTAGAATGCATAATCCAGCTGTCGAATAGGAGAGACTTTGCTAAAACTTCATTTTTAAAGGCTACCGAATTCGGGAGAGCGTTTGTTACCAAATTAAAATAATATTCTAGAACAGCCTTATAAAGTTATTTGTTTCATTCGAATTATTGTGAACATAAAATATATGTGATAACTTACGAAAATATACTTGTATCAGGTCGAGCTGTTTCACCCTAACACAAGTCTTTTGATTTCAAGTGTGCCTGTTGTACAAAGTCAAAAAGGCCATTATTTGTAAATTTAAAACAATGTTTAAAAACTGGACCCCAAAAATAGCAAACATTACAAGCTGATGCGTTCGTACATTTCACAATATTTCCCAATCACTTTCCTTGGCCCTACACTCTGCGCTACGTACAAACAAGTACGACCTCTACAATGTTATGGTTTCCTCAATAAACCAGCACGTACCTTGTAGGCTGGATTTTTAAAAAGGTTCAAATATGATAAGTCTTTCATTATATACAAAAAAGGTTGCATATTTGCGACCTTTTAACTATTTTACTTAACACTATGATGTTTACTTTTTTTAAAATATTTGAATTTATAGTGAACTTACCAAATTAATGGTAGCATAAACCATATAGGACAATGGTTGGTGACCCTAACATTTAATAGGCTAGAGGACCCCAGTTCGAAAACCAGTAGGTGAAAAAATTAACGTAGGTCACACTAAATTTTTGCGTAACTTAAAAAAACAACATATTATAACCAAAATATTATGTGTATTGCTTTTTAAAATACTCTCCTTTACATTTTAAACAATTTGACATGCGATCGAATCATTTTTTGAAACAGGAGGACCACTGATCTGAAGGCATGTTTTCTACGTGCTGATTGAACCTCTCATCAAATCTTTGATTTTGGGGAAAATACAGAAATCACGGGGTGCTAGGTTGGGGCTATGTGCAGGATGGGTGACGAGTTGTACTTTTTCGGAAGCTAAAAATGACATTGTTTTGTTGGCCGTGTGTAAAGAAGTTTTTTCATGATATAGGCGAACGCGGCTTTTTGGTAGTCTTTCCCGAACTTTATTTGACACCCTGGGTAAACAAATGGTAGAATACCACTCGGAATTAACACTCTTTTGATCTTCAATGAGAAAAAAAATGCGATCATTTTTTAACCAACGTTTCTCGCCTGCCTCACTTTTGTGCCTCATTAGCATCTGTGAGCACCATTCCACGTCAGTCAAATCATTTCCAGTGAATTGTATATTCTATTTCTAAAAAGGTTGCAACGTTTAAAAAAATGTAACATTCGAAATTCAAATAGTTCCGGTTAGCTAGAAGTGCAAAAGTTTAAGTGTGTATGTAGAAAATGAAATGAATGTTTGTTTCCGAGTCATGGATGTTTAAGTATGTATGGATGTACGTTATACTAAGGAGCTAAAACAGTGGCTGACTGTTAAAGCCTTGTCAATCACAATGTAACGTTTATTTATTATAAAAGAAGAGTTCAAATTACTCATATTGTTTGACCCAATAATGTTTATTAAATATTTCAATTTCACACAACGGCTGTTGAAAATTTTTAATATAAATTTTAACACTGGGAAATTGAACATTGTTTCAAAGAACATTTTGCTCAAATGGCTCATAAATAAAGGATTTAACAGTACATTTACAATGAGAAATTTACATTCAGCAGAATATTATCATCCCAACATACAAATGCGTTAATTCGTATTTCATTCCAGCAAATGTTTATGTAGCCTATGTTGCTATTCTATGACACAACAACTCACCTATAAAATGAAGTATTTGGTAGATCATTCTATCTTTGTTCTGAATTCTTTCAGTAGAAACTTAGTGATTACTTGAAATTAGTACCTTCTTACTTAGATTTCTATGGTTGCAATATATTACAAAACGACTTATAATGTTCTATATTAGTGCTAAGAAATCGAAGACCTTCTGAACTTCTTCGCCTGACACTAATGCTGAGTTATTTCATGTTATTTATTTAGTTTTTTTTTTGTTTAAGTTTTTTTTTTGTTGTCATCGGTTCTTAATAAGTATGCCAAATTTCGAGTTAATCCGACGTTTTGAAGGGGGTATAAATCATTTTCAAAGATTCCGTTACATATTTACATACGTATGAAGCTATCAAAAGCGTATTCAAAACCATTAGTAATTGTATCAGTCCTCTTCGACAACCTATGCCTCACATTGTATCAGAATACTGCCGCACTTAGAAAGCACAAAAAAAATCATCATTAAATTAACCCTAATGTTAACCGTATGTAACAAATTATCATCGATTTCGTTAATTGGTGGTTCCTCTCAGAGACAATATTTAATAATAAATTCATTATTTCGACCAACAAAGAGTAATAATGCGTTAGTAACAAAGTAACTTAAAACCTAGTGTTAGTACAAGATATCTTAAAATCTACCCCTTCCTAACATAGTACAGAACCAACTTGTCAGCATATGTTGATACATATGCTGACAAGATACATTGTCAGTACCTGAACCAGTGCTGTGATCACACAATCGATCGTATGCAAAAATGCTCTCAAAATACCATTGGGGCTAGCCCGGACCCAAAGAAACAGGGATGTACACCGCTTACGCATTGTCGCGTAAAAACAATCTACGCTCGCTTCAGCAATCATCCCCGACGCACTGCAGGACTTAAGGAAACATAGGGATGTTCTAATCATTATCGATACATATCGATGAAAAAAAAGAGTTGCCGTTTAAAAAAAATATTTGACAGAAATAATGGTTTTAGCAGTGGTACTTCTTCTTCTTAGTCGGACACTCTTGTCAGAGTGGTCGTGGTTGCGCTCACGAGGTACATGGTGGAGTGTTCGGTGGGTCAACATCCTTTCTGAGGGTATGTGATTGGCGATGTGCTTCCATTTCTGACGGTTAGAGGCGTTGCGAGTACACTGGACTATGGTGGACTCAGTAGCCTTTGTGATGGCGTCTATCCAGCGGGTTGGCGATCGACCGCGTGCTCTCTTGCCCTCCACCTGGCCCTGAAATATCAGTGTCTCCATCGAGTTCTCATTTCTAGAGACGTGACCAAAGAACTTCAGTATTGTTATTTGCACAATTGACGATAGTCTGTCTTTAATACGAAGCTCTTTGAGGATGGATACATTGGTGTGAAATGCCGTCCACGGGATCTTTAGGAGGCGTCTCCAGCACCACATCTCTAATGCATCGATTTTACAGCGGTCCTGCAGTCTCAGAGACCAAGTTTCGGCTCCATAGAGAAAGTTTGGAAACACAAGGCATTTCATCAATCTGACTTTAGTCTTCTTGGTAATCCTCCTGTCCCTCCAAATCTTTCCCAGTTGTTCCACTGCAGACCTGGTGATGGCGCACCGTCGTCTGATCTCGTCACCACATCCTCCAGTACTTGATATAGTAGAACCAAGATAAATATAGTTCTGAACCACTTCATAGTTGGCTATATAGGGTACGTTGGTTCCAATTTGTTCGGCCCGGTCTACTATCATCACCTTCGTCTTGTCTCGGTTAATAGTAAGGCCGAATTGGAGACTGGTACTTTCTAGACGGTTTAGAAAATTTTCCATATCTTCTCTAGTCTGTGCGAGAAGGGTAGTATCATCAGCGTATCTGAGGTTATTTATCACGCGTCCCCCAACAGATATTCCTTTGTTCCAATCTTCCAAGACAATGTGCATAATATACTCTGTGTAGATGTTAAAGAGTAATGGCGATAAGATGCATCCTTGTCGTACACCGGCCTCAGTCTTGAATTCGCTTGAAAGGGTATCATCCACTCGTACCGCTGCAGTACCGTGCTCACACAACCTCCTTAATAGAACTATTAAATGGGGTGGTACACACATTTCCGCAAGTATCTTCCAAAGGTGTGTCCATATGACCGTGTCTAATGCTTTGCGAAAGTCCACAAAGCAGATGTAAAGGGTTGTATTGAATTCTCTGGCCTTCTCAATAATCTGACGCAGAATAAGAATTTGTTCGCGAGTGCCTCTTCCCTTAACAAATCCAGTTTGCTCGGGTGCAATCTGCCTTGAGAGGTAGGCCAACAGCCTTGTATTAATTATGTGGAGCATCACCTTACTTGCATGAGATATTAAGGATATGAGTCGGTAGTTGATGCATTTCTTGGTGGACCCTTTTTTGTGCAGTGGAATGAAAACGGATTTTGACCCATCGTCAGGCCATATTCCAGTCTCCCATATTTTACAGCAGATGGTATATAAAATATCAACTCCAGATTCTCCCATCGCTTTGAGGACTTCTATTGGGATCTCATCACAACCTATGGCTTTATTGCATTTGAGGTGTGTAATTGCTGCTCGTACTTCATCCCGCATGATGTCGGGTTCACGGTCAAGTATGTTGTGGGGAGAACATGTGAAGCTTAGTACCAAATTATTGGAAAATAGTGATTGACAATATTCCTTCCACACATTCACGATATCCTTTATCTCCGTAAACGTATTCCCAGCGGAGTCCTCAACAGCCCACGTCTTAGGTTTAAATTGGCGTGTTATGTATCGCACCTTATCATGCAGATCTTTGGTTTGATATTCGTCGGAGTGCTGTTCCAGTTCATGACATATCTTACTCAGATGGTTATTGCGGTCACGTCGGCAAGCAGCTTGTATGATAGCTGACTTAGCATTTAGCTTCGTAATGCTAGCACCACTGGCTTTAAGTTTTCGGCGCTCATCAACCAAATACCAGGTTTCTTCCGTCATCCAATGTTGTCGTTTTGGTAAGACGGTTTTCGGTTGTGACTCAGCAATCGCCTCCACAATATATGTTTTTGCCGAGATCCACAAGTAGTTAGAGTCATTGTTTCCGATACCTGCTCTCCATGCGGCATGTCTGTTCTGTATCGAGGTGGTTAGTGACTTTCGATCGTTCACCTCCATTCTTCTAGCCATTTTAATTTGTCTTGCTCTTTGCAATTTCAATCGCAGGTTTCCAATGAGCAGTTGATGGTCGGAATGACAATCAGCACCGGGAAGGGTATGTGTATTGGCAGTTGAACCTTTCCATCTGGTTCTCACTAATATGTAATCTATCTGATTGCGGTGTTTGCCATCAGGGGAGGTCCAGGTATATAGGCGTCTAGGCGTCTGGGATGGTGTTTGAACATCGTGTTTGCTATGGCCATGTTGTTATCGGCTGCAAACTCTATGAGTCGTTCACCCCTTGGGTTACGAACACCATGGCCATAGTTCCCAACAATATGTCGTATGCCCGTATTCATTGTGGTTTTTCCCACCTTGGCGTTAAAGTAATAAATGATGGTGATTAATAGCTCTCTTTTGGGGATCTTAGCTATTGAAGACTCAAGTTTACAATAGAAGTATTCTACTTCTTCATCTTTGGCAGAACTTGTAGGAGCATACACTTGAATTATGTTGAGTGGGGTCGGTGATGCGCTAAGTTTAATGGAAATAATTCTATCATTAATTGGGTAATATCCAAGCACCGAGTTTTTACATAATTTAGGGATCGCAATAGCCACACCCGAAAAGCTACTTTTATCGTTGCTGGAGAAATAGATGGCATGTTTCGATGGTATAGGTTATAGATGGTAGATTTGTGTATGGCCGCTATCTTTCCAATGTGTCTCACTGATTCCCGTGATAGTGAGTTTGCATCGCTCAAGTTCTTGTTCCAGAATATGAAGCTTTCCATCTTCAAGAAGCCCTCGAACGTTCCATGTACCTATGCGAAGATCGTTTCTTAAATTAATATTCTTTCTTCAGCATTTTTTCCATAGGATGCCTGGTTGCCTGCATCCTGATGGCCGGTAACCCATTTCACACCCTCAGCCCCGGAAAACTCAGGGCGCCGGTCGCTACGCGGGTTGCCAGGCGGTCTTACTCTGTCTTTAAACATACTCATCATTGCAACTCTCATGGGATAAATAATGTAGTAGGTTCCCGTTACTTTCTACATCGCGGTACTATAACCTCAGTGGCTATACTAATCCAAGAGTGAACCGGTTCAGAACATATGGTTCTTTCGCTTCACTTCGGTACTGATGGTTACCGCTGCCCTCCATCAGGATCCAGGTTCTACGCCCCTGTAGCTTGCCTCCTCCGCTGGTTAGTCCGTACCGACAACTGTTGTCTCCGCATTCACCACCGTTGAGGTCTTCACCCGTAACCCTGGGCACGGGTTCTGCGTTATACCCCGCAGTACTGGGTCCCTGCTGAACTCCGCCATCTACACACTCCGGCTTGCTGAAGTGTAAGATGCCCACCCCCGCGACATGGACGCGCCAGACAGGACTTGCCCAAGTGAAGAGTAGAGAAGGTGGCTCTACTCTCCCAGGGGCCGGGTTAATGGACGTGTATAACACCACGCCCAAGGGCTGTGGTACTACTACCTACTTATTAATACTAACTAGGAAATACCAAATTATCACCTTCTCTAACTTTAGACATAAAAAGCATTATATCTTACACAGGGCCTTGCTAGCTAAGATTGCGGCCTTATTCTTTACCTTTGGCAAGAGATGACTAATGTCACTGAATGAAGATTCTCAGTCAAATGTCAACCAATTCACTATTTTGTTTGTATCGTCAATTGTATTTATTTGTACAATCTTCAAAAAAATAAATAACGGACAGCTCTAATGATATTGATACCTGAGGGTCTTGACCGTTTGAACCTTCTTATATTAAAAAAAACTAATATTGTGGAAACTGAGTTTGTTTTAAAGCTTGAAAACTATTACAAATATTATAAGTAAATATTATCATATTGCTTTTGATATCTCGTAAACTCTAGGTCACCTTTGAAGTTGTTTGCTACGCTACATCGCCTCGTGCTACGTCGACCGTAGTACTAGAATTGTAGCTGTATCCGAATGTTACTACGAGACATAGATATGGCTTAGATAATAATATTATATTGTGAGATACTAAAGATAAATTTTGTTATTTTGCGGTGATTTGCAAGGATAGAGGTAATTACAATAATAATTCTGAAAAAAATTGTTTTAAATCTAAAATATGTAAGTACACATCACATACCATCAGGTGGCCGTATGTATACCCGTTTGTCCCGCTGTTCCAAAAAAAATAGCATAATAATTGCAAAAACGAATACTCGAAGAGTTTCTTAAGCCATTTCTTATTTCTCAAAGCGTGAATTATTATCGCCGCCGTTTATTAATCGGCACCAAAAACAATAAAGGAATTAATTTTTTATACCTTTTTATGACTCTGTCTTACAAACACGGATAGGAACTTTTTTAATATAAATCTCGCTAATCATCTGATGCCTCACCAGGTTTATTTGCCTTAATATTTAGACAGGTAAAGTTAAAGATAGATTTAGAATGTACTAGCGTATATATGACCTGACAGCGCGATAATGTTCGACCAATTTTGATTTGTCATTTGTGTGCGTTAGCTGCTAGTTAAATATTCAAAACACTAAGGAGCTAAACAATTTGTTACGTTTTTAAAGTGATAACCTTCACTTCTAGGATAAAAACACAAATAAAATTTGAAACGAAAAAATTATTTGAACAATGCGGGACTCGAAGTACTCGACTCTAGTAAATATTCTAATATGCAGATATTGGGGTTGAGCAGGTTATCAAATGTAAAGTAGATCCTGTAGATGAAGCCACAACCTGACAGTTGAACAAGGCATGCATGATTATATGACGATACGTCACTCGAACGCTTGGCTCAGTTGGTTAGAGCAGTGGCACGGAACGCCAGAGGTCGTGGGTTCTTTCAAATTTTGTTTTTTTAAATTTTATTTGTGTACTAAGGAGCTAATTCCAAGCGTGGCTGACTGTTAACGAACTGTCAATCAAAATGGGTTTTTGCTATATCTTCGTTAGAGATATTCTTCTATCTTGCAAGTTTTGTTCGTCTATACGCTATTATATAGTAATTCTATGATATTGGCAGTGATATATACCACTGCGACTGTAACAACAGATAATAAAAATAAAAAAGTATATTGCCTAAGGTGTCGAAAAAGTAGAAAACATATACGATATCTGGCGGGCGAGGATAGAACCGGGGGTTCTGTGGTGAGAGTCTACGGTTCAATCTATTACACCACCGATGCTTCGTTCACTAATTCATATTGCTATTATTTCGTACGTAACGGTAAAAATATTTACACTTGAACCATACAGCAGTTTGCCCTTTGAGCGTAAAGACTGAATGCATTTTTAGATCAAAGCTACAAATGACTCAACAATACCTACAGCGTTCTAGTTTTATTTTGCGACATATTTCTAGAATGTTATTTTATGAGTCATGAAATTCTTATAAGGAAATTACATGCTTATTGAATCGGAATACAATACTTGAATAGAGAGACAAGATTTTGTATTGTTTAGTGCTCTCACTCTGTTCACGAAGACTTTGAAGCGAAAACTTCTTTTTGTGCGTTGGACATTAAATCTCGAGCGATTGCCAATTCCGCGGTCATCTGGAATGCAAAGCCAAATTGGCTTCCAAGAAACTGGGCGTCATAAATAGAGCACGGCAATACTTTAAGCCGGCCCACATTCTAGCGCTCTACAAAGCGCAGGTCCGGCCTCACATGGAGTATTGCTGTCATCTCTGGTCTGGTGCACCCCAGTATCAGCTCAATCTATTTGAACCATTTTCGTGCAACGCAGAGCAGCTTGAATTGTTGGGGACCAAGTGCTTTATCAATGTCTGGATCACTTGCGTAGAGACGTCGCTTCATTGTTTGGCTTCTACTCCATTTATCACGGGGAGTGTTCCGAAGAGCTGTTTCACCTGATTCCTGCCGCCGAATTCCACCCTCGCAAGACACGCCACAAGTTAAGATATCATCCCCACCACCTGGGTGTGTGACGGTCCTCCACAGTGCGGTTTTTAAGTAGCTTTCTTCCACGTACTACAAAGCTGTGGAATGAGCTTCGTTCAAAACCTTCAAAAAACGCTCCTGTGATTCTTCTGGTGATGCTAGAGAATGTGGGTGGCGGTGATCACTTAACACCGATTACACGAGAAAAAAAAATATTTGATATTTGAAAAACCATTGAACTTGCGATACTATTACCGTTAGCGACACCTCTGTTTATACAATGTGCCGGACACAATATCTGTAAATACAATGTGTCCGGCATGTAATAATATAACCTAACCTTAACCGGAGTAGTAACTATAAACTATTTTATCGACGAAAATACCCCATATTCAATTCAAAATACTATCATTCTGCAGCTAAATACTTTAATTTTTATCTTAGCAAAATTCGCTTTAATTTGTAAAACAGCAGCGGTTAAAGTTCTACGTCTTGTAGGGGCTTCATGTTGGTCTTATTTTAAACGCAAAGGTGTGGCAACTAATATAGTGTAGTAACTAATACTATAAAATAAGCTGGCAAATAACTGTTTTTTTGTGATTGCTGAAAGGAGAAAGTTTATTTTTTACAGTATTTAAGCACATCCGGGCGTTTTTTGAGAAAACTACATTAACCCATCTTTTTCTAATTTCATAATAATATTTGAGTAGGGCAGCAAATACGAATCACTTCTCTCGGTTTAATATATAGAAAGAGAATGTTGTCTCTCGCCGGGACATAATGTATATATATATATATATATATATATATATACATTATGTCCCGGCGTATAAATATATTATATATATATATATATATATATATATATATATATATATATATATATAATATATTTATACGTTCATGTTGTTCATGTTTCATTTTCACGTTTATACATGCATGTTGGAACT
Organism: Leptidea sinapis; assembly: GCF_905404315.1. Classification (NCBI taxonomy): domain Eukaryota; kingdom Metazoa; phylum Arthropoda; class Insecta; order Lepidoptera; family Pieridae; genus Leptidea; species Leptidea sinapis. The sequence goes on along the minus strand of NC_066290.1, from coordinate 1,876,611 downwards.
TTTTGATATCGGAAAAATCTATTGAATCGACACTACTACCGTTACCAAATACATTTCATTTAAAAGTATTGCCTGCACAATAAAATATGTCTTGACGATTCAATCGCGCGGTCGAAGTCGCGGGTATATACAATTGATTTTTTGTTTTTGAAACTTTGAAACGTTTTTTTTATCAAAAGTAAGGGATGAGACTAGCCGGACGTTCAGCTGATGGTAATTGATACGCCTTGCCCAGTTCAATGTAGTGCTGCTCAGGATTCTTGAAATACCCAAAATTTCTGAGCGGCACTAACAGTCACAAAATATAATCAACTCGTAACTGGAGATTGTTACGAGAGAATACAGAACATTAATGACAAGATAACGCAACATAAAGATCATTTTCATAAAGAAAAGACTTCATTCGCTAACTCGCCACGCCAGCCCAACGCTTAGCACAATATTCCTCAAGTGCCACCAGATGTCGCCAGCTATCAGGAACCACTCCATCCCAACAAGTACTTATGTATTGAATATATATTTATATTATTTTACTGAATCTGAAGGCTTTCAGAGCATAATATTGATACGATAACAAACGGAAAATTCTCAAAAATAGTTGTTTGATATACAACATTTTCTACATTATATCAATTGCATACTAAAAGGCATAAAAGGCATTTATTTTCTCAAAATTGATTCCTCTAATATTGTTTTAGATGTCATATCTAAAACTACCACCGCTTCGGAAAAAAATGGCGCTCTCAGAGAGAACAAGAGCCCAAGAAACACTCCCAATATTTTTTTTTTGCGCTCTTTTTAATTTTTGATAACTATCTTACAATTTTCATAGTCTGATGTTTTGCGCCGATTACGTAAAACAGCCAACAAAATTTAAATCAAAAACAAGTGTCATAATGAATGAATTTCAAATCTTTTAAATTATTTATTTACGCTCATTAAATCGCAAACAATAATGGGCAGCAAATTAAAATTATATACCTACTTTATAACCGGAAACGGATGTATATATCATTACTATTATGAGAGCTACTATTAAGTCAACAATCGATGATATAATGCGGGCGTAATTGTGTACTTCCATAGACTGAACGTCCGTTTCCGGTCACCGGAAATGCTGACATTCAGACCGGAAGCGTGAAGCATACATCGCGTAAAATTTATACACTTGCTATTGAGCAGATGTTTAACGGTTTATGAATAAAAATGAATTTTAATTATTTTTATTGATACCATAACGCCGATTTTATGGTTAAAGCGAATTTCTTATCGTTAAGAAGGATTCTGTATAAAAAGAACAAAGAGGCCACTACATGAAAGGTTCCTTGACATTAAAGTATTATCATGAATAATGTCGAGTAGAAATGTGTCAGAAAAGAAAAAAAAAGGTGTTTGAATAAGATTAAACGACAGAAGTTCATCTAGGCGTACCTATAAATATTTTTCGTTCTATATTGATAAAGTTTTTTTTATGGAAAAGGAGGACAAACCAGCGTTCGAGTCACCTGGTGTTAAGTGGAACTCTTGCAACACCAGAGGAATCACAGTAGCGTGCGGCCTTTAAGGAAGGTGTACGCGCTTTTTTTGAAGGTACCCATGTGGTATCGTCCCAGAAACACCGCACCAAAGTTATAACATTTAGGGTATAGGCACATAGTGAGGGTTATCACTTTACAAAAATAACAAATTGCTTAAATTATATATAGTTGCTATATTTAGGTTAAATGTTTAGCTCTCGATCAGCTTGTAAACATAACTTTGAAGTTGGAACTGTGATTAACGATTTCAATACCACGATAAAATATTGTGTAATTGTTTGTAGACCTAAATAAATAAAGTTTTCCAATTCCAATTCAAATATTTTTATTCACAATATCACTTATTGAAAGTCTGAAACTATCACCCATTCCAAAGTGTTTTGCCTCAGACATGAGAAGAACGGGCGCAAGAAAGTCAGTGGGCTTCTTATTTTTTTATAATAAATATAGTAACAATATAAAATCGTACCATAAAATTTATTTAATAGCCTGACGGCGGTCGCTTCATTCCCAATCTGTGGTATCATTAATAAAGTCATTTATGTTATAGTAACCTTTATAACAATTCTTTGGAATTTCGTAAAACATTTGTTTTGAACATTTTCTGGGATCTTGTTGTAAAAGCATAAACATCGCCCAACAAAAGAGTTACTTACCCAACTTAGCCTAGTAGTAGGCATTATAAGTTAATATTTGTTCCTGGTGTTAACATGTACATACATACATGAATACATACGCTGAGTTTGTTGCGCCCATTCTTCTCAGGTCTTAGGCATTCTTTTTGAAATGGGTGGTAGTTTTTGACTTTCAATTAGTGATGTCACACCCTTTTTTGAATAAAATATTTGAATTTGAACATAACATTATCGAGAATAGACCTTACCCAGAATAAATTGTTGCGAGAAATCGCAAACGAGAGAAGAACAGTAATTTATATCTTCAATTAGTTTGTAATTAAGCCTACGAATAAACATAGAAGATTAGCAATCATACCGTCGCCATTTTAAAAGTAAAGCTAAGCATGGAGTGTACAACAAATTGTATTATACTCTGGGGACCGTAAATCTCTGGATAGGGCTCCATATAAATTACTGTTACGCAACGAACAGCTTACAAAATAACCTTGGTTTCGTAATGTTGGCACGATTTGGCGAAGTATATTTTTTCTTGAAAACTATCATTGTTTTGCTTTTATTTGACTTTCAATGCTAAAGTTCCCTTTCCATCGTATAACCAATGATCTCACTTTTATTTATTGACAGTATGTGTGGATAATGAGATAACTGTATCGAAATGGTAGTCATAATGACATTTTAACATTTATTTAAAAACTAAATATTTTTAGTTTTTCTAATTTTGTTGCATCACTTTCCACAGATCGTATTTTGAGTGAAAAGTTAACTGATATAAGTGACAATCTTTGTTAAGTGTTAATTCCGCTAAGTCCAACAAAAAATACTTCGATACATGTTTTTCCTTCACACGAGGCACATTCAGAAGCTGTTGACTCTCTTAAAAGCTGTTTTTGAAAGTCAAAAGTTTCTGAAGTTGCCTCGTGTGCCTAAATCATGGCAGCTTGGCCAGCTCACCCATTTGTAGACCTCGGTAAGTTTTTTTTTCCGATGCTCAGATTAGTTGATGCACATTTTGTAAGTAAAGCATAATATGTGTTTAGTAAATTCTTATTCAAATTCATACATTTGCCACTTTTAGTATACAGTTTGACTTTTAGATCTATATATCACCGGGACACCAAGGTGACGCAACCAGTCGCTGCTACCAACAAAATATATTTTATACCTCTTAGGGAATAAGTCATCTGGAGTCTGTTTGGTTGCGCAACTTTTTACCAGTGGGAGGTTCCTTTGCACAGAGGTCGGCTAGATTATGGGCACAACCACAACGGCGCCTATTTCTGCCGTGAACAGTAATATGTTAACATTATTATGTTTTAGTCTGAAGGGCGCCGTAGCTAGTGAAAACACTTTGCAAATGAGACTTAATATCTCATGTCTCAAGGTGACGAGCGCAATTTTAGCGCCACTCAGAATTTTTGGGTTTTTCAAGAATCCTGAGCGGCACTGCATTGTAATGGGCAGGGCGTATCAAATACCATCAGCTGAACGTCCTGCTTGTCTTGTTACTTATTTTAATAAAAAAATATTTAAGTTATAAATAAAAAGTCTCAGCTTTACTGAAACTTTTTTGTTTTATTGCATTATGCAGTAACCTTTAGACATAAATCAGGTACAAATGTGTGAGGAAGTTACATTAGGTACTTCATTGTAATGAGCAAGGCGTATCAGTTACCATCAGCTGAAAGTCCTGTACGTCTCGTCCCTAATTGTCATAAAAAAAACTAATTTGGTGGCGTGACCAGCTTGGACAAGTCATGACTCTGGTGTGTATATGGTTGCTAGTGTGGTACCACGGTTGTGGTGTCTCAATGAAATATTATAGCCCTAACACTAAGCAATTAGGATGATTTAAGATTATAGTTATTTATTCAACTGTTGTATATGAAGGGGTATTAAAACACGATGGTGGGTTTGGGCGTGATAATAATATCACATGAGTGTTTTAATACCTCTTGAGAGTGGCGGAGTTGATTTAGAGAAAGTGGAAGAAATGAGAGATTTAGGAGTTATTATAGATAATAAGCTGAAATTCACTTCTCATATAAACTATTGTACCACTAAAGCAGCACAGATGTTGGGTTTTATCAAAAGAAATAAAGATTTAAATTCCCTCAAACTATAATTCTACTCTACAACTCCTTAGTCCGCAGCCATGTCGAATATGCGTGTTGCATGGTGTCCTTTTTATGCAAACTAATCACAACGAGTTGAGAGTATTCAAAGATTATTTGCGCGTCACTTAGCATTCTGTTCTCATGGTTTTTCGCATCGACAACCCTTTGAGGAACGACTGGCTAGGTTTAACATGGTCAAACTTAGAGACAGGAGATTGATGTATGACCTAGTTTTTCTTTACAAAACTATTAACCATAGAGTAAATTGTACCTGCTCAGTCGCGTTGCACTTAAGGCACCTTATAAGTATCCGAGAGCTAAATTTTCCAAAATTTTCTATACCCCGTCCTGTAGATCAAATCTAGGCTTACAGTCTCCGGTTAAGCGCATTCTTGAGGAGTATGATTTATTCAATGTTCGCATTGAGTTGGACGTATTTCATGACTCCTTATATAGTTTTAGCATTTCAAAATTTTGTTATATTATTGATATTGATTATTTAAAATTTAAAATCATTTAGTATTATTACTATCTCATAGTTATTTGGCAAAATTATGTACACCGTTATTGTTATACATATCAGACACAATACCCTGTAATATATATACTAGTTTGTAATGATATGTGTAATGTGGTTGCACTTATTAAATAAATTAAAAAATACCTAATCATCAACAGTTGTATATAAGACTTTATCTACACACATAATATGAATTCTCTACAAAAGAATCTAAAAATGTTACCTTACTGCTTACATTAAAAAAGCCAGTCCTAGTAACCATAATATCATCCAAAGGAGTGTTATTATGAAAGCGGATGATATAATGTTGTACTGAATGTCATTACAACACTCGTTTGGATGATGTAATGGTTATTAGGACATTGGGTGTTTTAATGTTGGCTATGAGCTGTTTTAGAATCTTTAATAAAGGGCTTAATGCGTGTAGTGAGTGTAATGGGTGTAGATAAAAAATGTTACGATAAAATTGACTAGAGTGAACTTAGCGCCTACGATATAAAATGGGTGTGCGCTGAGCAGGAGTGAAGGGACGGTGAGCCGTTTGTGAATAAATTTGATATCGATGTGTGGAGCCTGGGGATGGACAAAGACTACTTTTTAATAAATAAACTGTGTGGGTGAAAGAGCAGGCGAAAGCTAGTAGCTAAATAATTTGAGGAGTGTCTGTTAAGTAAAATTTCAGGAAACAATAGAATAGTGAAATAAAGAACCAAGCTATAAATGTAATCGTTTTTTTTTCTCTATGTTTGAAGGAGGGAACTAAGTTACCCGTAGTAAAATTTTTTACCCTCTACACACAGAATTTTAAGAGATAAAAAAGAAGTATCTTGTATTTATTGTCTTATGGTCAGACACCTAATAAAATATAACCTTATGGTTGGACTCTATTGTAAATATAACCTTATGATTGGACTCATTTGTAAATATAATTTTATAATTGAATACGGTTAAGAATCGCTTCTTGTATCGACAAAACAGAGCACTTGAAAGTCTTTGTTGTTTTGTGTTTACAGGTTTTTTTAAAGTTCGTAGCTAATGGGTCCTTATCAATGTACTTTCTGAAATAACACGAAATAAAGATTTTGTATATATTCCATGACACATTGTAAATTATAGTGATTCTATCTAGCTAGCTAGAATAATACCAATGAATAGACACTTACTTTCTTTTGTTCCTAGGTTGCTTAAATCTGTTTTTGTGCCGAGTGCCGCTGTTAATAGCACTAACGGTTGTCTCCATTGGTGATATTATCAATTAAATACTACTAAAGAGTTGAGGGATTCGTATAGTATATTATTTTAATAAAAAGCAGGCAGAACTAAAATAAATAAATACATTGCAATGCGGCCGCCCGGCCATAGATAGGAATTGCGTGCCGAAAAGAAGAAAGTATCATTCATTCATAGATAAAATAATGCACTCCTGTCAATTTGGACAGTGGCTGTCAAACTGAGTTTTTTTTTTATTAAAAAAAAATAGATTGTAAATCCAAAATAGACCTCAAAAAAACGACCAAGAACCGTTTTATAAATATTGTTTGAATGTGTTTTAGCAATACGTTTTTTTAGACAAATGTAACCTTTTGTACGGTTTTATGGCGAGTTTATGAATTTGTATGTAAATTAAAAGCTTATTGGTCAAAATTTAAATCTTTTGCAAAAAAGTTAAAAAGTTACAGCGTTTTGGTCAGTCATGCTGTCTTTAAGTCACATTTTATATAATAAAGAAAGCGTTTTGGACAATTTTATTTAGCCGGGATTGTACTTTTTAATGTACTGACCCAGAATCAAGAAAAAAAAATCATATTTCTATTTTTGTAGATATAACCTTTTGCGTGAATACTCCTCATTTAGACACTTAAATTAAATTCTCTCCGTTCCTTTTTCTAATGAAACTAGCACAAATATTATATTTCAGTGTAATGGGGTGTCACATAAAAATGTACAGTCGCCGGGCGGTGAAAGGTTTAATTTCCTCAGCTTGATCTCATTCAGACCGTTCACATTATTTTTCAAACGAACCATTGTTTTAGTATAGCTCATAGCGCTATACGATTGGAGTTTTAATAATGTGGAATGTTCGATATTACAGGATTAGTACTGAGCTGATAAAAACAAGAACGAGACGAGATATCTCACTGGGTAACCACGCAACATTTTAGATTCTTACTTTAAAAAATGCTGATAATTTTTCTCTGTTTTCGATTATGCTATTTGCAGGCGGATTTCATTCTTCAACAGATATATTGTATCCTTTTTGGCTATACCAGCAAATTAAATAAAATACTTTTTAAAGGAATAAAACGCGTTTACTTGAATTTGTTACATAAGTTATTTGCGTAAAAGTAAAAATAAAATAAAATTTATTTATTTAACCCGACGTTTCATAACCTTTGCAGAAGCACGTTTTCAGGGGGACTGCTGGGGTTGATAGGAGTCGAGATAGAATTTGTCATAGTTGTCATTATGAAGTTTACCGCCATCTGTGGCATCAAATGTAGTTAGTATTTGCTGTAGAATTTACAAACAATATCTTCTTCTGGTATGTGGAGTTCAAAAAAAACTTTCACGCAATTAACTAATGTTAAAAAAATGGTACAACTAAACCCTTTTAATCCCTTAAAAAGTATTTTATGTAAATGTGTTACATTCACGTTATTTAAATAAAATAATACTAAAAATACTTTTATCACGAATTAAAAAAAAAGAGTTAATTTTCAATAATCAATTGAGCATTTGTTTATCGTAGTATTAACTATTAAATTATCTAAGAAAGTGAACGCTAAATCATCAAAAATAAAATAAAAATATTATGTACTTTTCGTAATTTTATTCATAATATTTATATTCCTCTTCAATGGCATCTAGCATTCCAATAAATACCTTAAGAAAAGAGGTAAGTATCTTCTGATTTTCACTTTCAATAAGAAATAAATTAAATACATACGACATAAGATAAGCCTCTCCCCCTTTTTTGAAGTCGGCTAAGAAACCTTAGTTCCAAATCTCAGCCCATGCTTTGGGCTGCCACTAAAACGATTTATAATAACCTCCTCTGCTCTTTTGAAGTCGGTTAAGAATATCTGAAATAGCATTTCAATTATTATTTCATTTTACTCATACATCGTTGAGCTGTACAGTCAACGGTTATCGAATAAATTAAACGATGTATGCCTGAAGCTTCCGGCTTAAATGTCAGCGTTTCCGGTATCCGGAAATAGACGCTCTGTCTAGGGTACTACTCAATTATTATGCGTAGGTATTATTCAGCGATTGATTATTATTTTTGAATTGAATTTAACGAAACACCATACATAGATATGACATTATCGAGTGAGCCATTGCTCACAGAATTCTCGTTCAAGTTTATATACTTAAATATAATAAACCCTCCAATTAGACCTGGAATTACTTATGAACTCAAATAACATTGCTAATATGTGAATTATGGAACATTTTCTAAAAACTCATGAGGTCATGTTTAATTTCAGTAATCACCAAGTTGGTAGTTGTTTGATTGTTGTTGAAATTGTTAACTTAAAACGTTAATTGTTATAACACTTAAAAATTAAAAAGTTACTACAACGTTATATTTTACTGCGTAGTTATATATCACAATTTGTTAATTTTATTTATGTTAGCAAGTACAATCTACATATTAGGTTCTTTCGTGTTTATGGAACGATTCCTGTGAGGTGGGATCTTTAGCCAGTCTCTACGTAGCAACAACGTGTTGAATACTTAAAATTATCGTATACATGTAAATCATGTGTATGTCTATATTTTGTGCGTGCGTTGATTCGGGTGCTGGAGTATGAAGTTAAATTACTACAGTTTTATTACCGTCTTAAGTATTTAATCTATGTTAGTATTGTGTCAAGTGTCACTTTCATAAAATTAAGATTACAATGATAGCTTTACAGTTCTGGAATACTAGAAATTGATGGAAGTGACGATACACATCACGCATACAATATCATGCATATTAAAAATATAACTTTTTAACTAAAATAAGTAAATCTAATACAAAAGTATGAGTAACTATTTATTTATGTTTTATTTCCATATAAATAAAATGACAACTACAAGTTACCACATAAAATCGAAATCTATGTGATTTAATAAAATACATGCATAAAAGGTTTAAAAAATTTAAATATTATTTGTTTTCATACGAGAAAGTAAAATGGAAACAAAAACTTTTTTGCACACTGTACTTTCCCAAACGACATTTATTGAGCCAGGTGTCATGTTAATTCGCCCGAGTTGTAGGTACCTGTATGGCACTTATTTCAAATTTATCAATAGGTAGCACATAAAAATCTAGTACTTTATTAATATTATAAGTAAGTGTAGGATTTGCATAAGAGGTGTCTAAAATATTGTATAAAAATAATTATCTGATATTTAATATTGACGTTATTTAACTAAACTATGCGGTTGTATTAAATATTTTTTTTTAATTAAAATATTGTTCTTCTTACAAACGTAAAATACCAGCACGAGTGAAAATTTTAAAAGGATTTTGGAGAAAGTATGCTGGGAGAGTTTCTTGTGCCGTTTTTCTCTCTCAGAGTGCTATTTGTTTCCAAAGCGGTAGTAGTGTCTAGTATATTAGAAATGACATCAAAAAGAATTCTAAAGGAATCAATTTTGAGAAAATAAATGCCTTTTATGCCTTTTTATGCCTTTTATTATAACTTCTTGCATGTGTCCACACATAAAAGTACACACATATTTTAATAATAGTTTTATACTAGTTAGCAAAATATTTTGCTAACAACACAAAAAAATCGTATTCTTGTTAGCTAAATATTTGATTTGATAGCCATAGATAGGGGTGCTTGAAAAAAAAAGTCCACCACCATTTGGAGTTAGAATGATATATTTTGGATTAAGTATGATTAAATGAAAGCGATGTCATATCACCAGTACTAAAACTGTAAACAAAATTTCAATATGATCCTCCGATCATATTGAAATATAGTCCCTCCGGACTGTTTTAAAATTTACCGATAATTTCCAAAACCCCAAGAGCATACAATATATTCTATTATAAATGGATTGCATACATTTCCAATTACATCCATTTATATATCACTGCTTTACAGCATTGTTAATAGCTCGGTTAATTCATAAATAATGTATTAATTCATCTCAGTGGGAACTCCTTTGATCCTTAATGGCTTGTATATAAGCTTGCTGGTTCAGAGTTAGTCGTGGCTGATATTTTAATAAGTCTTTATTATCGTATTATCTCAAACTCTATGTCTACCTCATAAATTCTGTAATAGAGAGGGTCTAAATTATAATTAGTAAACCTACCTTCGAAAATATTGTTAATTATCTTCTATCGCATCTATTTTGAATGATAACTTCGAAACATTAGATTTAAATTTGTTTTATATTTTCATATATTTAATAAGTACGTGGGATATTTAAGTGGAGTAGCAATGGGCTCACTTGAAGATCGCCTACGTTAATAGCCCACATGAATAATGTGCTGATGATGGAGTGTTTCTATAAACTTCTAGCACTGTAAAGATTCACGATAAGGCCAATATGTACCTGTACATTACAATCTTCTTTTTTCTTTCAATTTTTGTTTATTTCTTGCGACTTCGCTTTAGCATATTATGGTCTGACGCAATTATTGCGCCAAAACGTATCCCAGTCTTGGAAGACCACACCTTCACTTCTGGACCTTCTGACATCCCAGTCTGATCTTTAGTATGGTAGATGATGTATATGCTTTTACAACATTATCCCTGAATTGATACAAGTCTTTTATGTGATAAAGGTTACTTTTATAAATTTGAACTACAATGACATTATATTGAATTATAATGATAGATTGGGATTGGAACGACTGCCCTCAGGCTATCTAAATAATAGATTTTATTGTCATCAAATTTTATAAAAAGAAGCTCGTTAAGTTTCTTGCCCGTTCTTCTCAGGTTTGAGGCATAAGTTTGGGTGAATGGGTGGTAGTTATTGACGTACAATTACGTGATTTAATCCTATTTCTAATAAAATATTTGAATTTGATTTGATTTGAAATTTCCAAAAGGTTACAGAAATGTCAGTGTTGACAGATAAATTCAGCCTTTTACCACCACATAATACACAACAAAGATAACAAATTCCAAGAAACAAACTGTCTTTCTTTTCATTATCATGTAATGTCTCAGCATTATAAAAAATATGATCTCTGCAAGGCTATGCAATATACGAACAGTCGAAAGTTGATTTACGTACTTTAGTTTGTTAAGAAAAGTAATTAAATTGAAGTATTATACGTCAATATTAGTATACAAATAGTTTGAGTATTCTTTAGTGTTAATTCCGCCAATATTTGTCTTTAAACAATTCGACACGTGTTTCGCCTCTACACGAGGCATCCTCAGGACGTGTTGTCTCACCAAAATCTGGCACGAGACTGGGATCTAATTATGGATTTCCACAAAGTAACGCCTACTTCAATTTTTTTTTTTCAGTATAATTACACTACCAGCAAACGGTGAGAAAATAAGAGAAAAATTTGATAATGAGATATTTTGTAATAACATGTGATTTAAAATTTTAAGAATATAATTGTTAAATATATAGAAATAATAAAGATAAACTTTTTATTATAAATAAAAGCAAAGTTTGTAATGCCAATGCTCCCCAAATGTATGTATACATATATTAAATAATAATAAATGGAGCTTCGTTTTTTTGTTGGAAACTTCTGAACCGATCCGAACTTTAATATGAGATATAACGTGTTTCGGCGAAGGTTTTACCATTTTATTATGATATCTTACGGCCGTTTTCAATAACCTTTACTTACTAGAGGTAGACAAATCTATCCTTTTACGCTTACTTACATTTCAATAACCTATCGACATAAAGCATTGGACTATAACTATATTGGACTATGGATAGATAAGATCTTGACATTAAACGGTGACAGCAATGTATCCGTAACTAAAGATACGTTATTGAAAACGGCCGTTAGTGATTACTTATCTGGAACCAATATTTTTTGACTATATAGGTACTACCTATAAATTCGCAATACAAATAATTCAGTCAATGACATTTCATTACATAATATGACAATTCACACAACCAGCAGGTACTTAGTTTAAATGGCAAAACAACGTTTGCCAGGTTAGCACTTATATATAATCTTAATATATATAAATTACGTGACACGTTGTTTGTCCGCGATGGACTCCTAAACTAATAAACGGATTTTAATGGGGATTACTTCATGGAGTGCAGTTTAGTCAAACTTGAGAGATAGGATAGTTTTTATTTCGTTTTAAGACTCATAATTATTTTTAATTCCAATATTTGTTTTGTATGGACATATTTTCTATGAGAGAATTTATTGACGCACGGTTTGACAGTTCTGCTGTGAAACAGTTTCATTATAGTTAACAACAGGCAGCAATGACGTTCTATACATAATATAGAACGTCATTAAAAGGGAGCATATTATACAAAATAATTCTTGGTGTTATTGACAAATTCATAAAAAACAGTATTTTATTTATTATGCACAGAACAACGTCTCTCCGGTGAGCTAGTATATTATAAAAGAGAATGCATGTTTGTATGTTCCCTAATAACTCCTAATAATATCCTTTTTAATAGATTCGTTGAAGTCACGATCCCACCCAAGCATTTACCATATCTCTCGAACCGTTTATTGACAGAACTACGTCTGTCGGGTCAGCTAGTATATAATATATATAATACAACTACGTCACAAAAACACAATATACATTCTCAAATTTCAAAGCTTTGAGAACAGATTATATAAAATTCGTTCGATTCATTGGCTTTCTTGACTTCGGGAATTATTTAATGGGTGAAAGGGATCTGTCTTCAAAGCCTCGTTTAACTTTGCGAGTTTTTTCCAAGTTTCGTGTCAAAATCAAAGGCTCTGACAGAATGATCCGTATGTCGCGAACGTTTGATTTATGCTTTTAAGAAATTCAACATTTATTCGGTTTCAGATTTCCTTATATTTGTGTGAGTGATTTGAATTCGCGCGAGAGAATATCTTTTATTGAGATCATTACATTTGATTGAAAATTGAATGTGAAATTGCAAACTTTAACTTATGGAACAGGATACCTTAGCACATGTTATTTTTTCTTCAATCTCTATTTGACCATTTTGGAACCAAAATCATATTCTTTATTGTGTTATTATACTGGCAATAGTAACACCTTAGATTATAAATACGTCTAGATAGACTGTAACAGTTGCGAACATGTCGACAAAAATAGCGGTGAACTGCTTACCTCTATTTTGAGTAATCCACGCACTAAGTGACATACAAATCGCGAGTGTAAGTTGTAGCTTGTCACGCACACTAAAGTAATAAAACTAGCCTGTTTTTATCAGTTGCCTAGCAGCAAAAGGCTCTTTCTAGACGTATTAAATATCTAAGAGTAATTAATACTCTCTCTCTGAATTTCTGTTGTTTAACTACTGTGACTTCTTAGACACAGCCTACTGATAGAATAACTGAGAATATATTTAATTATTTGAAGTGAGTGGAGCTTTATATCACTTGAGAACGAATTCTCCATTCTTAAGAATTAATGCCACCTTATTTAAACCGTTTTTTTTTCAGTTTTTTTTTAATCTATATTTTGAGTTATAAAAACCGCATCAAATGAACCTATGACTTAAGAATTCAAATGTTTATTTATTTTTTCTTTATCCTAGTGATTCTGCTTAGGATACAAAGTCAAACTAATATAAATATTGTATTTTTGTCGGTTACCTGTATAAATACCATATTTCTGTAGTACCACCATAACAAAAGCAAACAATTGCTTTAAAAGTACTAAAGTGTCACTTCTTGTTTTATCCATATGGAGTAAATAAATCTACTGTATATATATATTGGTGCTGGGGCTGCTGCTTCGACTGCCGAAGACAGCAAGCGTCGCAAACATGTTGGTCTCAGTGAGTCATACATCTTTGTGCCGTTTGGTGTCGAGACACTTGGCCCGTGGGGCCCAGAGGCGCGGAGAATGTTCAAAATACTATCTTCGCGCCTCAATAAGGCTACTGGAAACTGGCTACGAAGCGCTGGCAGCTATTTCGGTCAACTGATCAGCCTTGCTATCCAACGCAGTAATGCTGCCAGTATTCTTGGTACGCTTCCACGTAATGATAGTTTTAATTTTATGTAGTCGTAGTATTGTAAATATAGTTATAAGATTTGTTTTACAAATAATGATAAGATATTTGTTAATTAATTTAATTTTCACCTACCGTCAATAAGGCAGGTGTTAATATATTTTATTAAACTGTAGACCTTATAACATAGTAGTAATTTTTTTCATCACGCATAATTCCACAAAACTCTTACGGGCTTGCAAATAAACTTGGTATAATATAGTTCCTGAGATTAAACCAAGAATACGCAAAATGTTTAAAAAATAGTCATTTTGCTTTTGATTTTTGTCCGAATAAACCAGACATTCAAAAAACATCAGAGCAATCATTGTATTGACAGTTCTGTCAGCGATAATATAGTGCACATTACTATTCTAGCTAATTCTGGATTTATGCTTTGAGTGATGTTTGTTCGAAAAAATTTAAGCGAATTTAGTAAATATGAAAACACTTCTCTTTTCCCAATCAGCAACCCAACAAAACTACAAGTACCTTGTCGAAGAACTACATTATTTTAGAGAAATTGATTTTGTATGTGCATAAAAATCTATAATCATAATATCCCAAAGATAATAAGAGTTGTATCGTCAAATAGGAATTTCTCATCTAAATTGAAAATATACCTTAGTCAAAACCGCTTATTTTCATTAGACGAATATTTTCAATTAAAAAATTTACATTTTTCTTTAAATAATATAATTGTAACTAATGATTTAGAGTTACTGTTTGTTGTAAAATTTGCTCATAATTATTTCATTTTTTATTATCATTTAGTTCATGCAAATAAAAACTTTGACTTTGACTTTTGACAGTGAAATTATTGTATTGTCATTGGTACTCGATACGGATGCAAATTAAGTAAATCGGACGTTTTAAAGCGGGTGGAACTCAAAGATTCCGTTTCAAACAAATATGCAAAGATGCATACAGGTGAAGCCAATGTAAAGCGTTTTAAAACGGATGGACGGGCACACAGCGAAGTATTAGTAATAGGTTTCTCACTGGTTGCCTTTCTAGTAGGGGAAAATTCAATCTGCTTTATGAACATAGCACTCAATATTTTAATAAGCGATCGAACCGTTAAAATCTCGTCCAAGCTTAACATTTTCAAATTTTCAAGCAAAATATGGTAAACATACTGGTATTAATATTTTATTGATAGATATAGATAAGAGTCGAGTAATTTTGAACATATCTTATAGCAACCACGCTTTTTTACAATACAATAAGTAATAAATACATTAATTACACTTTTCCTAATTTAAAGAAGCTTATTGAAATTTATTTTCTCATTATACTTTTGTTTTCTGTTACAGAATAATTTTTATTTTATTTAACCTACTTGAGTTTTGCTTTTTTTTGTCTTAAAACGATGTTAATATAGTAGCAGGGAAAAATTTTTTTTCGGTGTGTGTGCTGAGTCACAAACAATGAGTTCAAGCTCTAAAGATTGATGCATCCGATATACGATAATTTATATTTCTATATTTAACTATTTATTATTTTTCATGGAATAATTTATGTTATTTAAACACGACTCATATATTGGACTTTACAAATTAATTTGTTATGTATATTACAGCTATTGTAAAATACTCTATTTGATTAAAAGAGTGGCCGGTGAGTTCCTTATATATTCTTCTCACGAGCACAACTTTTTACGAACTTAAGGTAAATTCAGTAATTTAAAAGAAATATTTATAGTGACAATTCAGTAGTGCTAAGTTTAAGGCTATTTGAATAGTGTTTATTTAACTTTGACTTTGGCTATATTGTCATCAGTGTTTGATGTGTGTAAAGCTTAAATTAAAAACAAACCTTTTGAAGGATTTAAAAATCCGTTAAAATTCCGTATCATACAAACAGACATATAGATGCCAATAAAAGTAAGATAGACTATTGATATTATTGCATTGTCATCGGTGCTATGATATAATAATAAAAATAATGGAGAGTATTTGCATAGACACAACCAAGTAGCCAGGATTATCCATCAGCAACTTGCTCTTCGATATAATGTTGTGCATTTTGAAGTCCCGTATTATAAGTATACTCCGGAGCCAGTTCTGGAAAACAGCCGTTCCAAGCTCTACTTAAACCGATCTATCATCACGGACAGAACTATCATTGCTAATAAGCCTGATATTGTGTTGGTAGATCGGTTAGAGCGTCGGGCATTTATTGTTGATATCACCGTTTCATGTGATGATAACCTTGTGAAAGCTGAAATAGACAAATTATCGAAGTACCTAGACTTAGCACACGAGGTTACTGACATGTGGGAAGTTGATTCAACAATAATTGTCCCAATAGTCGTTTCCGGTCTTATAGCAAAAAGCCTCGACCATCATCTCAAGAGGCTCTCACTTAATAACTGGATAAAGGGTCAGTTACAGAAAGCAGCTGTTTTGGGAACTGCACGCATCGTGCGGAAGTTCCTCAGTCTGTCGCCCTAACCACCGGCGGAATTGTCGTGAACCAACGCCGGCGGGACTCTATTTTTTTATATTTACATTTGTAATATTGTTTTTTTATAAATATGTTATATATATAAATGTAGATAATAAGATAAAATTATAATAAAGAGAATAATAATAATATAAAGCTAATATAATAAGGTGGGTGAAAAACTCATTCAAAGATTCCGAAGGTAACAAAGATACATAATTATCCAAATGTTTTCAGTTTTCTTGAGTGTTAATTCCGTCCAATATTCGTCTTCAAACAATTTGACACGTGTTTCGCCTCTACACGAGGCATCCTCAAGATATGTTGACTCGCCAAACTCTGGCACGAGTTCCTAATTATGGATTTCCACAAAATAAAGCCTACTTCAATAAATTTTCCAAAGATACATAAACAAATTCATACATGCCTGTTTTTGGCAATCCAACAATGTAAAACGAGACACTGAAAGTAATAACTGAACAGTACTGCTTCACAGAATTGAACGAAGATAAGTTTTTACTTCCGTAATTGAAGCAGATAAATCAACGAAGTTTATCTGTAGAGAATCGTTTTAGTGAACGATTCGGATCACGCCAGAGTTATGTTCGGCTCATGACTATCTTGAGATTTACTCTCGTCACTTCGTCCTCGCGAACTTTGCAACGAATTGGAATCATTCGCTTTGATTGTTATCATAATGGGGTTGTGCTTTAAAGAATTGTTTCTGAAATGATGTTTAAATAACTTATTATAAGCACCATTACAATACCAGTGGGAGGTATTACCTTTGCACAGGATTCCGGCTTGATTATGGGTACCACAACGGCGCCTATTTCTGCTTTGAAGCAGTAATCTGTAGGCATTATTGTGTTTCGGTCTGAAGGTCGCCGTAGCTAGTGAAATTACTGGGCAAATGAGACTTAACATGTAATGTCTCAGAGTGACGAGCGCAGTTGTAGTGCCGCTAAGAATTTTTGGGTTTTTCAAGAATCTTGAGCGGCACTGCATTGTAATAGACAGTGCGTACCAATAACGATCAGCTGAACGTCCTATTCGTCTCGCCCCTAAATGGCATAAAATATAATCAATAATTTAAGATGACAGTGAAATTTCTACACTGTAAGCATCGGGTGACAAGTACGATTTCCATTTTTATTTAATGCTATAAACGTAGGATTAAAACTTCATTCATAAATTGTTTTTTTTTTTTATATTTATATTTGTGATGAAATATTTTGCAAATTGAAATTAAAATGTTCTACTTTAGGTTATTGGTCGAAAATTTTACATTTTACCAAGTAAATGTGAAACAATAGATCCTCAATAGATGTTACGTTTATCATTAAAATACCTATTCATTTATCATTACTATGGTATTGTCAGTACCTGAACATGGTACATGTGCTGACAAGTCGGTTCTATCCTAGATTAGGAAGGCTTAGATTTTAAGATAAGATTGAAAGTTACTTTGTTACTAACACTTATTAATATGATCTTTTGTTGGTTGAAACAAAAGAGTTTTTATTTTATTAGAAAAATAATATCTATATATATATATAAATTAATTGCTTTCGTTAGTCTCGCTAAAACTCGAGAACGGCAGGACCGATTTGGCTAATTTTGATCTTGAATTATTTGTGGAAGTCCAGGGAAGGTTTAAAAGGTTTGAATAAACATGAAAATCCTCGGATTTAAATAAAAACAACAATTTTGATACCTAAATAGGTAAAAAATAAACTAACTTAAAACACGGGTAACACTTAAAAAAAGGAGTCCTTTTGTTTGTTTTATGTTTATTTAAAAAAGTTTAGGACTTTTATTTATCGATTAAGGTAGTATGAAGTCTGCCGGGTCAACTAGTAGGTTATAAAAATAGAATCTTTGATATAAGACTGCACATGACAGGAATGTATGAAGGGAGTTACGCAAGGCCTATAGCGAGGGGCAACCAAACAAAGTAGTTTTAATGTATGGAATGAGTTAAGTTCTAATTAATAAATTTATTAATATTTTAAAAATTATAAAATTTTATGAATTTGTTCAAATATTATTCCTAATCAACTAAGTGTAGTAGAAGTACCTGAATTTAAGGGTTGTTTAATTTTTTTTTTAATAATATTGACACTCTTTTACACAAATTATCTTGCCCCAAACTAGACAGATCCTGTAACTATGGGGACAAGATAACGATATATTTAATACAATATACTTACTTAATACATTAATTCATATAAATATCCATGACTCGAAAACCAACATCCATATTCATCATATAAATGATTGCACTTACAGTGATTCGAACCCGGGACCTCTAGCTTAATAGTCAGTATCACTAACCATTAGGCTGTATGGGTCGTCAATTACTTAGTAATAATTAAAGATTCTTATGAAAGGTTAAATTAAACCATTTTTAAAAATATCTTCTTAAATTTGGAATTGAAATAAAATAGCAGAAATTCAAATATTTGCATATAAATCCCCTCGTGAGTTGAATGCAGAGTTCTGGAATGCAATACTGTTCTGTGACCTTTTTATAATTATTGATGACCATAATCAAGAGTGTCTCGAAAAATTTAAACAATGCAATATATTTACCATTTTAACGTAAAAATTCACATTAAAATGTTTGTTCCGCCTTTCTTCTTCACACATGTCAAAAAATTTTTCGCCATATCTCGTGCTTGGCGATAAATAAAAACTCGTTTCATTTGGAACGGTAACTAGAGGTAACAGTGAGTTACCAAAAATACTAAATTATATTTCTACTTTTATTAATATAAATATTTTAATAATGAATAAATCCTTAATGATCCGTGCTAACGAAATAAATCCGAACAAATTAAACTATAAATAAGTCTCGAACATCATTAATATGTCTGTTGAACTGTAACAACATATTTACTATCAAGGATTAATTTCAGATAATATTGCTTTATATGTGTTATTTCGTAAGTTTTTATCAATAAACATGAACATGGGGAGACATCTTATCTAATTTTATAGCGAGAGTTGTTTGAACTATAGAATGATTTATTTATTCAACAAAATGCATGCAGGCACTTTACCAGTGTTTGAATATAACATTAAATTAAACAAAAAAAAAAGAAACAAGTAGGTATTAAAATGTCAAGTTAGACTTTATACAAACAAAGCATAAAATAATAGTAATAATTAAAATGTCAATATAGTAAAAGTCCAAATTCAATTATTGTCAATAACTTTAAAATATCCTTAACCGTTACGTAATCCTTAATATAAGACAAGTTACATAACGTCATCACCAAGGAGTTCAGAAATATTACAATAGCATTTATTTATTAGACACTCATGAGTTTTTTACGATTTCACGCCAGAACTCAACCGATTCTCATGGTATTTTGTACACAATTACCAGGGGAGCAGAAAAGGACATAGCAAACATACATTTTCAAGAAATTTTGCATTAAGAAAAATTTGTCAAGAAAAATGAAATTCTTTGCGAGTGCCAAATAATTGGTCTCTATGATCGTCCGACATATCTATAAGTGCGCCGGACAGGTTTGGGCAATTTAGACATAGATATTCTTTATTCGACACAGTCACAAAAAGCTACAATTTTGGACTGAACTATTGTATGAAGGCCCCGAACCGTCAAACTCAGTCTAAATGAAAATTATTACTATGCTTAAAATTTAATACAATAGCATCTATTTAATACAAATTTTGACTATAAAAGAAAAAGAAAAAATTATAAAACTACTTATACTACAACAATTTAAATCATCAGTCGCGGCTTTCGTGAAACTTTTTTGTTTTATTGCACTGTGTGTGTGTAGACCTTTAGACATAGATCAAGTACAAATGCGTGGAAGTTAGATTAGGTACGTATAATAAGATAAAATGTTTAAAAATATGTCTATTTAAAAAGTGTCTAATCGATGCATCTTTGACGTCAATGTAATGAAATGCCTCTCAGTTTCGTTACTAGACATGAGAACTGGAAATTATATTAAGGATTCGTGTTATGAAGTGAAGTTTTTTCCGTTGCTGAATAAAGTAGCTGATATCTACTTACCAAACTACCTTTACTGTTTTCAGTTTGAGACCTCAGTAAGCTGAGATGCTTCTTCTTGCAAAATTATAGAAGAATAACAAAAATATAATGGATTGAAACATCTAGTCGCATATTATATTTCCAATTCTATTTCTTTCCTTTTAAACTAGATTCTCAATGTTTATAAAACATTGTTAGTAAGTTATCATAGAACATAGAATATATTATGATTATTTTATTAGATTATGATTACTTTATATCAATAGCAATGACAGTACAATATTGTATATTTCATTAAAAAGAGCGCAAAAGAAGAATGCTGTGAGAGTTGCGCCGCTTCTTCTCTCTCAGAGCGTCATTTGTTTCCGAAGCGATACTACTATCGCTTCGGAAACAAATGATATACTAGAAAATATAATTATATATTATTATATATATAGATAATATAATATACTTATTAGAAGTGACATCAAAAACACAATTTTGAGAAAATAAATGCATTTTATGCCTTTCATGCCTTTTATGCCTTTTTTATGAACCACTATAAATGATAAAAATCTTAATACAGCCTCACAATATCCTTATAAGTTAATTACTATCTCTAATTCTTATTAACATAGTGTGCATTCACCTTTAGCCATAGATCAAGTGCAAATATGCAGAGGGTACATTAGCTATAATATGCAAATGTCTTACAGATGAAAGTGTCGAGTCGCTGCAGTCGGAAGTGAATGCAACAACGCTCTGTGTGGATATTAGACGTTAGAGCTCGTGAGCTGTATATATAAGATGTTTGGCCCATGTTTTAAGAGAAAGAGAATATTTAAAAAGTACACAGCGCTACACATATTATGTTCAATGAAATACACCACTGGGAGATGCCGGCTAGATTATGGGTACCGCAACGGCGCCTAATTCTGCCGTGAAGCAATAATGTGTAAACATTACTGTGTTTCTTTCTGAGGGGCGTCGTAGCTAATAAAATAACTGGGCAAATGAGACTTAACACCTTAAGTCTCAAGATCGAACGCAATTGTCGTGCCGCTCAAAATTTTCGGGTTTTTCAAGAATCCTGGGCAGCACCTCATTGTAATATTACCATCAGCTGAACGTCCTGCTCGTCTGGTCCCTTGTTGTCATAAAAAAAGACACACGCAAAGTATGTATAGAGTACTATTGTATAAATGGGTACATTTTCGATCAACCCACTATCCAAGCTATATTAAGTTACTAGTGTTAAAGTAGCTTTGCACCCCGGCGGCAGTTCAAACCGATTTATTATATACAATTTGAAATAGAATTATCGTGTTTCTACTAAAATGCGATTGGATTGGTAGAGAGAAAAAACGACGTTATTTGTAAAAATTGGTTTTAAAAAGGCCACACCTATGTAAAATCGCTTCCCGCTTACGTTTGTACTACACTGTAATATAACCTGGAATGCAGCTGGAATGCTCTCGTGGACGGGATTAGGGGTGAACCTGACGTCACAGACATTAAACCACCTTACCTTGGGCCTGATGTGCAAAAATTTGGCCTGCTCTATTTAAAACGTAACTACATTAACATTATTATAAATAATTAAACTTGTACATTAACCGTTTACAATTTATTTAGATGGTGGAGTAACATGACAATTAAACAGATTTCAATAAACTTATTTTAATGTTAACATGTTATTTATAGAAAAAAATGTTACACGACGATACGTAATTAGTATGAATTCGAAGAGTGTGTTATGAAATTTCAAATGAAGCTCATTGAAATATGTGACTTTTAAATGAATAAAATGCGTGTTGAATTACT
Organism: Leptidea sinapis; assembly: GCF_905404315.1. Taxonomy (NCBI): domain Eukaryota; kingdom Metazoa; phylum Arthropoda; class Insecta; order Lepidoptera; family Pieridae; genus Leptidea; species Leptidea sinapis. The sequence goes on along the minus strand of NC_066290.1, from coordinate 1,854,322 downwards.
GTATATCAAATTAGCAATGCATCAATTATTTTATGTGCAGGGCTTTTCCCATTATCGATCAAATAAAATGGTGGCGATGGCAAGAGATGGTATGATACTGGCGGCAGCTATCTCGGTTAACGGATCAGTCAAGCTATCAAACGCGGAAATGCTGCCAGTATTCTTGGTACACTTCCCTGTAATGAAAGTTTTAATAATTATATGTAGGCATATGTCGTAGGTATGTTGTCAAAGCCGTGACATTATAATTTCACTAGTGATATTACAATAATACGGTAGATTGTCAATCGACTTCATTTCTTACAATTTAACGGTCTGGTTTTAGTGAAATTCTAAGTATAATAAGTCTAGGTATATTACAAATGAACTTAGCAGTTAAGACGTCGAGCGTTCTGATTGGTAAAACGGTTTTCATACGCAATTTGCAAAACAATAAAAGTAAACATTGGAGCGTGTATATATTTCCATCTAAAATTATTATTGAAAAAGTAGTGTTTTAGTATTACAATTTGTTTATTATACTAATGCATATCTTTAAAAAATAATGACTACAAAATAAATACAAAAAGCAGTCCAATCGGAGACGGCCTCATAAACTAATGACCAGTAAAATTGTGAAAATATTGCCTTACAATATCACTATAGTGTACCCGTGAAATTACAATGTCACTAAAACCGTTAAATTGTAAGAAATGAAGTCGAACGACAATCTATCGGTTAATTATAATATCACTAGTGATATTGTAATATCACTAGTGATATTGTAATATCACGTCTTTGACAATATACCTGCGACTTATACATATTGTAAATAAAGTTAAATACATACTGTCGTAATTATAATAACTATTATAGATTAAAAGGGGAAATTCAAATTCACACCAACGTTTGTCACAATTCGACTTTAAATACAATAATCTCGCAATTAAAACCAAACCAAAAATTACCTTCAGATACCCGACACGTCAATATGAATAAAAACGTAATGTTATTTAGAAGTGATTTTATTCAATTATATGATAATATGTTAACTATACAAATGATTAAAGTTTTCTTTAGTGTTAATTCCGCCAATATTTGTTTTTAAAACAATTCGACGCGTGTGCGACAAGATTTTGGCGAGACAACACGTCCTAAGGATGCCTCGTGTAGAGGCGAAACACGCGTCGAATTGTTTTAAAAACAAATATTGGCGGAATTAACACTAAAGAAAACTTAAATCATTTTGTTTTCTGTCTAATTATTTATAAGTATTTTCTAAGTATTTGTATGATGTTTGTATAAAATAATATTTGCCTAATTTTTATCAATGATGCACAATTAGGTTGACTAATTGATAAATAAATTTAATAGGTATCCATTAACCAAGATAATATCTACATAGATTGTTTCAGACATTTCAAATGATTTATTTATTTATTTTATCAAAATACACACTATCATTACAGTATATTCCAATGCGATAGAGGTACATACAATATCTCACTTTTTTACATCCTTAAATTTTATAACATATTATAAATAACGCTACTCTCGTGAATTCACCCTGAGTGCAACAAAACAGATCCGTATGTGAGGCGGTGAATGGCGAGTGAACGGCGGCCGACGTCGGCGCCATACGTACCTATCCGGAACAACAAAATACAGTCTACTCAATATATCCGCATTATGCACCTTCCCTCTAAGTAATTTGATAGATATGAGATCAGCGCCAGGTCCCTTCTTACCCTCAGCTCGCTGTATCCTACCATACCCAAAATAAATAATGTCGGGTACATAAGTGGATAAAAAGGGTAAACCCCGTATAGCCTCATATACAGGTACCGTATAAATTTATTTTGTATCCGCTCTAACATTATACTGTACTTGGCTTCATGAGGAGCCCAGATAACGGCGTTGCATTCTAACTGGCTTCTAACCAAAGCGTTATATAAATTAATAATTGCCTTAATATTGGAAAAACTACAAGCCATACGTAATATAAACCCCAGATTCCTAAAAGCTTTCTTACAAACCTTAGTGACATGATCACGAAACGTCAAGTTGGCATCAAGAATCACTCCAAGATGCGTGACTTCAGATACCCTGGTCATCTGCGCCCCGTCTACGTGGTAGTTAAATAATGTTGGATTACGAGATTTGGAGAAAGTAATAACTAAACATTTTGAGGTGTTAAACTGCAATAAATTGTATTTACTCCAGGCTACAGCCCTGTCGATGTCGCTTTGTAATTTCTCACAGTCATTCTTTCCTTTTATTGGTAATGAAAGTTTCAGATCGTCGGCGAAGAGCAAGCACTTCGCACACTGAACTACCTTAGGAAGATCATTAATCATCATAATAAACTCTAATGGACCCATATTACTGCCTTGAATAACACCGGATCTGGTAAAATAAGGCTTTGATGTATGTCCAGCATAATTCACATACTGCTGTCTATCAGCCATATAGCTGGCCATACGGTTTAATAGTTGCGGCGTGAATCCAAACCCAGCTAACTTTTTTATCAGCACATCGTTATGGACTAGATCAAATGCTTTTTTAAAATCAAAGTAGGCTGCATCGACCTGTCCGCCACCATCAACTACTGGAATAATATTTACCATGTGGGTTAATAGATTGCTTGTGGTGTTTCTTTGCGGTCTTTAGACCAACATGGGTTTACCCATGTTGAGCATCTGACAAGTAACATTGTACCTGTGCTAAGACGCACTTTTGAATTGCTGACTCAAAAACCTTTGAATTTTGAAAAAGGGTAACAAGACAAACAACCAGTGGGTGGCTCCTTTGCACAGGATGCCGGCTAGATTATGGATACCAAAACGGCGCTTATTTCTGTCGTGAAGCAGTAATGTGTAAGCATTACTGTGTTCCAGTCTGAAGGGCGCCGTAGCTAGTGAAATTACTGGGCAAATGAGACTTAACATCTTATGTCTCAAGGTGACAAGCGCAACTGTAGTGCCGCTCAGAATTTTTGGGCTTTTCAAAAATCCTGAGCGGCACTGCATTGTAATGGGCAGGACGTATCAAATACCATCAGCTGAACGTCCTGCTCGTCTCGTCCCATATTTTCATTAAAAAAAATGCGAGTAAAATAAGATGACCTCAGCATTTTGTTGTAGTACAAACAATGTAACGCCAACCATTAACAACATTAAGGAGAGGTCGAATACAAATTGTATAAATCCTCGAAATGCTCCTTAAATCTTTGCCAAGACGTGAATAGCTCGTGAAAGTATTCATAAAGTTCCGCTGTTATGAAATAGCTTACTGGAATTATTTTAACTGCAATAGTTTTAGAATGTGTTTACTACATTAGCCTCGGATACGGAATATCTTATTCCACAGTCCACAAACACGTTTAGATAGCTTTAACAAAATAATATAACGTTTATTATTTTAAAGCAGCTTATCAGCAGCTTTTATATAGCTTATATCTATACATAAAAATTGGAGTGTCTGTTTGTTTTATTGAAACAACCGTTTTTTACTACATTTATATGAATATATACACGGTACATACACCAAAATATAATTTTTTACAATTTTTCATCTGTCTGTATGTCTGTCTATTTGTTCCGGCTAAACTCTGAAATGGCTGGACCTATTTTGACGGGACTTTTCTTGGCAGGTAGCTGATGTAATAAGGAGCAACTTAGGCTACGTTTATTTTAGAAAAAAATCTTTTTTGTAGAAAAATAAAGTAATGTTGCAATGTCCAAGAAATGGTCTAACTCTAAAAGTAATTTATATACAAATTATTTAAGTTTTCTTTAGTGTTAATTCCGCCAATATTTGTCTTTAAAACAATTCGACACGTGTTTCGCCTCTACACGAGGCATCCTCAGGACGTGTTGTCTCGCCAAAATCTGGCACGAGACTCTCGAGAGAGGGAGTCTCGTGCCAGATTTTGGCGAGACAACACGTCCTGAGGATGCCTCGTGTAGAGGCGAAACACGTGTCGAATTGTTTTAAAGACAAATATTGGCGGAATTAACACTAAAGAAAACTTAAATAATTTGTATAATTATGGATTTCCGCAAAGTAACGCCTTATTCAATAAATTTTCAGTAATTTATATGGCAAAACAACGTATGCCGGGTCAGCTAGTACTTTAATAAAACTGTAGAGTCAACGGGTCTTTCTTTGCATTGGATACTTTTCGAAAAACCCATTGCAGGTGATAAAAACAAAAATACGAATTAAATATAAATTCGTCTCGCTGTCTTTTATTGTAATAAATCTCTGTAAATACTGGTCAGACTTTCAGGAAACTTTCACAAAATACCTTTAGCGTAGCCTGGCAACATCTGTATCTGATTAAGTTATATCAGAACAACATAATGGCTATTTACTATGATTTTCATCACTGTACCTTTTTAGGTAATGATTTATATATAGTGTGGCCAAAATTATGTATAGTTTCAATTATTCATTCATTATCGTCATCATCAGCCGGAAGACGTCCACTGCTGGACAAAGGCCTCCCCCAAAGAACTCCACGACGATCCGTCCTGCGCTGGCTTCATTCGAGGGCTATTCTGCCGAACCGGACATCTGTCCGTCGAACTATATACCCTACCCACTGCCACTTGAGTTATGGAATCATTTGGGCTATGTCAGTGACTTTGGTTCTCCTACGGATCTCTTCAATTTTCGATCGCGCAGGAAAACTTCGAGGATAGCCCTCTGTATTGCTCTCTAAGCGACCATGAGCTTTCTCATCAGGCCCATAATTAGCGACCACGTCTAAAAACCTTCGTCTTCAGACACTATGTTAATACACTGTAAATATTGATTACCTACATTACATTTATTATTTAACTTAAGTTACTAACGCTATTTTTACGAGTGAGAGGCTTTATTGCACAGGCTGCAAGGGCAGCACAGCCATGCCTTTTTCTACTGTTAAGTGTTTCAAATTCAAATTCAAATATTTTTATTCCAAATAGGATGTGAAATCACTTATTGAAAGTCAAAAAAACTACCACCCATTCCAAAGTGAATGCCTCAGGCCTGAGAATAATGGGCGCAACAAACTCAGCGGGCTTTTTTTCTTCATCAAAAATATGTTTTACAATTAAAGTAACATTGTACAATTAAACTTATTATTTAATAGCCTGAGGGCGGTCGCTCCATTCCCAATCTGTGGTATCATTAAGAAAGTCATTTATGTTATAGTAACCTTTACCACACAAACGTTTTTTAACAATTCTTTTGAATAACGTAACACCTTTGTTTTGAAAATTTTCTGGGATCTTGTTGGGAGCATATACATCGCCCCACAAAAGACTTACTAACTCGACTTAGCCGAGTAGTAGGCATCATCAGTTTATGTCTGTTCCTGGTGTTAACATTATGGTTATGACAGTTTCTGGCAAATTCACTTATGTGCCTATGAACATACATTACATTATCAAGAATATATTGAGAAGCAACAGTCAAGATGTTAATTTCTTTCAATTTTGCTCTCAATGATTCCCTAGGACCTAGGTTATAAATAGCGCTAATAGCCCTCTTCTGCAGCACAAATATTGTATTAATATCGGCAGCGTTGCCCCATAGCAATATACCATAGGACATAATACTATGGAAATAACTAAAGTATACTAGTCGCGCCGTATCTATGTCAGTTAATTGTCTAATTTTTTAACCGCGTATGCTGCAGAACTAAGTCTGTTCGCCAATCCTTCAATATGGGGGCCCCATTGTAATTTGGAATCTAGAGTTATGCCAAGAAATATAGCAGAGAAGATCGAGCGCAGTTCCTTTTATGCCATAGTGGTATAGCTTCCTGACCAGCGTTGAATGTTGAACACAATCAAAAGCCTTAGATAAATCACAGAAGATTCCAAGTGCATTCTGCGATTCCTCCCAGGCATCAAAAATATTCTTGATCAGCTCAACACCTGCATCCGTTGTTGAACGTTGCCTAGTAAAGCCAAATTGTTTCAAATGAAGTAACTTATGACACTATGTCAGAAGAGCATCCCGACTTAAATATTGGTGTAATTTTACTATGTTTCAGAAGGTCAGGAAACACGCCACTATTAATACAATTATTAAATACTATTGCAAGATATGGTGCTATGACATCAATTATTGAACTTATTATTTTAACAGAAATGCCCCATATATCAGCAGTTTTTTTCATGTCAAGAGATTTAAAAGTTTTAATTATTTCTCCAGGGCTAACAAAACTAAAATTGAAACTTTGTTGACATCCTATAACATTTTCCAGAAGAAGTGACTCAGCAACACTGGTGGAGGAGACAAGAGTCTTTGTGATAGAAACTGGAATCTCAGAAAAAAAATTCTCAAAAGCAGTAGCAACTTCCTGCTGAGATTGAATTATTGTATTGTTTATTGATAGATTATATTCAATGTTGCGGTCTTTCAATCTTCCAGATTCCCAGTTAATAACATTCCAAGTCATTTTTATTTTATTTGGTGTATTTTTAATTATTTGTCTGATATGTATAGACTTTGCAATAGAACAAACGCTTTTAAATAATTTAGAGTATTTTTTAACATACTCGAGAAAAGATGCATCATGATTATACAATGATCTCTCACTATACAGTTCATATAGCCTTTGTCTGCTCCTATGAATGCGAGCTGTTGCCCAATCATTAAATGACAGGAGACCACCTGATTTGACTGTCTTAGAAGTAAATATAGAAGCAAACTCTGTTTTAATTATTTTAAATAACATATCATACATTTCATTTGGATTAATATTATATTTGAATAAATCCAAATTTGAGAGTTTAACTGACACATTGCCTCTATATTTCTCCATTCGCCTATTATTCACAGGAACAAACGTAAACTTTTTAATTTTAGTACATTTCTTGACCTCAATATTAAAAGAGGCTAATTGACCAAAGTGGTCTGAACTCAGTTTGTTAATTATTGCCTGAGAAAATTCGTTTTGTATTGTGCGGTACCTATTGAATTTACTGAGGTAATGTTAATTAACATCCTTTGCATCAAGGTGAGCAAAAGGGAAGATAAAACTAATAAAGGAAAGTTGAACAGACATGCCATGATTTATGGATTACAAGTCATTAGGATCTATCAGAGATTTAAAAAGTTCAAGTTTTTATATTCTAACTAATTTTGAGTAAACATTTAAATTATTATTATTTATTACCATTCTTTTACTTACTGAAACAAATGAAATCTTAAACTCTGATAATAATTTATCCTAATGCGCCCACGGTAATAATGTTATGTTAATTTGTTACGTCTTAATTGCAAATAGATTAGCGAGAAAAGTTAATTGTTGTTTCGTATTTTGTGTTCACCCTAATTGGGTACATCCGCAAATTTCGAATATAGGTCAGGACACTTTTCAACACAATATGCCACGTATTTATTTTTGGAGTTTACTCCTTAAGAATCGATTTTCATATAAGGCGCCCGGTATGAGAAAAATATGGAGAGTAAAACCTACTCATCAAATAATATACCTATTAGGGTGTGCCAAAATGTAACTTCCTTGATGGACCTTTTAAAATTTGGAATTTTGAGTTGCGTATTAACAGGAGTTGTGTTTGAGCATTTCCTGACATATTTTGAGCGTTAAGGATTTATTTGATTTTTTAATTAATATGCTTTTATTAGCTTCTGTGGTATGTCTGTCTGTAACCGACTCCATTGGACTTGATTTTGTTTAGTACCTGTTCAAAGACAATCGTTCTTGAGGAGTAAACTCCAGTCGTGCGTTGGAGCTGACATACACTTTTTTGAATTTACAACCATGATAGACTTTAAAAATTATCTTTTCTTATGGAATAGGAGATAGATGAGCGTAAGGGTTACATAATTACACGTACAAGTAATAAAGTTGGAGTATTTATGTTGATGTTAAAGTGTGAAATGAGATCGTTGATTCTCAAATACCTGAAGATAAATTAAAAATGAATATTTTAATTTCGCTACGATACGTATTACAAATGCTTTTCCTTTAGGCGAAGAGTAAGCAGAAGACACGCAAACATGGTGTTTTTAGACAAGTTTTGTGGTGAAAGTATAGCATTTCGAGCTTTGAACACTACTTAATCCTTTTACACATATTCTTAAGTCTTATTTGTAGGTTGCTCATGCTTGCTGTTAGTTATAGTTAACACTGCCGAGCCTTTTTGAACTACCACTTTACTTTGAAGTTAAACAAGTTTTTTGGCATGACGTGACGCATTTTTTTGGTACTTCTCTCAGAAAAGTTATTCTTATAGCTTGTACTTTTTTGTGTAGGTTTATTTATTCAGATTAGTAGTCAATAACGAGGATTGTAAGCATATAAACTGATTTCCACGCAAGAATTTTGAAAATATTGGCTTTGTTGGGCCGGCAGCCGTGAACTCATATCGCTCAAGGACGCTGGCATTTAGTGTCGCCTTAATTCAAAGACACAACACAACAACGCATCTCTTCGCCTCTAGTCAAAGTCAAAGACAAGTAAACTTTATTCATTTAGACTTTCTTTAGCGCTTTTGAATCTTGACTATAAATATTTCTTTAAAATTACTGAATCTACTAATATTATGTTCGTAAAAAGTAGAGCTCGTGAGAAAAACATACAAGAAACTCAACGGCGACTCTTTTAATCAATAGAGTATCTTACAATGGCTGTAATATAGAGAATAAATTAGTTTGTGAGATGCTGCATCCAAAATATGAATAGTGTTTTTTTAATATCAATAATTATTTGTGTGCTATTGCTTGTTTGCCCCCTTTTACATCACAACATATTATTATGAAACAAAGTCCTACACCGCGTTTGTCTGTTTGTTCGCGATAAACTCAAAAACTATTGCACCGATTTTCATGCTGTATTCACCAATAGATAGCGTGGTTCTCGAGGTTTTAGTTTATAATTTGTTAAGTTTTTGTAAACATTTAGAGGTATTTGTCGGAAAAAAATGAAAAGGAAGCACCAGTTTTCAAATAAAAAAAGAATTATCAAAATCGTTTCACCCAGTCGAAAGTATTGAGGTAACAAACGTATAAAAAAATACCTACGAATTGAGAACCTCTTTTCTTTGTTTTTGAAGTCGGATAAAAATACAAAGAGAATAAATCTATTGTATCATACAAAGAGTTCTTAATAAATATAAAAGAATGATACCACCAAGCTAGCATGTCAACTAATAAGATTATTTTTAACGATTGCCGACTTTGATCAATTTGCTGACTTCGCTTGTATAAATCTTGTCATATAATAACGCTGTAACTCAATATCTTTCAGGAAACATATCATATAATTTGATGTGAGTGTGATGAATGAGTTTATTTCGGAAATTGATTGTTCTATCGTATCTCAGATAGAATAATGGAATAGGATCGTAAAAATCAGTAAAAAAATTCAGGATATTGTTTTGCCCGCGCATAAATCCACCTTATGTCTCAAGGTGACGAGCGCAATTGTAGCGCCGCAAAGAATTTTTGGGGTAATTCAAGAATGCTGAGCGGCATTGAATTATACTGGGCAGGGCGTATCAATTACCATCAGCAGAACATCCTGTTCGTCTCGTTTCTTGTTTTCATAATAACAATAAAAAAATTGAGAAAAACAGACCAACATACAAACGGACAAATAGATAAAGCTCTTTTAGTACTATTTTGGATTCATGTTTGTAAAACATACAGTAAGTATTCTTAAAAATTATTCGACGTATAGTTTTTTTTATATCTTCTATATATATATATAAATGAATTGCTGTTCGTTAGTCTAGCTAAAACTCAAGAACGGCTGGACCGGTTTGGCAAATTTTGGTCTCAAATTATTCGTGGAACTCCGGAGAAGGTTTAAAAGGTGAATGAATATGAAAATGCTCGGAATTACATAAAAACAACAATATTGTTTTTCCATTGATGTGTCCCGCGTCGTTCACAAATCAAATTGAAAGAATAGTTTAAAATGAATAACTAATTAGAATCTTTATATCTTTCTGTCTTTCTCAGGAGGTATAAACAAACATAATTTTAGGTACCTATAGTTGGTAGATTTTATGTACGATTTAATATTTGTTAGGTCTGAGGATCGGTCGTCATCTATTTTTATATCCCAAAATTTTTAATTATTGATTTTTTCTTTTTACTTTATATGGCAATACAACGTTTGCTGGGTCAGCTAGTAAGATTATATTATATGTAACATGATATACAGATATGATGATAGATACAAAAACATATATACAAGTTAGTAATTACGCAAAATGACCTTCATTGGATGATTTTTCTATAAGAAAAGCAAATTAAAATTCTCAACTTAAACATTATCGCACAGTTTTAATGTATATCGGAGTTCAACGCCCTTGCCTGGTTGAGGGAAATTTATGATTTCCATTTCCGTTCAGACTGAAAAATTTCCCGACACAACTTATTTTCACTTAGATTTATATACGTATGGTCTTGCTCCGGTTAAGAATTATTATTTTAATATAAAGGAGAGCTTAAAGTAAACATAAAATACATTGAAACGTTAGTTTATAGTTTATTTTGATGTTTGAAATCCACCCAAGCAACTTATCCGGTTAGGAATCTGGTTAAATTATTTTGACCTAAATTATTTAAGTCTCATATTCTGATAGAATGTGATAGTAAATATTTTAAATGTCAGTAAGATGGAATAAGTACATTTTGTGCAAAAAGTTTCTAAATAAAGATAATTAAGTGTTAATACCTCATCCAACCAATCATCGTAGATTTGATAAGCACGCCATTGTAATTTGATAACAACTATTAACAAACGTTGTTTTCTAATATAAAAATCTTAACAGACAATGTTTTTTATTTTCAATAGTGAAGCGGCGCGCTTCTAATTAAAATATTAAAAAAAAAACATCAAAAACCTATGTGAGAAAAATGCAATCATTTTATTTAAATTTATTTATCTTTATAATACTTGTATGATAACCAATAACACAAGTTAAAAAGGTTATAAATTGAGAAATATATTGAGCATGGTAAACATATCTTTACAGTTATATGACTAAATGCTATTTACACAACGATACAAAAAGTTGATAAAAAATAGCATCTTCATAAATAATTTCGATTATTTTAATGTCAATATTTAAGAAATCGTTATCGAAATTAGTAATTGGAACAACAAAGGAAATTAGTAATTGATTAGTAGTCGAGCTCTCAAAAGTAAAATAAATGGTTGGACTAATAATAGACTTAAAATATGTTCAAATACAGCAAGATAGAAAAGATAAGTGATTTTATTGTAACTGTAACCGATTATGATTGATGATATGACTGTCAGCAATGCTTGGCATCAGCTTCTTAGTATTATGAATATAAGACCATCAGCTAAAGCAAACATTGACTAACGGCCGTTTTCAACAACCTATCTATCCTTAGTTTACCTTTCTAGAGGTAGACAAATCTATCCTTTAACGCTTACTTACATTTCAATAACCTATCGACATAAAGCATTGGAGTATAATTATATAGGACATAACTATGGATAGATAAGATCTTGTCATTAAACGGTGACAGCAATGTATCCGTAACTAGAGATACGTTATTGAAAACAGCCGTTAGTAGACTGACTGACAAAATTGGTCACACATTATCGAGCTGTCAGGTATATTATTGGGAAAACAGGAGCCCTCATACTAAACCATCGAAGGGACTTGGGGTTCACTGAAAATGGATGTTTTAAGAGTACAATATCTAGTCATCTTTTTACTATCTTGAATTGTGATTGTGATTCTTTTCGCATTAAAAATTATGTTTTAAAAGTTGTTTTCGAATCAAGTATTGTGATATTGAGAAATGCTGATTGCATCCATTCTTAAATATGCAATTGAAAGTGGTTTCTAAAATTTCGTGAAAAAAAAACTAATAGGAGGCTATATCAAATCATTAGGAATTAGTTTGTAAAACTTATCAACTTACCTTAACATTTTACTTTATTGTCACTTACCTTGCATTGTGGGAACTGCTCCATTGGCCTGCTTACCCTCCATCCCAGGAGTGGAGGAATGCAGACCAATGCACTCATCAGCCACACAGCGGCGATCATGAGAGCTGCTCGGGCTGGTGTTCTCTTCTTCAGATAATCCACCGCCTGATAACAAGGAGATGTGACTCCAATTAATGACAAGCAATACATTATAAATGACCTATTGGCCATAATGGTCTGTGAACCTAAAAACTACGCTAAAGGACCCTTGTTCGAATCTATGATGAATATGAGTATTTGTTTCTGAGACATAGACATATAATTTATGTGTTTACAATAAATTCAAAATAATTCAACAATAACTGCAAAGGAATGGCTTATCAATTTTGAAAAAATAAATTTCCCGCCCCGTCTGTCTGTACGCAATAATGTCAAAATACTGAATATATTGCAGTATGCAGAAAAACAAAAACAATAATATAAAATAGACTTATTGACGAACAGACAATCATAATTAAGGAAAAACCAAAGGAACAGCTCATCATCATCATCATTTCCGCCGGAAGACGTCCACTGCTGGACAAAGGCCTCCCCTAAAGATCGCCATGACGATCGTTGACTTGACCAGATCGTCAGTCCATCTTGTGGGAGCCTGCGAGGACTTTACTGCCCTAACGGCCTTCAGTCCGTCGAGCTGTGTACCCTGCCCACAGCCACTTAAGTTTCGCAACCACTTGGGCTATGTCGGTGACTTGGTTCTCCTACGGATCTCCTCATTTTTGATGAGAGACAATAAGCTTCGTAATTGGATTCGACGGGTGACCTCTTTCCCGAAATTGGACCTAACCAACTGGATCATTTGTCCAAGGTAGTAGTACTCGTCAACAATTTCGAGAGTACAGTTCCCAACTATTACGGGAGTAGGTGCGACATCGGCATTAGACATGATCTACGTCTTGTCATTGGGAAACTGTATCGAGGCCATCGAGCATATGGCTTAAGTCTTCCTTGGTTTCTATTACGATATCGCCTGCGAATCGAAGGTGAGTGATGTATTCGCCGTTGATATTGATGCCCAGTCCATTCCAGACTAGAAGCTGAAAGACATCTTCCAATGCAGCCGTGAACAGCTTCGGCTTTGATCTGGTCTGTCCAGCGCATAGGGGAGCGTCCTCTTGACCTACTGCCATTGACCCTTCCCTCAACAACAAGTCTCTCTATGGCATGATCCCCACGTCGTGTGATATGTCCGAAGTATCTGAGGATACGCACTCTGACTATAGATGAAAGCCTTTCTTTCACATTGAGTTCTTCAAGTATCGAGACGTTTATGCGGCGTTGTGTCCAAGATACTTGTAGCATTCGTCTCCAACACCACATTTCTAGTGCGTCAATCCTTTGTCTCTCTCGTTCTTTGACTTTCCATGTTTCGGCACCATATAGTAGTATGCGAAACACTAGAGATCTCACTAACTGGACTTTAGTTGTTTTGGTGATATTCCTGTCCCGCCATATCCTCATCAACTTCTGCATTGCAGATCTGGTAATAGAAATTCGCTTTTTATTTCGTCTTCCGAGCCACCAGTATTAGCGACAAGTGATCCTAAGTATATATATGACTGTACAACCTCGCAATTAGCAATCTCGACTATATCTGGTGCATTGTTTTGACTTCGATCGCCAATCATAATTTTTGTTTTCTGACAATTTATTTTAACGCCATACTGGAGGCTGGTACGATGTAATAATTCAGCAATGTTGTCCTTACTTGTTTACTTCGCTATTAACGCTGTGTCGTCGGCATTTAGGAGATTGGGTATGTTTTTGCCGCCAATTGGTATGCCATCTGTCCAGTCTTCTACAGCTATCCTTATAATGTGCTCCGTATGAATATTAAACAGAAGAGGTGACAAAATGCAGCCTTGCCTGACTCCTGCAGAGAGATGAAGTGGGTGGGACGTGAAATTATCCACCTTTACTGAAGCGGAGCCATGTTCATAAAGGGCTCTGAGGATATGCACCAAGTGCTTGGGCACTCTCATCTCCAATGCCAATACAAACACTTAAACGCTTCGATATATCGATAAATCAAAATGGCACCTCTGAAGAGACTGAAGCACCGCCCAGATCTCGATCAAATCAAAGGCTTTCTCGTGGTGCACGAACGCCAAGCATAGTGGCAGGTTATACAGAAGACGGAGGACGTCTTCTGTATAACCTGCCGCAGCGTATGTATGTGGTCTATGGTACTAAAGCCTTTTCGGAATCCGGCTTGTTCGGGAGGCTGGAAGTCGCCGAACCTGCGTACGAGACGATTCGTGATAACTCTAGAAAACAGTTTATATACATGGCTCAGAAGTGATATGGGCCTATAGTTCTTCAATAGCGTTATATCACCCTTTTTGGAGAATAGCGCTACTATACCTCTGTGCCATGCTTGTGGCGTTTTGCCCCCGAGGATGACGGAATTGATTATCTTCTGGAGGATCTTAAGAACAGGAGTACCACCAGCTCTCAGGAGCTCGGCTGTAATTCAATTATCACCCGGCGCCCTGTTGTTTTTAACCTGTTTTGGGGCTATTCTAATCTCGTACAGGCTAACTTCTGGGATATCTTCGGTATAGTGTCGGGTTAGTTTGCCTCTTGGGTCTTCAGCTTTGCTTGTAACAGGTGTTCGTGCAGTCATGTCTGTTTGTAGAACTTTTTCGTACTTTACAACCCTGCAAACCTTGGAAGAGACATCCTCAGTATTGTTAAAATCAGTTTTGCGTGGAGACCATCTTGGATTACAAAATCATTCTTTGTAATCCAGACAACCTTGAAACGACATCCATCAATGTTCTATTAAAATATTGCGCGTCGGCCATCTTGCTATTCCTAGAATCAAGATGGTTTTCTTTCCTTAAATAGCTTTGTTTCGCCATCATTATATATGGTATCATATATGGTCCCGACCTGTTAAATTTGTACAGCGGTCCCTAAAAATCTCTTAAATAATTTTAAAATGAAATGCCCTATGTTTTTTTCTTTATCTCTGACATCGTGTGTTAATTACTTCATGATAATTGGTTGAGTACTTGTTATTGCGTGAAAACGTAGCATTCATATAAAGTTCGTAAATTTGATACACACTTGGTCCAAAATTTCATTTTATTTTTATGCTAGCTTCGTGGTTCATTTTCTCGTACCGAAAAGGAATTTTTGTTGACATCACGAACAATGTGTTTAAGTCAACAAAGTTGTTTTAACTTCAGCATCTGTTGTTACAACATTTAAGCTCACATATATGTATAGTTATATCTTAGTATGTTTCGCAACAAAGTCAGAAGGAAAGAATGGAACTGAGAGCAGCTTAGGAACCCCGGGGAGGAGACACGGAAATATAAATTGTGCTTGTTATCGCGTCGTCCGATAAATTGAGACCGTTGGGTGTTTGTTAGAGAATTGTTTACTTTTAACCGTTACTTTACATTCCTTTTGGAAACGTTCAGCATTGCTGATTGCATAAGCAATTTGTTTTGTTTTGCTAAGTGATAACACTCACTTTTGGAATAATTACACAGTTATATAGGTAATAATATTAAACAGTAAAGCAGATCCTGTAGATGAAGCCACAACCTTAGAGTTGAACAAAGCATACGAGATTCTATAAACGATACATCACTTGAACGGTTGGCTCAGTTGGAAAGAGCGCTCGCACGGAACGCGAGAGGTCGCGGGTTCGAGTCCCGCATCATTCATAAAATTTTGTTTTCAGTTCAGTTTTTGTTATTTAAATGCAAAGATAAGTCAACAAACTTACTTACAATTGTATCACTTTGCACGTTTAACTAGCAAACATTGTTTTTTTTTATATTAGAGAGTAAGAGACCAGAGTTCAAGAGATGAGTCAGCCTTTGTGATGGGAGTATGCTATATGAGTTACCTAAGTAGAGGTACCTAGTTGAGAATACAATAGATAGATAATTCCCCAAATTTGCTGTGGGAGGTAAAAGTTTTCTTACAAGTTGCTTTATATTTTACTTTTGATAATAATATGATATCGGATGGTTGTGTCTGAAGTTAACTAATTTGCACTATACTTCTTATACTCCATATACATAATATTTAGTTTCATTTCAAATGTTTGTAATTGTTGTAAATAATTAGATACAAAAGAACAAATAATGGATAACATTACTAGCTGACCCAGCAAACGTTGTATTGCCATATAAAGTAATTAGAAAAAAATTCAATAATTAAATTTAGTGGACTATAAAAATAGATGACGACTGAGTCTCAGACCTACCAAATTTATCGTACTACAATTATTATATTCGATCTTGCAATCATATTGCGGATCTGTGGATGGAACAGAATAATATAAAAATCGCGATACAAAAATAGTTGTAGATCGTAGAAGGGTGAAAATTTGAAGTTGTATGTATTTTTCAATGATGAATCATAATAAAATTTTGTCAAAAAAAAAAATATTTAGGGGTGGGTCACCCCTATCATTAACGGGTATAAAAAATAGGTGTTGGCCGATCCTCAGACCTACACATAATATTCCATACGAATCGGTCTAGCCGTTTCGTAGGAGATTGGTAACAAACACCCCGACACGAGAATTTGTTATTTTAGATATCGCTTAGCAAATTCTTAAAATCTTGCATTAGGTACAATTGTTGTTATAATAAATAAGCATGCGTCTGTGTAGAAGAGAGATAGACACATCACAAGTCGAACGCTGCCTGCCTTTTCATCACTTGTGCCCCTATCACTTGTTCCGCTCTCTCTCTCTCTTACACGCTCGGCTCAATCAGAACGTGACACTTTATCGTGCGTGCGTTCATCGACTTATAAAACGTTATCACGTCAAAAACCCGGAAATCTGATACAAAAATACTTTTTAATACCCATCGTCAATCAATTATCCTCCCAAAATCGGAGAGTGCCATATGGCATTAGATTTTTCAGATACACCAAAATGAAAAGTGTCGTACGACATTGCCATTACCGTTTAGTGACAATTGAACTTAACGCGTAAGCAAGGGTTGTTGTTTTAAATTCAATTAATAGATATATAAAGACTTCTTGAAATACAAAAAAATATGAAATGATTAAAAAGATACGATTTCACATTATAATTCTCATGACGTAATATTAAAATACGCCCCATCAAAAACAGTTTCCAAAAGTTTTCATTAATTTCAAACATGTCTGAAGGAAGTTTCGTAGAAGAAGTAATTTGAAACGCAACAATCGTTCCTTTCAATATAATAAAAAACTTGGTATTCAACAAGCTGTATGAGATAGCACGTGCTCAGTCTGTAAATAGAATGCATTGCAACATATTTGTGATTTATTCGATGCACGTCACTGTATTGCCGGTACAGAGGTTCTTGGGTGAAGTATTGTGTTACAATTCAAACAAAGATGATCGATATCTTGTCAATACAAGTCATGTTTCAAATTTAAAAACTAGTTGAATCGTTTGAAATGTTATTTTTCAACGGCAGAGTAGGACTGACTAGTAAAAGTACTAGTTAGACCAGTGTATTACGTATTGCCATTGCATTTTGTAAGTAATTTATGTGAAAATGTTCGTGATTATTGTATTTCATTCGGCACCAACATCAAAATAATGTACAGAAAAATATTTTTTTTTTCTTTTTAGTTACGTTGCTTTTGAGTACATGAATGATTGAAATAGGTATTTGTTTAGTTAACTTTTTTTCATTATCATTCAGCCAGAAGACCTCACCCAAAGATCGCCATGACCTCATCCAACCTATTCCGGCGATCTTGACCAATTTTTTTATCTTACACATATTATACCTTTCCAAAATCCTGAACGTGTCAATATTGATAGCAAAAATATCTTGGGTCCGTTTCTGACTAAATGTTTGCTTTTGAACCCCGAAGTGGTAGTAATTCGTAAAATATATAATATGATTTAAACAATATACAGTTTGACTTTCACTTTGATCAACTCCAGCCACCATTTACACTGTACTACTGTTTCGGTTTTAAATTGAATTTCAGACGTGTGGAGATTTAAGGGCTGTACATATTTTATAAATGCTAGTTGGTAACCCCCTCGATACTCATTGAAACAAGACATCATAACTGTTTTCTTTGATAACTTAACCGGCAACCAGCAAATAAAAAACAAGCTGGGCGTCATACATAGAGTACGGCAATACTTCATGCCACCCAGATTCAAGGGCTGTACAAAGCGCAGGTCCGATTACATGTGGGGTATTGCTGTCATCTCTGATCTGGCACACACGTCGTACAACGCAGAGCTACTCGAATTGTCGAGGATTCAGCTCTATGAACGGTTAGATCACTCGGTCACTTAACATCAGGTGACCCGTACGTTCGTTTGTCCTCTCTAAATAAACACGAATTAATTATTAGGTTACGGCCGTTCCCAATATACTATCTACATATAGAGATAAATTATAACCTTCTACTGTCAGTAATTAGCTGTCAATAATCTGTCGCAATATACCCTATACGTCATTCTTATCGCCTTATATTGGACGCGTGAATTGAAATATCCATACACTCTATCGCTGGTAAGCTATACGTCGTTCCATTGACAGACAGCGTGTACGGATAAGGTGAGTTACCTTCGATAAGTTTATTGGGACAGAAAAGTCAACGATAGTTACGATTTTTATCTCAAGAAAGAGACTGAATATTGGGAATGGCCGTTAGTCAGTTTGACCGTTACCGTTGGTCTCGTGGAAAGATGCCATATCTCGGTCAGTTATGAAGATATATCAAGCTATCTTTGACACATTTATTTATTAGTCGACCAGTGCACACCCACGACTTCACTCGCAATGATGTTTTTTATATATTTCAATGAACTGAACCCGAATTAATTGTTTCATTATTCTGATGTATAGCTGACATGATATATTTCCGTCTGTTGGTCAAAACTCAAAATAACTCTTGCACCTAGCATAGACGCAATTTAAGGAAGAGGTAACGTATGATCCAGTAACTCCAAATCGATATACAAAATATCTCTGTGTATAGTAGGCTGGTATTACTTTATATTGATGTCAACGATAACAATATATCAACTAAGATACAAAGCAACTTCCAAGGGTAATTCGCAGCAAGAGCTAGGTCGCAATAGAATCTCAGAGCATCAAACATCTCACCAGAATCCATTAGTTATGTGCAACTGTGATAAATCTGGATTTAACTGCACTGAGTCGGTGCTTTGTACGTGAGCAATGTGGAGTGTGATAAAATAATAAATTACCAGCAAAATAATATAGATGAATTCGTACGAATTCGGATTTAGCTAATTAATAGAAAATTCTAGAGACGATTATAGTAGATAGTTCCTATTATTTAATTTACGCATCGCTGAACTATGATTTGGTGACGAGTGCTGGCCTAATGCTAGTAGCTGGGCTTAGTAATGTATGTGGTGGTCTCCGTATCGTGTATGCGAAGGTGATGCCATTGGGTATAACGACATGTCGAGGTCATTTAATATGTAACAGGTAGTCGCATGCCTTCTTTACCCTCACGATAGGGATCAGGTAGTATTTTCTTTGATTAACGCGAGTATTTGTAACACATGTAATTCTAACTGTTTTTACATTAGATTGTTGCGTTAAAGTTACATTTTTATTTTAGTTAACCCGACGTTTCAAGACCTTTCCAGATGTCCAATTGTAACTGTTTTGTCAGAAGGATGTCTGACAAAACAGTTACGATTACACGCGTTCTAATCCTTTGAAAGTGTTTTATTTAAAAGGGCTTAGGTATTTGCCTTGTCGTAAAAGCGTCATGAAGGCTCATTAAGTGTTGGGTGATGGTGTGCAGCTCAAGATTGCGGTGAACGTCTATGCTCAAACATACCACGGCGCAACAGTGACTGTGCGCATTAATTGATTCAACTACTTGCTGACGGTGCAGATGGCGTGATCAGCATTAGAAAATTGCTACAACTTGTTCGCAGGTACAAGGACAATCTAGGCAAAAATATAGTCCAGCACTCCAAAGCTTTGCCCTGTGGTATAACATCGAATGACAACAGTGGCACCCATAAACAAAACGCATGATAGCCATTCTAATGTCTCTTATCTGTTCTGCGGTTAGCAACGATATAAATTTTCTTCTACGAGTAAGCGAACGATTTATTGATAATCTACATTAAAGTTAGCAAAGTTCTGGTATTGTAATAAAGTATTGGCGGCGGTGACCACATAAAGTCAAAGTCAAATGAACTTTATTCACATAAGCTTAAACTAAGCGCATTTGAATCGTCACTATCAATTTTTCTTTTAAAAAACTGAATTTACCATATTATGTTCGTAAAAAGTTGAGCTCGTGTGATGAACATTTAAGAAACTCAACGGCTTGCAGTATTTTACAATGGCTTTAATGTACATAATAAATTAGTGTGTAAAGTCCAATATATGTTAAATTATATAATTTTTCATGAAAACTAATAAATAATTAATTGCATAAATATAAATTATCGTATATTTGATATATCAACCTTTAGAGCTTGAATTCATTGTTTGTGTAAGGATGCTTCGTGAACATGATGGTCGTGATTACTGTCACAATTAGTAATTGCATCCAACAAATACAATTATTCATTAACTATAACAGGTCGACCTGGCACCACAAGTAGCACCCGTTCACGAGTTGATGCATGGACCAGTAGTATGACCATGTTCTGAGGTTTTGAAATTGATAAGTCTATTATAGTCTGTGGTAATAGCTTTAACTTTGCTGGGATTAAGAGTAAGTTTTAAAGTTCTCCGTGTTTGAAGCAAGTTGTTCCCATCAGCATTAATGGAAAACCCAAAACCTCAATTGTTGCTCGTCGCATTCAGATATAAGATATTAAGTATCAGCAGCCCAGTAATCTCAATAGCAATGGCGCCCAAAAACACAATAATTCTGTACCCATCTACCTGGTATAAAAAACCTAAAACATATCTATAACAATTTCGAAGTTCTTGTGATTCTTCATAAAGTCATATAAAGTCAAAAGTCATTAAAATAATTATTGTTCTAACTGCGTGATTCTTACGGTGTTTTTTTTTATGATAATAAGAGACGAGACGAGCAGGACTGTCAGCTGATGGTAATTGATACGCCCTGCCCATTACAATGCAGTGCGGCTCAGTATTCTTGAAAAACCCAAAAATTCTGAGAGGCACTACAATTGCGCTCGTCACCTTGAGACATAAGATGTTAAGACTCATTTGCTCAGTAATTTCACTAGCTTCGACGCGCTACAAGCCGAAACACAGTAATGTTTAAACATTACTGCTTTACGGCAGAAATAGGCGCCGTCATCCTGTGCAAAGGAGCCTCCCACTGGTAAACTGGTGTTGCGCTTGATCTATTGCTGTATGGTCATGATAAAGCAATAGAGACATTTTTATTATAAACATGGAAACACATGTGTATAGAATACGTAATAACTCAGGTATCATAACTACTTAGAACAAGTGGGTTATTTATGTATAAAACTGGATTCTAGAAAGGGACAAGTCTAGAATGTTAATTCTAATTAAAATATCAAAATTAATTTTGATTTAGTATATGAAACTGATATTTATTTCTTAAACATGTTCGCACTATAAAATGCCTTATACAAGACCACCACTTAGATATTACTTAACAAAATTTACTTTGGACAGTATGAAGGAAGGGATGAGTTCTGAATAGAATCAGCTTATTTCAAAGAAAATTCACCAGCTTAAATGAAAATATTCCAGCGCTACTTAGATTGACAGTTGAAAGGGTGGGCTTACTGTCCCAGAAACATTATTTAAATTTTAAAGTCAGCATTAAATAGCATAGAAGCTGCATCGTTTCTGAATTAATGAACTGTCAAACTGTTACAAGAGAGTGTCCTTTGGTGTTACAGCTACGGTTATTACGTCAATTTAAGATACATTTTCTTTGGTGTTTTGGAGTGAAAACTTCTTTAGCACCGTCGTGATTTTAAAGTCGATGAAACGAAAAAGCGAGACAAATGAGACAGACACATAAAATCATAAGATTTAACGTGGGAGAAAATAAGATGGGAAGCATTATACAGTGTATTGGTACCAGGCGATCATAGTTGAAGCAGAGATTGTCTTATGTATAACGCGAGTATACCTGAATAATTATTATTAAATTAAAAGTCATGCGCACGACATTTTACTAAATAGACACCAGGAGAACATAAATATTGTTGCGTAGCAACGCTTCGAAGTATATGACGGGAGTTGTCAAACTTCAAGAAATTGTTAATTTCAACAGCTCCGTCAGCAATATTCGTAGCTCAGCGGAAAAGTGTTTAGTTTAAACGCTGTAGACGCGGGTTCGATACACCTACCAGTGTATGGAATTTTTTGGCTTTTGTAAAGTTAATGGAAATTTCTAGTAAGTTCAGGATCAAATCGAACAGAAAAAAAGGGATGGAAAATGTGTAAGCAGGATAAAAATAGTTAAAAGAATTTTCTAGTACAATTTAAATTTAAAGATGGAATGGGAGAATTATTTTGAAAATGGAACAGATCCGGGGGTATATAAGCCGTACTAAGCGTGGCCTACGGCAGTTCTAGTTCTGACTCGAAAGTGTAAAGAAGAAGAAGAAAAGAAGAAGTAGTGAAAAGTGGAAGTGTTCCAAGAAGAAGAAGATAGAAGAGACCTAGTGTTCGGTGCAGTGTGACGCGTTGAAGGTACTGCCGTCCACAAAAGGAACAGCGGTAGACCGGCAAGTGCAAGTTCAGAAAAAGTGAACGCAAATAAAGACTCGTTCCTATAAGCGGAGTCTTATTTCCAATCCCTGACCCACTCCCGTGTCAATTGGTGTCAGAAGTGGGATTGGAAAGATGCCATTAGTGCCCAGGAACGAGAAGGGAGTGACCACGCGAGCGGGAGCAGCTGCAGCAGCAGAGGATGAGTCACAAGAAGCATCCAGCTCTGGACTCAGTGCGACCGTGTCAGCACCGCAGACACCTGCCGTAGACCGCCATAATGCAAAATCAAGCGCGCCGACAGGAGAAGCAAGCGCGCCGACAGGAGGAGCAAGCACGCCGACAGGAGGAGCAGCTGCGGGGCTTGCAAGAGGAACAAGCGCGCCGACAGGAGGAGCAAGTGCGCCGACAGGAGGAGCAAGTGCGCCGACAGGAAGAGCAAGCACGTCGACAGGAGGAGCAGCTGCGAGGTCTGCATGAAGGCCTCTCCAAGGAAATTTTATCCGTGGTGCAGAAAAACTCCGCCCGGATTGACGCTGTGGAAAAGGAGATCACCCGTATTGACACTGTAGAAAAGGAGATCATCCGGATTGACACTGTGGAAAGGAAGATGGGGGAGATGGAAGCAACCATTCATCAGCTCAATAGGAAGGTCGTGTGTGGGGGTCCTTCAGCCCGCGGAATCACATCGACCAGAAGTTTGAAAGTACCCCCTTACGACGGCAAGTCTTCCTGGGCCGCCTTCAAGCTACAATTAGAGACGGTCAGAAGGGCAAGTGGTTGGAGTGACCAAGAAGCACACTCTGCCCTCACACTAGCACTCCGTGACGAAGCACTTTCCGTATTGGAAGCACTCGGCGCTGGGAAGGAGGAAGTAACCTACACGGACCTTCTTGACGCGTTGGAGGCACGTTATGGCGATAAACACCTTGAGCATGTGTATCG
Source organism: Leptidea sinapis (assembly GCF_905404315.1). Classification (NCBI taxonomy): domain Eukaryota; kingdom Metazoa; phylum Arthropoda; class Insecta; order Lepidoptera; family Pieridae; genus Leptidea; species Leptidea sinapis. The sequence continues at coordinate 1,830,727 of NC_066290.1, read as the reverse complement.
GGCGCAGCTTAAGGACCGCAGTCAAAGGGCCAACGAAACTCTGCAGCAGTGGTCCGTGGAAGCTGAGAAGCTAGTGCGTAAAGCATATCAGTCGTCGCCAGCTGCAATAGAAGAAATGTTGCTCCAAGTGTTCATCGATGGAATACGGGACGCCGAAGTAAGAGCAGCCGTACGACTGAGTCATCATACTAGCTTGAAGGAAGCGGTGGCACATGCATTGGAAGTGGAAGCAGTTCGCCAAGATTCTCGGGCGTTGAGACTCCGCAAAATTGTACCAGCAGATTCCAGCCGAAGGCAAGCATATAGCCCAGTATGCTATGGGTGTGGGGAGCGAGGACATATTAGGAGCACTTGCCCCAGGCGTGACGCAAGGTAGGAAGGATGCGGCGATCTCAACGTCACCGCTGGAGCAGCAGGAAAACTAGAAAAGGCCAGGGCAGTGGGGTGGGCGCTGGCCGGTAGAAGCAAAGCCCCAAGGATCTTCGTTAAGCAGACATGTGACGGAAACACTTTAGTTATAGAAGGAATGATAAATGGAAAATCTTGCCGTTTCACTTTGGATACAGGAGCCTCACGTACAGTCGTTAGCCAAAGAAGACTAGAGAGCATCGGAAGACGACATATGCGAGAAAATGTAAACTTAACACTCATAACAGCTACCGGCCAGAGCATACCAGTCCAGGGAGAGAAGATCGTGGCCATGAAAATCGGGAGTACGTTGTAATGGCAAAAAGTGGTAATCGCGGTAATCACACATGACTGCATCATTGGGTTGGATTTCCTTCGAAATCATCAGTGTACGATTAACATGAAACATGGTGTATTGAAGCATGGAGGTGAAGAAATTCCAATAAAAGGCGGAACTTTTGGGAAAGTGTTGAGCTTACGAGACACTACTTTAAATCCGAGATCGCAGTCTCTTGTCCCGGTAGTCCTGCCAAGGGATGACAGAGGAAGACCTTGTAAATGCGCTATAATAGAAAGAGAGACATCGGAGACGACATGGATCCCAGCCAGGACTGTTGTGGGAAACTCCCAAATTGCGATGGTTCCCGTGTTTAATCCTCATGAGGACAAGCAAATCATTAGGAAAGGAACAGTGATAGGAGCTTGTGAGGAGATAGCTTGGTTAAGAAAGTGTGAAGAAGGGAGGAAAACCGTAGCTGCAAGCCAGGATGTGAACATACAGTAACTTCTGGATGGCTGTAAGGATAATCTTACCAAGTTACAGTTAATAAAAGCGAGAAATTTCCTGCTACGCTACGCCGGGATGTTCTCGAAGAACGACGGGGACATCGGAAGAACTGGTTTAGTGAAACACAAGATCGACACAGGAGACACTGTGCCGATACGGCAAAGACCAAGACGTATTCCGTTTGCACGTGACCAAGAAGTGGAAGACATGATTCGGGATATGAAAGAAAATGGTGTGATAGAACCGTCATCGAGTCCAAGGTGTTCTCCAGTGGTTGTGGTGAAGAAGAAGGATGGATCAACTAGATTTTGTGTAGACTATCGGCGTTTGAACGATGCAACTAAGAAAGACAGTTATCCATTGCCAAGAATCGATGACATTCGATTCACTTTGTGGCATGACGTGGTTCTCTACTCTTGATTTGAAAAATGGCTACTGGCAAGTCGATCTGGACCCTAAAGACAAAGAGAAGACGGCTTTTTCATACGGAAAAGGGTTATGGCAGTTCAAAACAATGCCCTTCGGATTATGCAACGCCCCAGCTACTTTCGAAAGGTTGATGGAGCATGTGCTGGCCGGTATGTTGGGAGAAACCTGCCTTGTCTACTGAAGGTGCCAACTTGAAGTTGAGTCCAAAGAAATGTTCCTTCTTTCAACGTCAGGTGAATTACTTGGGGCACGTTATCTCGGAACAAGGCGTTGCGACGGATCCTGCCAAGATAAGGGTTTTCCGATGTTGCTAAGCCCTTACATCGACTGACGGAGGAGAAAAGAGCCTTTTCCTGAGATGAAGAATGTGAACAAGCTTTCTTAGAGTTGAAGGAAAGACTATGTGAATCACCTATCCTCGGATATCCTGACACAGAGGGAAGATTCATAGTGGATGCTGATGCTAGCAACACCGGAATCGGTGGAGTACTATCTCAGAAGAGAGGAGATCAAGAAGTTGTAATTGCATACTTTAGCAAATCTTTATCGAAGCCGGAGAGAAACTACTGTGTAACTCGTAGGGAGTTACTGGCCATGGTAAAGACATTACAACATTTCAAAAAGTACTTGTTGGGTCGCAAATTCCTCGTAAGGACTGATCATGCCGCCTTGAAGTGGTTACTAGAATTCAAGAATCCGGAAGGACAAGTGGCCAGATGGATTGAACAACTTCAAGAGTATGACTTTGAAATCGAGCATCGAGGAGGAAAAAGTCATGGAAATGCAGATGCGTTATCTAGAAGACCTTGTCCGATGGAATGCAAACATTGCATTCGTCAGGAGGAGAAAGAGAATTTTATAATCCGGCTGATCAGAACAGATTCGATTGACGAGAACTGGAGCAACGATGCAATGAGGAGAGCTCAGGAAAATGATAAGGATCTTCAACCACTTTTACATTGGCTTGCAAGTGGTGATCCACTTAAACCAAAATGGTCTGAAGTGGCTAGACACAGTACGGCTACTAAGAGTCTCTGAGCACAATGGAATAGTTTTGTGATGCATGACGGGCTGCTCTGCCAGAAATGGGAAACCCCGCAAGGAAAGGATTGCCATCTGCAATTGGTCGTTCCCAGGGTGAAGGTGAACGAGATCCTGAGAGCTTATCACGATGGTTCTTCAGGTGGACATTTGGGAATAAGATGAACTCTCATAAAAATTAAAGAACGATTTTACTGGTTGCATTGCCGTGATGATGCGGAAGACTGGTGCCGTAAATGCAAAAGTTGTGCAGCTGTCAAAGGACCTCAGACCCGGAGCAGAGGAGCTATGAAATTGTATATGTTGGGGCTCCGTGGGAGAGAGTAGCTCTGGACATAGCCGGACCGTTTCCAGTCACCAAAGCTGGAAACCGTTACATAATGGTGGTGATAGATTATTTCACGAAGTGGCCGGAAGCATTTGCTCTACCGAATCAAGAAGCAGTTACCGTTGCGACAAAGCTGGTGAATGAAGTTTTCTGCAGATTCGGTGTGCCTTTGGAGATGCACAGTGACCAAGGGCGGAACTTCGAGTCACAAGTATTTCAAGAAGTTTGCAAGATCTTGGGAATCCATAAGACCAGAACTACGCCATATCATCCACAATCAGACGGGATGGTGGAGAGGTTTAACCAAACATTGGAGCGACATCTGGCACAAGTAGTGGACAGTCATCAGGATAACTGGGATGAGTACATTCCACTGTTTCTTATGTCGTATAGAAGCGCAATATACGAGACGACAATGGTGACTCCTGCGTACGCCAATTTTGGAAGGGAATTGAAATTGCCAGCTGATTTACTCTCAGGCTGTCCACCGGATAACCGAAAAGTATAACAGAATATGTGGATGAGTTACGGAAAAAGATGGTTGACATCTACGAGGAAATTAGAACAACTGGGCTTAAGGCAAGTGAACGGATGAAGACCCGCTACGATCGAAGAGCTAATATTCCTAGTTTTGAAGAGGGAACCCTGATTTGGTTACACAATCCTGTGAGGCGAAAGGGGAAGTCTCCGAAGCTCCAACCAAGTTGGGAGTGACCATACAAAGTAATCACAAGGATAAATGATGTGACTTTAAGGATCCAGCGTACCCCTCGAAGTCCCCCGAAAATCGTACATGTCGATCGGGTGGCTAAGAACTACGGAAGCAACGATGATCGGGACGATCATGTCTTGGGAGGGGGCAGTGTTGCGTAGCAACGCTTCGAAGTATATGACGGGAGTTGTCAAACTTCAAGACATTGTTAATTTCAACAGCTCCGTCAGCAATATTCGTAGCTCAGCGGAAAAGTGTTTACTTTAGACGCTGTAGACCCGGGTTTGATACACCTACCAGTGTATGGAATTTTTTGGGTTTTGTAAAGTTAATGGAATTTCTAGTAAGTTCAGGATCAAATCGAACAGAAAAAAAGGGATGGAAAATGTGTAAGCAGGATAAAAATAGTTAAAAGAATTTTCTAGTACAATTTAAATTTAAAGATGGAATGGGGGAATCATTTTGAAAATGAAACAGATCCGGGGGTACATAAGCCGTACTAAGCGTGGCCTACGGCAGTTCTAGTTCTGACTCCAAAGTGTTAAGAAGAAGAAGAAAAGAAGAAGTAGTGAAAAGTGGAAGTGTTCCAAGAAGAAGAAGATAGAAGAGACCTAGTGTTCGGTGCAGTGTGACGCTTTGAAGGTACTGCCATCCACAAAAGGAACAGCGGCAGACCGGCAAGTGCAAGTTCAGAAAAAGTGAACGCAAATAAAGACTCGTTCCTATAAGCGGAGTATTATTTCCAATCCCTGACCCACTCCCGTGTCAATATGGTAGAGGTCATAGTAATGTCTTTCATAGCGGTTGAAATCATGTGTCATCCTAACAATATGTACCAGGACTTCATAAGCAGTTTAGAGGTTCATGCGCTATGCAGGTTTCACTTCTCACATGTGTACTTTGTACGCACGCAATTTTTCGGTTTTTGTAACGGAGAAGTATCATCTGTTTAACATTTAGAGCTGTTGAGATAATTAAATATCGTAATCTTTTCTTTATAAAAAATAAGGATAATTTCATAAGTAAATAAGGGATGAGACGAGCAGGACGTTCAGCTGAGATGGTAATTGATACGCCCAGCCCATTACAATGCAGTGCCGCTCAGAATTATTAAAAACCCAAAAACTCTAAGTGGCACTACAACTGCGCTCGTCACCTTGAGACATAAGTTGTCAAGTCTCATTTGCACAGTAATTTCACTAGCTACGGCGCCCTTCAGACCGAAACACAGTAATACTTACATATTACTGCTTCACGGCAGAAATAGGCGCCGGTGTGGCCATAATCTAGCCGGCATCCAGTGCAAAGGAGCCTCCCACTGGTTGGTACTATTTATAAGTACTATCGACAACATTGAATTGTGACCAACCTAAATGTCATCTTCCTACAATCATAATAAACAAGATGATCAAAATTCTTGAACATACCTAAGTCACCAATTGTCACACAATATTTTTCCTCAGATCATTTATATTATATCTAGTGACAGCTGTCAAAACGTCGAAAACAATTGTCAACCTCAAAGTTAGCTATTATTTTGAGCAATGCACGCACACTAACGCAGTGTCATACAAATCGCGAGTATAAGACGAAGCTTATCACGCACACTAAAGTAATAAACCTGGCCTGTTTTCATCGGTTGTCTAGTAGCAAGAGGCTATATCTAGACGTATAAACTTCATCTTTTAACTGTTTGTATGATTTAAAAAAAATATCATCAAAGTGGGACATGAATCAATTTTGCGCGTTCCATGGGAGCGCTCTTCCACTGAGCCAGCCTTTCGATTGACGTATCGTTGATAAATCTTCTATATGGTGATCAACGCTAAGGTTATGGCTTCATCTACAGGATCTACTTTACAGTTGAGAACCTGCTCAACCCCAATATTTGCGTATTAGGAAATTGACTTGAGATGACGCTCTTGTAAATCTAAACAATTTGTTATGTTTCAAAGTGATAACCTTTACTTTTTTATTTGTGTTATTAATCCGAAAAGTGAGGTTTACTTTAAAACGTGACAGCTGACTACATAATGAGATATTAAAGAATTTTTTTAAGACCCTTAATACAGCAACAACAAGGTCAAAATAATACACGCTGAAACTCCCATCTCGCAAGAATAACGTAAAAACATAATATTTTTATTTTGATATTACAGAGACTCATCCATCATTTTATTGAACGGGCATTTATCAAATTATAACTTTATTGTATTTGATACAAAACATGCCGTAGGGACTCAGAAAATATAAACTTCGTACAAGTTATTTTTCATGGAAAATATGCTTTGAACACTTTTATACACAACTGTTTATATTTGAAACTTAATTTTCATGTTTTATTTGTTACAGAATCTAAACTTTACATTGATTTATGTAAATATACGAGGGCGGCACTGAAAATTTCGGGAATCAAGGAAGTGACACAACATTACTATTTAAAAATGTATTTATTGCTTTTCGAAGTATTCCCCGCGAAATTTGACACTTTTTTCCATACGATGGAACCAATAATTGAAGCAACCATTCCATTCGGAAGTTAGAGTCTCAAAATGGCCGTTTTGTAAGCGTCCACAGCTTCTTCAGGTGATGAAAATCTCTGACCACTCAATTTATTCTTTATTTTAGGGAAAGTATAGAAAACATTAGGGCTTAGGTCGGAGCTGTAAGGCAGATGGTCTAATAATTATTAATGTTTCCTTGCTCTAAAAACTCTTTTGTTCTGTGCGCGGTATGAGAACTCGCATTGTCGTGATGGAGGATGATGCGGCGGTTGCAGTTCTCTATACGGAGTTCAGAAACGACCTGTGGCAAACAAATGGTAGCATACCATTCTGCATTAACCGTTCTTTATCCCTCAAGAGGAATTGTCGCAAAATGGCCGGTTTTGGAGACAAACGTGGCCACCATTTTTTTTGCAACACTCCGTGAACGAACAATTTTTGTTGGCTTTAACTCATTTTCGAAGACACGAACTCGTGACTGGTTTTTTGTTTCGAGTTCGTTCGCGTATATCCAGGATTCGTCTCCTGATACGATGTTGTATGCAGCGTTCGAGGATCCTGCGTGGGATCTTTTGAGAGTTCCGACGCACCAAGTAACGCGAGCCGCTTTTTGCTCTTCACAGAGCAAATTCGGTATCTATCGGGAAAACAACTTTTATACACCTAATTGTTCATGCAAGATTATTTGTATTTGATCATGCCAATGTCTAAAGTTGCCTGAATTTCGCGATATGTCACATGTCGATCTTCCTCAATCAGCTTACGCACAGCATCAACGTTTTCTTTGGTGACTGCAGTTTTTGGACGACCTTGACGGGGATCATCACTGAGCTTGACACGTCGACATTGAAATTTAGCAAACCAGCGATAAATTGTGGTTTTGGATGGGGCTTCATCACCAAATGCAGAAATCATCCGGTCAACACACTGTTTTTGTGTTAAACCACTTCGAAAGTCATAATAAATCATCGCTCTAGAATTTTCTCGAGTCAATTCCATTTTCTCAACGACTAAGCAAGTTTGACAAGACCTTATGACAAAACCGAGAATCTTTTTTTAAATAAATAAATGGTATTCGATTTTTAAAACCAAGGAGTTTTCAATTAATAAGATTTTAATATGACAGGAACAGTGGAAATATTCCATTCCCGATACTTTTAGTGCAGCCTATGTATTACTTTGATCTGCCCTTATTAAAACATCGTCTTTGTTATTTATAAACGCGATGTAAAGTTTTTCCTAATTTAAAACTTTTTCGGCCTTACAAATAAACTTGGTTTGAAAGTTATACCTGAGGATAAACAAAGAATATGCAAAATGTTTGCAATATTGTTGACAACACTGTCAATACAATCATAATTCTAAAGTTTTCCGAATGTCATTTATCCTTGCAAATAAACGCGGGAAACGTTATACGTCCGGATAAACCAATCGTAAGCAAAATGTCTATTGGTACACATTATGCGTATTCTTGGTTTATGCTAAGTTATAACTTTATGACAATTTTATTTGTAAGGCCGTTATGTTACCTTTGTCACTACACACTTACATGACAAGGAGAAGTATTTTTATTTATAATAATATGACAAAAGTTATGATTTACTGTATTAGCAATGTGATATATATATTCCCCTGGCACATTCCCTATTTAGGGTCGGTCCTCCTGATACAAGATCCCCACTGTTCGCGTTCTTGGGTCATTACTGGCGTTGGGCCTAGCATCCTCATGTCTTTGTAAACAGTTCTAGTCCAGGTAATTGGTGGGCGACCTCTGCCTCTCTTCGCCTCATCCATATCCATGACTCGTCTCGTCATTTGGTGTTCGTCCCTACGCATTAAATGCCCATACCAGCGTAATCGGCCTTCCTGCATTTTATGATGTATAGGTGTAATTTTAAAGGTGCCTCGGATATACTCATTACGAATTTTGTCTGACCGTGTAAGACGTGTATAAGCAATGTGATGAAGTTGGAAATTTATAAAAATTTTCGTAGCCAACGCTCGTGTTACCATAGAGATATTACCAATTCCGCGCTCCTTTGTAAGGTCACAAACGCATCGGTCTCGTGGTGTCTGTCATTAGCACCGGTCCCCCGCGTCCCCCGGCCTGTCAAAGAGCGCGTTGGGCCTAAATAAGTTATTACTTCAATCAATTAGACCAGTGGCATGTCAGTGTATGAAATAAAGGGCGGTAGTGGTCTCCTCTCAAGTCTCCCTTCGTCGATCTTAACCGAATAAGCGTTACAAAGTCAAGCATAACAGCCCAGTTTAATTAAATACTCTCAAAAAGGCATTGTGACAGTGCGCAAATTTCGAATTCCTCGTTTTGACGAAAAATCATAGCCAATATTTCATCTTACATTTTATTTTAAAATTTTTCGGTACACCGAACGCTGTCTATCTACACCGTTTGTCTATCAGAAAGCAAACGTTTGTTTATCAGCAGGGTATCTCATGCATGTGGGGCTGTGGGAGGCTCCTTTGCACAGGAATCCGGCTAGATTATGGGTACCACAACGGGGCCTATTTCTGCCGTGAAGCAGTAATGTGTGCGCAATACTGTGTTTCGGTTTGAAGGGCGCCGTAGCTAGTGAAATTACTGGGCAAATGAGGCTTAACATCCTATGTCTCAAGGTGACGACCGCAATTTTAATGCCGCTCAGAATTTTCGGGTTTTTTGAGAATCCTGAGCGGCACTGCATTGTAATGGGCAGGACGTATCAATTACCATCAGCTGAACGTCCTGCCTATCTTGTCCCTTATTATCATAAAAACATAAAATGTGATACCCTACTGATAGACAAACGAACGCATTGTAGCAGAGTCTTAGTAATAATATGTGGCACTGTTGGGTATGCCTTGAGTACGGAACACAAAAAAGAAGACAACTTTATTAGTGTGAAAAAAACGTTACTAACTGTCAAGATGCATTAGACGAAAACAAATGTTTTTAAAAGCACAGTGTTATATCTTTTGCGAAGATACGAAACCCTTCCAGTTCGATTTAAACGTGCACTTGACTGGTTGTTAAAAAATCTTAACTTAAATTTAATTACATAACACTGTTGAGTTTTATTTGATATTAATTAAATTACAGATGAAATTACAGAATTAAAAAGAAAATAATTAATAATAATAATAATATTAATATTAATATTAATAATTTAGATTCGGAAAAAAAAATTGTTAGTAAAATGTCCTTAATTATGTTAGTATTATTATAACTAAACAGGCACATGAAGCCGCATAAATTATAATATCATTATTAAATTATTATTATAATCTCATTATTAAATTACTCAATGTTAATCAAACTAGAGTACTATCGTACAAAATAAATAACCAATACAGTACAGTTATCCGTAACATGTAAACAGAAAGCGATTGCAATCCGAACAAAATTAAAACTGCTCTCCACAAAATCACCACTGAAATAGATCCAACTGAAAAAACAAAAACAATTTAAATTTCAACGTGAACGATCTAAGCCACCAATTGAAATTCCAACTGCATTCACCAATAAACATGCAAAGAAATGGTATGTTTGGTATGAGTTATAAACTTCTGCAAATCCCATATAGATTTCCCTGGCGTATATTAGCTAGTATAAAACACTCCACAAACAGAATACGGCTGCGTTTCAACAGTGTTTTTTAAATAAATTTAGCTTAAAATTGAATAACGCTTTGTTAAAATTAAATTATATTATTATGAAAGTGACGCAGTTTGTACTATTTTGCAATAATTATTAATATTAATATTTTTTTTTATTTATTCATGTTATTTGTTCAAGTAGGTAAGTAACATTAGATACACAATTAATCTTACACTAATCATTAATTAATTATTCTAAATTCTAACAATAAAAATTTTGCACATTTAATAAGAACAGCTGAAAAATCTTTATGTATATAATTCTTGTGTGCGTGTGTATGTCACTGAACTCCTCCAAGATGGCTGGACCGATTCTAATGAAACTTTCTGTGTGTATTCAGGTGGATTCGAGAATGGTTTAGATTCACAATTGAACTACCTCCTAAGCGGCTGGACCGATTTTGATGATTTTTTGTGTGTTGCAGTGAATTTGAGATTGGTGTGTGTCTTCAGGTGGATTTGAGAATGATTTTGATTCACAATTGAACTACCTCCTAAACGGCTGCACCGATTTTGATGATATGTTTGTGTGTTCCAGAGAATTTGAGATTGGTTTAGATTCTCAATTCTGTCCATATAATATAATTCTCCTGCTCATGTCTATGTCAGTGAACTCCTCCTAACGGCTGGACCGATTTTTCAAATTTAAGACGTGTGTACAAGACAACGTCTGTTGGGTCCACTAGTACAAATATAAAAATAAAACATAATATTATAGCTGTGAAGACGTTATATGAATGTTATCACAAGAAATAAGCGTAAGACGAAAGTAATAATTATAGTTTTACATAATCAGTGCTTCTAATAATTAATTAAAATATTTTATGTTATTTTAGTTGTCACTAGAATTAAACTAGGCTGGGCCTGTATTTTAATACTTTAAATTTAATACTTTAATTTTAATACTTCGAGATACATTGTTTTTTACAGTAACTTCAGTACTTAAAAGCGTATATAAGAATTTAACTTATAACAAAAAAAAAATTAAAAGTTTTACGAGAAAATAAATAACATTTGTCTATCATACATATTACTGGTTACTTGAGATAATAATAACAAACAAATATTTTTATTTTATGCAATAGAATTTACAGTCTATTAAATTGAATGATGCATTTGAATATGTTAAGAGGATAACATAAACAATAATATAGTGATACAAACAGACGGCAATAGCAATAAAAATGTAATTTAAACTCATAAACATAATACATGGGAACATTGTAACAGAAACGAATATGGCGCATGCAACACTGACCAATTGTCCACAAAACAGACATTGTTTTTCAGTATAAATTATAAATATGATCATTTATGATCATACACTTTAGTATCAGGAATGCTCTAAATGTCTTGGTACAGATACATTCGTTTATTCTTCAGAAACTTATTCGTTTAACGGAGAACCAAATTATGTACGAGTAAACACTCTTTCCTGGATTTTTCTAGCTTGTTGTCTACTTGGTGAGAGTAAGAATAACAATACAAACGACCGTACGGGTCACCTGGTGTTCTAAGCGGCAATTGGCAAGCGGCTACAATTGTGCTCGTCACCTTGAGACTTTTTTTTTTCATGGAATAGGAGGACAAACGAGCGTACGGGTCACCTGGTGTTAAGTGATCACCGCCTCCCACATTATCTTGCAACACCAGAGAAATCACAGGAGCCTTGCCCTTAAGGAAGGTGTACGCGCTTTTTTTGAAGGTACCAATAATATAATATAATGAATAATTATTTATCTTAATACTTTTACCTCTGCACTATCATTAAATTATAAAAACATTGTGATTGTCAATGAATTGCCACACTAGTCGTAACTGTTTTATGGGATCAAATAGAGCTATGATTACCCATAAGCCATTTAACTTGACAGTCATCATTTGGCATTTTATATGGCATCATTTTTGGCATGGTATATAATAATATAGGTATTAATCTCTTATTATTACTTCTGGGTTTAGCAGCTGTGGAGAATTCCACCTTGACTGGTTCTGCTTTACCAGACGTGAAATTTGTTTATTATTGCCTTATTTTTCTGGGTGAAACATCAAATAATGCCTCACATCTGTCATAATCTCCAAGCGTTTGCTTTCTGCGTCTTGACTCGACAAGTAAGCAGGACATGCTTTGTAACAGCTGAATCACACATATTTATATCCACAATTTGCTAGTACAGCTTCAGTTTAAAGGATTACAATAAACGATGTAGTATCGTATATTGTAATAAACTACAAAGCTGTGAAATGAGCTTCCTTGTGCAGTGTTTCCGGGACGGTATGACATGGGTACCTTCAAAAAAAGCGCGTACACTGTCCTTAAAGGCTGGCAACGCTCCTGTGATTACTCTGGTGTTGCAATAGAATAATTTTCCATAAATAAATACTGTTGCAGTACAGATTATTTATTTTTAGTGTTAATTCATAAATTTAAATTAAAGCTTTATAAAATTTAATTAAATAAATAAATATCGACTACCTATGAAATTATGACTGTGTATGAGAACAAATACTAACAAATTGATGCTCGATTATAAGTCGTTCGAGCATAATCACTGACAAGGCCAAACCCGATGTTTTCTAATCAAAATTTAATATTAGGAAAGCTTTTCTTGGAAAGTATATCTTCATACTTCCTCAAAAACCAAGACATAATAGAATCTAATGTTTTCATTCCGCGACATCATACAATTTTAAACCAAATTTTGAAATTCTTAGCGAACCGGAGTCTAAAACCTTTGTATAACATGAGGAACATTAAGAAAATTTAAGTAATATTATATGTAAGCTTTATCTTCAGAAAACTTGAGCAAGCGTGTCACTATGAGAACGGAACATGATGGCGGAATATTTTAATATTCAAAAGTAAAATGTTTTAATACAACATTTTTATGTAAATTTTAAAGAAGTCCTTATCAATTTTATAACGAGGCGGTACTCGAATGGTTAGCTCAGTTGGTTAGAGCACCGGAACGGAACGCCGGAGGTCGTGGGTTCAAATCCCACATCGTACATAAAATTTTGTTTTTCAAATTTTATTTGTGTAATATAAATGATACCATAAACAACGCTCTACTCACTATCACTGACTTAGAATATACTAGAGTGTTTTACTACCCCATCATGGGTGACCAATTTTCATATGTCGTTAACGTTAGCTAAGACTAGGTAGCTATTGCTGAGCGTGGCTGACTATTTACGACTTGTCAATCAATATCGGTTACAGTAAATATAGATTGATACACAAATCAAATTTGAAAAACAAAATTTTATGAACGATGCCGGATTCGAACCCACGACCTCCGGCGTTCCGTGCTGGTGCTCTAACCAACTGTGCTAACCGTTTGAGTACCGCCTCGTTATAAAATTCTGTTTGCTTTGTTCAACTCTCAGGTTGTGGCTTCATCTACAGGATATACTTTACAGTTGATAACCTGCTCAACCCCAATATTTACATATTAGGATTGACTTGAGATGTCGCTCTTGTAAATTTAAACAATATGTTATGTTTTTAAAGTGATAACCCTCACTTCTAGGACGCCTCGTTTTAAAATCTTGTTTGCTTTGTTCATCTACATCGTTACTCGAATGGTTAGCTCAGTTGGTTAGAGCACTGGCACGGAACGCCGGAGGTCGTGGGTTCGAGTCTCGCATCGTTCATAAAATTTTGTTTTTCAAATTTTATTTTGTGTATACTAGAGTATCTTACTACCCCATAATAGATGACCAATTTTCATTTGTCGTTAACGTTAGCTAGGACTACGTAGCTATTGCTGAGCGTGACTGACTATTTACGACTTGTCAATCAAAATCGGTTACAGTAAATATAGATTGGCTTTCCTTTTTTCTATCTTGCTGTATCTCCTTATGATATGTTCTTCTCTTTATTTGTCTATATTCAAATTCTAATTCAAATTCAAATATATTTATTCGAAATAGGATGTGACATCACTTATTGAAAGTCAAAAAACTACCACCGATTCCAAAATGAATGCCTCAGACCTGAGAAGAATGGGCGCAACAAACTCAGTGGGTTTTTTTTTCATCGAATAAATATGTTTACAAAGTAATATTGTACAATTAAACTTATTATTTAATAGTCTTAGGGCGGTCACTCCATTCCCAATCTGTGGTATCATTAAGAAAGTCATTTATGCTATAGTAACCTTTACCACACAAACCTTTACGGATACGCAATACGAATACGCAAGTACATTCACTTGTATAGCGTTCATGTACAGTACGGTTCTTAAAGAATAATTTATCATGTACCGTCTAAACATGTCACTAGCATTGAAACTTTTGAAAAAGCACTTCTTGTCTTCTTGAACGCCGACGCCGTCATTATAATAATTATTTATCTGGGAAAGGATGCACAGAAGCGATCAGTTTCTGCTGGCTAGAATCAATTAATAAAATTCTTTATTTGCGTATAAAACTGTTACAATGGTACAATTTAACAGGTTCACATGACGTTTCAAATTGTTAATAAAATTAAACACATAACAAAATTACATAATCAGGCTGAAATATGTCTTTTAAAATAATAATATTATTATTTATTTGTCTTATAAAATAATAACAGATTATAACATAATAGAATTATGTTTAATTAATTATTATTAAAAAGTTTCACATTATTTTCATGTCATCACATTACTCGCATGTAGAACTTGCGTCTGATGAAACTACTCTCAGTGCGATTTATTTTGTTTTAACCGCAACTGCAGTAGCGTCAACGTGTTCGCATTCTGTGTTTGTTACGTCTTAAAAAGCTATCATTATCATTGTTATTTTTCTGAATAACTTCTTTGATTTTATAATGGAATAATGAATAACAAAACGTAGGTATTCTCTAGGGGTATGAAAAAAGCAATGACTTTGACCCACAAAGGCAACACGAGCGATATTTTGAAATAATTAAAACCAAAATTAATTTAAACACAGGCCCTGCCGCAGACTTACTAATAATGTAATAATTTTTATATTAAGATGCTTTCAATAATAATGTAAAAGTTTATTAGGTAAAAAACCAATGCATAGAGAATTTGTAGTGATATGAAAAAAATCGAAACAGCTGAACTCCAATGTTTGTTCCTCACAAACATAAATTACATTAATACGTAGGTACGTTAAATAAATACGTACTCTATTATCCAATTGTTGTGACACTTCTTCAGTGTAAATTTCGCTAATATTCGTCTGCAATCAGTTCGACACGTGATTTGCCTCTATACGAGGCATCTCAAAGAAGTAATGAAAAGCAAAGATATCAAAATAAACATAAAAAGAAAACTCTATAATACTTGTGTACTTCCTGTATTGACCTACGGTTGTCAGACTTGGTCGCCTACGCAAAGACTGATTAAAAAACTAGAGACTTGCCAAAGAGCCATGGAGAGGAGTATGTTGAATATTAATAAAACACATAAAGTTCGAAACACAGACTTAAGACAGAAAACAAAAATCACCAATGTCACTAATGCTATAAGAAAATTTAAATGGCGCTGGACGGGACACACCCTTCGGGGTATAGACAAATGGAGCAAATGTATCACAGAGTGGTATCACAGAAATTTAAAAAGGAAACCGGGGGGATAATACTGGAGATGGTCAGACGAACTTAGGACGATAGCAGGCAAGACATGGTATAGGTTAGCTAAAGATAGAAAAGAGTGTAAGAAGTTGGAAGAGGCCTTTG
The DNA here is from genome assembly GCF_905404315.1 of Leptidea sinapis. Lineage (NCBI taxonomy): Eukaryota > Metazoa > Arthropoda > Insecta > Lepidoptera > Pieridae > Leptidea > Leptidea sinapis. The sequence continues at coordinate 1,815,166 of NC_066290.1, read as the reverse complement.
TCAACAGACAACCAGATAGTGATAGATACTTAGTTAAGGATAGTTTGTAAGTATATATGTAAATAATACTATCTGAATAAAGGCGTATATTATTATTATTATACGAGGCATCAATTGGATAATTATGGATTTCCACAATTAACACCTAATTCAAAAAATGTACGTAGTATGTAAGTAAATATATTATAGTACGAAACTGTAAAAAAATCGATGTATTGATTCGATTGCCTGTCCAGGGAATACGTTACATGCGTCTCCAGTACCACATCTCGAGTGCTTCTATCCTTTGTCTTTCGCGAGCTCGTATCGTCCACTTTTCCACCCCATATAGGAAAATTGGGAATACAAGGGCGCGCATTAACGAGGTCTTTGTGGGATTGATTACTTCTCTTGTGTTCCAGATACAGGAATATATATATATATACATATATTATTTCAACTGCGTGAATCGTGATCACGGCAGGACTGATATGTAATGTAATAATAATAAGTATGTTAAAATTCCACGATGATCAAATTTTTTTTATGACAATAAGGGACGAGACGAGCAGGGCATTCAGCTAATGGTAATTGATACGCCCTCCCCATTACAATGCTCAGAATTCTTGAGAAACCCAAGAATTCTGAGCGGCACTACAATTGCACTCGTCACTTTATGCCTTTTATGTCTTTTAAGTCTCACTTGCCCAGTAGTTTCACTAGCTACGACGCCCTTCAGTCCGAAACACAATAACGTTTACACATTACGGCTTCACAGCAGAAATAGGCAAACTGCGCAAAGAAGTCTCCCATTGGTATGCTAATAAATGTATACAGAACAAAATGTAACTCTTAAGTTTTCTGAGAGAGACTCATAAACCATTTTGAAGTAAGGCCCCTTTAAACGAATATTAAGCAAAGAAATATGAAGCACACCTTGTAAGTAAATTGTTGAGAAGAAAAGCCAAATATATTTCACCGCAGTTTTTGTTCTTATGATAACGTTAAAAAAGCAATAAAGACAACTTTATGACCTCATAAATAAATTAGAGTTACCATTTGAACACTAAAAGGCTTTTGTGGACATTAATTAAGTCTTTTTAATTGGGTTTTAAAGTATGTTGTCTTTTCATTATGGTTTATTAGTTTTTTATGCAGTATTTGATTAGTTAGAAGGTAGCTCTTAGTATAAAAATTCTAAGATTGAAGTATACTGCTGTTACCCGGGACTTCGTTGTTTTGACATTATTTACTTGAATAACGGCCATTCCCAATATTCAGTCTATCTCTGGTTGTGGCCTACTTGAGATAAAAATCGTAAGTATCGTTCACGTCTGCCCCAATAAACTTATCGACGGTAACTCACCTTATCCGTACACGCTGTCTGTCAATGGGACGACGTATAGCTTACCAGCAACACAAGTTTGTATGGAAATTTCAATTCACGCGTCCCAATATAAGGCGATAAGAATGACGTATCGGGTATATTGCGACATCATCAGATTATTGACAGCTAATTACTGACAGTAGAAGATAGTAATTTATCCGTACAGGCTGTCTGTCTATCTCTGTATGGGAGGGGATGTATAGCTTACCAGCGATAGAAGTTTGAATGGAAATTGCAATTCATGCTTTCCAATATAAGGCGATAAGAATGACTTATCGGGTAGGTATATTGGGACAGCTTCAGATAATTAACAGCTGATTTTATTACTCACAGTAGAAGGTAGTAATTTATCTCTATCTGTATACAGTATATTGGGAAAGGCCGTTAAACATATTCTTAATCTAAATCTAGTTAATCACAATAATTACATCAGAATAATAATTCACATGTTTTATGCCTCTCTGTCTGTCTGTTTCTCTCTCTCTCTCCTTCTCTGCACTCCCTCATCAATGACAATCATGATCATCGTCAGTTGAGGATGCTGGTGCTGAGATACATCTCATGCAGATCATGAGGTCCTCCATCGGTGACTGTTCGTTGCATATCTGATAACTAAGCAAAACTTAGTCGAGGGTCAGCTTTTCCTATTTTTATCTCCAGTCCGCAACTGCCATCTTTGATTATTCATTACTAAAGCTGCCCAGGTAAACTTTTTGGTCCACCACCTCGACCTCCGGGATGTGGGCAATGCTGGATAGTATTCAGGCACAATCTACGACCATGAATTTCGTCTTGCTCCTGTTTACTGCGAAACCCATGCAGCTGCTTTCGATCTTGCGTCTCTAGAACATATCTGAGATTAAAAATCCGTTTTCCACCAATGCGGATTCTCTTGTCCCAGGATTCAAATACGCCGAATATGATAAATTCGCCATTAATATTAAACAGGCCAGGGCACAAGATTCAACCTTACCGCATCACTTTTGTTATTTTGACAAACGAGCGATTCTCAACATAAAGATGTTGAATCAAATACAAATGATTTAAGTTTTCTTTAGTGTTAATTCCTCCAATTTTTTTTTTTAAAAACAATTTGACACGTGTTTCGCCTCTACACGAGGCATCCTCAGGACGTGTTGTCTCGCCAAAATGTCTCGTGCCAGATTTAACACTAAAGAAAACTTAAATCATTTGTATAACTATGGATTTCCGCAAAGTAACGCCTAATTCAATAAATATTGAATCAAGTCAATAACATGCTCCGGAATTCCCATCTCACGTAAAATAGTCCATTGCTCGTCCCATTGCACACAGTCAAAGGCCTTGGTGTAGTCGATGAAAGACAAGAGAACCGGGCAGTTAAAATCCCTATTTTTCTCGATGACTTTGTCGAATGTTGATAAGTTTTTCCTTGTGCCTTTGCCAATCACGAAACCAGCCTGTTCTTCCAGTATTTGGCTTCTGAGGAAGTGATGGAGCCGCTGGTTGATGATGTGTAAAATAATTTTGCTTCCAAGTGAAATTAATGCAATGGTTCTATAACTACCATAATGCCATCTTTTTCTGGCACCTGTCACACTTGACGGCCTTGATAACATTTTCCATATTTATAATATTACTATCGAAGTTTGAATTAATTAATTTTGTATGGGCAGGCTCTAGGTAACGAGCATTGCATAGTAATTTCTTAACCGGACCATATTTTATGGAATCGAACGACCCACTCCACGACGCCGACACCATTCTTAACCAAACCTTGCAAATCGTCTTTATTCAATTACAATTTCAGGTTAGTCTCTCGATGATTTATTTAAAAACGTTTAGATAATATATTCAGATTAGACGCTTGTTACAAAATATATTATACATATAGGTAGACGCCTCTCACAAATTGTTGTATGAAACAAAACTCAAACTTTTCGCAATTTGAATCGCGGAACTGTGATTAAATACCACGTTGAGATAGCATGTGCAAAACAAATTTCATTGAAATCCGTGATAAGTCTTGTAAATGTTGGCAATCTGAGTTAAAAAAAATTTTTATCTTTTTGTCATTATTGCCTTCATCAGCCGAGTTACCTTGCTAACTCGTCTGATTTTTAGAGTTGAAACACAATTAGTTTATGACAATAAGGGACGAGACGAACAGGATGTTCAGCTGGTGGTAATTGATACGCCCTGCCCACTACAATGCAACTCTCAGGATTCTTGAAAAACCCCAACAATTCTGAGCAGCACTACAATCACGCTCGTCACCTTGAGACATAAGATGTTAAGTCTGATTTGCCCCGTAATTTCACTAGCTATGGCGCCTTGCAGAACGAAACACGATAATGCTTACATATTACTGCTTCATGGCAGAAATTGGTGCCGTTGTGGTACTCATAATCTAGCCGGCTTCCTGTGCAAAGGAGCGTCCCACTGGTATTCCAATCAATTGTCTCGAATTCCTATATAATGAAATATTTAAAGAAAAAAATATGTTTGGTGACTTTAAACTGTATTTCACAAATTTTTTATCCTCACTCAACTGATTAATATTTTCCGATATTGAATAAATGTTACATGTCGCTTACGTAATATGATTCTATACGGTATTGTGCACTTGGTATTCTTTATATATTCGGGTATTGATGGGATGAATGGGATTTCTATACCGCTTTTTTTATAGAAAAGGATGAGAAACGAGCCACCCACATACTCTTACAACACCAGAGGAATCACAGGAGCGGCCTTTAATTAACGCTCTTGCTTGAAGGTAACCATATCGTATCGTCCCGGAAATAACTAGGAAGGAAGCTTATTCCACAGCTTTGTAGTACGTGGAAGAAAGTTCCTTGAAAACCGAATTTTTATCTATTTTGTAAGTATGGACTTAATGGTGAAAGTAAACACTCTTATAATGTAGTCCCAGCGGATGTTTAGACTTTATCTATGAAAAAATACATGTTAAAACCTCTGCTGTTTATACTACTCAACTGCAGAATAACTGTCCTCTGCTTGAGGCTGCATTATCATTATTTAAAATCAATACATAGCATTTAATATTATTCCATAAATGGTTATTATATGTAAATCTCGAAAAAAACAAGTAGTGATAGTTTATGCGCTGCTTTCTCTCTCGGCCTCTTATGTCATTATGCCACACAAGTCTTCCACTATATTGATATTTGTCCATTCCCAGATGTTTTGCAGTCACTATTTCTTTATATGCCCAAAGTCACTTCCCTTCATTTTTCCTATTATCACAAGTAGGTATTCAATATTCACATGACCCAGATATGCTTTTATATAAACTTTTCTTCGTTTTACTGCCTGCAATAGTTCCCAGTATCTACCAACGCGCCGGAGTAGCTCGACTTTAAAATCTTTCCTAGCCCAGCTCATGCAAGGCATTCTTCAGTATTACCATATCCCGCTATCTTTTATAAACAGAGATACATACGAAGCTAAAATAGAGCACATAAAGGAGGATACCATCATAATACAAAGAGTAAAGCATTAAAATTTTTACAAAAAAACAACCAACTTCAAAAAAGCTATTCTAAAACAATAGATATGATATGCACTAAAAGGTAAAAAAAAAAATTTTTTAAACAAACTTATGACAATAATTGTTATTTTTGGAATCAGAGTCCCGCCGCGGCTCCGCTATCGCCTCTCGCTTTTTTAACGTTGCGCGTGCGACACAAGCACATCTCACCTATAACTATGTATGTAGTTGTAAGTATACCTTGGCTGACACCAACTCAAAAAATAATAATAATTGCACAAAACACTGTATCACTGTAATTGAAATGGGACGACACGGGCAGCACCAGCTTTCAAATAAAAAATCATCAAAATGGGTTCACCCAGTCGATAGTTCTGAGGTAAAAAAATAACAAAATACGGTCGTCTACCTCGTCCTTTTTTGAACTCGATTAAAATTGCTCGGATATGGGAAAAAATGTATAAAGCTCACTAACATTGTTGGCATACAGTCATAAATTAAGATTAATATAAAGCGATCTAGTTTATATTCCAGACGCGTCCCTGTGGACACATTCCATGTCTTAAAACTTTGCTGAGTAAAACACACCTTTCTACACTTCAGATGTTGTACACAACTATGTTCCCTTAGTCGTGAATTTTAAAATTGTGTTGTTAAATAATAAAAATGCTTGGGCAATCTTCTATATACTTTATATAGCAATTGCTTCAGGAAAGTTTGTTGTGATATTCAGAAGACCCAAGTGCTGATTTTAGAAACTAGGAAATATCAGAGACAGCCTCTCAAAGAAAAATTTTTAAAGAAATAAATATTATGACTGTTCATTGTTAGTACATTTAAGAAAATTTAATATACGTTCATAAAAATCGTCACCTTTTTGCTCTTAAAAGTCATTTTCATTATTGTACTAGTGTTATAATAATGAAAATAAGGGATTGCTTGTAATTAATTCTAGTAGGCTTCATAAGATACACGATAGCTGTAATGTATATATACACTTTTATAATAAAGTCCCAGGCACTGTTCAGTTTTAATTATCAATTATCTACAAATAAATTTTGTTTTTCTATTAAAAAATGGCTCCGTCGTATATCCTACTACTCCACAGCTGAATATCTAAGTGATCGGACAACCTGGGACTAAATTATGATTATTTTATAGCAATAGCAATTACAGTACAATATTGTATATTTTTATTAAAAATATCGCAAAAAAAGAATGCTGGGAGAGTTTCTTGCGCCGCATCTTCTCTCCCAGTGTGCCATTAGTTTCCGAAGGGCTGGTAGTATCTAATATATTAGAAATGACATCTAAAAGAATTGTAAAGAAATCAATTTTGAGAAAATAAATGTCTTTTTTATGCCTTTTTATCGAAGACAGATATATTCGGTCATGGCCGTAATCTTAGAAATACTCGGTTCCTCAGTCGCTTTACTAGAATCGTACCGCGGCTTGTGTGAATATCTAATATATAAAATTCTCGTGTCATGGTATTAAGCATTGAACTCCTCCGAAACGGCTTGACCGATTTTCATGAAATTTTGAGTGCATATTGGGTATGTCTGAGAATCGGACAACTTCTATTTTTCATCCCCCTAAATGTTAAGGGTGGTCCACACGAATTTTTGATTTAAAAATTACCTAGTTTAAAAATACTTCTCTGCCATGTAAGTAATACCAACTGTAGTGACAAAGGTAAGATAAGGACAAAAAGTTTTAAGTTTGGAATAATTTTACTTCGCGTTTGTTTATAACACAGACTGTGTTATAATCCACGGTTGAATATAAGCCATTCTAATGTATGCTCGTACCACTGAGCCCCATTTTTGGCTATTCTCATACAGCTTTAAGCAACTGTGCGTACTATGTTATCGCTTTAGATAGTTGGTGGACGCCCTACACGACGATTTCCGAGTAGCGGTCTCACCTCAAGAATGCGGTTGTCTGTTGTGCATCGAACGTAACGTGTCTATTATAATATGTAAGGCTAAAAAAATATATAACGCAACAACGTAAGAGCATATTCTGCATTTATGATCCTTTAAATTATGTTTTGTAATTAGTATTTTAAATTTACAAACTTTGCTTATGTTTTTTTTGGTTTGTAAATTTTGACCTTACTTAAATCTACCGACATTTCAACACCCGATTATCATTTTTATATTGAAACATAAGTTTTTATTTATAAAACAGGCGGATAAGGACGCATACACTTGGTTTCTATTTTACGCCAGCCTTCACTTAGTTGAGTCGTAAGGGCTATATTTTAACCGGGACACCATAGAGGCGCAACCAGTCGCCGCAACCAATAAAATGTATATAGCCCAATAGAGAGTTACTCACCTGGTGTCTGTTAAGTTGCGCAATCATTTTGGACTCTGGTGTCTGTATGGTGTGTAGTTTGATAGCTTACGGATACCAAGATGGCGCGACTGGTTACGCCACCGTGGTGTCGCGGTGAAATATAGCCCTAAAACACAGCGTGACTCTACCAGATAAAAAGTTATTTATAGACTTGTATGATCCCATGGTCTTGAAATGTTCCTATTTGTATACAACACAAGGTCGTACAAGGTAATAATCTCGAAGCTTAACAAAAAGATTCATGAGAAGACTGTTGTCTACACAGTAAGCAATTTTAAGAAAACCACCGCTTATCTTAAATATTTATCATATTCAGAAACGGAAAGTCTACTGTAACCTACTCACCAAAATTTAAACACACATACACACACACACTTATACACACACACACACAGACACACAAACACACACACACACACATATTTAATTTTTATTTATTATTGTTTTGTTTGGCATTGTTATTTGTCGAGGAATCACTGAGCTGAAGATACAGCTTAAACTAGTTTCGGGGTCAGAGGTCCACCCCTTTTAATATCAGTGCAAATCCGTTTTTCAATGTTGTACTTTTAATAATTTAAGTTTATTATATTTATTATTCATATAATATTATGATAAGTTTATTAATTCGTCTATACAACGCTGAAACTATTATCAGATTGAAATTTTCATCAAATCGAGTTAACCAATGAAACTCGAATGAGTTTGTGAGTAATATTGTTTACGTGAACGCTTTGGCATTGCGAAGTCACACGTTACACTTCACATAGACGGGAATCGATTAATCGTTGCAACTTTACCGGAGCGGAGCTGAATTAATTCAGTTCACAAGTAGGTGTCCGTATTTCAAGAGAGTGTTCGTTAGTCTTCAATATAGATTGTAGATAATTGTGTGCATTAATTTAAAGTGTATCAGCACTCTTAATTAATAATAAATTACTAGAGATCTCCCATTGGTCAAATTCATGAATTGCGTACATCACTTTTGTTACTGAAATTTTACAAAAGTCACATATTTTTTTTTGAGAGGAGGAAATACAGTTGCGTATTTACGCCCCGGAACGGGGCGTAATATGTCGGACTCGAGTGTCCACGTAAGCGGACACCCCATACCGACTAAAACCTCCTCTATGCTGTTAGCCATGCTTTTATAGCGACATAGGACATGGGCCGTGGAGGCCGCAAAGACTACGCAACAACAGTCGCGGGGCGTCTCCTAAGGAGACTCGAACCTCGGACCGGCTGTGTGCTTGTGGGAAGGAGAGAGAATGAAAATGAAGATGAAAGATGAAAAGATGAGAATAACACACTCGCCGGCGAGTGTTGTGATGTTTTGTGTAATGTATGTAAGTGTGTATGTATGTGTTTATGAGTGTATGTATGTATACTTGTATGTATGTAAGTAGTGTAAATGTTTGTGTGCATGTATGTTTGTGTTTGTGTCGGTTTGTGGAGTGTGTTTGTGATTATGTAAGTGGTGTATGTCAGTCCGTCAGTCAGTCCGTGTGTGGAGTGAAACGATTACAGGACGAGGACTAATGTCTCGTCGGGTATCAAAAGAATGTGTGGTTTATCTAGGTTGCGGGCCGCTGGCCATCGTCAGAGTGACGAGTGCCAGTGGTTTGCGGCGGTTGACCGCGCCTACGCCTGCGAAGGCGGTGTGTGCGTGTGTTTGTGTGGGTGCCGCGTTCGCGATGGTGATGTCGTCATCAGGGTCTACGGTGACGTTCCTGGGACGTCTTATTGGGCTGAGACTATGGTGAGGGGGGGTGTACCCACATGCCTTCCTAACCAAGATGTTGGGATGGTTAGGCGTCTTGTCAAAGAAGCGTCGCGAGATCTCTTTAAAGTGTTCAGCTATCATCGGAAGCTCTAGATCGCGGTGAAGATCTACGTTTCGGATGAACCACAGGGCTCCGGTTCCCATGCGTGTGAATTTATTTTGAACTACTTGCAAACGACGTAAGTAGCTCGGTCGGGTGTGCGCGAACACGACGCTTGTGTATGACAGTATGGGCCGTACGATGGTTTTGTACAGCGTCACTTTGAGTTTGAGCGGAAGTTTGCTTCGCACACAAGTGGATAAAGGCGACTGAGGACAAATCGGGCTCTATTGCATACCGTATCGATATGTTTCTTGAAGGTCATATTGCTGTTGTACGTGACTCCTAAGTATTTGTAATCCTTCACCCACGGTATGGGTGCTGGACACTCGGAAACTTGGGAATGTCGCTCGTGAAGAGCGAGAAAAGAGTGGGAGAGAGGACTGAACCCTGTGGCACACCAGACCTGATGGGTGCCCTCTACGCGATATCGGAAGGAGCGATCAGTAAGGTAGGCTCGTATGATGCGCACGAGCCTGTCTGGCACTCCCAGTTGATACAGCTTGAATAGTAAGCCGTTGTGCCATACCTTGTCGAAGGCCTTCGCGACATCGAAAAACACGGCTGCCGTGGTAGCGTGAAATTGACGCCGTATGAGAATGTACTCGGTGAGTCGGTGAGCCTGCTGGGGACACGAATAAGCGGTTCTGAATCCGAACTGTATGTTGGGTATCAGGTTAAGCTCCGCGATGTAATGATTAAGACGCGCGAGAATTAATCTTTCGTAATGTTTCCCGATCGAGTTAATTAAGCTAATAGGCATATAGCTACTCGGATTAGCTTTAGGTTTATTGGGTTTTGGGATACCGATAACAATAGAATCCTTCCTTTGTTTGGGGAACGCGCAATTAGAAAAAATAATATTAAAAATGGTAACCAATAAAGTAATAAGAGTCGAGGGTAGGATTTTAAGAACCCTATTGCTTATAGTGTCGGGCCCCGGGGCCTTCTTTGAAGCTCCTTAATAATTAGCTTCACTTCTTCGTAAGAGGTGGGTTTTATTGCATCACCTGAAGGGCTCAGAGCGGAGCGACGTTCAACTTCACGATCAACTTCGTCAACGTGTGTCGGGTCGGCTGCTGCATTTGGAGAGCACTGACTCTCGAGACTATCGGCGAGGCATTCAGCCTTCTCATCGTCATCGAGCGCCGGCTGCAGTCCCGATCTATCCAAAGGAGGCATGACAGTAGGCGGCTCCTGTTTGAACGCGCGAGGCAGCTTCCAGAAAGCCACATGTGATGACTTAAGGTTGCCGAGCAAGCGGTCCCAACGTTCGCCGCAGAGTTCCGCGATACGTCCCGTACCACCCGCTGTAAGTTGCGGAGGTGGCGCCTATTCTCGACCGACGGATACCTATCGTAAACTCTAGTGGCTCTGTATTTCTGCGTGAGTAGGTCCCTGACCTCTGGTGGCAGATTTAGGCGATGCGGTTGCATCGTCGGGACCTGCCTGGTGCATACCTTGATCCTATTCTGTATGTGTGACGTCACATGAGAGATAGCACTGTGAGCCGTGTCAACCGAATCGATGACGTCCGGTATAAGGTCAAGGTCGTCGGACTTGATAGTCTCGAGTTCCTTTTCCAGCCGTTGCCAGTCAATCACTGTTTTCGTCGGTGGTTGAAAGTTAACCGGTGGGCCTAGATTTAGGACGACGGGCCGGTGGTCTGACTCTAATTCGTGAAAAACTTCGATTGAATTTACATTGAGCTTTACATTTTTAAGTAACGCAACGTCTAGAATGTCGGGTAGGTGCGCGACGATATCCGGATATCGTGTTGGTTCGTCAGGTGCTATTACTGAATAGTTCAGCGTGTCTGTAAGATAATCTAATAAAATTCCGTTTCTATTTATGGCTCTACTGTTCCAGCTGGAGTGTTTGGCGTTAGGATCGCCGCCCACTATGACTGCGGCCCCGTGGCCGAGTAATGCTTCTATATCTGTGTCTAATATTTGTTTGTTAGGCGGAAGATAAGCTGAAATAACAGTGATCGGCTGGTGATTCGCCATACTGACTCGGATGGCAGAGGCCTCGATGTTAGTGAGGATCGGAGGATCGATAGGTATACAGTGTAGAGACCTTTTAAAATCAATGAGGGTACCACCCATACGGGTGGTGCGATCATTCCTGACTAAGTTATAATTAGCGATACGCCGATCTCGTATACGTGGTTTTAGAAATGTCTCTTGCACTAAGAATAGGTCTAAATGATGTTCGTGAGCGAACTCCTTCACCAAGTCTAGTTGAGGCTTAAGGCCTTGCGCGTTAAAATACGCTATACGGAGCGTATGTGGTTTGACCCGTCCGCTTATGTAATTATGAATCGCGAATGTTTTTAAATTTTCTCCTTATATCGGAGATCGCGCGGAATACTTTGGCGTTGTCTGCCATAAGTTGGAGGAGCGACTGCGGGTCGTCCCGGACAGTCACGAGCCTGTTGGCCAGGGCCGTAATTTCATCTATGTCGAACTGCTCCGACAGCTCGAACATGAAGGCAATGGCGATGCCGCCTAGGTTGCCTGGTGACGCGGACGCGGGCGCCGGTGGTCTCGGTCGCGGGACCGACGCCGCAGCGGTGGCCGGAGGGGCGCGGGGGCCGTGGTAGGCGCTGGTGCTGTCTCCTTGGTAGGAGACTTTACCCAGGCGTTCGTCTTGGGCGGTGGGGCCGGAATGAAGGGCTTTGGCTTCTTGTTCGGCCCCTGGGCCTGACGCAGCCTGGACAGACCCTTGCGCTTCGGTTTGGGTGCCTTTGGACACCCGCGGTAGTTTGCAGGATGTCCTTCGGTACCACAGACCACGCATGCCGGAGGCTCCGCGCACACTGTAGGGCGGGTGCACTCAGGAGTGCCATCGTTGCCAAGGCACTTGACGCAGCGAGCTTTCTCCTCGCAGTTGCGGGCAGTGGCCGTATAACTGGCAGCGATGGCACTGCCCTGCACGATTCCGTGCAGAGAGCACACGGCCTTCAAATCGAATATCGCCTTGCCCTCCTTAAAGAGGTCGAGAACGACCAGCACCAGGTTCAGTGGCGACCTATCAACGCGTTTGTGCATGCGATGCACTTCATTCACAGGGTAACCCTGCTCTTTGAGGTCAGCGTGGATATCTTTCGCATCTATTTCCTTTGGGATGATCCTGATAACGACCCGCAGTTTTTTGTCCTCAGGGAGGGCGTACGTGTGGAATCCAACTCGTAGCTCCCTGAGTATAGATGTTAAAGAGCGGTGGTCCGCAATTGTCTTCAGCTCTATCTTAATAGAGCTGGTATATGCCTTGGCCGTGTATTGCAGCGATGAATGTATCGCTCTGCGTACTGCAAGCCACTGGGCCCTGTCGCTTATGAATAGAGGCGCAAAAGTCACATAGTTAATGTTCATTTTTACACGCTTCTTATTAGCAAACAAACATACATATATGTGAACATGTTTGTAACCGACCCATTTGGGCACGATTTTGAACCACTTTAAACGGCCAGATTTTGGATTCAGATACATGAATTTGATAAAACTATTCCATATTTCACTTTGCAAAATAAGATTCTTGTTAATTTATATAATTTTCGTCTATCGTCTATAAGGCAGGAATTGATGTTAATTTTAAATTTCAATATAAATTTTCTATATTTTATTTCGGTTTTCTATAAATAGCGTGTTTTTAGTTTTTTTTAACTACTATTTTTCTATTTTAAACTTTTATCTGTCAGTTATACAGTCATTATCACTAATATAAGTACATAATGTATTGATCCTTTGAAAGTCTTCACTCTATGGCCTAATTAAAGCATTGTTTACTATACTATAATGTCGCCAAAAATGCACGCTTTTTTAAACAGTCCAGTACCCTTATACTTTGAGGGTTCCATGTGTTATAACTAAACAAAAAGTACAGGAAACACTTTTACATAATACTAGTGCTACATAAAAAAATATTATACATACTGGGATGACCATGAGTACATATACTGTATTATAATATATATTCATGCTCATGGTCGCTCAGAGGGAGAGGGCTAAATGAGGAGATCCCTAGAAGAACCAAAGTTACCGACATAGCTCAAATAATTGTGAAACTGAAGTGGCAGTGGGCAGAACACATAGTTCGACGGACAGATGGCCGTTGGGGCAGTAAAGTCCTCGAATGGCAACCACGTACCGGGAGACGCAGTGTTGGTAGGCCCCCCACAGGAAGGACCGACGATCTGGTCAAGATTGGCGAAATACGTTGGATGAGGTCAGCACAGGACCGATCGTCGTGGAAAACTTTTGGGGAGGCTTTTGTCTATCAGTGGACGTCTTCCGGCTGATGATGATGTTGGTAATATATATTCAATCGCACTAACTCTTAATACCACTAGAATTAGCAAATGTTATTAATGATTAATTATTAATATTGTTACTACTTTTGTTGAATTTAGTTCAGGTCACAAATTATTATATAATTTTTGTTTCTAATTTTATGTTTATATTATGTTAGCAATCCTTGATTTCATGTATTTTAGACTAAAATATCTGCAACACCTGTCTATGATCGGCTTTATGCTGGGGTTAAACACAATTTCAAAATTAAGGCTAAGTTCCACCAACTAAGCTTAAACAGCTAACTAAAAAAATGTGTTGCACCATTTAACAATTTTTGGATGATGTCATAACGTTTACTGCTTACCGTAACCGTCCAATCTTCGCCGGTTACAGCTATTATTAATGTTTAATAGCTCAATAGCGACCTGACAAAAGTTTCAAATAAATATTCAAAATTGACTTGATATCTCAATTATAACTTTAAGAGCGCTCTCGCACTACATAAGGTCCGGAGTAGTAGTAGAACTAATTCTATGGTAGTTTACGCACTATATTCGGCTTACGTCATCCGATTTCCTTCTGTCAACCGATAATCACTCAGTACCAGTGGGAGGCTCCTATGCACAAGTACCACAACGGTGCCTTTTTCTGCCATGAAGCAGTAATGTCTTAACATTATTGTTTCGGTCAGAAGGGCGCCGTAGCTAAGGAAATTACTGGGCAAATGAGACTTAACATCTTATGTCTCAAGGTGACGAGCGCAATTGAAGTGCCGCTCAGGATTTTTCGGTTTCTCAAGAACCCTGAGCGGCACTGCATTGTAATGGACAGGGCGTATCAATTACCATCAGTTTAACGTCCGCCTCGTCTAGTCCCTTACTGTCATAAAAAAAATATAAAACTCCATTCCGGAGAAGATTATTGACGGATCGCAGTAGCCATAGCATTATCAAAGAATACGAGCATATAATAATACAAGTAGTTTTATTTGTATTCAGAACGAATCCATCCGAACCGCTGTGTTCGTGCACAGAGGGAACGGGACGGTGATTGTAAAAAGCTCTTTTGAAACGTCGGTCCATCAAGAGATGTTGCACTAGCAGATAGCATTGCCAGAAGTCGACGCCGATTGCAAGGACTCATGATCAACGACGTGAATGCTCTGCTGTCGCTCCGCGTAAAATGCCCTATGCCAAAAAGTGGCCACTGAATTGCTTGGATTTGGATCAGAGATCGGACTAGTGCGTAAGCAATATACGAATTCGGTCCAAAATTTCTTGAACTGTATTATCACGGGTATAGATCGGACTCTGATCGGAAGTAGTACGAAAGCGCTCTTACTATGCCAAGGAATATGATGCGATGGTGCAACACATTCCGCAGTCTATGTTAAACGTTAAATTTGACTTAAACCTTAACCACACTGTAGACATATAGCAGTATGGAAAGTAAGCCTTGTTGATAAAATACTTACCTACTCCTGCGAACACTCTATTGAAGCAATAGTGTTGTCAGGTTATTTTTCTAACCGACTTTAATAAAGCAGGAGGTTCTCAATTCGACTGTATTTTTGGAACGAAGTACCTTATGGGGAGTTGCGGAGCGTAAAAAAGTATTAAGCGTAAGATATACAGTACATACATACATACAGTAGTAGAATAGTCTACATGATGAGTATTATGTAATGTTTTTAACAACATTTTATTGAATAGTCAAAAAGCCGTATACCAATACGCTGGCCTTTTTAAAAAGATCGCGGAAACAAATAATAACGTGACACTCGTCTTGACGCGCAAGACCGCGAAAACCGCTTAAGGGCCTGGTAGATGCGCATATATGTGTGAGTGTGTCATTTCGAACGGTTGTAGATAGTTTCCGTACTGGTACATATGTCTTCTCTGCCTTAACCATAACAGCTATTATGTTGCTACCCAGCCTTAATATTTTATAATAATAACCTCACCTCATAACAGAAATTGTAAACTGATAAATAATTTTCTTTCTTTCCAACTTCTTTCGGGTACATAAAAGGCACACTAATATTTTTCGCGAACAATTTCATGCTTAAAACTATCATACAGTTAAGCATTTGCATCACGCACCGTCGCGCAGACAAGTTATGAACTTAGAACATGTCAGAATATAATATAAAAGGAACATGATTTATTATATTAAATTTTTCTTTCAGTACCAGGGCGTCATGTGCTTTTATATTATTTTCGTTTACGGAACCTTGAGCCAGTCAGTCTACGTATCAGTATTTGATTGTATTTAATATTTTCTTTTATTGCACGCCTTACAGAACGTGAATGTACGGGAGTGGTATATTAACGATTGTTCAGATATGCGTCAATTTCGTACCATAAAATCATTGTCCATGCCCCAAGTGAAATAAGAAATTGAACAAATTATGGATTTATTCTTAACAACAAAAATATTTGAATAATATAATTTCTGAATTACATTGTTTACATTTGATTCTTTTTTTTAATGAAAATACGCAACGAAACTAGCATGACGTTCAGCTGATGGTAATTAATACGCCCTTCCCATTACAATGCACTGCCACTCAGGATTCTTGAAAAGCCCAAAAATTCTGAGCGGTATTACAACTGCGCTCGTCACCTTGAGACCAAACATGTTAAGTCTCATTTGCCCATAGTAATTTCACTAGCTACGGCGCCCTTCAGACTGAAACACTGTAATGTTTACACATTACTGGTTCACGGCAGAAATAGGCGTCGTTATGGTACCCATAATCTAGCTGACATCCTGTGCAAAGGAGAACATAAATGGTAATAAATATAATAATATTAAGATATATTATATTGTGTCAATATTTGAAATCCCAATCATAAAGTGTACATAAAATGTTTTGCCATCGATGACATTATTGCACAACTGCTAGAAAAGTTATTGAATATGTGAAGAGTTTCCAAACTAAGTATTACCCGCATATCGGCATTGTGCAATCTATTTCATGTAAACCAAATGGCCCCTACTAGAGTTACTCGAAAACTTGCACTTTTTGAAAGTGATGTGTATATTTTCAACCGATTTAATAATTAAGAAGAACGTTCTCATCTCGTGTGTGCTTTGCTTTGTGCCAGGGTAGTTTGTGGATGACACTTCACTCATATTCGAACTGAAATAAATCATGTTTTAAATGACGAAGTTAACAATGATCTATTTGACATTGTGCACTGGTGTAGCGCTAAAAACCTATTGTTAAATAATAATGAAACTAAATATACAAAATTTACCGTACCAAGTGTCAAAAATGTGAATGCGAGTGTTTTGTTAAACGGAGAGGTGGTAAGACCGGTGGAAGGTGCTAATTTTCTTGGCGTTACTCTTGATTCCAAAGTACAATGGGAAACCTATATTATGGGATTGTCTAAATATACCTACATTATGAAATATTTTGATGTCAAAGGAGAAGCAACTGCGAACTCATTATGATGTATATAAATGATCAATACCTACTAAAGGAATCACATGAATTTTGCTGGCCTTTTAAAGGGTCTATGAAGTATTTTGAACGTAGTGTTACTTTGTTTACCCTTACATAAGTAACAGGAGTAACCAATCATTTACTTAATAAAAACGTACGAACGAGTTAGATCTAATTGCATGGGATTATGCTCAATATCGTTGTCAAAAAAAATAATATTATTTTGAGTACCAGTAATATCTTAAAAGCGCGATGATACGATGATAAAAGCTTAAAATAATTTATTAAATGATGCAATATTTCAACATTTGTAAGAAATATGGTACTTATAATAAATAATTTTTGACGAGGTAATGACCGGACATAAAAGTAGGGACCGTGAAATTTGGATTTTACTCTTCATCCTTACATAAATAAAATTTAATAACAAAATTTTATGAACGATGCGGGACTCGAACCCACGACCTCTGGCGTTCCGTGTGAGTGCTCTTCCAACTGAGCTAACCGTTCGAATGACGTTTTGTCTTGTATGGTTTGTTCAACTCTCAGATTGTGGCATAAATTAAGTTAATTTGTTTTTTAAAGTGATAACCCTCACTTCTGGGCTTAATACACAAAAAAAAATTGAAAACAAAGATTTATGAACGATGCGGGACTCGAACCCACGACCGAAGTGAGAGTTATCACTTTAAAAACATTCACAAATTTTTCGACCTTAGTTTGTGAAACTCACCATACCTTAAAATTGTAGGTGATCACTTACCATAAAGTGACTACTATAACTGTCAGTTAGCGGCTGGTGTAAAATATATTGAAGTTGTGACTTCAATATGAGTATGAAATAGTGGTGTGGTATTGACAAACCATTGGTAGGGGCGTAAAGCTGATTTCACACCCGCCTTGACTCTGTCTTGCGCGACTTATGAACTTACTGATATGTCGTATTGAATTTAACTTTTAAAATCCCTCATCTTTTGAGATTTTGAGCTTTATTAGAATGCATATTGATTAATTTTGCTGTGTATGAGAATATCTTGTATCTTTGCAGAGATTTTAGTGTACAACTAATTCGGGAGCTAGGTATGTTTTTAATTTGTTCTGAAGTCAAATTGGCAGTCATAATATACTTCAATATAAGTTTACAATGCATTTGTTTCCTATCACAATATTACAAAAAATGATTGATTATTTAATGAGTGGATAATAAATCCTTGAAATCTAAATATTTTTTCGTTCGATATAAATATTTAAAAGATGAGTCTTATGTTTTGGGCATTTCTTGTTTGTTTGGTGCTAGTTTTATATGTTCAATAAGTGATTTAAAATCCTATTCTGAATAAAAATATGTAAAATTTGAATTTAAACGAGCAAGTCTTTACAACTACCAGTTAGAATGAAAAAATATTTTTGTAAATACTTACTACTGAAGCTGGATAGCAGGTTTATCAATAAACAAAATAATGCTGATTACAAATCAGGCAAGCAAACAAGAATAGCTTCTACCAGTGCCACGTGTATCGATAATGTTTTTACAGATATAATAACTACTAGTAAAAACATAAACCTTAAAAACATAGCTTGTACAAAAAAACAAGTCTCCACTCAGTCTTCTACCGTGAAAACTTGTGAGATCTATGTCATAACAAGCTGGTCAATTTATATAGTTTCAACTTAAGGGTCCTTCTGTCTTAAGTTATTTCACAATTAGCCCACCTAACAACATCTTATGTACCATATCAATTTTAAAAATTCTTTATGTTTTAAATAAATAAATTAATTTGGCCCTTGCATGACACAAATACATATTTTTTTAAATACAATGTGGCATACAAATTATATTAAATTAGATTATTTAGTTAAGTGCCGCTTGTCTTGGCTCAAATTGACAGATTAGGCTTGGAACTGAGTGTTCCAAACTTGAAACTTAAAAACCAAATAATGATTAACGACAAACAACTTTCGGGCATGTTACATCAGACCTCATGGAAAAAGTAGGGGGCTTGTTAAAAATTTCTTCCATTTTACGAAATACATTTCAACCTAATGATTTGTGAAATTTATTTTCTAGTAAATTATTAAATTTATTAAGCACTATAATTACTACTAAGTCGGTCCTGATTACTGATGCAACAGTTGAATAATTATGTTAACGAAATTGTACGTTTATAATATATGCCTATATTATAACATCTTTAAATTTGATGTTTCTAGCTCTAACGTTATAAAAACTGAGGTAAAATCTATTCAAAAGAAGTGCAAGGATAATATTTGGGACATATCTTTTAAATAATCTGTTAACTTATAAACATTGATTGATTTTGGTGCGCCTGGGTTATTTAATCATTGTATAAGACTATGGTTAATTTCCTGACGTAATGAAACGTACCAAAGTAGTTCCTCTGCTAAAATAAGTAAGTAAATAATGAGGGTGTCTTGTGTAACATATAATTTATTAGGCAAGGAAAAGGTAATACATATATCATTATAGCCCTTATGAAATATTATAATTGCAGGCCAAAACAGAGCTACAATATAATAATAATTATTATATTTGAGTTTCTCTACATAACACATGTTTAAGTAACATATTACAAAGTTTATAAACGTACGCTATACAGGATGCCACAGATTTTCCTTCGCTTTTAATAAAAATAGTTACAATTCAGTATTTTACAAAATTCTGTTTAAACTTATAATGTATTTCATAAAATATACATCATATTACATCATTAATTGTTAGCTAGATAATATATTTGATATTATATAAACAAAACAAAAAAATATTAAAGAATCTACTTGATATAAAAAAAAATACAGCACAGATAATAGAATAGTATGTATAATATTATGGTTACTTCTGTGTGTGTGTTTTGGCACGTGGGGACATTTGTGTATGTGTGTTTGGGTGAGTGTGTGGGTATGGCCGTGAGTCTTTTTAACCTTCAGTAATCGGCAAGTGCCCCCGCGCTGTGGTATGCCATAGATCGGCGCAGGAGTGGCGCGGGCGCAACGGCCTGCCAATGCGTATAATTTTTCGTGTATTAAGGCGACACTAAATGCCAGCGACCTTGAGCGATATGAGTTCACGGCTGCCGGCTCGCCATCTATGTAACAAAGCAAATATTTTCAAAATTCTTGGGTGGAAAACAGTTTATATGCTTACAATCCTCGTTATTCACTACTAATCTGAATAAATGAACCTACACAAAAAAGTACAAGCTATAAGCATAACTTTTCTGACTGAAGTACCAAAAAACTGCGTCACGCCATGCCAAAAAACTTGTTTAACTTAAAGAAAAGTGGTAGCTCAAAAAGGCTTGGCAGTGTTAACTATAACCAACAGCAAGCATTAGCAACCTACAAATAAGACTTAAGGATATGTGTAACAGGATTAAGTAGTGTTCATAGCTCGAAATGCTATACTTTCACCACAAAACTTGTCTAAAAACACCATGTTTGCGTGTTTTCTGCTTACTCTTCGCCTTAATAGATTGCTTATAATCAGGATGATATAAGAGAATGTATAAGAAAGCTATAAGACCAAACAAAATAAACTATCCTATGAACAAAATGAGAGTCAGAACTTGGTCAGGGCGTAAGTGTGTCGTACGGCACTTTCGATATTGGTTTATAATATGAAAGATCTAGTGCCAAAGTGCACTTCCCGATTAGGGTAATTTAGTCGTTTTTACTGCTGTTATTATTGTTTAATAATATATGCTTAAAATTAAGAATAAAATTAATAATTTTGAAATATCATAGGTTCCTTCAGGATGATAATACTATAAAATTATATGAAATCTACAAATTACTAAAAAGTATGGCTTTACATTTTATGTTCGTGATTTGTGGTATACTTAAATTTAATATCAATATTAAAAAATTAAGTTTTTTTTCGCTATTACTCAAATAATTGTTTTCTTGACTCGTTTAGTAAGAGTAATAAATGAAGAGGAAAAAATATTTGTAATTAACTGTATTGCTACAAATTGGAAAATGTTATGCTCCTAAACACAGGGAAACTTAGGAGTTAGAGCTCAGCCATGTACTAGTAGATTGTTGTCATAATGTAGACTACATACCTACCACTCCAGCAAAATATCAATTTTCTGGAAAGGCACCAGCTTTTATGTCTGTTTCAAAAAACAACCAAACCTACTGTCTGTATGTGCCTAGTTTCTTTAAGAAGTCCGAGCAATAAAAACTACGTACCTACTTGTCTAGATGCACTTACCAAACCTAATGTACGTAGGCTTCTTCTTAATATTTGTATCTAAAGGTTGTGATGTATTATGTTGTGTAGTAAGCATAATGATTATGTAGTAACTTGAACGTGGCTTTTTTGTATAATACGTTTTCTTTTGAGACAAAATAAAATATTTGTTATAGAGAGCTTACGATTGTTGCTTCTGGACTACTTTGCACACTAGCTGTCTCTTTACTATAGTATTGAGGTGAATGGGATTTTCTACGCGATTAAGCCACACCTATATTATTTCAATATATTTAGAATGATTGCATTTCAACACATAATATTAAAGTTATGCTCTGTGGAATAAAAAAAAATAGCAGAATATTTTCACTCATATTGAATCATCCTATATATGAGGACAAGAATAGCAAAGTTTGCGAAGCATTTATCTAAAGAGTAAACATGTCGAACAAACAGAGTCCTACAATATCTGGGCCGCAGTCTGTAGCGCGTTGCCAAAATATTTCGTTACTTGAATTTTATATTTAACTGAAAATATTTACTTAAACGACCTTTCAAAAACAAGTTACATTTCAAATGTAAAAGTATGAGAGGATGTTTTGATTCTTACGGCACAAATAACTAGTCTGGCCATAAATATTGTTAGAACTTATACACTTCGAATTTTATTTTTTGAATTCAAATTTGGAACGCGTTTATTATGTTACAAATACCGATCATTTCCCGCCATTTCACTTACATTTTTGAGGTTAATAATAAACATATTAAAGGCATTTCAAAAGCTAGGAATTATTCATATGTTCGTATAACGTATTGTCGATAGACAAAATACATCCTCAGCTGTTGTAGACCATAAAAGATCGGGGTCCAAAATGACTGCAAATGCTGTTAAAGTCAAAATCCGCCAAAATAGTTGCGTAGAGACGTCGCTTCATTGTGTGTCTTCTACCGCATTTATCACGGGGAGTGTTCCGAAAAGCTGTTTAACCTGATTCCTGACGCCGAATTCCACCTTCGCACGACACGCCACAAGTTAGGATATCATCCTCACCATCTGGATGTGTGGCGGTCCTCCACAGTGCGGTTTTCAAGGAGCTTTCTTCCACGTGCTAAAAAGCTGTGGAATGAGCTTCCTTGTGCGGTGTTTCCGGGACGATACGACATGGGTACCTTCAAAAAAAGCGCGTACACCTTCCTCAAAGGCCGGCAACGCTCCTGTGATTTCTCTGGTGTTGCAAGAGATTGTGGGCGGCGGTGATCACTTAACAACAGGTGACCCGTACGCTCGTTTGTCCTCATATTCCATAAAAAAAATCCTATCAGAAAACTAAAGGAGACCGTCCGCGCCATAAATTATCCCTTATATAGCCATCCTTCTCTTACCCATCCCTACACGACCTACTTCTTCTAGTGGAAGACAGGCCACAGAAGAGCCTCCGATGTAAACGCAAGAACAGTTCTTTCGTGGCACCCAGCGAGAGAATTCACCGCTAGTCTGTCTGCGTTGATACAGATGACAGACATCGCTAATTAGTGGATCACTACATAGTCAATATACCTACCGCACCGCGAGTGAACTCGTAGGTACTCCAAAATACAGTCCACATCAACACTGCTTGCAAGTGGACAACAGAGAGAACACCTCAAAGAACGCGCATACATTTTTAGTACACACACCTGAGATATTTTGGCGAAAAATTAACATGCTCGGTAGGGTTCTTTCACGTATCATCAAGAATACTTAAAACTTGGTGTTTATTGTTGATAAATAGGAACAGCGCATAATCGATGCCTACAGTGAGTGGCTAGACAAAGTGTTGGCTGATTACCTAGATAATTTATACGTCTTAACCTCTAGCTGCTAGAGAACCGATGAAAACAGGGAAGGCTTATTACTTTATTGCATGTGACAAGCTACGTCTTACACTTTAACTTAAGTGTTAGTGTGCGTGCATTGCTCAAAATAGAGGTTAGCTTTACAGTTACAGGTTTACACCTGAAATTTTTTTCGATGTTTTCACAGCTGTCACAGTATATCTAGACATATAAATAATGTAACGCTGATTGTTTCAAAGAAGCTTGCCAACAAGCGGTTGTATAAGAGCAAGTTGAGATCATCCTGCGTAAGTCATGGTTTGATGCAGGGTGTCGTATCAAGGAGTCACAAAGATTCATTTTTCTGGAAAAAAAAGATTGAAGACTTCAGAAAAATTAAATGAGTACCTAGTTTTATAGTCGATAAAAGGCTGAAAACCTGCCAAAACTTCAATCTTGCTTTCAATCACAGCCGCATGACTATGTTTTTTTTTATGAAAATAAGGGTCGTGACGAGCAGGACGACAGGTAATTGATACGCCTTGCCCATAACAATGCAGTGCCACTCAGGATTCTCGAAAAACTCAACATTTCTAAGTGGCGCTACAATTGTGCTCGTCACCTTGAGACATGAGATGTCTCAAGTGTCTCAATAGTCTCATTTGCGAAATAGGCGCTGATGTGGTACCCATAATCTAGCCGGCATCTTAGCTGGGTGTTTTGGTTAACTAGAAGATATCCATCTGATCGGCCTTGTCAAAAGTCATGGTAAATTTTGAGGTAATATGGCCTCCCTGGTTACAGACAAGCTTATATTTCACCACTTATACTATCTTAGCAATCGAATGGACCAGGGCTGACTTCCTTGAATACGGAACCAAGCCCTTTTATAAACGGGTAACCACGGAAATCAAAAATATATTTGAAATGTATCTCCCATTATTTCATCTTATCATATTGTATTAATTTTATGAAAACAATATCGAGATATTATGTCCTTGCAAAACTTAAAATACTTTATTATTAACTTTTTCTACACTTTAAAATCCTAGTGATCCTGGTTGGCTTCAGAGATAAAGTAACACAGATATAGCATTGTCGTCGGTGTTTAACATACCTGAAAAATTTTGTAGTGCTTGGTTGACTGCAGAAAAAGTTGCCGCTGTGGTACCCATTTAGTAGATATCATTATATATTTGCAAAAAAACACTTATAGCTAAAGTTGTTACAATAGTGAGACTAGACAAATGTTTCGTCTTTACAGACATGCAAATATTCTAGTGGTAACGTTTTATAATTATTATTAATTTTTCATACTTTTACATTTAAATGTAACTTGTTTTTGAAAGGTCGTTAATATTATTATTAACTAGCTTAAATCAATAACTGCTACTTTCAAGTTGGCTAAGGTAAAGCCATACCTACAAAACTCTAAAATATACATTTACAATTCTTTTTTTATTCAATTATAAAAAAATGAAGATAATTTTTTTTAAATATATATATCACTATAAGTTATTATAAAAAGAATAAGATTCGTGATAAAAGATAAGTTCTATTGATATAGTCGCGTATTGAGAAAAAACAATATTTTAATAGTGTAAATAATGTAAAATTTAAATCGATTTAACACTGTCTCCTCTCTTATATCTTTTGGTAATTCATTAAATACTTTTGCATACATAGTATTACAGTTTTTTGGATACAAAGTGGTTCTAATGTAATAAAGATTATCCTCATTAAAACGAACTGGGAGCATTTTCCTTTCCTGAGGTTTATTAAAAATGCGCACAGCGTCGCGTTCTTCTGATTTATAATTAATATATAAACAACAATGACAACAATCAAACATCAAGCTTGTTCATTTATATCTGATTTCGTATTCAGAGTAATTCTCGCCCGAAACACTTCTGTAACAATAAGTTTGTTCTTTGTTCAGTTACTTGTGGAATTGAATTTCCAATAATTAGCTGTCCCTTCAGCGAAGATGCAATTTGACAAGAGATGTTGAACTTTCATAAGTTACTCTAACCATAGACTAGTTGGCAGAATATTGCAAGTTACGTAGGGGGTATGTGGGGTGACCACATCATGAATTTTGGTCACCCCACATACCCCCTACGTAACTTGCAATATTCTGCCAACTAGTCTATGGTTAGAGTAACTTATGAAAGTTCAACATCTCTTGTCAAATTGCATCTTCGCTGAAGGGACAGCTAATTATTGGAAATTCAATTCCACAAGTAACTGAACAAAGAACAAACTTATTGTTACAGAAGTGTTTCGGGCGAGAATTACTCTGAATACGAAATCAGATATAAATGAACAAGCTTGATGTTTGATTGTTGTCATTGTTGTTTATATATTAATTATAAATCAGAAGAACGCGACACTGTGCGCATTTTTAATAAACCTCAGGAAAGGAAAATGCTCCCAGTTCGTTTTAATGAGGATAATCTTTATTACATTAGAACCACTTTGTATCCAAAAAACTGTAATACTATGTATGCAAAAGTATTTAATGAATTACCAAAAGATATAAGAGAGGAGACAGTGTTAAATCGATTTAAATTTTACATTATTTACACTATTAAAATATTGTTTTTTCTCAATACGCGACTATATCAATAGAACTTATCTTTTATCACGAATCTTATTCTTTTTATAATAACTTATAGTGATATATATATTTAAAAAAATTATCTTCATTTTTTTATAATTGAATAAAAAAAGAATTGTAAATGTATATTTTAGAGTTTTGTAGGTATGGCTTTACCTTAGCCAACTTGAAAGTAGCAGTTATTGATTTAAGCTAGTTAATAATAATATTAACGACCTTTCAAAAACAAGTTACATTTAAATGTAAAAGTATGAAAAATTAATAATAATTATTAAACGTTACCACTAGAATATTTGCATGTCTGTAAAGACGAAACATTTGTCTAGTCTCACTATTGTAACAACTTTAGCTATAAGTGTTTTTTTGCAAATATATAATGATATCTACTAAATGGGTACCACAGCGGCAACTTTTTCTGCAGTCAACCAAGCACTACAAAATTTTTCAGGTATGTTAAACACCGACGACAATGCTATATCTGTGTTACTTTATCTTTGAAGCCAACCAGGATCACTAGGATTTTAAAGTGTAGAAAAAGTTAATAATAAAGTATTTTAAGTTTTGCAAGGACATAATATCTCGATATTGTTTTCATAAAATTAATACAATATGATAAGATGAAATAATGGGAGATACATTTCAAATATATTTTTGATTTCCGTGGTTACCCGTTTATAAAAGGGCTTGGTTCCGTATTCAAGGAAGTCAGCCCTGGTCCATTCGATTGCTAAGATAGTATAAGTGGTGAAATATAAGCTTGTCTGTAACCAGGGAGGCCATATTACCTCAAAATTTACCATGACTTTTGACAAGGCCGATCAGATGGATATCTTCTAGTTAACCAAAACACCCAGCTAAGATGCCGGCTAGATTATGGGTACCACATCAGCGCCTATTTCGCAAATGAGACTATTGAGACACTTGAGACATCTCATGTCTCAAGGTGACGAGCACAATTGTAGCGCCACTTAGAAATGTTGAGTTTTTCGAGAATCCTGAGTGGCACTGCATTGTTATGGGCAAGGCGTATCAATTACCTGTCGTCCTGCTCGTCACGACCCTTATTTTCATAAAAAAAAACATAGTCATGCGGCTGTGATTGAAAGCAAGATTGAAGTTTTTGCAGGTTTTCAGCCTTTTATCGACTATAAAACTAGGTACTCATTTAATTTTTCTGAAGTCTTCAATCTTTTTTTTCCAGAAAAATCAATCTTTGTGACTCCTTGATACGACACCCTGCATCAAACCATGACTTACGCAGGATAATCTCAACTTGCTCTTATACAACCGCTTGTTGGCAAGCTTCTTTGAAACAATCAGCGTTACATTATTTATATGTCTAGATATACTGTGACAGCTGTGAAAACATCGAAAAAAAATTCAGGTGTAAACCTGTAACTGTAAAGCTAACCTCTATTTTGAGCAATGCACGCACACTAACACTTAAGTTAAAGTGTAAGACGTAGCTTGTCACATGCAATAAAGTAATAAGCCTTCCCTGTTTTCATCGGTTCTCTAGCAGCTAGAGGTTAAGACGTATAAATTATCTAGGTAATCAGCCAACACTTTGTCTAGCCACTCACTGTAGGCATCGATTATGCGCTGTTCCTATTTATCAACAATAAACACCAAGTTTTAAGTATTCTTGATGATACGTGAAAGAACCCTACCGAGCATGTTAGTTTTTCACCAAAATATCTCAGGTGTGTGTACTAAAAATGTATGCGCGTTCTTTGAGGTGTTGTCTCTGTTGTCCACTTGCAAGCAGTGTTGATGTGGACTGTATTTTGGAGTACCTACGAGTTCACTCGCGGTGCGGTAGGTATATTGACTATGTAGTGATCAACTAATCATATATCAATCATAGTCATCTGTATCAACGCAGACAGACTAGCGGTGAATTCTCTCGCTGGGTGCCACGAAAGAACTGTTCTTGCGTTTACATCGGAGGCTCTTCTGTGGCCTGTCTTCCACTAGAAGAAGTAGGTCGTGTAGGGATGGGTAAGAGAAGGATGGCTATATAAGGGATAATTTATGGCGCGAACGGTCTCCTTTAGTTTTCTGATAGGATTTTTTTTATGGAATATGAGGACAAACGAGCGTACGGGTCACCTGTTGTTAAGTGATCACCGCCGCCCACAATCTCTTGCAACACCAGAGAAATCACAGGAGCGTTGCCGGCCTTTGAGGAAGGTGTACGCGCTTTTTTTGAAGGTACCCATGTCGTATCGTCCCGGAAACACCGCACAAGGAAGCTCATTCCACAGCTTTGTAGCACGTGGAAGAAAGCTCCTTGAAAACCGCACTGTGGAGGACCGCCACACATCCAGATGGTGAGGATGATATCCTAACTTGTGGCGTGTCGTGCGAAGGTGGAATTCGGCGTCAGGAATCAGGTTAAACAGCTCTTCGGAACACTCCCCGTGATAAATGCGGTAGAAGACACACAATGAAGCGACGTCTCTACGCAACTATTTTGGCGGATTTTGACTTTAACAGCATTTGCAGTCATTTTGGACCCCGATCTTTTATGGTCTACAACAGCTGAGGATGTATTTTGTCTATCGACAATACGTTATACGAACATATGAATAATTCCTAGCTTTTGAAATGCCTTTAATATGTTTATTATTAACCTCAAAAATGTAAGTGAAATGGCGGGAAATGATCGGTATTTGTAACATAATAAACGCGTTCCAAATTTGAATTCAAAAAATAAAATTCGAAGTGTATAAGTTCTAACAATATTTATGGCCAGACTAGTTATTTGTGCCGTAAGAATCAAAACATCCTCTCATACTTTTACATTTGAAATGTAACTTGTTTTTGAAAGGTCGTTTAAGTAAATATTTTCAGTTAAATATAAAATTCAAGTAACGAAATATTTTGGCAACGCGCTACAGACTGCGGCCCAGATATTGTAGGACTCTGTTTGTTCGACATGTTTACTCTTTAGATAAATGCTTCGCAAACTTTGCTATTCTTGTCCTCATATATAGGATGATTCAATATGAGTGAAAATATTCTGCTATTTTTTTTTATTCCACAGAGCACAACTTTAATATTATGTGTTGAAATGCAATCATTCTAAATATATTGAAATAATATAGGTGTGGCTTAATCGCATAGAAAATCCCATTCACATGACAACTTATACACAAATTATCTTGCCCCAAACTAGGCATAGCCTGTTCTATGGGTACGAGACAACGATACATTTAATACAATATACTTACTTAAACATACATAAATACATTTAAACATCCATGACTCGGAAACAAACATCCATATTCATCATATAAATGATTGCACCTACCGGGATTCGAACCCGGGACCTCTAGCTTAGTAGTCAGGGTCACTAACCATTTAGCTATATGGGTCGTATATATATAAGATAAGTATAATATAAGAGATTTCTACCTATGTATTGCCTCATCACGATATCTGTGGAACCATAAGGCATAGAGACTTGAAATTTAGTAGGAATATTCTTTTGACCGGGTAGATTTTTATGTAAATCCACCTCCATCAGCTCATGTCAAGTAACCCATGTCATAGCCGAACAACGTCTGTCGGGTCAGGGTGTATTACCAACATAAAATTTTCGTGTCGCAATGTTAGTTGCCAACCTCTACTGAAACGGCTTGATCAATTTTCATGAAATTGATGTAGGTCTGAAAATCTGTCATAATCTGTTTCCGTATCCAATTTTTTTATTGCATTTTTTATGTAAATTTATATGTAAATATATAACGTTTGCCCTGTCAGCCAGTAAATTGTAAAGTGATTATTTTCCGATGAGGTGATAAATGGTCCATATATTGCTTTCTGTTAACAAGTCTTTTTTTTACTGAATGAATTTTTTATTTGATTTTTTTTTCTATTGTACATATTTTTATTCTATTATAGATACACATTAAATTAATTTTAAATTTCAGCTAACTCAATGTCAAACGGCCGTGGGGCCGACACTGATATAGCTGTGGAGCTATTTCAGTGTCAGGGATTATAAGTGGGAATGTATACCACAGAGCCTTCGAATAGCGAATGATGAATTATTAATAATAGAGTGACGCACACAGAGCACATTCAGTATTGATCGAGAAATACAATTTCGACGAAACATTCATCACAATATGAGGGAAAAACCCGCAGATGTCAAATTTTCTCGTTGTTAGCAGAACCTTATGTTGCGGACTGAGTAATCGCTTTCTGCAATAAAGAAATATACGTTATTCTTATTTGTTCACTATATTAATCATCTTAGCTGACTCGAATGCGCTACAACTCGTTTCAAATTCTCGTGCAATTAAGATTTCTGAAACTTTGTAAAATACGTTGGATTAAATTACAATTTAAAACAAATTTAAACAAGCAATTCTTGTATATAATATATAATCTGAATCTCGGAAACGGCTCCAACGATTTTCATAAAATTTTGTATACAGATAGTTTCAGGGGCAAGAAATCGATCTAGCTAGGATTCAATTAAAAAAAATGTAGTTTTATCCGTGTTTTAATTTTAAGGTAAGGTAAATATCGCCACTACACACAATACCTCAGATGGGACAGTGGGTGTTTCGGAAAACAGAAGACCCCGGTTCAAATGGACGTCTGGCGTCCTATTAGTTTTTTTGTTCAAGTTTTGTATATTCTTAAAAATACGAGAAAGGCTCGGTCGTCTTGATATTGTACCTATAATGAAAGAAGCTGTGATATTTATAAAATTTCGCAATAACGTTATATAATATTATATATTTTTAATCTTTTATCATTGCGGAACTTTAGCGTACCTAGTAATTATTACGACGGGTCCTCAAGTGTCAGTGTGTCAAGAGTTTCTCGCTGCTTCTGCAGTTTAGTCGTGACAACAATTCATGCAATTGGATCGAATTATCGGCTATAAACTTTGGAGAGATTGATACACCCTGCTCATTACAATCCAGTGCCGCTCAGGATTCTTGAAAAAACGGAAAAATTCTGGGCGGCTGTACAATTGCGCTTGTCACCTTGAGACATAAGATGTTAAGTCCTATTTGCCCAGTAATTTCACTAGCTACGGTGCCCTTCAGACCGAAATACAAGAAAAAGGCGCCGTTGTGGTTCCCATAATCTAGCCTTTCATAAGTAAATGGATATTTTGTCTTGTTTCGTAACAATTTTTTATATACTTGATAATATTGATGTATTAATTTGGAACATTCAGATGTTCTAATGCTTTCCCATAAATACATTTATGAGATGTAGACTCAAACACTTTCATGTAGTCAATACTTGCTAGGTAATGATTTTCCTTAAAGCCAAGAATACAATATATTCGAAGCATTGAAAATTCTTTCACAATATGCAATCTTTAACGCAGAATCCTTTGTAGTGGATGTAGTTTAATGCTTTGAGGTGAGTTTGCTCAATAGAGTAAAGTTCGTGCAGTGCAATAAGTAAGGTTACTCTCAAGTTGAGACACATGGTCAGAAAAAATGATCAATTGCGTCGATTGTTGTAATATTTAAAAAATTCAATTTTTCCGTTTTGTTTTGTCTCATTCAAATTTTATTTCTTTATGTTTTATCAGACAACAATAAGTCATTTTTTTTTATGGAATAGGAGGAGAAACGAGTGTACGGGTCACCTGTTGTTAAGTGATCACCGCCGCCCACGATCTCTTGCAACACCAGAGGAATCACAGGAGCGTCGCCGGCCTTTAAGGAAGGTGTACGCGCTTTTTTTGAAGGTACCCATGTCGTATCGTCCCGGAAACACCCCACAAGGAAGTTTATTCCACAGCTTAGTAGTACGTGGAAGAAAGCTCCTTGAAAACCGCACTGTGGAGGACTGCCACACATCCAGATGATGATATCCTAACCATTGTTACAGATTTACATTAAATCATTCTAAAGCAACTATATATTCAACTCGAAACATATCTCTACTTATAAATAGAGAGTCGCTTTTTTTCCTTCATATATACGTTATAGTGCGAAAACTACTGAACCAATCGGTATAATACTTATACCAAAGGTTGCAACGTGTTTAGAAGAAGACGATTACTTATCAGGAACCTATATTTTTGACATTGAAATACCTGTATATTCGCATTACAAATAACACAGTCAATGAAAGTTCATTACATATGACAATTACTTACCTTAATACTAGTAAAAGTACTAGGTATTGAAAATAGAGAGAGAATAAAAAATAACTGATAACATTTACTGTGAGACTTTGTAGGCTGACTTCGCTCTTTAGTAAGTTTCGAAACATGCTGTGGATAACAACTGATTGACAGTACGTATTATATTATGATTTACATTATTATAAATTAAAGCATTCAAATACAGGGGTATATGCTCCGAATATGAATTTGTCACATTCAGGATTGCTCCGTGGGGTCCTAGCGCTATAAGACTTTTTAAGTAAATAGCAAAAAGGTTAGTCGACATCGCAGGAGACCGAAGAGCTGGCAGCTCTCTCGGATAAAGAATTAGTCTAGCTATTCAAAGGGGGAACGTTCCCAGTATCTTCGGAACCTTGCCTCCTTTTAATAATATGTCTTAGTTATAATATTACCTTTTTTAAGGTTTTCAGTTTTAGGTTCACTGTTCTAGCATATTTTTTTTTATTTCTGTAATTGATCTTTTATAATTTATAGTTTTAATAATCGATTATAATTTAGAGTTTTTTCTTTGAATAATCATTGGAACATTGAGGTTTTCTCATATTAAAAGTGAAATACGTTCTGAATTCTCCAGCAGATGTATAGTTTCGATTATCAGTGTCTATTTTGATTAAATAAAAACAGAAATCATTCGACAAAACTACGCCTGTATTTGAAGTTATCAACAAACAATTTATCCGAGAAAGTTAATTGGAGCCCGTGATTTCATTTATAAAATATTAATTCACTCCAACTGAACTGTCAAAAACTTATCTCAGTTAACCAGATTCCCGTTGAGTTGTTGTTGAATCAAGTTGCGTGCACCCTCAGGTCATTTCAAATATTATTTTATAGCTATGATATAAGTAATAATAATTAATAAAGTTATTTAAAAAATTTAGAGTGTATCTTTGTATTTTTGGAATCAGGAGAATAAATCTGGTTAATAGAACAATTACATATGTAAGAGAACACGTTTATAAAAAGGCATAAAGGGCATTTATTCTCTCAAAAGTGATTCCTTTAGAATTCTTTTTGATGACATTTCTAACATGCTAGATTCTACTACCGCTTCAACCGAAACAAATGGCGCTCTCAGAGAGAAGAAGCGGCACAAGAAAAATGTTAATTTTTGAAACTAGCCCGTTTGTTCCCTCTAACAAAAAAATTGTAGTATTTCTAGTAAATACATAGCTTGAATAGCTTAATTAGAATTTATATTTTGATTTAATCGAAGTACTGGTTTTCTTTACAATACCAACTTCTTAAATATCAAGAAGAGATAAAGTGTGGTTTGTCTTACGGCGCGGTTTTAATTGATGTTAAATATAATTAGTTCGAATAAAAGTGATGTATATTTTTTAAGATTAATTGAAGAGCGATTTGCGGTGTTCAATAAAATGGCGAAAGAACAGAATGCATTCTTACCTTGTACTATAGATGCTTTAAAAATGTACTCTGAATGCTCTAGCGGTGATTCCAGGGATATTAGTGACATCTAATAGTTGACTTCTGGTGGACTTGATATTGGAAGATCTCGTGCTTACTGCGGCTATGTTTTTAAATCAATTCCTACACTTAAAGAGAGCGCCCCGATACCCGAGTGAAAGGTACATCAATATTATTCCAACTTATGAAAACATTTTTACAATTGTAGAGCATTACCACAATCAAAATGACAAAGTGAATGCTCCAAAGAAGATACACAAAGTTGTCGAAAATGTGCAACGTGGACAACGTGGGAGTGTAACTCATGTTTTTTTGTATTATCAAGGAGTCACAAAGCTTAATTTTTTGAACAAGGATTGAAGGCATCAGCCAAAGTGTGTGAAGAGAACACTATCTTAGTTCGTGTTATGAAACCTTTTAGCAACAAGTTTTTTAAATGTACCTTTGCATGCCAACTAGACTCTGCTCGTTGTAACAAGGCACGAACTACGCAAGTATGACTGAAATTCAACATTCCGGGCTTTATAAAGGCTGAAGTTTGGGTCTTGTCGACCTAGATCTTAAACCCTTTTAAAGACATGAGCGTATATATAGTAAATTAAATACATGCAAAATATTACAATAAATAATATAACACAAAGGTTGACTTTCTTAATGATACCAGAGATTGGGAAAGGAGTGACTAAGCTCAGGCTATTAAATAATAAATTTTATTTTACGATTTTACATTCTGACCTTATCTTTATAAAACAAAATAGGCCCGCTGAGTTTCTTGCGCCCGTTCTTCTCATGTCTGAGTCATACTTTTTCGAATGGTTGGTGGTATTTGACTTTCAATAGGTGTTATCATATCCTCTTTTTGAATAAAATTATTTGAATTAAAATTTGAATGAATTCAAATCAAAACTCAGACAAAAAACCGCCCATTTTAATCTTTCTTAATTTGTATTTTTATTTTCGTATTTTCATATTAAAACTGTAAATGTTGTTTAAACTTCGAGCCAGTGTGTCTCCACGTCTGACACGTATGGTCTTAATCTTAGTTGCAAGAGAATCCGAGGCATCAAGCCAACCTGTGGCTTAAGCCCTGATGGGAAGCTAAGCTTGAGTGAGCCGTGGTCTGAATGAAAGATTTGTATTGAAATGGAACAGATTTACATTCAGTAATTGTTTTGACTATACATTTGTTTAGAAATATTCTGAAACTGCAGACGTGCCTTTATGTAAATTTAAGGATCAAGTAGAACTAATGTAACTTATTTTTTAAATTAAACGAGCATATAGTCCAACAATATTAAATATTACAAAATTTCAAAATTAAATCTTAAGCTTAAATTTTGATCAAGATGTCGATTGTATCAAAGTTCAATTTAATATTAAATTATTTTCATTTATATATTTATTTTTCACTGAAAAGGACAACAATCTTAACAACCTTACTTACACCTTCCTCAAAGGCCGGCAACGCTCCTGTAATTCCTCTTTTGTTGCAAGAGAATGTGCCGGACGCTCGATTTTCCATACAGAAAAAAAAACTATCATAGGTACATATAGAGGAATCACAACAGCGTTGCCGACCATAAAAAGCGCCGATTAAACGAATATAATATGTATTCGAAAACGCAAAACATATTGGGAAGTGGTAGGTGAAAATTTATCCGGGGGCTCTGTGGTGAGAGTCAATCTATT
Source organism: Leptidea sinapis (assembly GCF_905404315.1). Lineage (NCBI taxonomy): Eukaryota > Metazoa > Arthropoda > Insecta > Lepidoptera > Pieridae > Leptidea > Leptidea sinapis. Next base: position 1,780,371 of record NC_066290.1, on the reverse strand, counting down.
GTACGGAAATTCATTAATATACTGCTTATCATAAGATTATTTATCAACAAACCACGATCTTATGTGTGACGATACATAATTTTACACAGCTTATATCTCCTTTATAACAAAGGATAGGTATTGTACGAGCTTATTTCCTTTGTGAAGAAGCAGCTGTAATAATGAAAGGTAATCAGGATAAACCATGGTGTTTCTTGATCACAAGTAGATCTACAATGCCTTGTTTATCTCAACATATATATATATTTGCATAAATTAATGATATTTGTTGCAACTGTCGGAAAAAATAAGCCGTCTGGGTGCTTTTTACGAAAACGCTGCCTAAACCCTTTCAGATGTAACAAAATAATGTACGGTGGAATTGTGTATCTTATTTAGGTCTACATAAAAGCCTGCAAGGGCATATGCCTACATCTTAAGAATAACATAGTATATCTATTTTTATACTTATCTTTTTCAACTTAATATAATTGCTTGATGCGAAACCACCCTCCCCCGCACCGTATTGCCAACTTAAAACAAGGAACAGTAATCGAAGGCTATGATCATTCAGAAACACGTGTTTGTTTCATTTTTAACTAATCAAATGAGATTACAGATTCCCGATGACTTAAGATTACATTATGCCCGAATACTAACATAAATTTTTTTTTTATTGACAGAGCAGCGTCTGTCGGGTCAGCAAGATTAATATATTTTATTCCTTAAATCATTACTACTTCTAGATAGACTATGACATCTGTGAAAACGTTGAAGAAGTTTAGAATTAACCTATATTTTGAGCAATGTACAACCTCCTACTCCTCTCCAAACTTCCATCATTTGGGCTTCCCGAGAGCTTGTGCAAGTGGACCTCCAGCTTCCTCACTGGGCGTAGCATACAGGTCGTTGTCGACGGATATTGCTCGAACCCGAAGCCCGTGAATGCTGGAGTGCCCCAACGCTGTGTGCTGTCTCTTCGACAGCACTGGTGATGCCATATACACGGGCCATGCAGGTCTCTCTCGGGAAATCGTCGACCAGTGCCGGGAGAAACTTGTGTCTTCTATTGAGTCCTCTCTTGAGAAGGTCGCGGAATGGGGAAAATTGAACCTTGTCCAATTTAACCCCCAGAAGACTCAAGTTTGCGCGTTTACCACTAAAAAAACCCCATTTGTCGTATCACCGCTCTTCGACAACACTTCCCTCAAAGCCTCGCCTAGTATCGGAATACTGGGTCTCGAAATCTCGAGCGATTGCCAATTTCGTGGTCATCTGGAAGGCAAAGCCAAATTGGCTTCAAAGAAACTGGGCGTCATTAATAGTGCACGGCAATACTTCAAGCCGGCCCACATACTAGCGCTCTACAAAGCGCAGGTCCGGCCACACATGGAGTGTTGCTGTCATCTCTGGTCTGGCACACCCCAGTATCAGCTCGATCCATTTGACTGCGTGCAACGCAGAGCAGCTCGAATTGTCGGGGACCCAGTGCTCTATGAACGGCTGTATCACTTGGCGTTGCGTAGAGACGTCGCTTCATTGTGTGTCTTCTACCGCATTTATCACGAGTAGTGTTCCGAAGAGCTGTTCAACCTGATTCCTGCCGCCGAATTCCACCTTCGCACGACACGCCACAAGTTAGGATATCATCCTCACCATCTGGATGTGTGGCGGTCCTCCACAGTGCGGTTTTCAAGGAGCTTTCTTCCACGTACTACAAAGCTGTGGAATGAGCTTCCTTGTACGGTGTTTCAGGGACGATACGACATGGGTACCTTTAAAAAAAGCGTGTACACGTTCCTTAAAGGCCGGCAACGCTCCTGTGATTCCTCTGGTGTTGCAAGAGATTGTGGGCGGCGGTGATCACCTCACAACAGGTGACCCGTACGCTCGTTCGTCCTCCTATTCCATAAAAAAAAAATGTACGCACACTAACACAAAGTGTCATACAAATCGCGAGCTAAGTTATAGTAGTCATTCAAAGGTTTCTTTTCGGATATTTTGTATCTGAGTTGTCGTTGTATATAACTGTACATTTTATTAAAAAGATAAAGCAGAAATATCGGAGGCTATGATTTGCGGAGTTAGCATATAACAGTTATATACGTGTTGTCAATAGTAGTACGTCATCAAATATTCAATAGACAAAAGGAACTTAAGAAGAATACGTTAAAATTAGATTTATTAACTTCTTCTGCCCACTAAACCGTGTTGAAAAATCATTTTATTTCAACTTTTCTGCCCTCATATTTATACGTAATAAATGACGTAGTTACGGCCTAGTTGACATCAATGCATTGCGACTTATAGAGAAAAAAATCCTTTCTTTATTATTTACTTTTTTTATGGAAGAGGACTACAAACGAGGGTACGGGTCACTTGATGTTAAGTGAACATCGCCGCCCACATTCTCTTGCAACACCAGAGGAATCACAGGAGCGCTGTCGGCCTAGAAGGTAGGTTTACTCGATTTTTTTAACAAAATTCGAAAAAGGAAGAGTTTCTCAATTCACCGGTATGTTTTTTATGTTTGTTACCTCAGAAATTTCTACTAGGTGAACCAATTTTGAAAATTCTTTTCTTATTTGAAAGCTGGTGCTTCCCGTGAGGTCCCATTGCAATTGGTCCAGACCTGACAATGACATCCATGAGGAAACCATAAAAGTTCAACAAATCTGCAATAAATTTACCAAAAAATTTTGTTCTCGAGTTTTAAGCCACTCACAACGGAGTGAATAACTGTTAAGTACAGTGGCATACCAGTTGTCAAAGTTCTGAAAGCACTCAACTCAATTGTTGCATATTTACTCACGTGTGCTTTTGAACCGAAAACTTCTTTAGTACCGTTATGACTTGAAAGTCGATGAAACGAAAAACCGCTTTCGTACCAGGCGACCATAGGTGAAGAAGTGACTTGATGCGCACGACGTATTACTACATAGACACCAGGAGAACATAAATATGGTAGCGGTGATGGTAATGTCTTTATATTCATATTCATAGCGGCTTAAGTCATGTGTCATTCTAGCAACATGTACCAGGACTTCATATGCAGCTAAGAGGTTCGTTCACAATGCAGGTCTCACTTCTGACATGTGTACGCACACTTATACGCATTACTTAAAGGCTAATAACATTAAGGTGTTAGGGTCTACTAAGCCTCTGGCTTCCTCTTATAGATTTATAAAAACAATTTCGAAAAACGTTTAAAATGAATCTTAAGAAAAGCTTGCGGAACAAATTCCCTTTCGTTTTCTATAAATTCGTTGCCTCCCTCCTCTTATCCGTTTTATTTGCACGTAAGCGCTTGTACGCTGACAATCCTTATCTGAAGGCAAATTATTACACTTCCAAATTATTTCACACGAATACGGCTTTCAGAAATATTATAAAGATAATGTTGAGAAAATGTACTTTTATTTTTTAATCTTAAAACACATCATGTTATAAATTTTATATGTGACAATTTTTTTGAAGATTTGAATAGGTTAAGTAGATTCTGTAGATCTATAAAAGATAAACAAACCAACCATACATTTTTTTGTTATATCTCAAAGAGATGTAATCTCCCATCCTTATGGGTACGACAACGGCGCCTATTTAGCTATAGAGCTAGTGAAAGTACTGGGCAAATGTGTAAACATTACTGTGTTTTAGTCTGAAGGGCACCGTAGCTAGTGAAATTACTGGGCAAATGAGACTTAACAACTTATTTTTCAAGGTGACGAGCGCAATTGTAGTGCCGCTCAGAATTTTTGAGTTTTACAAGAATCCTGAGCAGCACTGCATTGTAAAGTATCAATTACCATCAGCTGAATGTCTTGCTCGTCTCATCCCTTATTTTCATAAAATAAAAATAAATAAACCTTCTCGATTTTTTTCGGCATTTTCACCAATTATCGTCATATTTTAACATTATCAAATACTTCAACATAACATGTGCTCTAGAGTTAAAAGCTTTGTTAAGTGACTCTCATTAGCTAAATTATTTCAAAGTGAAGTAGTTAAGCTATGGGCGTATTAACAAGTTTGCGCAACACAGATGAAGTTAGCCAGTCAGCTATTCAATCATTCAGTTGGTAAGCACACAAATGTCAACATCGTCCACTCTAAACATCACTTCAACCGAGCCGACTGCTAAACGCTTGCCACAGACTAGCGACATGCAGTTTATAAATAGATACCTAAAAACCTCTCGTTTCTCACCAATTCTCTTCAACATAAACAGCTTTAAAAACAGGTGGTAGTGTATAAAATGTTATTGACTATGTATTTTTTTAACCTACTTTTGATATTAAGAATACCATAATATAGCTACTACTAAAAATACTCACGAGAAAAAACACATAAGCCTGTCTGTAAAGTTTTCACAAATTCACAGTAACTTATTATCAAGTAACCGTAATTTCCATAGTTATACTTTTATGATATCAAAGGCTATATAATTTTTTTAATGATATGTAAACGTGTTAAGAAAAACTAAAATAACTCCAATAATTTTATATATAAATGATGTGGTGGTAAATATAAATAGAAAATAATTTTTTTGACATTTATAAGTGTCAATTTCTTGACTTACATGAATATAGTGATTTTGATTTGATTTGATATGATAATTTGCCGATAAAACGACAACGAAAATCTTCACTTTATTACCACAGTATAGGTTACCACGGTTACCTGTTGCTATGAATTACTAAATACATACAATATACTTGAAATACTTATAAATGACCCGACAGCTCGTTAATGCGCAATCATCTTTGAATTGTCAATGTGAGCGTTAGCTTAGTCGTTAGCTAGTTTATATTCATAATACTTAGGAGTTAATGCCAAGATTGAATGACTGATTGATTTGATTTACGACTTGACAATCAAAATCAGTTACAAAAACATTAGATTCGCTTTCCTTTTTTATCTTATCTCCGTTACAGATGTTTTTCTCTCTTGTACGTTTTGTTTGTCTCTATGCTAGTATATTGTAAGTCTATAGATAAATAGATGTCTACAATTTACGCTATATTAGACGATGATTTATCGACTTCATGATGTCGGTAAATCGATAGTGTCTCGATTTACCGACATAACGCGCGCGGATCAAAAAAAAAATCAGTCTCACCATTTGAACCATAAGATTTCTTCAAAAATTGCACGACTGACCTTAAGTTTTGAAGTGAAAACTGTTATTAGCGCGGTACGCATATTTTTAGATGAGATAAAATCTCTGGACTCGCGACACCGTTACGAGACGCAGCTATAGTTTGTGCATATAGCAGACCACGAACGCGTCTATATAAGTAAAATGTAGATATATTATTTTAATGTATTACATATTATTCGAATAAAAAAAAATCCTATTTTAGTAATCATGAACTATAGTTTCTATTTTCGATTGTAGTAATTTAATTGATAATGATGATGATACAAGAGTTATCGAAATTGTTAACGATGATTCATAAAAGAATATTAAAGGCATTGTAAAGTTTATAATAATTAATAAAATACAATTCATAACCCTAGTACCCATCTTAAACGCGCCAAAATAAGTTTTCACTACTGTCGGCTCTCCCAGAGTGCAACCCGTAATTTGATTTTTAAGTACAAGATATACTGTGGAAGACTTAAGTTGCGCTCTACCGCCTTTTTATTCATTGGAATTTGTAAAGCACCTACGACTTCCCACGGTTATGAAAGTTTATCAACGCAAATGTGAAACTGACAATTAAATAATCTGTGGTTTGTGGTTTGATCAAACGCTATGAACACGAAATTCTGGATTTCAGATCGTACAGACATAATGTGAAGTTTGTGTTTGTAATAAATATCATATTAGTTCATCTCAGTAATACATAGGCTGCACTAAAAGTATCGGGAATGGAATATTTCCACTGTTCCTGTCATATTAAAATCTTTTTAATTGAAAACTCCTTGGTTTTAAAAATCGAATACCATTTATTTATTTAAAAAAAGATTCTCGGTTTTGTCATAAGGTCTTGTCAAACTTGCTTAGTCGTTGAGAAAATGGAATTGACTCGAGAAAATTCTAGAGCGATGATTTATTATGACTTTCGAAGTGGTTTAACACAAAAACAGTGTGTTGACCGGATGATTTCTACATTTGGTGATGAAGCCCCATCCAAAACCACAATTTATCGCTGGTTTGCTAAATTTCAATGTCGACGTGTCAAGCTCAGTGATGATCCCCGTCAAGGTCGTCCAAAAACTGCAGTCACCAAAGAAAACGTTGATGCTGTACGTAAGCTGATTGAGAAGGATCGACATGTGACATACCGCGAAATTCAGGCAACTTTTTGACATTGGCATGAGTCAAATACAAATAATCTTGCATGAACAATTAGGAGTAAAAAAGTTGTTTTCCCGATGGATACCGCATTTGCTCTGTGAAGAGCAAAAAGCGACTCGCGTTACTTGGTGCGTCAGAACTCTCGAAAGATTCCACGCAGGATCCTCAAATGCTGTATACAACATCGTATGAGGTGACGAATCCTGGATATACGCGTAAGAACTCGAAACAAAAAACTAGTCACGAGTTTGGGTGTTCGAAAATGAGTTAAAGGCAACAAAAATTGTTCGTTCACGGAGTGTTGCAAAAAAAATGGTGGCCACGTTTGTCTCCAAAACCGGCCATGTTGCGACTAGTCTTCTTGAGGGACAAAGAACGGTTAATGCAGAATGGTATGCTAGCATCTCGCATCATCCTCCATCACGACAATGCGAGTTCTCACACCGCAAACAGAACAAAAGAGGTTTTAGAGCAAGAAAACATAGAATTATTAGACTATCCGCCGTACAGCCCCGACCTAAGCCCTAATGATTTCTATACTTTTCCTAAAATAAAGAATAAATTGCGTGGTCAAAGATTTTCATCACCTGAACAATCTGTGGACGCCTACAAAACGGCCATTTCGGAGACCCCAACTTCTGAATGGAATGGTTGCTTCAATGATAGGTTTCATCGTATGGAAAAATTTGTCAAATTACGCGGAGAATACTTCGAAAAGCAATGAATACATTTTTAAATAGTAATGTTGTGTCACTTCCTTGATTCCCAAAATTTTCAGTGCCGCCCTCGTAATACTGCGGTGGCCTTTACACTCGTTTTATTATTCATTCACTCGTTATTTTGTTATTATTAGTTAAGTTTTTTTAGTTTGTAAGTTTTGTAAGTATTGAAGTTATTTCGTAAGTAAACGCATTTTTATGGAATATTTATATATTTGAATTCAATTTCAAAGTCAATTCATTGGCTGATTAGTTTTGATTATATTTTGTACTTAATAATGTACAAAACCTATTAAATGGCACTTTTGCTAATGATTTCCGACCGCTTTTTATATTCAATCGCAATCATCAATTAGCAACCTGAGGAGGCCTCTCGCCTTGTCGAAAAGCGTCGTGAAAGCTGTTTGAAATCTTGAGCGATGGTTGGCATTTCAAAGAGCTTTTACGACGCTTCTTCAACAACGTAACCCACCACCTTATTACCTTGGTGAAGGAGGTTTGTGATGAACTATTAAAGCACTTGAGTATGAATCACATACGACGATCTCGACAGATGCTAATCAATTCCAATCACGATACCACTTTTTTTTTATTAAAATAAGGGATTGGTCGAGCAAGACCTTCAGCTGATGTTAATTGATACGCCCTGCGCATTATAATGCAGTGCCGCTCAGGATTCTTGAAAAACCCAAAAATTGTGAGCAGCACTACAATTGCGCTCGTCACCTTGAGACAGAGATGTTAAGTCTCATTTACCCAGTAATTTCACTAGCTACGGCGACCAAAACACAGTAATGTTTACACATTACTGCTTCACGGCAGAAAGAGGCGCCGTTGTGGTAGTGATAATCTAGCCGGCATCCTATGTAAAGAAGCCTCCAACTGGTATAACTTAATGATGTCAGTGTTCAATTAACATCGTTAATTAAAAAATTGGCTATCAGTTACTTGTAATTTTTCTCTTTAAAGCTCAATTTTTCCAAAGTGGCAGTATTATTATGAATTATTTACAAATTGCTTTTCTTATCTCACTTTTCCCTAATTAATAAGTTGCTCAAAATGGATTCCATTGGCTCCATTGAATAGGTTTATACTTCTCTCTAATGACCTTGCTGCATTTGATACCATGACAGGATTTATCCTTGATAGAATATTAACAAAAATGTATGATTTCTAACAAAAAGTTTGAATAGGAGGTCAGTTTTCTTCCGTGTTAAAATAATAAAACAGAAAATTTGGTATTTTCTTTAATTTTTCAAGAAATTTTAAATACTAAATATGCAGTTATTGGTTTCTTACAAATCGAGGGCATGACTCCTTTCGCGACTTTCCTCTAAGTCTCGTAGTTTCCGACTTTGCCATCTCCCCCTTCTCAAAAAACTACCCTATTTATTGGTACTGAAAATTCTGAGAATCTTATTACTATGTTTTGTATCTACCCCTTCGAACAGTTCGTGACACGAACGCTACGCCAAGAGCGTAGCAACTGAAAAGAAGAAGCAAGCACACCACATAAGTGAAACGTGATCAAGGTGAGGTCAATAATATTAAGTACAACTATGTTCATCTGAACGAGGGCTACGTAATCGAGCGTTACGGGTCAGTCTAATTTAATATCAATAAGGTAACACTTTATTAATGTAATATCTTATTAAACTTTCCGCAGGGCCTAAAGAAGTTTTATGATTTCAGAATATTTATTATCACAAAAAGAATACAAAGTTTTCACTTCATAAATCTACCGTTTACGTCGATTTTTCTTCTATATAAATAATATAGCAGAATTATGTATGTATAATCTATCCAATGACGTTCTATACATAGTCATTGGATCTATTCAATTAAAAACCACCTAACCAAAGAGAATTTAAACACTACGTTCACACCTAACTATGCCCAATACAATTTTTATTTTTAAAATTCAGAATCATCTGATTACAACCAGCCAGTTTTACGAGATACTAGATACACCTGTAAAGCTTTTATGAATCTATCATATTCAAAAATAGTTTCTCAAATATAGATTATAATTGGATAGCCAATAACTCGATAAATCAGCGTTCAAAGAAAAAACAAAAATCTCCTTAGCTTTATAATTAGCCAATACTATTGCTATTAACTTATATTATTTGAAGTTTGTTATAAGCACATATGTCACTGTATATACATATGATATAATTGTATATTAGTCAAAGGAATAGAAGTTACGTTTGGAAATTCGAAACGAATCTCTCGGGCCATAAGGAAACTTAGATTACAAAGATAGATATTTAACTACGAGGAATGCTTTACTCCACCTAGGCTCTTCTGAATGTCTTTGACTAGATTGGAATCTAAATACTTGAGCTTAGATTCACTTCCATTTGATTTGAATGCCTTCTACAAACATAACACTATACCTTGGATCGGTGAAATAGGGAGTGGCTATTTGTGTGTTTAATTTGAAATATCTTAGCTTTGAATATATAGTAACCGTAAAGTTTTGTTCCACTGAATGGTAAATTAACCCTCGTACAATAGAGCCAGGAAAAATGCCGTTTAAAACACATTTTGATCAGTTTTAGCACTTGAAACGAGATATTTGTTATGATTCGAAGATTCTATGATTCCGGATTCTATGATTCAAATGATGAAAAAAGCTATGCTCTAAGCTAAATTGTAAGCCCCATGTAATTTATAATTTTATATTTTATGACATTTCTTGCCTCGTACAGCCACCTTGTGGAATCAATTACCGGCTGGTGTTTCCCTAAACCGATAGGACTTTGGGACTTAATATCAGAATAATATACTCCCACATATGTCTACTGTGCTCCCACCTTAAAGTATAGCAACGCATCTCTTGACACCAGCTCATGTCGCGGATGTCCATGGACGGTAGCCTCACCACTTTCAAACACGTGAGCCATTTGTATATAAAAAATATATGCACAAATATATTTATTTAGCATATTTTAAATTTTTTAACAAAATCTTAATTTTTTGTTACCTTACTGCATCGATATTATTATTGTTACTAGTTCAAATATTGTGATTCTCGATAATCTTCGTAACTTAGTAAATAGTTTGAACAATTTTGATTTATTTGATATTCTGAAGCAAATCAAAATCTATTATAAACTCAGCGGGCTTTATTTTGTCCAAAATTTATAATTATATAGCCTAGCTTTCGCTCCATTCCCAGACTGTGGGAATGGAGCGAATTAATATAAATCATTAAGAAAATCATTTATATTATAGTTATCTTTACCTCACTAACTTTAACAATTCTTTTAAATTTCCTAACACATTTGTTTTGTTCATTTTCTGGGATCATGTTGTAAACTGCCACTGTTCATGCATTATCCATAAATAAATTTAAATGATTTATAAAAAAAATGGCTCTGTCGTAAATCCTATTACTCAACAGCTGAATATCTAAGTGATCGGACAGCTTGGGACTAGAATATGATTATTTTGTAGCGATAGAAACGACTGTACAATATTGTATATTTTTATTGAAAAGAGCGCAAAAAGAGAATGCTGGGAGATCAGCGGCATTTTTTTTGTTAAAATTGATTCCTTTAGAATTCTTTTTGATGTCATTTCTAATAACTACTAGATACTACTACCGCTTCGGAAGCAAACACATTTGTTTCCGAAGCGGTAGTAATATTTAGTGCATTAGAAATGACATCAAAAATAATTCTAAAGGTGTCAATTTTGAGAAAATAAAAGCCTTTTATGCCTTTTTATGCCTTTTAAAAGCATATACATCGCCCAATAAAAGACTTACTAACTCGACTTAATCGAGTAGTAGACATAAATTGACATAAAACTATACTTAAGAACAAGCCAAGATTATGCAATTTTTTTACAAATAGACACATTTTGCTCAGTTGGTTTATTCGAACCTAAGATTCGGACGTATAACGTTTCCCGCGTTTATTTGCAAGGCGGCTTGACATTCGGAGAACTTAAGAATTATCATTGTATTGACATTGTTGTCAGCGATATTGTAAACATTTTGCATAGTCTTTCTTTATTCTGAGTTAAAACTTTATACCAAGTTTATTTGTAAGGCCAAACAAGTTTATGTTTGTACGTCGTGTTAATATTATGATTGTTGCAATTTCTAGAAAATTCGTCAATGTGCTTTATTAAGGAACTACAGAAACAACATTACCAAGAATAAACATACACTGGGGTCTCCTGGTGCTATGTTACGGCTGTCATATTCTTTTGGAAGACCAGCGAAACCACCACCACAAGAGCCGTCAGTGGCGAACTGGTGAATTTGAAAACCTCAAACGAGAGTGAAAGGTACTACCTATTACGTTACGCACGTCGACATGTCATATCAACACAATTATATAATTTTTAAGCTTTGCCGATATTTCGATGTAATTTCAAATGTCTTACTAACGAGAGTTATTGTATAACATAAACATCAACGTACGAAGTTCTTAACAAGCGAGTTTTTTTTACGTTCTGTCACCTAACTCAAGTGATAATCACGAAATATCACACTTACGATATGAGAGTTACAGAAAATTATATCGACATGTGTTGCAGAGGTTAGTCATAATTAAATCATAGCTTAACGAAAGCATGATGCAAGTAAAATATTTCTATTACTTATTTTTTCATGAAAATAAGGAACGAGACGAGCAGCACGTTCAGCTGATGGTAATTGATGACAATGCAGTGACGCTCAGGAATCTTGGAAAACCCAAAAATTCTGGGCGGCACAACAATTGCACTCGTCACCTTGAGACATAAGATGTTAAGTCTCATTTGCCCAGTAATTTCACTAGCGCCGTTCAGACCGAAACACAGTAATGTTTACACATTCTAGCCGGCTTCCTGTGCAATGGTATTATTATTACATATGAAAAATTAATGCAGGAAGTTATTTTACTGTAAAATACATAAATTAATGATATTTTATTCATAACTTGACATAAAGCAATAACTTAACATAATATACGATTTAAATACACACGTATATAACAAGACACATATTTTATACTGCTAGTTGTATATTTATACACAAAAGCACAAAAGCGGAGAAATTCACCAGTGGGATTGTGCTTCTTTGCACAGGATACCGGCTAGATTATGAGTACCACAACGGCGCCTTTTTATGCCGTAAAGCAGTAATGTGTAAACATTACTGTGTTTCAGTCTGAAGGGCGCCGTAGCTAGTGATATTACTGGCCAAATGAGACTTAACATCTTATGTCTCAAGGTGGTTCAGAATATTTGGGTTTTTCAAGAATCCTGAGCGGCACTGCATTGTTATGGGCAGGGCATATCAATTACCATCAGCTGAACGTCCTACTCGTATCTTCCCTTATTATCATAAAAAATAGGATTTAACAACCATAAAAATAATAAGAAAAAAAAATATATTATATACTTTTATACTATAGTTATACTTAGTTACTGTGGCAAATTATCACCTACTAGTCATTGAAGGCAGCAATATGTCTCATACTGACATATAACATGAAACCAGAACAAACGGCAAACAAACATGATATTTATATACAGTTATAATTCCACAATAGATTTTCCGGTCGCTAAGTAATATGGGGGATAACAATACCTTCATATAAATGACTATTTACGTATCTACGTTCTCATTCGCGCAGGGAATGAGGGGTCGGTTTATTTGTACCTTGCAGCGTTCTTTAAAAATAATTTTATTTATTACAATATGTCTGGAATTGCCCTATTCGAATATATAAATATTTTAACAAAAACGTTAAAATAATTTTATTTATTGATACTTACCCCTTTAATGGTATTGTGTCCGGGAATGGGATAACGGACTTTTTATGGAGATAAGTACCAGAATACCTGAATGTGCTCGGAATCTAATAAAGGGCTTGTTCTTTTAACTAATTTAAAAAAAAAGGACGAATCGGTAGTTTTTTGGAAATATATTGTTTTTGTTTTTATTTCTAAAAGATTACATCAGTTAGGCCTATCTCAGATTTAACTTAATTTTGGAAACTGAATGGGCCTTTGTATTCAGTTATCGATATATCTATATATTTGTATATAACTTGTCGGTGTTAGAAAAGAATTTTACTGTGACTGTTTTGATCCTAATTTGAAGAGGAGCAGCGAACCAGTTTCAATTACATATTCAATCTAATGCGTAAATTAAATCTATATCAATTTAGCTTATTTATAATGATTATACTTCTGCTTACTGCTTAGTATATAAATGATCGGTGATGTTTGCCAGAATAATAACTAATTAAGTAATTAAGAATTACTTTATTTATCATGGAGAGTGTTCCGAAGAGCTGATTAACCTGATTCCTGCCGCCGAATTCCACCTTCGCACGACACGCCACAAGTTAGGATATTATCCCCCCCATCTGGATGTGTGGCGGTCCTCCACAGTGCGGTTTTCAAGGAGCTTTCTTGAACGGACTACAAAGCTGTGGAATGAGCTTCCTTGTGCGGTGTTTCCAGGACGATACGACATGGGTACCTACAAAAAAGCGCGTACACCTTCCTTAAATACAGCAACGCTCCTGTGATTCCTCTGGTGTTGCAAGAGATTGTGGGCGGCGGTTGTGAAGAGAGGACAAAGGAGTGTACGGGTCAACTGATGTTAAGTGATCACCGCCGACCACATTCTCTTTGCGTTGCCGACCCTTTAACCTTGCAGACGAAAATAAATTCATATATGTATTTCAGCTTTCAGATTCGATTTTTATGGCAAAGCTTTGGAATAATTATTCAATTTTCATTTAGATTAGGTTTAAATCTTCGAGAAAACAATTCCATATTCACTCAGACATGGTTTATATTTCAAAGCTTCGTAAAAAATTATTTCAGATTCAAGATTGGCTTTGTTTATCTTTCAAATTACTCTCAGTTTTCTGCTATCTTAAATGTATCTTACTCACTGACCTCTACTATATACCACTGGACTGACGGCTGTCAAAGTGCTTTTGTGCCTGTTTGATATTCGCCATTTTGGCGCTGTTGGCCATGTAGCGAGAGTCTGTGGTACTAAAACTAGTGATGACAACCTTAGCAAACATCGATAGATGTTGGGAAAGTATATGCAAAAAAAAATGTGTACTTTATTACGTTGATTCTTGAAGTAGAAATAACACGGAAAACGAACGAAATTAATTGAAAATACAAAAATACTTCAGAGTATTGTACGTTCCTCGCTCGCGAGTGGTCTTTCAAATAAGCACAAAAAATTTGCTGTCAAACATATGGAACAATCTGTCCAGTGGTATTTATACAGGTCAGTGATCTTACTGGAATCCAGAAGATACATAAAATGTCCAAACTTCATTAAAAATCGCCAACATTCGTCATCCCAGGCCAACTATTGCAATGTGTAACTTGAGCCGATAACCAACAGACCGTTACATTTGTATTTGAACATTTCATTAATTTCACATTCGGAATTGGAACGCGTTTAAACAATGCGTGTTGGATTTTGGATTTCAAACACGCCCTCTGATTGTACTGTTAGTTCTCGAATGGAATTAGACAAACCAATTCAAGTTTTGGTCCCAAATGATTTAAAATACGGCGCGGAAGTGTTTAGTTAAAAAATAACGGATTGCACTCCAGGAGTGCCGACAAAGGTGAAATTTGAATATTTTGGAATGGTTAGGGAATAATTTTGCACGAATTGCTTTATTTATCAGTATTAAAGTATTGCGTATTTAAATCGTTTATCGTAGACAAAGACGACATTTTATATTACATAAAAAATTCAACACTTCAGAAAATTCAACTTTTGTCAATAATTTCGCTAAACAAGTTTTCACTTCAAAAAAATTCACTATGACACGTTATTTTCATTAATTTCTAGAAAATAGCGCATATGAATAATTGGAACTTTGTCATTCTTTTAGAGATTTTTGCCACAAACTATAGTGTTACAAGTTCTATTCTGAAACTGTATTCGCTTCCAAAATACACAAACAAAATTTTATGAACGATGCGGGACTCGAACCCACGACCTCTGGCGTTCCGTGCCAGTGCTCTGCCAGCTGAGCTAACCGTTCGAGTGACGTATCGTCAGAAAATCTTGTATGCTTCACCTCTCAGGCTGTGCCTTCATCTACAGGATCTACTTTACTGTCGATAACCTGCTCAACCCTAATATTTGCATATTAGGAAATTGACATGAGATGTCGCTCTTGCAAATCTAAACAATCTGTTATGTTATGTTTTTAAAGGATTATTTAGATTTGCAAGAGCGACAAGAAAACAATGGAATTTGATTGACTGCTTAATAAATTCGTCATGAGAAAATAAATAATTTACTAAATATAAAAGTCCTTTTTTATCGACTGCCTTACTTGAAGATATATCTTCACCGAAATTTTGTCTTTTTTGTTATTACACAAATAAAATTTGAAAAACAAAATTTTATGAACGATGCGGGATTCGAACCCACGACCTCCGGCGTTCCGTGCCGGTGCTCTAACCAACTGAGCTAACCGTTCGAGTACCGCCTCGTCATTTAATTCTGTTTGCTTTGTTCAACTCTCAGGTTGTGGCTTCATCTACAGGATCTACTTTACAGTTGATAATCTGCTCAACCCCAATATTTTCATATTAGGAAATTGACTTGAGATGTGGCTCTTGTAAATCTAAACAATATGTTATGTTTTTAAAGTGATAGCCCTCACTTCCAGGATTAATACAAAAATAAAATACAATTTTTTGTCATTTCGAACGTTACGAATCCAAATCGAGAAACAGAAGTACAGATTGTCGTGTGGTGTCATGAACACACACGTCATACTCAGCGCGATTTCGCTAACGTTTAATGTTATATGAACTGTCACTAATAAACAGATATTTATGCTGTGTATCGTTCACTGATTAATATTATGTGGAAACGATTTAGAAATGGATGTTTGTGAATATTTCGTCAAAATTACTCGAGTATAGGATCATTACACAAATATTGCTAACATATGTTTGTTGAATTTATATATTAATAGGACATGTGGTTTTGGATACCTTTATGAAAACATTGTGAGCAAAATTAGAATAAAAATTCAATCACTTTTTACATTTCTCTAACATATTATGAAACTTTGACAATGACCAAAATGCTCAAATAGGTAAGTCACTTTTTGAAAAAAATAAATTGTGTTTTAGTAGATTTTATAGATGGTTTCATCATTTAAGTTTTTTAAAAGAGGTATTAATTAAAAAAACATTATAAGCAGTATCTTTACTCGGATAGTAAATTATTTTCAATGCATTAATCTCCTATTTATTAAGTACTAGCTTTTACATGCAACTTTGTCCGCGTGCAATAGTTCCTTTGGGCAGCCTTTTTTATTTTTTTATATACTCACTTTGCAAATAATACACATAGAAACTGCTATGGTTGATAAATTTTTATAAGCTACAAACTATAGAATTTTCACCCCCCTTTTTTATCCCCACACAGGTGTAAAAAGCTAGAACAAATATTTATTGTATTATTCATGCGATAAAAGTAGTATCTTGGCACTCGCTGTTAATTCGCGTGAGTTTTTTCGTAAATGAAACTGTTGTTTGAGTACGAAATGTTCACTACTCGCACCCAAATTATACTTGACACATGCAAATTTAGATAAAGTGTCTAAAATAATATAAAAAAAAAGCATAATCGAAATATCGATAAAAGTTAGCCTATGTCCTTTCCCAAGCTCTTGTCTATCTCTGTACTAAATTTCATCCAAACCAGTTCGGTGGTTTAGGCGTGAAATAAACAAAGTTACATTCACATTAATAATATTAGTAGGGATTGTATGAAATGTCATAATATGACGATATCTTCGCTTTGTCGATTTATATTACCAATGTGGCTGTGAGTGAGACACACTGTCTCCTAAAATAATATTTTTATAAAAGTTAGGTGATGACAGTTTGTCCACTTTGAGGGTTCTCATTGATATTATTGGTAATTAATAATATTATGTAAACACTAAATGCGGTAATACGAGCGCGCTGTGGTTTGAAAGAGGATGTAGTGACAAGGACTGAAAAAGGAATGCTTAAATGGTTTGGACACGTGGAGCGAATGAGTGAAGAAAGAATGACGCATCAAATATATAAGGCAAGTGTGTGTGGGCAAGTCGGTCGCGGGAGACCTCGTAGAACATTCGTCGATCAAATTGGCGACGTTTTGAGAAAAGGAGAGGTCCGAAGCACCCGCAACCGGCGAGCATGTATGAAAAGAGTAATGAATGTAGAGGAAGCGCGTGAGGTCTGTAAGGATAGAAGCAAATGGCATTCTATTGTCTCTGCCTACCCCGACGGGAACAAGGCGTGAGTATGTGTGTGTGTGTGTGTGTAAACACTAAACCGCATAGGGAGATAAAAAACAAATACACTTTTCTAAGTATATCCACGTTATATTAATCAGAAACAACAATAACGATCAGGAACAAATCTTTGTTTCAAGAGTGAAGAAATTTAATATTTAATATGACAATATTATTATTTACTTTGTGAGATTTTACTTTGATTTTCTAAACAGCATACTGTCAATGTAATTTATTTTATATAAATATTACATAAGTTAATATAAGTTCCATGGTCTTAATTATTATTATAAATTCTTATATCATTTTTCCATATGCTTACTGTTACAGAGCTTTAAAAATATTCTTGTTGTTATTAAGTTTTAATAATTTTAATGTTTATTTATTGAACACATTATTATATCAGATGTCTATATAACTAGTCTTGCCATAAATACTGAAACAAAGAAAAAAACTGACCAAAAAATAATTTATTTTATCGCTTTATCATATTTTACCAGGCTCTTTGCAGAGGATGCTAGATTATGGGTACCACAACGGCGCCTATTTCTGCCGTGAAGCAGTAATGTGGAAAGATTACTGCTTTTCGTTCTGAAATTACTGGGCAAATGAGACTTAACATCTTATGTCTCAGGGTGACCAGCGCAATTGTAGTGCCACTCAGAATTTTTGGGCTTTTCAAGAATCCGGAGCGGTACTGCATTGTAATAGCCAGGGCGTATAAATTACCATCAGCTTAACTTTCTGCTAGTCACGTCCCGTATTTACATAAATAGATGTTGTTTATTATTATAATGAGATATAAGTATTAGCTTGTTTAAAGTACAGTGTGTATCCCAGTTTCCCATCACAAAGATTAGTTGGGAGCCGTCATTTCACGCGTGGCCAAACATTGGACGTCTTGGAAAATGGCTCTTTGTGTCACCATAGATAAGTGTCGAAGATGGAGTTACGATAGATCGATGGAATCATACAACAATATACACAATCTTAATTACAGCAATTTTATCCTTAAATTGTTGGATCTCAACAATTATCTATACATACTATAAGATTTTATACTATACTTGCTCGAAAGGTTGTATTGACAGCTGGGACGAAAGTGAGTTACTCATTTCACACCAATATGCAGGCAGATATTATGTTGTTTGTTGCTTCTCAATATATTCTCGATGATGTTCTATATGTTCGTAAGCACATTGAGGAATTTGCTAGAAACTGTGACATTTATAATGTTAACACGAGGAACAAACGTAAACTTGTTATGCCTACTACTCGGTTAAGTCGAGTTAGTAAGACTTTCATTGGGCGATGTACTATTTGCTTTTACAATATGATTCCAGAAAAATACAAAACAAATGTGTTACGAAATAAAAAAATACAGGAAAATTGAGAACCTCTTGTTTTTCAGATCAGTTGAAAAAGTGATTTTTACAATAAAATATATAAAATCACACATAACATTACGGAAAACTAAAAACTAAATTCGACACTTACCATCAACCAAAAATCAAAGAAATACGAAAGCAATTAATTTCTTACAAGACTGGAATGAAATTCCAATTTTATCACATACGTAAGCCTAGATAGAGCCTGAGCAAAAAGTCCTGGTATTACTTCTATATAAAAACGAAATGACGGATAGCAGTCCAGGTGCGTTTAACTACACAAACTGATTAATTGGACCCTAAAAAAGATCCCTAGCGACGCCATTTTGATAAGCAATAAGAGGCTTAGTTACTTACGGATTTGAGAATATATTTAAATAAAATATAAACACGATTGACATCATTTTAGGTGTGGTTAATCACCTTTTGGAATCATAATATTAGTTTGCTTAAATACGCGTTGGTTTCAAGCGCTTGAATTTTGATAAAATTCGTCGATTGATTTGCCTGCTTTCTGTCCATTTTATGCAATGTGTGTCGAGGAGTTAACAATCTGAGAAAGAAATCCAGCAAAGGATCAATAGATGACTATGGGACTCAATTTATTAAGTTTTTCTTCAGTATTCAGTTACTTATACCAAACAACTGTACATCAAATAAACAAAAATCAAGTAAATAACAATAAAAAATTAAAATGGTAATAATAATAACACAAACCAATGGTAAAAATCACAAAATCTCTGTATAGCAAATATTGTAATGTAAAAACCAGCATATTATAGTAATAGATGAACTGAACTAGCATGTGAAGCCATTAATTATATGTTTATGGAAAAGAAAAGAGGGAAGAAAATAATATGCTAATTCGCACATCTGTAACGAATGCAAGAAATTGAATTTTATATGGAATAAATGAATTTAAAAATATATATATGGATTTTAAAAAAAGGATGTCACACTACTATAATTAAAACATACAGCTGATTTCGGAGAGGTTTTACCCTGTAGAGCGACTACCAATAATTTTAATAATAATTAATGCAAGATATATATAAATAAGGAGGTCACTTGTCGAATCCAACTCGGATGGGCAGCGTTCGGGACGCTCCGTAAAATCTTCTCGTCCCAAATACCGCAGTGTCTAAAGACGAAGGTTTTCAACCAGTGTGTGTGGTTTCAACCAGTGATGGCTTAGGGTACACAGACGTGGTTGCTAACTATGGGCCTTATAAGAAAGCTCATGGTCGCTCAGAGGGCAATGGAGAGGGCTATGCTCGGAGTTTCCCTGCGAGATCGAATCAGAAATGAGGAGATCCGTAGGAGAACTAAAGTAACCGATATAGTCCAAACGATTGCGAAACTGAAGTGGCAGTGGGCAGGGCACATAGTTCGACGGACAGATGGCCGTTGGGGCAGTAAAGTCACAAGATGGACCGACGATCTGGTCAAGATCGCTGGAATACGTTGGATGAGGGCAGCGCAGGACCGATCGTCGTGGAAGTTTTTGGGGGAGGCCTTTGTCCAGCAGTGGACGTTTTCCGGCTGATGATGATGAAGATGATGATATATAAATAAAACTAGTTTATTTACCATTTTTTTTATTCCACATTTGAAGAGAGCAAGAGAATAAACAGTATTAGAAAGAAATCCATACCCCGACTTAGTGACCTTCAAAGTTCTAAGTTTGAAGCTTGGAGTGAACTGTCCCCAGCTTAAAGGCCTGCAACGCATCTCTTGACCTCTGGTGTTGCCTCACCACTCCCCATCACATGTGCCTCTTGTCCGTTTCCTCCTCTTATATAAAAAAGTAGTAAGAGATCTAATATTGATAGCATCAGTATTTCAAGATCTTGACCTTAAAAATTCACATATTCATGCGAATGTAAAAGGTCTCAACATGCCACAATCTGCCAGAGTTTACTAAAACTCCCTATCAATTAGAATATCAGACGTTTGATTTATAACGCGTGTCTAAGCACCGGTCATTAATAAAACTCTCAGGCGTCGGGTATATAATACTGAATTAATATTCTGAATACGGCCCCAGCTAATGGAATCTAAGGCCATTATCTGACCTATTTACCTTACATCTTCCTATTTAACTTGCAGAGCATTTTTAGGGTAACCTTTTCGGTATATTTCTAACGTTTATGGCGGTATAATGCTAGAGAAATATATAATAATATGTAGATTACAAGATAACATCAATACATTGTAAATGTCGATTATGTCCTCGTTCATAACAGTAAAAATTTACAATGTTAAATTAAGTTTTTTCATACATATATAATTTGATTTGTAAAAACTTCTTGAACCGCATTGAGCAATATTGCGTTACTGGTATGTTAAGTATGTAAATATCTTCACTTATTTTAAGTACCAGCTGCATCGTCCAAATTTCAACGTAGATTTTTTTTATATTGACCAACTGTTATTACCTTATTAACCTACTTATTGGGGTAAAAAATTCACCTCTAGACTAGCTCGGTCAAGTCATCACCGATAAGCTTGATAATCTTGCGTTACGAAAAGATATGGGGTCCCTCTAAGTATTACTATAATTCATATATGCGGAATTTCTCCTGGACCATGATGATGTCCGGCAATCTACAACCACTCGTTCCACAGGAGAATTTTTGCCTTGCCAGCTTGCCCTGGCAACATCTGCTAGCTACAGTATTTTTGACATGACTTGGTAAACTTTAAGTTAGAGCATTTAATTTAGCGCTCTCTTATTACTGAATTAACATTCTGAATACGACCCCAGCTAATAGAATCTAATCGCGATTATCTGAGCTATATACCCTATTATCATTATTTTTTATATTGTATTACATATTAGCTTGGATGAGGGCAGCACAGGACCGATCGTCATGGCGATCTTTGGGCTCGGAGGCCTTTGTTCAGCAGTGGAGGTCTTTCGGCTGAAATAATGATGATACTCTTGTACTTGTCCTCTAGTCTCTGGTGGATGTCCATCGCCGGCTGGCTTCCACTTTCCATCAGGTAAGCGACTAGTTTAGTGCAAAAATGAGGTTTGCAAGTGGCAAGGGCCTTTATAAAAAATGCTTTCATCCTTATATTGTTTATGAGGGATAATAATAAAATAATAATATAGACAGATGGATAGAATAATAAATAAACTGACAGGTTTTGTTCAAATTCATAATAAAAACAACTCTAACACGAGCATATTTAAATCAATGAATGAAATCCATACAAATTAAAAGATATGATGAGGTTTTCCTTTGTGTGCGTATCACGGAAAAGCTACTAAATAGATTTCAATTAATTCTTTTAAGTTTTATTCCTTAAACACTTGACTCTTATCTAAATAATTATGATAGCTTTATTTAATATAAAGTTACTAAGGTTTTACAACGATTTATAAGCACTGCGCGCTGAATCATATAATATATAATATGCTTAATCATATATTTATAATAGTATGTATGCAGACGAAGACGCTGGTATCAGTAAGTATAAATAAATCAAAGATGTATTTTTTAATTGTTCATATAGGTACATATTAATATAACACCCACAACCTTCTTGCGGGTGAAATTTCTAAAAATCCGTGACAACTTAGCTGACCTCTTCTCAAGGAAACGAGTATTTCAAGTCTGTAGATCCGATGATCCGAAGTATGTACATAGGTGGAAATCTCTTTGAATAGGATAATCGATATACAAAAAAAGCGTCTTCATTATGTAAATCTTTATAATACGAACAGCTGAGCTTTCTAATAATGTGAACTACACCTGCTCTCAAAGTTTATCGTATTGAGATCACAACTGGATCGAAAATGCGTCAATTATTTTCATTGACGTGCAACGTTGAACGTTAATGTTTATTTCATACTACATAACTTTAATATTGTACATGTAACATTTTACTGAAAGAAAACTTTATCTATATTTATAAAATAAATTGCGTTAGTCTCGCTAAAACTCAAAAACGGCCTGAGTGATTTCGCTTATTCTTTTTTTGCTGTGTTTCTTATTGTCAGGAAAAGCTTCTTGTGAAAGTAAAAATTAAGAAGTAAAAATACGGTAAATTAGAAAATTTAGGAATACTTAACCACCATATAATATTATTTCTAATATAACCAGTGAACGCATATAAAAAGCTAAGGTTAGATTCAAAGAACGCATTGTTTTATATGTTTTCACTGAATCTAACATTAGCACTTTGGACACTAAGCTTTTTAATTGTAACTTTATTACGTTTGACATAGAATTGACAAATGTAAAAAAAATTGACATCGTTGAAGACAGGGCGACGTCTGTCGGGTTAGCTAGTTTTAATATAAGAAACAATTTAAACTGCATTTATCAATTATTAAATTATTACCTGGTTGAACTGAGAATCGAACCGACTACGCAAGAAAAAAATACCCTGTAGCTTTTTCGTACCGATCGAAAGGCTTCATCGTAAGGCTTATTTTTTGCTTCATAATACGGCATCAGAAATAAAAGGAAAACCATGAATTTTAACATTTTATGTAAAATTTTATTCAGATTTTTTTTTGTAAAAATCTATGAACGCAGTTTAAGTTATTATTATAAATTAAATTCATAAAATTAAAATAAAGTTATCTTTCAGTGAAATGTTACATTTACAACATTTATGGTACTCTCCCTCAATGTGGCAAAGCCGTGAGACGCGTCAGTCAGTCAACTTGTCAGTCTACAGGAGACTGACAAGTTGTACGAAATGCTTATTACCGTGGTTTATTGGGTGACAAAAATGTATGAACAAATGATTCTAACGCGATTCCCATTAGCTTTTTTTTTGACTATTTTAACCGAATGTTACATTGGCCAGTTACAATTAAGGAAAAATTTTATGACAGCTTTTTAAATATTTTTAAGAGCTGTCAAACCGCAATTGCTCTTTGCCCTTTATTTATAACACATTTATAATTTATACGTCTACATCAAGTCTGTTTCTCTTAGAAATCCGATAAAAACAGGACAGGTTTAATACTTTAGTGTGCGTGTCAAACTACATCTTACACTCGCGATTTGTAGGACACTGTGTTAGTGTACGTGCATTTTTTTCGATGTTTTCACAGCTGTCATAGTCTATGTAGACGTCTTAATGATCTAAGCTATAACAACTTATTTGTTAAAATTATTTACATTTATATTACTCGTAGGTGTATTATGTATTTATCAATCAAGAGATCATTCGATTGCATTACTCGAGTATATTCAGGCCCTTGACTTCGCCTCCTGCTTAAAAACTGCACCCTCATCAAGAATCACTCTTCTTCATGAACGCCTTTCAACGCCTGTGTTGCCTCAACAATATACCATCGAAGAGCGTCGAAGACTCTACAGTTGAAGTATATTTACTGAATGCGCTTGTAAATGGAAATAAGATTCCCTTTTTAAAAAGAAAACACGGACTCAATATGAAAAACAAGTCGCCCGTCAAAACATTTCATCCCGTCTCCCAATATATGAACGTGTAAACATTTTATCCTATTTTCTTATTTCACGGTTATTTCGCAGTGGACCTGCCCTCAATGTATAATTCAAAACCGTGTACCGTATGTCATTGAGCCAAATAAAATGAGCCAAGCGTGTCCCGTCACAGACAAACGGGTTCTATATAATTCTACATATATAATTAGTTTTAAGATTAATTGTTGTATTGGTAATTATAAAGTTTAGTTTTCTTGAGTATTTTTCTCAAAGGTTCTCCTTTTTTAAATATCCGATAAATAAATCAAAGTAATACCTATCTATTCATTTACGTTATATAAATTACATTTATGAATGTTACGAATTTTATAATTCACCACAACTTCGCAATAGAAAAAAGAAGTGGCAGAAAAATCATTGCCACTAAAGATGTTAAGTTATCACCAGAGGAATCACTTTTACCAGTGGGAGACTCCTTTGTACAGAATGCCGGCTAGATTACCACAAGGGCGCCTATATCTGGCGTGAAGCAGTAATGTGTTAACATTATTGGGTTTGAGTCTGAAGTGCACCGTAGCTAGTGAAATTACTGGGCAAATGAGACTTAACATCTTACGTCTCAATGTGACGAGCGTATTTGCAGAGCGTTGTTGAAGATAGCCATGTCGTATCGTCCTGAAAAAACCGCACAAGGAAGCTCATTTCACAGCTTCGCAAGTTCCTTGAAAACCGCACTGTAGAAGTCCAATTTAAACGCTCAAACTGTCGTAATAAGTTATAAGAATTAGCCGTATTATGTGAACAAGAACAAACCTTAACCGGAACAAACGTTACATATCCGAGTGTGTCGGATCAGTATCATTCAATATTCACAACATGAATGAACTAAAGAAGATTCACTCGCTGGTCTTCGGAGTTTCAAATTTGCTTCAGCAAGTCTTCTTCTCACTGTACTGTCACTAATGTAGACCCTCCGGGTCTGAAGTAGCTGTTGCTGGACTTCAACTGCATTTTAGTGGCGATTTCTTAACACAGTGGAAATAATATAACGATCTTCTCGGGCACTGGTACACCTGGGTCTGCTATTACAAGGTCTCCTCAGATGGTATCCAGCCTCTTCGTACCGTCACACCCACCATTCTTGCAGTGCGACGCATACTGATGCCTAGTTCCAGAAAAGCCATGATCCGAGCACATTCTTCAACTGAAAGAGGCATGATAAATAAATGTTATGTGCTATCGATCTTGAAAAAAATTTAAAACAGAAAGAAAAATGTGAATGGTAAAATTGTAAATCGGAAAGGTAAACTTTGAAAAAGGAATGGTTTTGTTTTTGAAGTTTTTTTTCAGCCAATTCTTAAAAGAAGGTAACGACTATAATGTTTTTATGTAAAAATTAAATTCTCTTTGGAGTCCTTTTTATTTCGAAAGTATATCTTCTGAACTTAAAACGTTATCCCAATTTTAAAAGTGTGATACTTACTTTTGAAGGCCAGTGTAGGTAAGTGAATCTCAATCTAATATAATATTTAATATATTTGCAAAGCTTTTCTTATTAATTAGCAATTTATAATAAGGCTTTATGATTTATTATTCATTAAATGCGGACCCCTAAAAAGATTCTCCCTTGGGTTCGGGCGGCGGTAGAAGCGTTTGACAAAAAGTGTAGCAAAAACGGACAGGCATTTTAGTGATATATCAATATTTGAAGTATATTTGTATGAACGTTCTTTTTAGCTTGTAATATCATCCTTTTTAGACTTGTTTTTGAAAGGGACATACACCTATAAAGATCAATAACAATAATAATTTATTTCAATTCAAATATTTTTATTTAAAATTGGATGTGATAATACATATTGAAATTTTTAACTACCACCCATTCGAAAAAATATGCCTCAGATCTGAGAAGAACAGGCGCAACAATACTCAGTGGGCTACTTTTTTTATAAAAAAATATGGTAACAAAGTAATATCGTACAACTAAACTTATTAATAGCGGTCGCTCCATTCACAATCTATTGTATCAGTAAAAAAGTAATTATAGTAACTCTTACCATTACTCTTCTTTAGAATTTCATAATACATTTGTTTTAATTATTTTCTGGTATTTTGTTGTAAAAACATATATACATCACTCCACAAAAGACTTACTAACTCGAATTAGCCGAGTAGTACATAAGCATTATAGGTTTATGTGTGTAAATAAAATTCTTTTTTAAAGTATGGGGTGGAAAAATGGACGATACGAGCTTGAGAAAGATAAATGATAGAAGCTTTCGATATGTGGTGCTGAAGACATTTTACGGATACTCTGGATAGCTAAGCGCACCAATGCATCGATTCTTTTGCAGTTTTGTGTCCGAACGGTTTCTCTACAATCTGTCAGTTACCAGATAATTCTGACCTATTTCGGTCACATAATGAGAAGCGAAGATAAACATTGCAGCCGAGCCGAGCCCGCGGTTCCCTAACAGATGGAGCGATCAAGGGAAAGGCGCACCCTCGACAACTTCTGGTCAGTTGTCAGAGAGGCAATGGACAGGCGCCAATGGAAGCAAATCGTTGGCTGCCAGCAAGAGCATCCTTAACCGACAATCATGATCCTCAGTCATGAGGGAACGACCGCAGAAAGAGATAATTAAAACTATGATTGCAGCTATTTTTGGGTTAGGTTTTTGTTTAGGTTGTATCTTTATTATAACTAACTCTTAATAGTGATTTTAATTATTATAACACAAGAAATAAGCGATTGCTTGTAACTTATTCTAGTAGGCTTCATAACATACATAATAGCTTTAAGGGTAAATTTATACACTTTTATAATAAAGTCCCAGCCACTGTTCAGGCATTATCTATAAATTAATTTAAATGTTTTATTAAAAAATGGCTCCGTCGTAAATCCTACTACACCACAGCTGAATATCCAAGTGATCGGACAGCCTGGGACTAGATTATGGTTATTTTATTGCAATAACAATGACAGTACAAAACTGTATATTTTATTTGTTCTCTTCTCACTCAGAGCGCCATTTGTTTCTGAAGCGGTAGTAGTATCTAGCATATTAGAAATGACATCAAAAGAGTTCTAAAGGAATCAATTTTGAGAAAATAAATCCCTTTTATGACTTTTTATGCCTTTTGTTATTTATCTAACTAGATGTATCAGATCCCAATTTCAGAGGGATTGCTATTGACAGAAATAGTAGTGGTCATAGTTCATGTGTGAAGTTTTCCTCAGTATATTTATCTGTAGACCGATAGAAAAACCTTATGTAAAAATATAGAAACAATAACACCCGTTTATATGAAAATTTATTGAGTCTCGTGCCAGATTTTGGCGAGAGAACACGTCCTGAGGATGCCTCGTGTAGAGGCGAAACTCGTGTCAAATTGTTTAAAGACAAATATTTGCGGAATTAACACTAAAGAAAACTCAAATCATTTGGATACCCGTTTTTATGATTTAAAATATATTTCATTTTAAACAATGTACAACACTTGCGATAATCAAATAAAATAATAGGGATAATATATTTAAAGGTACCACGCATATATTATAACGTAAGAATCATAAAAATAAATAAATAAATGGCTCTGCTCTTAGTTATTGTACATACCGTTGCACATTAAATAAACAATAGGGCTGTCGGGCAATACCTTGTTACTGTCTTATGTAGGAAATTATATTGATGGTCTTTGTAGAAGACCACAGAAGACTGGTATGTAGGAAATTATATTGATGGTCTTTGAAGAAGACCACAGAAGACTGGTATGTAGGAAATTATATTGATGGTCTTTGAAGAAGACCACAGAAGACTGGTATGTAGGAAATTATATTGATGGTGTTTGTAGAAGACCACAGAAGACTGGTATGTAGGAAATTATATTGATGGTCTTTGTAGAAGACCACAGAAGTCTGGTATGTAGGAAATTATATTGATGGTCTTTGAAGAAGACCACAGAAGACTGGTATGTAGGAAATTATATTGATGGTCTTTGAAGAAGACCACAAATGACTGGCAAGAGAGTACATTTGCAGTTGTATGTAGTTTCTCACGTTCAATAAGTGATTTCAAAAAAATATTTTATAACAAATATTTGAACATTTAATATGTAATTAAAGTATATTCATAATGATGATGATAAAATATAGAACTAGAATGACTATTTCAATACATAATATAAATAAAATAAGTAAAAACTAGAAGAAATCTCTTATCTTTCATTTATGAAAATAAGGGACGATACGAGCAAGACGTTGAGTTGATTGCAATTAATACGCCCTGCCCAATACAATGCAGTACCGCTCCTCTCTAAAATCAGATGTACTTAAGTACTCTACTTCTTAGTTATCTAATATATAAAATTCTCGTGTCATGGTGTTAAACTTTGAACTCCTCCGAAACGGCTTGACCGATTTTCATGAAATTTTGAGTGCATATTGGGTAGGTCTGAGAATCGGACATCTATTTTTCATCCCCCTAAATGTTAAGGGTACTCCACAAGATTTTTCTTTTTTTTGACATTTTTTTTTAAATTTGTTTGATTATAAGTCAGCATTAAAAATACATACAACTTCAAATTTTCACCCATCTACGATCAACAGTTACTTTTATATCGCGATTTTAATATCGGCAATACAACGTTTGCTGGGTCAGCTAGTATTTATATAATCTATACTAATATTATAAAGCTGCAGTGTTTGTTTGTTTGTTTGTTTGAACGCGCTAATCTCTGGTACTACTGGTCCGATTTGAATGATTCTTTCAGTGTTGGGTAGTCCATTTATCGAGGAAGGCTATAGGCTATGTATTTTTTTTCAAAATTAGGGATCCGTAATAAAATTGCTATTTTGTAACACAAGGTGTAAAATTGAAAACCTATTTTTGCGTGCGCTGCAAAAACTATTGACAATAGAACAAAATGATGTACAGGCTATAATATAGGCAATATTTTATTACTTATAAAACTATCGCGTGAATTATACTTTATATGGCAAAACAACGTTTGCCGGGTCAGCTAGTATACACATAAAATTTAAAAATATGGAACAATAGTTTAATCATTAAGTAGAATCAAGTTAGGATAAGTCCTCATTGTTACATTTCATAATAGTTGTCACAACAATATGTAAGCTAGGTACCTGCTTATATTGTAGGTCTCAGCGAAGGGAGAAGGTGACCTTGAACAATTTGCGTATTACTGTTGTACCATTGTTTACTGTTTATATAAGACCATCTCGGAGTGCCCTTGAAACTAAAACGATAAACAAACTTTATTAGAACCGAGACAATTGCTATGCGTCGCGCTAGACGTATCTAATATTTATACCAAGAGAACATAAATGCATTTTCTTATATTGGTAAACATAATTATTTATGCATGATAGATATTTACATGTCTAAGTGAATATTTGGGGTTAAAGCATGAAACAGTTATTTGGTACTCGAACTTTTTTTGTAACGTTTATGTAAATATGGAGCACCAATCTTGTAAGTTCAGACATGCAAATGTTAATATTATAGGTATAATAAAATAAATCGTGGAACTATTTTGGGGATCAATTCACCTGATTATGCAAAATTTATAAACTATTATAAACCCATTCAGATTAGTTGCCAAGGTTTCGCAAAGACATAAAAAACTATATTGTAAATCGTAGTTTTTGTTAATTTCCTATTTTCATTATATCATAGAATGGTTGTTAATTATACTTATTTTATAAAACTATTTCACACATATTTTAGCAAGTGGTATTAACCTTAAAAGGTAATTCGACCTTTGTAACTTAGCATAATCTTCTTTATATATATAATTCTTGTGTGCGTGTGTATGTCACTGAACTCCTCCTAGACGGCTGGACCGATTTTATTGAAACTTTCTGTGTATCTTCAGGTGGATTCGAGAATGGTTTAGATTCACAATTGAACTACCTCCTGAACGGCTGGACCGATTTTGATGAGATTTTTGTGTGTTCCAGTGAATTTGAGATCGATGTGTGTCTTCGGGTGGATTCAAGAATGGTTTACATTCACAATTGAACTACCTCCAAAACGGCTAGACCGATTTTCATGATATTTTTGTGTGTTCCAGTGTATTTGAGATTGGTTTAGATTCTCAATTCCGTCCATATAGTGTATTTTAGTGGACTCCTCCTAACGGCTGGACCGATTTTTCATATTTAAGACGTGTGTCCGAAATTTCCGACAGGACAACGTCTGTTGGGTCCACTACTATAGACTAGTAGTAGTAGTATATATAGATATATAAAAATGAATTGCTGTTCGTTAGTCTCGCTAAAACTCGAGAACGGCTCGAACGATTCGGCTAATATTGGTCTTGAATAATTTGTGGAAGTCCAGGGAAGGTTTAAAAGGTTTGATGTGAAAGTGTTCGGAATTAAATTAATATAACAAATTTGTTTTTCCTTTCATGTGTCCATACTTTCTATGAGAGAATTTATTGACGCATGGTTTTGTCAAACCATTCTTGTTCTGCTGTGAAACAATTTCATTACGACAACAGGGTTCATATTTTTCAAAGTAATTCTTGATGTTATGATATATTATTGACAAATTCATAAAAAAAAACATTATTTTATTTATTATATACAGAACAACGTCTGTCGGGTCTGCTAGTAATAAATATAATATTGTTATTACCACTGGTGAAACTAACTAAATAAACAAATTAAAATTGTTTGATGTAAATCGTCTCATAATTATTTTCCTTAGTGGATGGTCTTCATCAGAGTTCATTCTTTGAAGATGAAGTTGCAGTGATTAAAGTAAAAACGTATGCTGCAGTTATAAGCTGTATTGTCTCCAAACAGAGCATTGATATTGCGAACTGTGTCTACTACGTCAGTTCTACGCCGGACCTCGTATTTAAGACTTACTTATATTTTCAATATTGATATGGAAACTATAAGATGTTGTAAGGTTAGCTAATTATATAATAACTTAAGACAGAAGAACCCTTAAGTACACGGGCCATGCAGGTCACTCTCGGGAAAACGTCGACCAGTGCCGGGAGAAACTTGTGTCTTCTATCGAGTCCTCTCTCGAGAAGGTCGCGGAATGGGGTAAGTTGAACCTTGTCCAATTTAACCCCCAGAAGACTCAAGTTTGCGCGTTTACCACTAAAAAAACCCCATTTGCCGTATCACCGCTCTTCGAGAACACTTCCCTACTTAAAGCCTCGCCTAGTATCCGAATACTGGGTCTCGAAATCTCGAGCAATTGCCAATTCCGTGGCCATCTGGAGGGCAAAGCCAAACTGGCTTCAAAGAAACTGGGCGTCATAAATAGAGCACGGCAATACTTCAAGCCTGCCCACATTCTAGCGCTCTACAAAGCGCAGGTCCGGCCTCACATGGAGTATTGCTGTCATCTCTGGTCTGGCGCACCCCAGTATCAGCTCGATCCATTTGACCGCGTGCAATGCAGAGCAGCTCCAATTGTTGGGGACCCAGTACTCTATGAACGGCTGGATCACTTGGCGTTGCGTAGAGACGTCGCTTCATTGTGTGTCTTCTACCGCATTTATCACGGGGAGTGTTCCGAAGAGCTGTTCAACCTGATTCCTGCCGCCGAATTTCACCTTTGCACGACACGCCACAAGTTACGATATCATCCCCACCATCTGGATGTGTGGCGGTCCTCCACAGTGCGGTTTTCAAGGAGCTTTCTTCCTCCTACCACGAAGCTGTGGAATGAGCTTCCTTGTGCGGTGTTTCCGGGATGATACGACATGGGTACCTTCAAGAAAAGCGCGTACACCTTCCTTAAAGGCCGGCAACGCTCTTGTGATTCCTCTGGTGTTGCAGGAGATTGTGGGCGGCGCTGATCACTTAACACCAGGTGACCCGTACGCTCGTTTGTCCTCCTATTCCATAAAAAAAAAAAAAGTAGGGACTAAATAAATTGACAGACTTGGTATTACATTACAGAAGAACTGAGTTGAGAGACTCGGTTTTTTTAAAAGCCATTTTTTGATGGTCTATTACCTATACCCGTATGTTTATTTTTATTTATGATTCCTTACAGCTAACAAAATGAAAAGAGTTTATTAAAAATAATACAGAATAGATACGCCAATTAAAAGGAATACTATTAACAGTACAATAAGTATGTGACAAAGTAGTTTAAGACAAAAACGAAAAATACTAGAAAAACTTACAAGAAAAAATTAAATAGAAATAAAAGAAGAAATCGTATCCATATTGAGTAACTGAAACGGTAAATAGGTTGTGTGGTGTGAGTGAATGTGAGTAGTGTGAGTGAATGTGAGTAGTGTGAGTGAACGTGAGTGGTGTGAGCCGAAAGCCGAATGAAAAAGTAATTGAACGTCAAACAATAAAAAGTTGTAATCAAAGATAATTTATGCACTTCGTGTTGTACTTTACATTTTTTACATTTAGAATGTTCTATTTGTCATGTGCCGAAATTTCAATCACGCAACATGGGGGTTTAATTTTAATACAAAATAGACAGTCCGCCAAAATGGTTATTGCATACTTAAACCTCTATTAGATTGCATTTCCATAGTAATAGAAGTCTCAACTCATATTAAAACAAGGCATAATATAAAGTTCAATATTAGAATTCCAAGCGATATAATACCTTCAATCTAAATAAATCCGAGCCATTATCGGCTTCGAGTCGCTGCGAACTGGTGAAAACCGCACAAAACTGGATCAAACCAGTTGGCTATTGGCTATTAGAGGTATCCTGGAAATTGGTCCGAAGTTCTCGCAATTATTCATTGTCAGATCAACTTACAATACGCTTCGACTTTCCTTAACCGCGATTTTCGATTGGATTTCAACAGCAAGCGACAGCAACGAAATTTACAGAAGGAGAAAATATTTTCTGAAATAATTTTTTATAAAACTTCTTGTAGGTTATTGCAGTAAGCATTAGATAAATATTTGTAGATTAAATTAATGTAGTTAAACAAAGTAGTATAGAAATCGATAAATTAGTAAATCAACAAAGTAGTATAAATTAGTTGTCTACTTAGCCTACCACAGATAAAATTATATTAATGACGACGACGACAACGACGAGTAACATTATGGCTCGAGACACCAAACACCATAAGCATTTAAGTCACTTAGACTGGTGTGTTGGGCCACCTTCAGCAGTTGATACTGCATCACTACAACTAACGATTTAGTTTTAACATTAATAAACAATAAAAAATGGAAGATAGTAATGACTAATGAAACAGCAAGCAGCAATTGGTCTGTTGACGTAAATTACACCGACGAGTAAAAAAAATAAGGACTCCGTGTAACCTTACATAACAGTGAGGCACCAAAACAAGCCGGTAAACGTGTAAATACGCACGCCATACCCCACGCATACACTTACACTAATACAAGCTGATCGGCCGCCATTATGAGATTTGCCATCGTCTGTGACAGATCAGTTCGCGTCGCAATAAAATATTTTAAAAATTCCATCGTGCGTTGTAAAAAAATGTAAAAACAATAATATAAAAGTATTTATGGATATATGATTATCTAACGGAGAAAAAATTGTGTAACTGGTATACCCTGTAACTGCACACACACTAGCATAAAGGTGCTTCACTTGATAATATCACGGCGCGGAGTCCTTTTTTTTATTAGTCCGTGCCTACATCGATGATTTTCTTCAGAGGGGGAGTAAATACTCTTACAACTTGAATATGCAAGGCACGAAACGCTTAAAAAAACTAAAATTAAATTCTTCCTGAATGAATAGACAAGAAGTTCACGTAATACAAATCTTAGTGAAGTTAATCCAATTATTTATAGATGAACTTCCTGGGAACGCCACTCGATCTCATTGTTCTACCGTGTTTCTTTGTTGCTCTAATAGAATGTGAATACTTTATGGCTTTGTAGTTGCACCTTAAACTTGCAGCTATGTAAAGATTTTCATTAAATAATAGCTGACCCGGCAGACCTCATACTACCTTAATCGATAAATAAAAGACCTAAACTTTTGTATAAAATAAACTTAAAACAAACACACAAGGACTCTGTTTTTTTAAGTGTTACCCGTGTTTTAAGGAAGTTTGTTTTTTACCTCCTTAGAAAGTTAGAAAAATATAAAAATTCTAATTAGTAATTCATTTTCAACTATTCTTTCTATTTGATTTCTGAACGACGGACGGGGGGACACATCAAAGGAAAACCAAAATTGTTGTTTTTATTTAATTCTGAGCATTTTCATATTTATTCACCTTTTAAGCCTTCCCTGGACTTCCACAAATAATTCTAGATCAAAATTAGCAAAATCGGTCCAGCGGTTCTCGAGTTTTAGCGAGACTAACTAACAGCAATTCCTTTTAAATATATATAGATATTCAGGGTATAAATAAACATTCACTCTTTCAGCAGGTGTGGTTGCTAATTGAAAGTAACGGTAAGTCCGGAAAAGTTTCTTGGGAAAACGTTTCTGATGATATTTTAGTAAATAAATTGAAGCCTTTTTCTCTTTACTTCTGAAATTACGTTGCACAAAACTGCTAATATTAATGGAAACTTTATGAGTATTTACGAGATAAAATATTTACTTTAATTGTATTGTTAGTCAGTATCACATATCTTTTGCAACATCTAACAGGTACCACTTTTAGGGTTCCTTACAAATAATTAAGCAAACGGAACCCTTATATTATCATTCGTGCATCTGTCTGTCCGTCCATCTGTCACAGTTTCACACAATATGCTC
The DNA here is from genome assembly GCF_905404315.1 of Leptidea sinapis. Taxonomy (NCBI): domain Eukaryota; kingdom Metazoa; phylum Arthropoda; class Insecta; order Lepidoptera; family Pieridae; genus Leptidea; species Leptidea sinapis. Next base: position 1,745,515 of record NC_066290.1, on the reverse strand, counting down.
CGAATCTACTGGACCCTTTCCTTGCCATATACACCTATCCACACATCGACGTCTAGAAAAGATTTTTTTCAAAAGTCGGAAACAAATGGCACTCTGAGAGAGAAGAAGCGGCTCAAGAAACTCTTTAAGAGATCTATCAATTAATTGTCACAAAGAAATAGTGGATTCAAAATTCACAGTCATTAAGAGTATTGTAAAATATACGATATACGACAATTGAATAAGTAAAACAATCAGCCTGGCGCTGCTGAGAGCTTAGAACAGTTTTTAAGAAGACCTCATATGATTGGACAAACTCAATTTTGATTTGCGAGCTTCTGCTTCTTTGCATCTGCAGGAATTTATTTATTATATTATAGAGAAAAAAGAAGCCAGGGTTGGAGTGACCTAATCCCGAATAAAATCTGAAGCTCCACACTAACCTTTGACCTAACCCATGGTGGGTTTGGCATAATTTTGAATTATCATCGAAATTCGTTTAAAAAAAGAATGCCCAAAAATTTTTCAAATCACCAATATGCAAGTATGCACACAGGAAGTAGCCCAAAAACTCTTTGTAATGCTTTAAGTATTCTTCTGTATTATAGAATTTAATTTATTCATTACTCCTAAATAAAGTTCCTGAGGACACGGATTCGTTTACATTGTTCTACCGAATAGCTTTGTTGCCCTTAATAGAATCTGAATACTTTGTAGCGTTGTTGGTGCACCTTAAACTTGCAACAAGACAAAGTTATTCATTAAAATTCATTAGGAGAAAACAGAGAAGTTTCACACTCTTTGGTCAACTTTAGTTGCTAATAGTAAGTAATAGCCGGGAATGCTTACTCCGGGGTACGCTTTCTGTGTGATATTTTACCGAATAAATTGAATTCTTTTGTATCCTTTATTGAAGAAGTAACCCATATATTTCCCTTTGATTTTTTTGTTCAAAATAAAGCACGAATGTCGCTATATATTTTTGAACCGTGGTACGTAAACGGTAAGAATTAAAGTAAATTATATATCCTTATATATGTATATTATGATAAAGTAGTGTGCTAAATTCTCATTCAATCATGCTGAAGATGAATTGCTACTGTCGACTATTAAGTATATTTCACAGTTTTATATTATTTTTATTCGGACAAATACAGCGGAATTGTATCTACATATTAAAATGGTTCAATCTCGCTACCATTTAAATAAATTATTTTAACTATAATACATTTTATTATTTGATAGCTTTAAGGCTTTTTAAGGAAATAGCAAAAAGGTAAGTTGACATCACAGGAGACCGAAGAGGACAAACTCGGAGGAGAACTCGGACAAAGAATTAGTCGAGCTATTGAAAGGGGTAACGCTGCCAGTATCTTCGGAACCTTGCCAAAAGGGACTCCGCTTAATAATATATTTTAGTTATCATATTATATTTTTCAAGAACACTTAGCATTATTGTATTGTAGCAACATGCAACAGCCGCATAAATTAAAATCATTTGAATCATATATCTTTTAATAATATTGAATCGTTGATACTTAAGAAAAGATGTTGATGTCAATAACTACGAAAAGTCAAAATGGCCATGATGTAGTTTACTATAAACAAAATAATCTTTACGATATTTCATTCAAAACACTTTATCATATAAGCATCGTTGATGTAGAATAATGCAGATTCTTATCATCTAATAAAAAAAAACACACTCACCTGAGTAATACTCCAGTAGCGATCCAGAGATATGAGGCACAAATTCATTATAGACGCAGTACACAATAGCACGTCCATCGCGGAATGTATTTCACACCACCAAAACCCAAAAATCCAATAACCCATCAACTCGTTCGCTAACGAGAACGGCATTATCACCAAACCGAGAAAAAAGTCAGACACAGCCAACGAAGCGATAAACCAGTTCTGAATATTCTTTAACGCCTTTTCAGTCACTATTGCGATTATAACTAACATATTACCGACAACTACCATTATCATTAAAACCGTCACAACAACAGACGCAAGTATTATGTGAATGGGTGAGTACCCACTGGGATACCAAGTCTTGAAAACTAATTCTCCGGTATCGTTTAGGGTCGAGTTTAATTCGGTGCCATTTTGCAGCGCCCAGAACTCTTCTTGACTCAAAAAACTCGGTATGATACACGTTGTATTCGATAGAGTTTCATTCATTGACATTTTATTGAATAGCGTGCTATTTGGGAACATTTTGATTGCCTTTCAAGCCATCGACCCTTCTTTGTTCGGCCGTCTATCTAAGTATGAAACCGCTTGGCCCCCTGTTTAGAATATATTATTAATATTGCCTATAGGAACGGAGTTTTAAATCTATCAATACAAAGCACTTATATATTTACAATCTACGCGGCTATTTTATATCTAATATTGCTTTTAAATCACTAAATACACGCACCTAAAGCTAGTATCGATTATTTAACCGGTGTCGCATCATCGCGATCTACTATGCTTTCTTCTGTCCCAAAAACGATCTGTTTTCGCGAACATTTTCGCTTTTTTTTTCACATTTTATTTCATCACCATCTTTATTATATTCGAAAGTTACGACAGAGACATAAAGACTATATTTATATTCGTGAGCTGTAATTTTCTTAATTGGCGGACTCGAGCCAGTACCTGGAACAAAACAGTAGTCATTAGCATCAACTATAGTAATAACAAAATAATAATAGTATATTTGAAGACATGGTGTAGATAAACTGAATGTTATTGATTCTATGTAAAGGTAATATTTTTTGCAAGAATGTTTATGACGATGTTTTATGCCTAGTAAGCTGCGCTGCTAGGAAATTATATTTGTTTCAGGAAAGATATATAAAAAAAGTCCCTGCGATTAGACAGTGACGACGCTTTGTAAAATTTTAGGAGATCGGTGTATGGCTTTCATGTAAAAGAACAGTATTCAAGTCTGCTTTGAACAAGCAAATAAAAAAAGTGCCACTCTGGTAGAAAGTTTCTAAAGGCCTTTGACATTAGGAATACCTAATGTGTATAAAATTATATAACAAATTGCCTGAGGACTTGAAAATACTCTCAAAAAACATATTTATACCAATACTCTTTAAATGGTTGCTTGAAAATAATTTTTATAATTTAAATAATTAATTAAAATTTGTGTTAAGTTTTTGCATACTTTTAATATAAGCTGGTTAGAGGACACATGCACAACTCTGCATTTAACTCGCGCGATATCTGCAGTTATTTACTTATATAATTATTCCTACAGTCCAAAGAATTTAAAATGAACAAATAAAAACGGAATACGTTAAACGTTACTTTTAATCAACAATTGCAGAATTTTGTAATATCTCGAGACGTAGCCGACTTTATACTTGACTGGGTGTACGACATTACGGCTGTGATTAAAACCGCTAACCGCAAAATGATTTGTATTTCGCTGTTATTACGTGAAGTGTAATCTGTGATTGGAACTATGACAATGTTACTCATTTTTGATAGATTTCAACAGCTGTTACTACGGATTTGATGATGTTATATTTGAGCTAGCTTTTAAGGGATTATTTAAGTTTTCGTGGAAATGGCTCTGACTTCAAGCACATAAGAGCATGTTACACATTTACCTGTGGGAGGCTCGCTTTGCACAGGAAGTCGGCTAGATTATGGGTACCACATCGGTGCCTATTTCTGCCGTGAAGCAGTAATTTGTAAACATTACTGTATTTCGGTCTGAAGGGCGCCGTACTAATACTTAGTATTACTGGGCAAATGAGACTTAACATCTTATGTTGAGCGCAATTGTAGTGCCGTTCAGAATTTTTGGGTTTTTCAAGAATTCTGAGCGGCACTACAGTAATTAATAATAATCTGACACTAATACAATTTAGGTTATAATTCTCGAAATGATATTATTCGTTCGAGTCGTTGACGATTAGGCAACCAAGAGTGAGTGGGAGACCATAATTTATAATAACCTTAATAGTCGACCATCAAGCGAATATTACGTAACAATTGTTTTGCGTTACATCTCCCATAATTAAGGAGGCTTATCCAACTGTAAATAAGTATGTTAATATGCACCTTACATGTGTTTTTGAATCAAACTATACACAATATTAACCGAAATATCCTAAAAGACATATAATTGCTGCTCTATTGCGGTAATACAAGAAAAGAACGGGTGTTTAATACCTTGTATTATGAGCCTTATAGTAATAAGATCCACGTAACGGCCGAGTGTATTGAGAATGATAAAATACCTATCATACTTCTTGACGCCAAACGCGAATTATACAATATAATAAATCTTACGTGGAACCAAAATTGGAATACTGAAACTTCTAAATTGCACTATTTCCGGCGAGATGTTTTTGAAGGTGAAACCAAATATATTTTAAAACTTAACAGAAAAGAACAATGTATATTAACACGTCTGAGAATAGGCCATGCATCTCATGTACATTATATCACGAAAAGCACTCCTAAGTCTTGCCTTAGATGTACCTCACCATTTACAGTCAAACATGTTTTGTTCGAATGTGCTAGTTATATTTCTGAAAGACAAATGTTTAACCTAAGTAGTGATAGATACCTAATATTTAGTGATCCTGATATGTATTGTAATGTTCTACGATTCCTCAAATTTTGTAATCTTTTTAGTTTGATATAATTATTGTATTTGCGTTCGTGGTCGCTGATAACCTTGTTGTTCTAAGCGACCTTAAATAAAGGAGAAAAAAAAAAGATATTAATATCAAACTGCACGTTGTACTTTTTAATTACTTCTTCTATTACACGTAACGTTTTAATTAATGTCTTTGTGATTGTTAGTTCATCAGAACAGAACACTCGATGAATGAGAGATACTAATAATATGTAAATGATATTAATATGTCACTCCACAGTAGGCAGTAGCTATTGTTTATAACTTGTTTGATTGTTTAAGGCCTGAAAGTATGGACTTTCATAGTTTGATAGTTAGTTAGGTAGATAGATAGATTTATCGCTTCGGTACTACTGTAGCTGGTAAATGATTCCACAAAATGTCTGTTAGAAGGATAGAAGTTTCTTTCGAAAGATGCGGCAAATATTTCGCATTTGTAATAATGAGTGGTGGTTAAATTTGGCTGCTTTTTGCATAAGGCTAAGTATTCAATGCTATGCAATGCTGAAGAGTCAAGATAAATCGGAAAAGTCCAGATCGTCGAAGCTTCCAGTGCCTTTTCCTTGAATGCGGTTGTGTAAGTTAGAGTATCACTTCATATGTTACACAGTTTCCCGCCGCGTCAATGTTTTTGATTGTTTTCTTTTTGTTTACGACAATAAGGGGCAAGACGAGCAGGACCTTCAGCTGATGGTAATTGATACGCCCTATCCATTACAATGCAGTGCCGCGCTGCAGCGCTTGTCACCTTGAGACATAAGATGATAAGTCTCATTTGCCCAGTAGTTTTACTAGCTGCGGTACCAATTATTCACGACAAATTAAAAAAATTACTGAACTAATATTAATACGATTTTCACATAAAGTCAGAGTGATTCTTAAGGTAGGTTTAGTTGTATAGGGTTATACTCGTATATATTAGGGTTTTGTGTATAATTGTTGAAATGACGTTGATTATTGAAGAAGTCAAGGCGGCTGGGAGCATTCATCGGAACGACGCCTATATACGATATATTGTTTCTTTTTTGTAGCCCTACATAAAAGTTCCCTTTGGTTTACGTCTATCTTTTATCGGTAAAGTATCTAAATGTTGTCTTATTTCAGCTTAGATTTAAGATAACATTTAGGCAATTGTGAACTTCCGCAAAGTAACAACTAATTCAATACTATTTCCTTTTTTAATGAGAGGACAAACGAGAGTACGCGTCACGTTGTATTAAGTGATCACCGCCGCCCACATTCTCTTGCAACACCAGAGGAATCTAATACGACAAATAAAACACATAATATTATAACGTGCTGATTGGAAAGCCGTGTGGCTAGCTCCACGCAGTAGGAAGAGCCGATGCCGATCAAGTCGCTGAAGGTGTTGCGCCGCTGCCATCGCCGACAGCGTGATGTACGCGTTCATGCTGCTCTCTATGCTGTCACCCTTACATCAATTCAGATTCAAGTTACATACTTACTGTGGCCATAAATACTGGGATTCAATATTATTACAATTTGTTAAAAGTTAAGTCCCCATTTGATAATTGATTGTTGTAAATAGCTTTTAAGTTTTGTATTTCGTAGTGAAGTACTTTGAACGTATAGAACTTGATTATTTTGAAAGGAGATTGATCTAACATATTTTGTATCAGATCCAAACTGGTGTAAGAACCAAAGTATTTAAAATACGTAGCCATCACTTCGCCAGACTCTAATGTTGTCATGGAAAATGTGCATACATTAATGATTTTGTTATTTCATAAAAATTCAATATCTAAACTTAAATCTGATATTATTACATTTTAAGAAACAATTAAAAGGGCATATAATCGTAATGTATTTTTTATTATTATAATTAAATTACTTACAAAAAAAAACTTTGGTGAACAAGGAGATTATTCGATGGGAATTTTGAGGACCTTGTGGTCGTATACTGCTGAGTTTTCAGAGGATAGGACCTATATCTTCTTATCGATCAGTGACTACCACATGTAAGCAGACAAAAGTGGAACACATATTATCGGACGCGACTTTGAAACTTATTCTTTGACTTATGTAACACTTAGATACTTATGTATGTGTCATATCGAACAGTAGTGATGGATACTTATTAATACCTATATTTAGTCTTATGTTTACATATATTTGCATTCATTCAGTGTAATACTTACCAATATGCATATCGGTATAACAAAGACCAGACGAAGGTTTTAGTAGTTAAAATTATGTTCATTTTTGTGTCAATTATCTATATTACAGATTTTGCTATATTTGAAGTGTTTTTGTCTTGTTTGATTCTCCGCACGAAATTGGGACGCGTCCCTAGTAGGTTATTCATATTTCCTAAAAGGCATGGCTGGGATAAGATATTAACACATACATAATAAGAATTACTCAAAGAAAAAATATATTATCTTAAAACCCATTAAGTCATAAGAAATTTGTAGAACTAAACTTTAAGATTTGGCCTAAGAAATAAAAATACTTAGACAAAACATACTAGGAACACATAAATGAAAACATAGTGAGACGAATATTTAATTTAATTAAGCACAATTCATTCAGGCCATACTCCGTATTCATAACTCAGTGGAAATGTGTCAGTTGCGCGACCTTGGCATACTCTATGAATAGAGATAAAAGAATTAAGTTTCATGCTGTCGTTTCAATTTATGTTGCTACTATTCAATGATATGATAAAAGTCCTTATTAGATACTTATATAGCTGGTATCTCTTATCGTGCTAAAAGTTTTAATATAACAGATTATTTGAGTCTCGTGCCAGAGTTTGGCGAGTCAACATCACCTGAGAATGCCTGGTTTGGAGGCAAAACACGTGTCGAATTGTTTGAAGACGAATATTGGCGGAATTAAAACTCATGAAAACTCAAAAGATTTGGATGACAGCTTATATAATACTAGCTGACCCGGCAAACGTTGTTTTGCCATATAAATTGTATTGATCGTTTGCTTTCTAGTTGATAAAAGATGGCGCTAGTTGTATTCTTTAGTAACAATCACACTTCTTTTATATTTTGTATAATTACTCTATACACTATAGTTTTATAAGTTATAGCCTATATGTTATTCTGGTGTGTAAGCTATATTATTGCAAAGTTTCATCAAAATCCATTGAGTAGATTTTGCGTTAAAGAAGTTCAAACATACATCCAGACATACAAACTTTCACATTTATAATATTAGTAGGATTTCTGAAAAATACGAGTATATACACCATGCACAAAATTGACATGCGATGCATGATTCGATCGAAACAGTTTTTAGAACAGATACACTTCTGACCATGGATTATTTGTTTCCGTTGTTACGCTACTTCGTTTTGAAACGCCCTGCCCATTACAATGTAGTGCCACTCAGGATTTTTGAAAAACCCAAAAAATTCTGAGCGGCACTACAATAATTGCGCTCTCCACCTTGAGATGTAAAGCCTACCGAAACACAAAAATGCTTTCAGATTACTGCTTCATGGCAGAAAAACGCACCGTTGTGGTACCCATAATCTAGCCGGCATCCTGTGCAAAGGAGCCTCCCACGGTTACTATTCGGTTAATTCGGGTTAGTAAGTCTTTTATTGAGTATAAGTGAGTAGGTATATGCTTCTACAATTTAATCCCAGAAAATGTACAACACAAATGTGTTACGAAATTTAAAAGAATTGTTAAAAAACGTTTGTGTGGGCAAGGTTACTATAACATAAACAATTTTCTTAATGACACCACAGACTGGGAATGAAGCGAACACACTCTTTTATTATAATTGTTTATTGTACGATTTCACATTGTAATCCATATTTTTATATAAAAAAAGCCCGCTGAGTTTCTTGCGCCCGTTCTTCTCAGGTCTGAGGCAGTCTTTTTTGATTGGGTGGTAGTTTTTGACGTTCCATAAGTGATTTTGAATCCTATTTTGAGTGAAAATATTTGAATTTGAATCTGTGTCAAAGTGATAAGCGCAATTGCGATGCTTTTAGAATTTTGTGTTTTTCAAGAATCTTGAGCGTCTCACTTACCACCAGGGGTCTTGCTGATCTCGTCCAGTTTTAAATTAAAAAAAAACACAAGCAGATACAACAACAATATCGAAAAATAAAGTCGTCGTTAACACTTAAACCATTAGTGTCCCAGAAAGAAGTTAAAGTTAGTTAAAAATAACCAAATTGGTTGAATGAAAAAGAAAACTATTTAAAAAGTAAGTATTTCCGAATCACAAGTACATTTTAAACGAGGTTATTACGCGACGTCTTTGTGCCCCTTTCTCATATTTAAACCTCAATTTAAATATCATTTTGATATTCTTTTGTTATAAGGTACACAGTCTTACCACAGCACACAAAGTTATAGTTGGCCAATGCCTCAATTATAAAAGAAATTGAGCATTTAAATGCTAATAAAATAAATCATTGATTCAGTCACTTCTTTTTTATAAGAAGATATTTTGTCTTCTCTTTGTTTGTAATTTTATTAAATTTTCTAAAAAAAACTATTGATCACAAAATTATAATCCCATACACTTAACAAAAAGTTAAGTTTGAATGACATTGTAAATGTCCTTTGAATCATAAATGTCTCACTTTAGTAACTGTAAGGCATTTTTCAGTCAATATTTACCTAAAACAGAAAAATAATTTTAAAGATTCTTTATATAGACCAAAAGAAAGTAAGAATAGCAAAGAACAAACACGAAAAGTCTCTGGTGACAAATAGCAACAAAAATCTGAGTAATATTCTTATAACAGTGAAATCGGCACTCGCTGAGCTAAATGGCGACCTGTTCAATTATTAAAAGAAAGTCGGCCACCTGTTCACTAGGGATGTCTCATGTTATCGATACTTTTCCTCTTTGTCTCCATAACTTAAAATAAGATACGCCGATGAATTAAACTCACAGTTAGATTACAAAACACAAAACAAAACATCATCAATCAATCAATCCACTAACCAACGCCGCATCATCCAAATTAATTGATTTTTGTTGAACATTTTTTTATGATTATTCCTTCACGGGCATTAATTTATATTGAATATTGAATATATACATTGCTATTTTCTTTTATATAACCTCTTTCTACCGCTGCTCAAGCAGACGTCATACGAAGAAAGAAAAGTGTGTGCCTGTAACCTTTAGGAATAATTAATAGATACATAAATACATTATTCAATACACATTCCCGGGTTCGACTCCCGGTAGGTGCAATCATTTATATGATGAATTGTTAATTAATTTTTATTCAAGTTTGTTTCCGAGTCATGGATGTTTAAATGTATTTATGTAAGTTTAAGTAAGTATAATTATTAAATATTTCGTTGTCTTGTACCCATAGTACAGACCATGCCTAGTTTGGGGCAAGATAATTTGTGTAAAAATGTGTCAATTATATTATAGTATATATATTATAGTATTATTATAATATACATTAATTAAAGCCTTATTACCAACTAAGCACTCACGTATTGCTTAAGAGCTAGAAGCATTGTTAGATTTTTTATGTTATTTTTTTTCTATGAAACGCCCTTTCGAGATAAGCAACCTTTGAGCAAAGTTGGCATTTCATTCTCTACCTAGAATTAATAAAAATTATTTATACTTATATTATTAATATATTATATTATTTTAACAAGTGAGATTTTATTTATTTTACAAAAATGATATAGAGTTATATTGATATTATTCATTAGAAAATAAACACTAATGACACAATTTATTTTATTTATTGAACTTTCTTCAATATTATAATGTGCCTGGTATTCCACCATTTCATTTAACTGATTATTATTTTCATTTTATATTCTTTTTTTGATTCATTAATACCACTTGCACGTTTTAAAATATTCACTTATTAAATAAAATAAATGAAAAAAAAATTGAATTTTGCCCTGTACTTTTCCCGGGGCGTACAAAGAATAGGGGAGTCCCAGGCCCATGGGTGTCGTAAGAGGCGACTAAGGGCTTTTTAGAAGTGGGAGAGTCACGCTGCCGTCTTTTGACGTCAGCACAATCGGGCCAGACTCGTCCGGGTTAATTACCACACTCGCACAGAATACCGGCGTGAAGTAGCGGCGTAGTGCCGCTTTGTTTCGTATAGGTTAGTGTCGAGGACTGGTGGCCATTCCCCCCCTCCCCCTCCACCCGAATATGACAGTGGATCTTAAAAAGATTTTACCCCAGGAGGGTACCGGCTCTACCAGAGTCGGAGAATCCCTCCCCGAGCACTCTAGCTCGGGCTGCCCTTCGTATTCTGGGGAGGGCACAGAACCGCGCATGACCAAGGACAAACGAGGCAGTAACACCACGGCACCCCGCTCCACACTCAACGTGGACTTTTGCAATATCAGGGGAATTCATTCCAATTTAAACACCGTCCACCACCACCTTGAGACGGCGCAGCCGGCCTTGTGCTTCCTTACGGAGACGCAGATATCTCGACCTAGCGATACGTCATATTTAACGTACCCCGGTTACAAAATTTAGCATAATTTTTTGCCTCATGCTGGGGTATGTGTGTACGTTAGGGAGGATATCTGTTGTCGCCGTCTCGGCAATTTTGAGGGTAGGGACCTGTCCACTCTCTGGCTCCGGGTTTTATTTTTTTTTTTAGATTAAGATAGTCACATGCTGTCCTGATTGGATCTTCTGCTGACTACACATCCCGATGGTTACCAGGTCTTTGTCGACGCCCCTCTTGGAACGTCCGACCATTGCCTAGTCAGGAGTGTAGTGTCTATCCGACGCCAACGTCGCAGACCACCAGCGACCCGCCGCGTTTGGCACTACAAGTCAGAAGATTGGGATAGAATGCGTTCCTTTTTTGCATCCTACCCTTGGGGCAGGGTTTGGTTCCCTTCGGATGATCCTAGTGCCTGCGCCGTTGCAGTAGCCGATGTGATACTACAGGGTATGGATATTTTTATACCAAACTCTGTAGTACCCATCGGTGGCAGATCACAGCTCTGGTTCGATGCGTCAGTTAAAGCAGCATCTGACTGCAAAAAACAGGCGTATCGAGCTTGTGTTGCGGTGCTGGGCACAAAGGATCCAAACTGCATAGTTGTTAAGAGGAAATACAACCGTGCCTCCAGATTTTTTAAGCGGCAAATCGCCCGTGCAAAGTCAAAACACGTCGTCAAAATCAGCGAGCAGCTTTCCAGTTACCCGACCGGAACACGCAAGTTCTGGTGATTGTTGTCGAAAGCTGCTCTTGGTAACTTCAGCCAGCTGTCCATGCCGCCGTTGCACATGAGGAATGACACCCTGGCCCATACAGCAAAAGAGAAAGCCGATCTCTTGTGCACTCTTTTCGCCTCCAACTCGACTCTTGACGACAACGGAAAAACACCGCCGACCATCCTGTGGTGTCTGAGCTTTATGCCTGAAGTACAGTTCAGACAGAAAACTGTTAGGCGAGCCTTTGATCGTGTATGGCACAAGGCGCTCCACTCCAAACTTCCATCATTTGGGTTTCCCGAGAGCTTGTGCAAGTGGACCTCCAGCTTCCTCACTGGGTGCAGCATACAGGTCGTTGTTGACGGATATTGCTCGAACCCGAAGCCCGTGAATGCTGGAGTGCCCCAACGCTGTGTGCTGTCTCCCATGCTGTTTCTTCTGCATATCAATGATATGTTGGACACCTCCAACATTCATTGCTATGCAGACGACAGCACTAGTGATGCCGTATACACGGGCCATGCAGGTCTCTCTCGGGAAATCGTCGACCAGTGCCGGGAGAAACTTGTGTCTTCTATCGAGTCCTCTCTTGAGAAGGTCGTGGAATGAGGAAAATTGAACCTTGTCCAATTTAACCCCCAAAAGACTCAAGTTTACCACAAAAAAAACCCCATTTGTCGTATCACCGCTCTTCGACAACACTTCCTTCAAAGCCTCGCCTAGTATCGGAATACTGGGTCTTGACATCTCGAGCGATTGCCAATTTCGTGGTCATCTGGAAGGCTAAGCCAAATTGGCTTCAAAGAAACTGGGCGTCATTAATAGAGCACGGCAATACATCAAGCCGGCCCACATACTAGCGCTCTACAAAGCGCAGGTCCGGCCACACATGGAGTATAGCTGTCATCTCTGGTCTGGCGCACCCCAGTATCAGCTCGATCCATTTGACCGTGTACAACGCAGAGCAGCTTGTCGGGGTCCCAGTGCTCTGTGAACGGCTGAATCACTTGGCGTTGCGTAGAGACGTCGCTTCATTGTGTGTCTTCTACCGCATTTATCACGGGGAGTGTTCCGAAGAGCTGTTTAACCTGATTCCTGCCGCCGAATTCCACCTTCGCACGACACGCCACAAATTAGGATATCATCCTCACCATCTGGATGTGTGGCGGTCCTCCACATTGCGGTTTTCAAGGTTTCTTGCACGTACTACAAAGCTGTGGAATGAGCTTCCTTGTGCGGTGTTTCCGGGACGATACGACATGGGTACCTTGTCATTGTCATCCACCTCGTAGTCGCACCTTAAGAAGTTTTTCTTAATATAAATAATACCATCAATCAGTGTTGTGATCGATAGACTTTTGACTATTGGATTAATAGTGTTTGTGTTGGGTAACTAAATGTCTGTAAATCTTCATGTAGAGTTCATAATTAGTGCTAATCATAACCGCCGCCACCTTCACAATGCATCGCACACTGTTCAAGAAGCAAATATTAAGGAATTGTTTTTTTATAGTGAACTGTTTCCTATTGTTTTTCTTTGCTCTACAGTTCGTTATCCCGCTCAGCGTGATGCCAACCCATTTCTTTTCTTGTAAATCATTTCTAACTCAAACCCCAAAATATACAGTCTATTATTTTTTCATCACACGCATTATTAGATTAACCTGCAATGAAGATACTATAGTGGAATTCAAAGTAATTAAACTCTCGATAATTTCACAATGTCATAGGAATGAGCATAATAGTCAGAAGAAACAAAAAAAATCTTAACTAAATTTTATAATAATTCAGAAATATATGTGTAAAATTAGAAAAACATAAAGTAAACTTTGAAATTGCCATGATTAGGTAATATCAAAATTTTAAAAGAAAATAAATAATGTAATATAAAATATCGATAAATAAATAATGTTTGTTATTGTATAAGTTATTGAAGTATGGCATTAGGAAAATTACTATCATCTGCGGATTAACTCAATAATACTCTCACATGATTGTAAGATCCATTTTCAAAAAAAAAATCGATATCATCATCATTTTGAAAAAAATCTAATAGACTTCAGAAACTGAAAGCGAAGTGTTGGACAAGGTCGACCTCATTATAGTATTAAAATCGGGACGACCGAGCCTTGCTCGGATATTTAAGAATGTACAAAACTTGAATAAAAACAAACTAATAGGACATCTGGAATCGAACCGGAGTCTTCTGCTTTCCGGATCACCCAATATCCCATATGAGCTATTATGGTCTTGTATATAGTGGCGAAATTTACCTTTGTATTCTAATGTTATTGTAGCTGTTTCGCATTAAAACACGGATACAACTACATTTCTTATAATTGAAAGCTAAATCGATTTCTCGCCCCAGAAACTACCTGTATACTAAATTTCATTAAAATCGTTGGTCCCATTTTCGAGATTCAGATTTTATATACACAAGAATTGCTCGTTTAAAGGTTTAAGATATTATTAAATATAATTACATAATTTGCGACTAGTACGGCCTTTGAGAAATTATCAATGCACAATTGGTTTTTGGCTTTTGTGGTCCATATCTTGACCCCCTACATAACTTTAAAGTACGAATACATTTAATGCATAACTACAAAACAAACTTTCGAAACAATCGTTATTGTCAATCTATACTTTCATCTCGTGAAATAATTTATAGTTTCATATTTAATTCAGGCCGCTTAAAACTTGTCGTCATAAGTTAAGTTAAGAACATGAACTTTCAAATGTATTTGCAAGTTGCAACGTGTTACGTTGACTTAGTTGCCAAGTAAGCACAGGTGGCTCGAGAATTTTCACGACACCGGCATGTCATAAGTTTATCATGGACGATAAAATTGGCACATTCTTGATAAACTTAGAACTACTTTTATGTGATAATACATGTAATTCTTAATATGAAACTAATATTATTATTACTGTTAACTTACACTCGTAAACTTTATTTGTGAATACAACAACATGCATGGATTTTTCGGGTAGTCAATACTTAAAAAAAGAGATTAATAGAAGCCACAACCTGAGAGTTGAAAAAAAGAGATTTTATTGAAATTTTATGTTTACAGTTTTTGAACAAAATAACACTGGGCAGGTGACCTAGTAAGGCAGGGCTCAGATAATAATTAGTATAGAAAACACTGACTACTGAAGAATAAAAATTAAATACGCAACTACGTAATGATCGTAAGATTGAGGCTACATGGAGTCTCTCTTGATGTTATGACCACTAAAGGATGTCCACAAGGAAGTGTCATCGCGCCTCTAATACGGACCCTTGATGAGTTTCTCTATAAGATGGATGAACTTCGTGTCGACACTCAAGGTTAAGCTGATGATGATAAAGATTCGAGGTGACAGCCAAACTACTGTCTCGTACCTTATACAGAAAGCTCCTAATATAATATAATAATATCCAAATGGTGCCAATACCAAGAACTGGTGGTTAATGCTGACAAAACCGTCCTGGTGCCTTTTACTAGGAAGTGGATGTTAGATGGCGTCATATCCCCTCAACTAGTAAATCTATACTATTTTCCGATAAGGTAAAATATCTCTCACTTTAGACCAGAAACTTACCTGAAATATTCAAGTGGGCGGTATTTGTAAGACCACTTATATCATATGGCTCTGTGGTCTGGTGCAGAAAAAATTGGCCAAAAGACCGTAATTGCCAATTTAAGTAGCCTTCAAAGAACTGCATGCCCGATAACAACAGGAGCCATGACCTCCACGCCGGGAGCAGCTCTCAATGCACTTCTGAACCTGCCTACCCTAAACCTAT
This sequence comes from Leptidea sinapis, assembly GCF_905404315.1. Taxonomy (NCBI): domain Eukaryota; kingdom Metazoa; phylum Arthropoda; class Insecta; order Lepidoptera; family Pieridae; genus Leptidea; species Leptidea sinapis. The sequence goes on along the minus strand of NC_066290.1, from coordinate 1,729,919 downwards.
ATCTGCAAAAGGAGGCGAGAGCCGGCATGCATAGGGTAATGACCCATATGCGGATGAACTGGCTCTCAAACTCGAACTGCAGCCATTTAATCAATCCTTACTGAGAAGTCCTGTATTAGACATGGTGAGTGACGCCATGCTGCCGAAATTTGACATCATCAGCAATTTTAGTATTGAATCACCCACAAAACAGGACTGGTTTAAAAACCATCGAATTACTTGAAAAAATGAGAGCCTTAAGTGTTATACCGATGAATATTATAATTAACACTCATAGGGTAAATCATCTTCTTAGCTCAATATAAAATAAAAAAAAACATAAGAATTCACTATGCGAATACACGTATGAAAAATCTGATGTTTGAATATAGTCCTTTTCTAATTTTCAATTAGTTCATTAGATGTATCTAACTAATAGAAATAAATACGAATAAAATATTAGCTATCGACATGAATGACTCATCACTATTCAATCAAGCGACGTCCGTCAGTCACTCAAGCAATTAATTAGTCAACGGGCCATCGGCTCCCTTTACAGATTAACTCACTGATTCGTGTAGTTTTTCTATAGTTTTTCCTCTGTTTACATTCGGGCCTGTAAGGTGATCCTACATATTTTTTTAATAATTTAAGATAATATTGTATAAAATGTTTTGATTTCCATATTCATATCGTTTGGAACTGTTATATTCAAATAGAATATAGGGCAGACCTTGTGTTTATGTTCCCTGGGCTAATACTACATAGAAGCCTCCCTAATTATTAAATAAAAAAAATCAATTTTGAAGAAAACTAGTTTCACTAGTGTGTAATAGGAAAACAGAAGGAATATAAAATATTTTAAAACCCATGCTCTGCAGTACCAATCGGGGCCAGATCACAGCCCTGGTTCGATCCGTCAGTTAACAGCTGCAAAATACAGGCGTATTGACTCTGGGTTGCGCCGCTGGGCATAAAGGATCCGCAATGTTCTAAAGAGGAACTACAACCGTGCCTCAAGATTCTTTAAGCGGCACATCACCATGCTCTGCGGTTGCCTCATACACGGGACGTATTTCTCGGGAAATCATTGACCACTCACAGAAGAAACATATGTCTTCTATTGAGTACTCTCATGTTAACCCGCAGAAGGCTCAAGTTTGCGGGTTAACTACAAAAACATCCATTGGGGTCACCACTCAACGCTGGAGTTCTCCAAGGCCGCGAGCTATCCTACATTATATATCCAGGATATCAATCATTGTCGGACACCACCAACTTGTACTGTTTTGAAGATGACAGTACCTACTGTAGATGTCTTATGCATGGGCCATGCAGATATTTCTCGCGGAATCGTCTACTACTGCTGTGAGAAACTTGTGTCTTCTGTCGAATCCTCTCTTAAGGTCGCGGAATGGGTAAACTTAGGCCCCCAGAAGACCACTATTAACCACAAAACAATCAATTGTTGTGTTACCGCTCTTTGACAACACTAACCTTAATCCTTGCCTTCTATTGGAATACTGTGTCTCGAAATCTCGAGCGATTGCTTGTTCCACAGTCATTTGAAAGGCAAAGCCAAATTGGCTTCGAAGAAAGCTGAAAGAAGAAGCTGGGCGCCATAACTAGAGCACAACAATACTTCAGGCCAGCCCTCATTCTAATGCTCTACAAAGTGCAGGTCCAGCCACATATTGAGTATTGCTGTCATCTTCGGTCTGGCGCGACCCAGTATCAACTGGGTCGCGCCAGCTGATGCTAGAACCATTTAAACGCAGAGCTGCTCGAATTACTGGGAACCCCTAAAGTCGTTGAAAAAATTGAGCGTTTCATTCCTAAAATAGTTATTAATAATAAAGTTACTGAGCGAGTTCATTAGGTCCGTAATCTAGGAATAATATTTGAAGAGAATCTTAGATTTGAGAAACATATAAACTCTACTGTTGCGAACTGTTTTTATCGTTTAAAAGTACTCTATCGTATTAGGAACTATTTAAATACAATCCCTCGTGTCAGGTTGTGTGATGCTTTGGTACTGTCTAAATTTAATTATAATGACACTACGTATGGTCCTAGACTACGAGGCCGCACTAAAAGTACTATACAGCAAGTGCAAAATGCTTGCGCCCGGTTTTGTTGGAATATTCCACACAGATGTGTGTCCGTATCTTAAAGAAGCCAATATTCTGAACATGGAAAGCCGCAGGCGGCTTCACTTCGCTTGTATGATTTTTGGAATTATAAAAACAAAAACGCCAGCATATCTATTCGAAACTGTTATGGGCAACTGAGGGCAGGGTGTTGAATTTTATAACAAGGAACATTGTCAAGGCTAAGCTCTGTCCAAGCATCACACTGCGGCTTTCAGGGGAAAGTTTCAAGTACAATGTCGCCAAGTGCTGGAATAATTTACCACAGCCGCTACGGGGCATATATACAGTCTCGAATTTTAGAAAAAAAAATACAAAAAATACATGTAAATGACCAATACGTCCCTACATCTCCTGCCTTGGTAAGCACTGTTTAAATTTCATAGTATTATATAAAACTGCTACTCGTATTATATTTTTTTCTTCCTTATATATTTACACACAAACGTTTTTTATTAATTTTGTTATTCTCATTGTTAATCTAGCTATTAATCTATTTTTGTATAATATTTATTTTAGTGCAATAATTATATTTAGTTTTTAAAATATGTCAGTTTAGCTCCAAACTGACACAATGGGGTCACTGAAAATCAGTGTTGTGCTCATAATGTATGGACACAAAAATAATTGAGTGGACTCCAATTGGAAGACCACTGCAACGTTAAGTTTTATATATTGAAGGATTGGCGAATAGGCTTAGTTCTGCAGCATATGCGGTCAAGAAAATCAGACGGTTAACTGACATAGATACGGCGAGATTAGTATACTTTAGTTATTTTCATAGTATTATGTCCTATGGTATATTGTTATGGGGCAGTGCAGCCGATATTAATACTATCTTTGTGCTGCAGAAGAGGGCTATTCGCCGGATTTATAACCTAGGTCCTAAAGAATCAATAAGAGAAAAATTTAAAGAAATAAACAAATTGACTGTTGCTTCTCAATACGTTTTTGATAATGTTTTGTATGTTCATAAGCACATTGAGGAATTTTCTAGAAACTGTGACATTCATAATGTTAACACGAGGAACAAACATAAACTTGTTATGCCTACTACTCGGTTGGGTCGAGTTAGTAAGTCTTTTGTTGGGCGATGTATATGCTCCTACAATGTGATCCCAGAAAGTGTACAAAACAAATGTGTTACGAAATTTAAAAGAATTGTTAAAAAACGTTTGTGTGGGAAAGGTTATTATAGCATAAACGATTTTCTTAATGACACCACGGACTGGGATTAAAGTGAACACCCTCAGGCTCTTTAATTATTAATGTTTATTGTACGATATTACACTGTAATCCATATTTTATATAAAAAAAAAGCCCGCTGAGTTTCTTGCGCCCATTCTTCTCAGGTCTGAGGCAGTCTCTTTTGAATGGGTGGTAGATTTTGACGTTCAATAAGTGAAGTCAGTTTTTCTTCCAAAATAAATTAATTTTCATTTCATTTCAATTGTCAGGGATCCAGTGCTCTGTGAACAGCTAAAACACTTGGCGTTGCGTAGAGACATCGCTTCATTGTGTGTTTTCCACCGCAATTATCACAGGGATTGTCCTGAAAAACTATTTGACCTGACTCTTGTCGAATTCTAATTCCCTGATACACGTTGCAAATAAGGATATCATCCAAAATATCTGGTTGTCTGTTGTTCCTTTACAGTGCAGTTTTAAAGGAAACACGTATTGTACGTGAGTTCCTTAAAAACTGCTGAGCCAAGCTGTGGAATGAGCATCCATGTGCGGTGGTTCCGGGACAATACGACAAGGAAACAGTCACTAAAAGAAAAATTTAAAGAAATAAATATTACCACAGTACATTGTCAGTACAATTATGAAAATTTACTATACGTTCACAAAAATCGTCATCTTTTTGCTCTTAATATTGATTTTCAGTATTATAACACTAGAAATAAGGGATTGCTTGTAACTAATTCTAGTAGGCTTCATAAGCTATATAAAAGCTTTATGGATAAATGTCCCAGCCACTGTTCAGGCATAATATAAAAATAAATTTAAATTTTTTATAAAAAAAAGGCTCTGTTGTAATCTTATTACTCCAAAGCTGAATATCTAAGTTATCAGACATATTGATTTTTTTTGAAAAGACCGCAAAAAAAGAATGCTGTGAGAGTTTCTTGCGCCACTTATTCTCTCTCAGAGCACCATTTGTTTCCGAAGCGGTAATAGTATCTAGTATATTAGAAATAACATCAAAAAGCATTCTAAAGGAATTAATTTTGAGAAAATAAATGCATTTTATGCCTTTAGATAAAGAGTATTCAACTTCCGACGGCAACGCTCCTGTCACTCCCCTAGTGTTGAAAGAGAATGCGGGCAGAGAATTCATGATAAACCAAATAATATATCCTGACTCACAAAATTCCACCGATGGCTATAACTATCTTGCACTAATTTCAATTCAAGCTGATCTCATTTAGCTTTCAAAAACATAAATAAAAACGCCATATTACATAAAACCACGATATTTTCTCACGCAAACAACACTACAGTTTACATAATAAATAAAAATAGGATGACAGTAAATTTTTCTTGTAACTATAAATTATAGGTAGCCAATAAGCTGAAATAAACAAACCTTTTAATATTTTAGTCTGTGATATTTAGTGAACAAAATGTTGTGGGGGTTTGTAATATAGGAAATGGATGTAGATTTTGTTGGGAAAGATAAATTCTTTGCTACTCCAAGTTTAATTGTATGTACGTATGTAGGACTAAATCTCTGCCTACTATATTAAGTAGTAGTAGTATGTAATTCTTTTATGCTAATATTTCAAATACACACACAAAAGATTATTATTATTATACAAAAGATACGTTCTTATTCTGATTGTGATTGAAGTTTGAAGAAGAAGACAATTCCAATCCTTCGGAGTATTGGTAACAATAAAGTTTGCTGTTATATCTCTTTTTGATTTCATCAAATTAAAGAAACTTTCTCCAGGTCATCGTTCTCTCGACTGTTAATGATAAGTCAGAAAACAAAATTATTTTTAACTATTTCATTCCAATGTAAATAATAAAGGATGGTCACCGTTTCTGTACTGTGGAGTGTTGATTGCATTTCCCCACCTCATACAAGTGTGCACACAGTCATGTGAAACCAGACTGTCAGCAAAACATATTAACCTTTAATAACTACACAGTAATATTATTCGATGTCCGCTCGTTATAATATATATAATATACAGTTCTATTCCCTATAAATACATATTAACACAAAGTTTTCTACCAACATTAGTAAAATTATAATATTTTTATATATAATAGCTAATTAAATGCTCGCTTAATGATTTTATTTTATTTACGGTATGTGTGGATTGATGCATCTACTGTATTGTACGATAATAATATGTACTGAATAACTATATTTTTACTTATTAATTTACATTTTTTGACTTGCTCGTGTAAGGCATATAGTAATTGACGTTTGAGTATCTTTAATGCATCATGCAGATGCAGATTTTTTAAGCGGCAAATCGGCCTTGCAAAGTCAAAGCACGTCGTCAAAATCGGCGAGCAGCTTTCCAGTTACCCGACCGAAACACGCAAGTTCGTGCCACCATTGCACATAAGGAAGGACACCCTGGCTCATACGGCAAACGAGAAAGCCGATCTCCTGTGCGCTCTTTTCGCCTCCTACTCGACTCTTGACGACAACGGAAAAACACCGCAGTCCATCCCGCGGTGTCAGAGCTCTATGCCTGAAGTACAGTTCAGACAGAAAACTGTTAGGCAAGCTCTGTTTTCGTTGGACGTCAGGAAGTCAAGCGGGCCGGCATTTCTCCAATCGTGCTTTGAACGTTTGCCCCTGAGTTGAAGCCGGTGCTAACGCGTTTATTCCGGCACTCTTATTCCAAAGGCGTAGTCCCTGACTCATGGAAGTCAGCCCTTGTCCATCCGATCCAAAATCATGGAGAGCATAATTAGCCGTCAGCTCTTGGTACCCTCTAGGTAGAGGGTCACCAGTTGATCAACGACCGACAATACGGCTTTCGCCATGGTCGGTCGGCAGGTGATCTTCTGGTATACCTAACACATAGATGGGCGGTGGCTATTGAAAGCAAGCGGGAAGGCCTGACAGTTAGGCTGGTTATAGCGAAGGCCTTTGAGCGTGTATGGCACAAGGCGCTCCTCTCAAAACTTCCATCGTTTGGGCTTACCGAGAGCTTATGCAAGTGGACCTCCAGCTTCCTCTCTGGGCGCAGCATACAGGTCGTTCTCGACGGTTATTGCTGGAACCCGAAGCCCGTGAACGCTGGAATGCCCCAAGGCTGTGTGCTATCTCCCACGCTGTTTCTTCTACATATCAATGATATGTTGGACACCTCCAACATACATTGCTATGCAGACCACAGCACTGGTGATGCCGTACACACGGGCCATGCAGGTCTCTCTCGGGAAATCGTTGACCAGTGACGGGAGAAACTTGTGTCTTCCATCGAGTCCTCTCTTGAGAAGGTCGCGGAATGGGATAAATTGAATCTTATCCAAATTAACCCCCAGAAGACTCAAGTTTGCACGTTTACCACTGAAAAAAACCCCATTTGCCGTGTCACCCCTCTTCGACAACACTTCCCTTAAAGCCTCGCCTAGTATCGGAATACTGGGTCTCGAAATGTCGAGCGATTGTCAACTCCGTGGCCATCTGGAGGGCAAAGCCAAATTGGCTTCGAAGAAGCTGTGCGTCATTAATAGAGTACGGCAATACTTCAAGCCGGCCCACATTCAAGCGCTCTACAAAGCGCAGGTCTGGCCACACATGGAGTATTGCTGTCATCTCTGGTCTGGCGCACCCCAGTATCAGCTCGACCCGTTTGACTGCGTGCTTCGTAGAACAGCCTGAATTGTCGGGGACCCAGTGCTCTGTGAACGGCTGGATGACTTGGCTTTACGTAGAGATGTCGCTTCATTTTGTATCTTCTACCGCATTTATCACGGGGAGTGTTTCGAAGAGCTGTTTAACCTGATTCCTGCCGCCGAATTCCATCTTCGCACAATACGCCATACGTTAAATATCATCCCCACCATCTGGATGTGTGGCGGTCCTCCACAGTGCGGTTTTCAAGGAGCTTTCTTCCAAGTACTACAAAGCTGTGTAATGAGCTTCCTTGTGCGGTGTTTCCGGGGCGATACGACATGGGTACCTTCAAAAAAGCGCGTACTCCTTCCTTAAAAGCCGGCAACGCTCCTGTGATTCCTCTGGTGTTGCAAGAGATTGTGGGCGGCGGTGATCACTTAACACCAGGTGACCCGTACGCTCATTTGTCCTGCTATTCCATAAAAAAAACCCTACGAGTTAACTTCAATGATATCCAAAAAAGAAAATATTATTACTGTTAATCATAAGATATTAACAATCATTTTAAATTAATGACCAACAATTCAATGTTTTAATTGTTACAGAACACATGTGCAAATAGAAATACCGGAATAAATATTTATAATATCATCGTTACTCTCACCATTTTTCACTAACACGCTCTAAGAAGTGTGGTGTTAAAAATCTCAGTTTGGGACATACGGAAAGGCGTTTGTTGACTTCGCCAGAAGGGTTCTTTACACATAATGCCGGCTAGATAGAAAACTACACTAGTAAGGAAGCACTGTATACCTTTCTATCTTGAGACCTGTTTAGGAAGCCGAAGTGAAATAACTAGGCTAATGGGACTAACATCTCAAGTCTCAAGTTTATAAGCACAATCGCGAACTACTCAGAATCTTGATGTTACCAGAATTCTGATACGCAGTGTATTTCACTTCATTATTTATTTCAGCTTTGTCCACTGCTGGACAAAGGCCTCCCCTAAAATTCTCCATGAAGATCGGTCCTGCGCTGCCCTCATCCAAACTAATCTAGCGATCTTGACCAGATTTCGGGTCCTTCTTGTTGGTGGTACTACCAACGCAACATCTTCCGATAGGTGTTCGCTATTTGAAGACTTTACTGTCTCAACGGCCATGTGTCCGTTGAGCTATGTGCCCTGCTCACTGCCACTTCAGTTTCGCAGCCATCTGAGCTATATCGGTGACTTTGGTTCTCTTACAGATCTCCTCATTTCTTATTCGATCTCGCAGGGAAACTCCGAGCTTTCTTCTTTTTGTTTCACTTATCGTTAGTTGAACTCCTTGTTTATCTTGTCATTTTTTTCATAAGAAGATATATGTGCTCAGTTAGCATTTAAAGGTATATTCAGAATTATCAATGCTACTCAATTCAGCTCTATATAAATCTTACAAGTATTGGTTTCTTTGAGGCAACGTAATGTAATATACCTACAATAAAAATTCCTAGATGTTGTTAAAGAAAACTAACTTAACCACTTTAGTTTCCAATTGTAAAGTTTGATTGTTTTTGAAGACCTATAATCCCTAGATTTGCCTCCAAGTATAACTGTATCGCTTATGGAAAACTCTTCGGTAATTGAAATTCAGTTAAAAATATTACTTTACTAATAATTAATCGTTCTTTAATTAAATTTATCAGACACTAATAAATATAAGATTATAAGTTCAAATTCAAATATTTCATTTATTTATTTTTATTCAAAAAAGGGTGTGACATCACTCATTAAAAGTCAAAAAAACTACCACCCATTCCAAAATGAATGCCTAAGGCCTGAGAAGAATGGGCGCAACAAACTTAGCGGGCTTTTTTTTTCATCAAAAATATGTTTTACAATTAAAGTAACATTTACAAAGTAACATTGTACAATTAAACTAATTATTTAATAGCCTGAGGGCGGTCGCTCCATTCCCAATCTGTGGTACCATTAAGAAAGACATTTATGTTATAGTAACCTTTACCACACAAACGTTTTTTTACAATTCTCTTGAATAACGTAATACTTTTGTTTTGAATATTTTCTGGGATCCTGTTGTAAAAGCATATACATCGCTCCACAAAAAAGCATATACATCGCCCCACACAAGACTTGCTAACTCTAAGTATAAAAAAATATATATATATATATATATATTTATTTTCTTTTAAAGTGCTATCATAATGTAATATTTCTTAATATTTATTCATTTGTGTTTCGATGAATAAAAATAGAATTTTTGTTTGCTTAACAAATTTAATAAATGAATTACCAATTAAGAAAGCTACATTACTAAATTTTCCAAAAAATTTAAGATCCTTTCAAAATATTCGCTTTTTTGATATAATAAATTCCAATGTGGATAAGAACTATTATTGTTTTCAAATAAAGTCAGCGAAAGATATAATATTTTTATACAAGCGTAATAGGCAGCGTGCCATTATAAATATAGGTAAATATTATTGCTTACGTCGTGGTAGAGCGGGTGGTTCCCTTCCCGAAAATATTTTTGAGGAGGACGATGGCTGGTCCATGCGTCATGCTCGCGAACGGAAGCAACGTGATGATGATAATGCCATCGAAATCTCTGATTCCTCTTTAAAGTAATTTAATAATATTATATAGATGTTAAAATTTTCATATTGCATACATTATACCTATATTTATTTACAGTTTGTGTCAATCATGTGTGGGTTGATGTATACAAAAAAAAAGAATGTAGGGAGAGTTTCTTGCACCGCTTCTTCTCTCTCAGAGCGCCATTTGTTCCCAAAGCGGTACTAGTATCTAGTATATTAGAAATTACACCAAAATGAATTCTAATGGAATCCATTTTGAGAAAATAAATACCTTTTATACCTTTTTATGCCAAACAAATTATATATTTAGAAAACAAAATTTTTATCACCCTTACGTATTTGACAATAATTCGACACGAAGTTACGTACGATTGTCAGTTCCTACGCTTGAGCGCGCCTACTAAATTTCTTATAGATAGAAAGCCAATTCAGCTTTGCTTGCCAATTTTTTTTGTGGAAGAGGATGACAAACGAGCGTACGGATCACCGCCACCCACATTCTCTTACAACATCAGAGGAATCACAGGAGCATTGCCAGCCTTTAAGAAAGGTGTACGCGCTATTTTTGAAGGTCGTATCGTCCCGAAAGGAAGCTCATTCCACGGCTTGTGATGACAATTACACAAAATTATCAGATCAATTATTTCAATACTCGTAGAAGAATCAAGGAGTGTATTAAAGAGAGCTTTTATGACAAATTTGGTTTGTCGAGAAGTGTAGGGGACAAATTGAACAAGGTTCATTTTACCCCATTCCTCGACCTATGACAAGTACCGACTTCTGTTGATATGCAATATTGCAATAGTAAATATAAAATTATCCAAAAACACACTCACACTGAACATCATCTAAACAGAGAATTCAGAGACTATAGCTTGTTTTATAGCTATTGTATTAATACTAGTGACAACCCACTCGTCAGTCGCGTGTCTCCTGCTCTTTTATGCATGCCTGGTAGCTAAAACTAACCCTTTGTGAAATGTTTGAACCTGAATAACTTGATCCCTACCACATAGAAACCCAAGCTCTATTATCTGAAGATTTTCTAAGATTAAGACCTTGCCAACCATATTTTTTTTTTTGATGAAAATAAGGGACGAGACTACCAGGACGTTCAGCTGAAGGTAATTGATGCGCCCTGCCCATTACAATGCAGTGCCGCTCAAAATTCTTGAAAAACCCCAAAAATTCTGAGTGGCACTACAACTGCGCTCGTCACCTTGAGACATAAGATGTTAAGTCTCATTTGCCCAGTAATTTCACTAGCTACGGCGCCCTTCAGACCGAAACACAGTAATGCTTACTTACGTTACTGCTTCACGGCAGAAATAGGCGCCGTTGTGGTACCCATAATCTAGCCGGCATCCTGTGCAAAGGAGCCTCCCACTGGTAATAATAATATATTTATCATCTGTGCCTATTGTGCTGAGGCATAAAATTTCCAACGTCATATTTGTGCTTTATAATAGATTGAGGGCCATATTTCACCGGGATACCAGAGCTGGTCACGCTACCAAATTGGTTGCGCAACCAAATGGACACCAGGTGAATAGCGGCGACTAGTAGCGCCACCATGGTGTCCTGGCCCCAACAAGTACATATTGCGTAGTAAGTAATACAGTGCCTACAGTATAACGAGAGTTTAACTCATATTCCCAACTCGTTTGCTTTTTTTTTGTCGTTTGCTTGTCGTTTGCGTTTGCTCGTTTTTAACTGAAGAAAGCTAAAATAATATAATGCAGTTAGAGTACTAATATGAAAAGTTTTTCCTAATTATTTTACAACAGGTGGAAGGTATTTAGAACAAGGCCGTAACGTACGTACGTAATCGAATCTTTTAAAGATACTTAAGTACCTACATACTGATTTTAGTATCAAAAACGATAATAATCTTATAGAATCTTATTGTGATTCACAATTATTGTGAATGACTACTGAATTATTGATTTGAGTAGGCATACATAGTTTGATGGTGTCGGAACATCCATATAAAAATGACTTGTCATATCAAAAAATGTACATGTCAATAATCCATTGCGCAAAACATTCCGATAATGCAAGATGACCTATTTTTTAATGAATTCTAATAACTTATATCTTTCGACTCCCATATTTTATATAAACATCTTATCAACTTATGTTTATAATTAATATAAACTTGTACTTATATGATGCTTCCTTAATTTTTAAATTACGTGGGTCCATTCTCGCCATCTTCCTTTGTTGACTAAATAAATCGAATAAAAATTGTTTGAATTTTAAATAGTTAAAATGTTCATTTAAGATTATAACGCAGAGTTAATCTTTTAATCGTAACACTAGTAACTTAAGATACATCCCCGTAACTTGAACCATCCACCATAACACGAATATTGAAGAGAATTTACAAACATTTTTCTTTGAGAGTGCCCCATGTAAGACTACTTTGACAAATTACCGTCCTCTGGATACCATTCGTGAAAAATATCCGATAAATTTACTCGAATATTTTTTTCGGGCGCAGTTTATAGGGATATCGAAATATCAGCACACAAGTGGACATGTCTGAAAGAGTTATATACTGATCAGTTACTGGGACGAAATATTTATGTTTTATTTTCAGATTTGATGCGGCTATGAATCTAAAATAATAAGAGTATTTTTTAACAAGGCGATATAAAATTAAAGAGCCAGTGCGTGAAATTATCAAAAATTAATTGTCATAAGCACTATTTTATACTCAAACATTAAAAAAAATCATCAAGAAAATCTTAAATCATATTTCGACTTTTATAATCAGAACATATCATAGAGTTTATTTAAGTGTAAATGCAACAGAACACAAAAAAACAGTTTAAGATATCTCATCTCATCACGGAAAGATAGAAGCCACTCACTGGAATTTAACAATAATTCACTTAGTAAATTATTGTTTCAGGCATATCTTACCTACAATCATAAAATTGACCAGATTACCAAGATCAAGCCTCCATTATGTTATATTCAGCTGTGTTTGATGTTTTATTTCTGGTAGACAAGAACACACAGAGTTCATCACATAAATTATTCCCATCCTCACGTCTAAGCTATAAAAGCCAGAACAATAACATATTTTTTGTATGCTTTTATATCCAGAACAATACAGCTATTAAAATAATTTAGTATAGAACTGTACATAAAAATCTGTAATATCAAGTTATGAGGAGAGTATATTATAAATAAATCAAGCTCATGGAGACAATTAAATAAAGATCTATTGAGGTGGAACGACTCGCCTTAAATTTCTTACAAGTTAGAGATAATGATCTCGTCCAGGTCATAGATTGTAATTTTTGAAGTGAAAACTTCTATAGCCGCGTTGAGCACTTTTTGGTAGAGAAAAATCTTATACATTCGCATCACCGACATGCTCCTGACTGGCGCACGCGATAAATAAATAATTAAAAAAATATACAAATATACAAAATATATGTAGGTATAGTAATGCACTTTTGGATGGGTGAAATCTCGTGAGTTCACTTCACCGAAATGCTTATAGCAGTATATCTGTAGCTATACAGCTGACGTATTGTTCAACACTAGTGCTGTATCTTATAAGTGAAATTGAATGGATTTAGTGAAAAGTTCAATGTGTATATACTGTGCACGGTTGAAAAAGTGATTTTGATTAATTAATATATATTGAAAATAAATTGAAATTAATAATGTAATTATTGTTTTGAAAACCATGCGATTACGAATTTTATTACTAAAAGTTCTAATTTTTCACTTCTATCCGCACTCTCTTATTCAACTGCCAATTTTTTTTCGTTTTCTCGATTATGATCATGATGCCACGTTTCATCTATAGTATAACTTGGATATAATGGAGCTAAGAAATGTTCAGCATCTTGTTGCAATTTAATTCCTAACCGTTCATGTATAATGGTATGCACACTACCAGTCGCACTCTTTGTTTCTTCGACTGTTGGTGGCTGGATGATCTTGTTACCGGCAGGTCTGCTTGATGTGTTTTTTATTATTATTATTTCCTTTAAAGTTAAAGTTATTATATATTTTATTTAATGAAATGCTCACATAATGCCTCTATTTATTTACGGTATGTGTGGATTGATGCATCTACTATACTCAATAACTCTTGTGTTTATAAGTATTAATTTACTTTTTTTTTCTGTTTTTGACTTACTCGTGTAGTAAGCCATTCAGTTTTTGTCACTTTGCATATATTGTAATTGAAATGATTTGTAAAACAATTAAAATGTAAATCTTGACTTAAAAGAGTGGCAATGAGTTTCTTGCTACTTCTACTCAATAGCTCAACCCTTTACGAAGTAGCGGTAAATTCAATAAGAAACAATGTTTTTATTTTTTTTTTGACATTCAGAAGTGTCACTTCCGTGACCTACATGAATAAAGTGTTTTTGAATTTGAATTTGACTAAAAATCATAATGTATCTCGACGATCTGCTACAACAGTTTTGAAATTTTTTTTTCCACTACATTTATCCGACTATCCGAGCGAGGGTTTGTTGATGTTCTTCGGATGCTTAAATTCGGCACCCTAACGTGCAATTATAGAATACGGTGGAACATTTGCACTTAAAGTGTATTGTATATCTTGATTAATTTGTTCAATCCTGAATTTTTCCAAACCTCTTAATAAACGCACGCAATTCAATTTCCAACAACACGCTCAGACAAATTAAAAACAAAAGATATTATAAGTATTTCTTTTTTTAATCTAATAAATACCACCTCCAGCTTTACCTGACAGTATTTACTCTTTTTGGTTTCAATGAATCTGTCTATCCCTGTGTGAGTAAAAAGAAAACATTATACGCAATAGGAAAAATAACAAAAGTGGAATGTCCATAATTTCTTCTATTACGCGTAGCAAATTTATTTATTTTAATTCATGTATTTGCATTGTTTGCAGGGCAAACTAAAAATTATATTTTTTACTCCTTCTAATTTGTTAGTATATTTACTTACAGTTTCACTTAAACTTTGTCGTGGAGTCAAGTTACAAAGAAGATAAAGATACTCGTTTACGATGTACCCTTAAACCTTTTAGTGTCGTGCTATGTTTAAAAATTAACTTGATTTTGGACATCTGCTCGTAATGTGACTTGTTCCCATATAAGAATCTGTATATGAAATTTGTATGTATCGATTAAGCAAAATGATAAGAGAAAGTTTATTCAAAACGGTCACTATAACCGTAAAATGAATCAGAATCAGAATATCTTTATTCAATAAAATCTCGAGGATCACATTGAATATCCATAATTATACTATTGCACTATATTATACAAAAACTAGTCATAGCTCTACATCGGTTTACAAGAACCTAAGGTATTGTCAAGCTGTCATTGCGAGATGGAGCGACATCTGGCCAGGCTATCTTGGAATTTATAAAATCATGTATTCTATAATAGGCTTGACTGGTCTCTAATAATAATATAAAGTTTAAAACTGTTATAATTTCTTTTTGTAGATCTGAAACTATCCCAAACTTTAAGACGAATATATTTTTAAGACAGAAATTAGGTTAGACTGTATTGGACAGCAGCAAAAGTTTGCAGTGAACATAAAAGCAAAATGCGAATTTTCCAAGTCTGTGACTTTAGAAAGCTAAAACATATTTTCCATGTTTCGCGACAGACTGAGGAAGAATACGACAGGAGTTAGGATATAATAATTGAGTAGGGAATGAATAGCGAGGTGGTTTGGTTATACTGAGAATCTATTCAGGTGAAAGAAGATTTACTAGAATAATAATTTATTGTAAAACTATGGGTGGAATTTTTGGGAAATATTGATGTCCATATATTCCACGATCCGATCAGGGATATATTGGTCCAGAGTAAGAGTATCCAGAAGAAAAGGGTTGGTTTGACAGACTTGAAGCAATTGAAAGATTTCGGTAAATCTATAATCTGTAGAGTATAATGTTATCTAATGAATTGTATCGAATCCCTTGTTTACCTTTAAAGCTTCGTTGTGTACAGCTAAGCTAAGCTAAGCTAAGGAAATAATAGAAACATTGTGATTTTTAACTTTAACGAACAATATTTTAAAAATTCTGGTATAATCGAAGCATTTCACAATGTTGCAACGAGTGGCTGTCATGCTTACATGTTCAATGCACAAAGCGTCGTGTTTGACGTATGACGCCGTGAAAGCAATGGTTACAACATTTTTATGTTTATATTATAGTACTAGCTGAACTGGTAAACGTTGTTTTGCCATATAAATTATATTTGTAAACCTTCCTTGAGCTTCAACGAATCTATTACAAAAGATTTCATTGAGATCGGTCGAATAGTTTAGGAGTTATTAGGGTTCATACAAACATACATTCTCTCTTATATATATAGATTGCAACCGAGTTATCATGTTACTTTAAATGGTTTGTATAACAGAGGTACGACGAAGCAAATTATATCCCAGATCCCAAAAAATGTTCAAAACAAAAGTATTGCGATAATCAAAAGAATTGTTAAAAAACGTTTGTGTGGTAAAGGTAAATAAATAACATATATGACATTCTTAATGATTCCACACATTGGGAATGGAGCGACTGCCCTCAGGCTATTAAATTATAAGTTCAATTGTACAATATTACTTTTTATACATATTTTTTGTTGCAAAAAAAAGCCCGCTGAGTTTGATCTTTCTCAGGTCTGAGGTATTCTCTTTGTAATGGGTGGTAGTTTTTGACTTTCAATAAGTGATGTCACATCCAATTTTGAATAAAAATATTTGAATTTGAATACCATTGTGCTTGTATTTAATGAGCTATTAGGGTTCCACCATATGATAAGTCAGCTGTAAATGCTTCCCTTAAACAACAGGAGACCTACAAGAATGAAAGAGCTTTTTCAGGAACCTTCATCATCAGCCCAATTCAGAAATGTGTATATTTTTATGGGCGTAATGGTATGAATATGATTATTTTTCAAAATCGCAATTTCAAGTAAGTTGCTGGTAAGTTCGAGGTTCCTAGAATCAACACCTACTACGGAGATAGAACTCTGAAAAAACGCCTACCTTATCTATTAAACAGCTTGCCTGAGGACATCCGACTAGAAACCAGTAAAAGAAAATTTAAAACTAAACTTAAAAAATATTTATTGTCAACACTGCCTTAAAATTAAAATTAGATTTTTATTTTATTTTTATCAATATTTGTTAATTACTTTTGTATAAAATCAATGTTCTAATATGCATTAATGTATTACAAGAGACTTGATCCTGCGGGACTATTCTGTATTATATTTCTGTAAATGATTAATAGTATAAATAAATAAATAATAAGGAACACCAAACATGGGGTGATGAGACTAAGACAGTAAGAACTGTAGCAATTCCCGGTGTGAAAAGAAGTTGAGACAAGAGAAAGAATATAATAGAAACATATTTATTTACCATAGGGTGTGACACTAATATAATAAATTACAACTTCACTTGGTAAACGTCATGAAGTTACATAAGTTCGTAAGGGGGCTATTACACAGGGAGAAGAACTGATAAGGAACTCCCAGACCATCTTTTTAATCATAAAACAAGTTACCCTACTTAATATAATATTATATAATTTTAGGTGGCAACCAGATAAATTCTTTGCATCATATAAGTAAGTAAGCCTTCTTAATAATCTGCAGACATCTACAGTTCCAGACCAATATGATCTGAGTGTCTCGTCGTCATCGTCAATACCTCATGTGCCCTCAATGCCCTTAAAGCACAAAAAATTTACATATTAAGACTTAGATAATTTATACGTTTAGATAGAGTCTCTTGCTGTTAGATAACCGATAAATCAGGCCAGGTTTAATACTTAAGTGTGTATGACAAGTTACATCTTACACTCGCGATTTGTATGATTCTATGTGTGAGTGTGTGGCATTGCTCAAAATAAACTCTAAACTAATTTTTTTTGAGGTTTTCACAGCTGTCATAGTCTATCTAACCGTACATGAGTATTAATGATCTAAGGATTAAAACTACATCCAAATATAAGCTTCGTTCTTTCAATAATTTAACGCTACCATTCATGTCTACTTTTTTTTGGTCCTTATTATTAATGTGGCAATGGGAAAAGCCAACCCTTAATTATTACTAGGTTCTTTTCACTTCACTTTATGATATCCACATTATAAATTTTCGTCTTATATTAAAAGCGTACATGAGACATTAATTATCTTTTAAAAATTTCGTAATACTTTTGATGTCATTTTTATATAGTGATTAATATATAACGGGGGAAAACGTGTAAGTGTTTCCTCAACCTATAGAAAGTGGAAAAAGCGCCTATGAAGGGTTTCGTAGCAGAAAGCTACATAATATAAAAGTTCTTCAATAATAATAATAATTATATTGGAGTTGATTAAATGAAATATAAATTGCAGTTTACACATTATGACGTATTTAAAAAAAACTACACGTATCTGTTTGATGAATAAAAATGTTTGAGTTTCAGTTCTAAATATAATTCATTTATATAATTAGTAATAGTATATTAATAAGTTCTCTTCCCCCAAAATTTATTGTTTTTTTTTTTTTCTATTTTTGTATAAAAATCTTAATGCGGCTTACAGAATACATCAACTTACCAAGGTTCAACAGTATAGTTCTTATAGTTTCGGAAAAAGTGGCTGTGACATATGGACGGACAGACAGACACACATGACGAATCCGTAAGGGTTCCGTTTTTTGCCATTTGGCTACGCAACCCTAAAAACCAGCTGCCTAGTGCCTATGAACATCTGCACTAGACCAGAGATACTGACTAGAGAGACACTATACTAGAGATCAAGAGTTACAGCCTTTGAAATGGACATATTAAGAAACTGTACCAGTATTCTCATGCAATGTATGGTTCATATCATATTTGTGTGTATTATATACACTAACACCAACGCCAAATCATCAAACAAGGACATTCGCTGATAAGAATCGTGCCTGTATCCAATCAATATTTGCTGGTCCAGTATAAAGTAATATTCGAGTGACGATGAAATATTGCTGATATTCCGACATGATGAGATTCTGCGCTCCCAGAGGTACGAAACATGGATGCCCCGCTTCGATCACTTGAATTTTATATTAGTTTTATGGAATTCCGAATTGGATAAAGAAGTGAAATATCCAATGTTTTCAATATTTTTGTAGTATAGCTTGAGTTCAGAAATTTGAAACAGAGACGATTGACTTAGAATGTGTTTTGTTTACACTCTTGAAACCGTTAATATGCTAAATGAAATATAATTAAAGTTACAGTTACTTTATTTTATTTATCTTTACTAAAAATATGGAAGGTTTAAATTTACAATATTTCTTTGTTCATTTTATTTATGATGAAATTATTAACTATATAAAATGAAGTGAAACACTCACTCACACATACATATTGTAATGTGCATACATTAAATTGCTAAAATTTCAGTTGTTCGATAATACAATTACGCACAGACCATATTTACGCATTGGTTTACAACCGCCGTTCCATTCTAAATCACATTATACTTCCTGGTGGTCTATCTGAGGTGCCTTCTCATTAAGATTTCGATCAATGAACCAAACCATTACCAAAACTATGCCACATCCATTATTCTCAAGCGGTGTCAAAGTATCGAAGTTGCTCTCACAGCAAACATAATGGTCAAAATGTCGCTTCGTCTTTATCACAACGCAACAGGGTTTTCATTCCTGTGTTCACAAATATTATTTTGCCAAATAGAAGCTTGATATGGACAGTGACGAGTTAAATAGTTAGCTTAATAATCCCGAAACAAGTTGAAATCTGTTCATGTTCTTGCTTCTCACAAATTCACTAATTTATCGAGCTTCATCAACTTGAAACGGACAAACAAGAGGGAAGAAAGATACAATAAGTTACATAAAAATATGAAGACCAAATGAAGATTAAACTATTTCAAGGGAAACTATTTCTGCAGGTCACAGCTGAGCAGATGACATAAAAAAATGAAGATAGCAAGGGATAGAAATTGCTGGAAGAAATAAAAGAGTATTCCCAACTTAGGCGCTGTAGTAATTATGGCTATTGTAAACTTGAATGACTCCACTTTTCTAACTTCTTGGGCCGATTGGACAAATAATGTTAAATCCAGATTTTATTTATAATATTTATAAATTTAAAATATAAACATTTCATGTCACGTTGTTTGTCCGCAATGAACTCCTAAACTACTGAACCTTTAATAATCAAATTTTGCAGACTGTGTGCAGTTTAATCCTAGTTCAGATTTATGGTAGTTTTTATTTTGATTCATGACCGTTAATATTTTTTATTTCAAATTTTATTTCCGTATGATTATTGAATAAGATGTATTTTTGGTACATAGTTTTACAGTTAATAATTAAACTTCTTACAAATTTCGAATATAAAACAAAAAAAAAATTGATATAAATTTTGTTTTTGACACCGGTCACGAGCTAGTAGTATATAAAACTGTTCAAATGGATTAAAAGATCTATCTTAGATCGCCAATCTATGATTGTGTTTGGTTAAGGATATTGGCCGCTAGCGCTATTTGTACAGTTATTATTTGTTCATTTATTTTAAATCTTCAATAGGCATTTCTTCTTTTTTTTCGCTCCTTCTCATAACCAAGACAGCAATAGTCGCAAATATGACGGTCAGAGTGAGTCTTACATCATTTTGCCGTTCAGTGTCGAGACGCTTGGCGCGTGCGACCCAGAGGCGCGGACAATGTACAAAGTACTATCTTCTCTCCTCAATAGGACTACTGGAAGGACTAACCCAAGTGCTGACAGCTATTTTGGTCCTCGGATCAGCCAAGCTATCCAACATTTTCCACGTCGCAACATTCATTCATGTTACAACGCTGCACGTATTCTTGGTACACTGCACCGTAATGAGTGTTTTAATTTAATGTAACCATCGGTAGTAGGTATTGTAAACATAATTAAAAGATTTGTTTTGTTTGAATAAATATGTAAATTTATATGCTTACTTAGTCTGGCCATAATACTGTTACAATTAAAAATAAACAAAATATTATATTTGAATTTAGAATCTGTCATTAAAATATGATTGTTCATTGAGTTTTCTTATTTTGGCGGCGAAAGATTATACCATATTCTGCGATATTAAAATGGAGTGGGGCGATAAAGAGAACCGAATCGCTGCGATTGTATTACACAAAGTATGTATGGAGCCAAATGAAATTTTAAAAACTCTCCATACGCTTGGTTTTAATAAAATGTTTGTGTACCGGGCTATTAATAAGTACAATGAGACCTCCTGTTTGTGACAGAAAAAGATCTAGCCATCCACATAGTGTTTGGACGAAAAATATGGTCAAAGCATACGGGAAAAAATTCGAAGAAGTCCTGTCGGACAGCAAAAGATTTTATCTCAGGAGATGAAGATAGTACCTAGAACCATGTCGCGTATTTTAAAAGATGAGTAAGGACTTGCAGCCTATAAGCGACGTACTGGTCATTTCTTAACTGATAATTTAAAAAAGGATAGGGTGGTAAAATCGAAACAACTACTGAAGTGGTATGCAAATGAAGGCTACAGAAAAATTTTGTTTACGGATAAGAAAATTTTTACAATCGAGCAACATTTTGACAAAAAAAAATTACCGTATTTATGTTCAAAGCTCTAAGGAAGCTTCCCAATTAGTCGACAGATTGCAATGTGGGCACTATCCGACTTCAGTGATGGTTTTGTGGGGTATTAGCTATAAAAGACTGACTGAGCCATACTTTTGTGAAAAGGTATCAAAAGAAAACATCGACACAAGTGTATCAACTATCAAGTTACCATTCTTGAGAAGGCAGTGAAGCCCCTAAACAACACGATGTTCAATAACCAAGAATAGTCCTTCCAGCAGGCCGGCGCCGGGTCAAAAAGCTCGGTCTACGCAGACTTGATTGGAAACGAACGTTTTGGACTTCTGAAGAGCTGAAGACTGGACATCGTCTAGTCCCGATGTTAATCCCGTAATGATTTATGGTCAGTTTTGGAGAGTGCGACTTGCTCTAAACGCCATGATAATTTGGAGTTCCTAAAACAATCCGTACGATTTTCCCATGGAAAGAGTACGTACTTCTATTGACAACTGGCGTCAACATTTAAATAAAATAAAATAATAAAAAGGACTCTATTGCAGCCAATGCACTTAAAATTAGCTTTTCTTAACTTTAAACTAACACACTGTAAAAGTCATGAATGTTATTTTCAATAGATTTTTTACCTTTGTATTTATGGCACGACATATGGCAAACTAGGTAACTACTAACTACTACTAACTAACTGGCTAAACTACTAACTATCTACAAATTTTGAAATGAAAATGAAACGGCTCATTTCGATTATTTAATTCCGATGTTTCCACGAAGAGGGACATTAGAGACGAAACAGATGAGCCAACTGAAGCTTAAAAAAAAATCTATATATTTTCTGAAAATATGTTTTCGGGCTTGAATTGATATCAAACTAACCAATATCATTTGTTGGCAATTTCCCTAACTAACTAAAATAGCCCCATTTGGATTAAATTTACCTAAAACTAGCTCGGAAAGCAGATGTAATTAATTAGGTTACTAATTAGTAAGTATTTCACAGTTGAGTCACTTTCGTCGCTTTACTATTTAAAGCAACGGCGCACGAAGTAAATATTATACTAATATTATATGGTTAGCTTGAATTATTTGCGCAAACACTGGTTCTGTTTCTCTATTCATTTTGAAAACGTACGATATATTTTTAATAAATGCTTTTTCTTTAAATTTTCTCAAAATTGGACGTAGTTCCTGAAAAACTTTCCAAGCCACATGCATCACATTTTAAGGAATTCGTGTTTAAAGTTTAATAAATATTAGTGTATTCCATACATGTGGGTTGGGCTACTAAGTCATGATGTCATTTAAAGCGTGACAGAATCATGTGACCAGTTTAGTTTTCTTAACTCAATATCGACATGATTGTGTTTTGGAAAGCTTTTCTGGATATACGTTCAACTCCTTTAGTTATGCTACTACCGCTTTGAAAACAAATAGCGGTCTGAGAGAGAAGAAGCGGCGCATGTAACTCTCCCAACATTCTTTATGCGCCTTTTAATTCTTTTTAATTGATCAGCCTCATATTTCTTTGATAAAATGTTGATGAATTAAGACTTGGATTTAGATTTTTGGATATGGTGCGATCGCTACCCGGCAGGTTCGTTTAACAATAACAAATTTGTACCCGCATCATGTTCACATCAGGCATTCTACAAGCGCGTATTAGATTATTGAGCGTATTAGGCTTTTACGTAATTATTTAATAATAATAAAGTCGTAAATAGCTCTGAATAAATATATATAAAATATGCTTAGACATCTTAATTGTTTTAGTATTGGAAGATACTAAATTGTTAGTCTACACTCTTGAAAGATATTAAATTGTACTCTTGGAAGATACTAAATTGATATTCTACACTCTTGGAAGATATTAAATTGTTAGTCTACACTCTTGAAAGATACTAAATTGTTATTCTACACTCTTGGAAGATACTAAATTGTTAGTATACAGTATTGGAACATACTAAATTGTTATTCTACACTCTTGGAAGACATAAAATTATTATTCTACACTCTTGGATGATACTAAATTGTTATTCTACACTCTTGGAAGGTATTAAATTGTTAGTCTACACTCTTGAAAGATACTAAATTGTTAGTCTACACTCTTGGAAGATACTAAATTGATATTCTGCACTCTTGGAAGATATTAAATTGTTAGTCTACACTCTTGAAAGATACTGAATTGTTATTCTACACTCTTGGAAGATACTAAATTGTTAGCATACAGTATTGGAAGATACTAAATTGTTATTCTACACTCTTGGAAGATATTAAATTGTTAGTCTACACTCTTGAAAGATACTAAATTGTTATTCTACACTCTTGGAAGATACTAAATTGTTAGCATACAGTATTGGAAGATACTAAATTGTTATTCTACACTCTTGGAAGATATAAAATTATTATTCTACACTCTTGGATGATACTAAATTGTTATTCTACAGTCTTGAAAGATATTAAATTGTAAGTCTACACTCTTGAAAGATACTAAATTGTTATTCTACCCTCTTGGAATATACTAAATTGTTAGTCTACAATATTGGAAGATACTAAATTGTTAGTTTAAACTCTTGGGAGATACTTAATTGTTAGTTTACACTCTTGAAAGATACTAAATTGTTATTCTACACTCTTGGAAGATACTAAATTGTTAGTATACAGTATTGGAAGATACTAAATTGTTATTCTACACTCTTGGAAAATATAAAATTATTATTCTACACTCTTGGAAGATACTAAATTGTTATTCTACAGTATTGGAAGATACTAAATTGTAAGTCTACAGTATTGGAAGATACTAAATTGTTAGTCTACACTCTTGGAAGATACTAAATTATTATTCTACACTCTTGGAAGATACTAAATTGTTAGTCTACAGTATTGGAAGATACTAAATTGTTATTCTACACACTTGAAAGATACTAAATTGTTATTCTACACTCTTGGAAGATACTTAATTGTAAGTCTACAGTATTGGAAGATACTAAATTGTTAGTCTACACTCTTGGAAGATACTTAATTGTAAGTCTACACTCTTGGAAGCTACTAAATTGTTAGTCTACACTCTTGGAAGATACTAAATTGTTAGTGTGTCTTGGAAGATACTAGCAGGAACGCCCAGGTTAAAGGTTACACAAGGAAAGATTTTTTAGCAATTTGGTAACAAATTTTGAATTCCCAGTTTGTTGAAGTATTGACCTGCTGTTACACGACGACGAATCCAACGATTATTAAATAAAAGAATATATCTATATATTATACGAAATCGTTCAGATTGCTTCTTATAAGAGAATTTCCTCCGATTATTCAGACTATTTCTTACGCGTGAACAAGCGTGTCGTATGAGGTCCAAGTTACTTACTTTGTATTTTTAAGTTAAGTTAGCTTTACCCTCAGATAATTAATACGTCTAGAAAGAGTCTTTTGCTGCTAAACAACCGATGAAAACAGGCCACGCTTATTACTGTAGTGTGCGTGACAAACTACGTCTTACACTCGCGATTTATATTTCACTTTATGTTAGTGTGAGTGCATTGCTTAAAATAAAGGTTAACTGTCAACCTTATTTTTCATCTACGTTTTCACAGCTGTGTAGTATTAATGGTCTAAGAGTAGAACGGTCAGTATTCAAGAAATAAACTTAACTTGATAAATGAAAGTTATTCTATGTTTTGTATGAGGATTCTACCTTTTTTTACGAAAATAAAGACGAGACGAGCAGGACGTTCAGCTGATAGTAATTGATACGCCCTACCCATTACAATGCAGTGAAGCTCAGGATTCTTGAAAAACCCCAAAAATTCTGAGCGGCACTACGATTGCGCACGTCACCTTGAGACGTAAGATGTTAAGTCTCATTTGCCCAGTCATTTCACTGTAATAATAATAATCTGTTAGAATTTTCGATGAATAATAACTAAATCTCAATATGTACATAATATTTGCACGTGTAATGAAACGAGATTCAAAATTAATACCTCTAAGCCTATTTAATTGATTCATGAAACAGTGGCAAATTCATTTATGTCTGATAATTAATAATTTTACATAATGTCGAACCGAGGGTACGTTGCGATATCATTAAATCTATTCTTTATGTAGGATATCGTTAATGAGACCATCAACTATTGAATTGGATTTTGTTATTTTTTAATGGGGCCATAAGCGAAAGTATATACACATACACTTTCTTACATAAATACAATATATGTAAGAAAAAACATTACTAACTTTGACTGATTTGAATTCATTCAATTCAATAAACTAGGACTCCCATCCACCCATCTATTTCAACCGGAAGACGTCCACTGCTGGACAAAGGCCTCCCCCACTGACCGCTATGACGATCGGTCCTGCGCTGCCCTCATCCAAACTACTCCGGCGATCTTGACCAGATCGTCGGTCCATCTTGTGGGAGGCCTTTCGATTCGAAGAGTTTACTGCCCCAACTTCCATCTGTCCGTCGAGCTATGTGCCCTGCCCACTGCCACTTCAGTTTCGCAACCATGTGGGCAATGTCGTTGACTTTGGTTCTCTTACGGATCTCCTTCTATACTCTATACTAGGACTCACTGAGCAAAGTAGATGCAATGACTGCAATTTCACTGGCTCTGCGCAAGCCACGTTAAATTATATAGCTGTTTTAAGAAGGCTTGGAAATCTTGTTATGATTTAAATTTTAAGAGATGGGGTGGAAGTTTCTTAGAACTTCTTCTCTTCATGTCAAAGCCCCTTAACGAACTAATGTAGCATCATGACGTTTATCAACATGTTATGTTTCATTTATTTCATAAAGTAAGACCAACAGCGTACAATAGTTTTAAATAAAACCTAATAATGACAAAAAGCCAACTAAAGGTCTTCACGGATAGCAAGTTCCCAATATACTATATACAATATAGATCTATAAGATAGAGATAAATTACTACCTTCTACTGTCAGTAATTGGCTGTCAATAATCTGAAGCTGTCCCAATATACCCGATAAGTCATTCTTATCGCCTTATATTGGGACTTTATATCGCTGGTAAGCTATACTTCGATAAGTTTATTGGGACAGAAAAGTCAACGATAGTTAAGATTTTGATTCTGAATATTGGGAACGGCCATTAGAATAGTTACGAACACGTGATAGATATACTTATATCATAATTACATACTTATGCTCTAACAATTCAATGGAAGAATTGTAAGAGCATAAGTAAGAAAATCAGAATAGATCTAAGTCTACTCTCTCGCCATAAGTAGGAATTTTGCCTGTATTTGGATTTAACTAATGGTGAATGTATAAGAGGATTGAAACGCAAAAGACTAACAGGGGTATTAAATTTTATCAAAGTTAATAGCTCGGGACAGTCAATTAAATTGGAAGAAATTTTCAAGAGGAACGATAAAATATCTGCTATTCCTCTTCTAATGGAAGTGGTATATGAAATCGTTTGCAAAGATTATAATAGTTTTCTGATTCAAAAGAAATTTGAGTCGAAAACATAAATACTTAATAAATTTTAATTGTATCCTCTTAATTCGTCTAATATATGTGTTTTATCGTGGGTTCCACACGGGGGAAGCATATTCGAGTATACTGCGTACGAATGTGCAGTAAAGAATTTTAAATGTTTTGATTTTTTTGAACGAAGCACGTGTGCGTTGTACAAATCCCAGAGCGCTTCAAGACTTTCAAACCACAACAATGCTAAAGAAGTTTTGACTTCAATTAGAGGTAAGGTTCAATAAAGGGTCCTCGAATGGCGACCACGTACCGGTAGACGCAGTGTTGGTAGGCCCCCCACAAGATGGACCGACGATCTGGTCAAGATCGCCGGAATACATTGGATGAGGGCAACGCAGGACTGATCTTCGTGGAAATCTTTGGGGGAGGCCTTTGACCAGCAGTGGACGTCTTCCGGCTGATGATGAAAAGATAAAGGAAAATTCGTGACGAGAACTTAATTCAATTCCAGAAAAAAAATGATTGGATTTTTCGGAGGAGCATACCTTGAAGATGAATAAATCTGAATGAATGTCTAACATTTTATGTTTTATTAGCTGACCCAACAAACATTGTATTGCCATAAAAATATTTAAAATTTTGCAACCCTATTGCGGTCTGTGGATGGAACAGAATAATATAAAAATATATCAGTCTGTTCCATATAAAAATAGGTGTTGATCTAAGAAGAGTGTTAATTTTAATTTGTAAATATTTTTAATGCTGAATCCTAATAAAATAAAAAAAATTGTCAAAAAAATATATTTAGGGGTTGATGACCCTTATCATTTAGTGGTATCAAAAATAGATGTTGGCCGATTCTCATGGTAGGTCACCCGACAAACACAAATTTTCAAACAAATTGGTTTAGCCGTTTCGAAGAAGTTTGGTAACAAATAGCGGTACACGAGAACTTTATATATAAGAAGGATATTTTCCCGATACTTTTTTGCCGGACTAAAATCTTAAAAATCATGAAGGCTGTATGTAACATAAATCACAAAACGCTGATCGCTTATGATCTGTAACAAAATACTGGCTTGAAGACAAATGCCATTTTCTAAGAACTCTGACAAAGATCTCATGATTCCTATCCAGATATATTAGGCCCAATATCCGAAGCCTCCTTCATAGCGGTACTCATAAAGCGTTATTAAAAATGTAAAGTATCCAGTGTCGTTTAATAAACCCGTGATCTTATTAACACAGATTGAACTCTTAAGAGGAAAGTCGCCCAAATTTTACGACCCATTTACATTTTTCCGTACTAGAGTTATAATCTGTAGATAAATCAAATATGAATTTTAATGATGTTGTCGTATTTAGATAAGTATTTTAGAAGCGGTTTTTTTGACGTGAACATTGCTATTAATGCGCTGCGAAATTTATTACGTGAGTTTGAATGAGACTGTGCTGTCACGGTCGGCTATGTAACGTTCATTCGGATAATGTGGGCTCGAGTTGAGTAACGGAACATGATCAGTCAGACCACAGATAGAAATTTATTGTACACATTATAACTTTATCAATATAAATACGTCGTTCATTTTCCCTCTTACAATATCAGATATTCGACCAATACTTGATATGCGATATATTTGAATTGTGTCACTTTATGCTTTTATGGTTATTATGGTGATTTTGATACGCGACCGCAATTGCCCGTGAACATGATGCCTGTAGAGTCAAACGAAACATTGGTATTGTAAATAATGTTAGTGAAACCTAAACAAATATGCTTAAATTTCATTTGTATTCATTTTAATTGGCAAGAAACGGGAGTATCAGAAGGTGTAATATGAAAACTATTCAATATTATTTTAAGTTAATATCTTTTCTGTTAAGTTTTTTTTGTGTACTTCCGGGATGCCCACCCGCATGGATAAAGTTAGAAGTTAAACGCATCCTCCACCGAAGAATCATCTTACAGTTTCGGCAGGTCACCTTCAACTCTTCAGGATACCTAGTGTAGAAAAACACGTGTCAAATTGGTTTCAGCTGGCTTTTTTTTAGGTTAAGATATTTATTCTCATAAAGAATTATTACAATTCACTTACATGAGAACTTAAAATCTAATTAAGTTATACTTAATATTCGCATTGGCAGATAAATGTATCAAACAAGATGGTAAATACACAATAATATATGAGTAAGTGTTGATTTTAATTTTAATTTTGTAGATTTCTGTCAATGCATAGGCCGGAGATGTAATTTGTGCCAAGGATAAAGTACTTCCATAACACTTGTAAGTTAAGAAACAAAATGGATAGTTTTTATTGGAGTTTAGTCCTTAAGAATCGATTTTCATATAAGGTGCCCGGTATGAGAAAGATATGGAGAGTAAAACCGACTCAACAAATGGCATAGTAACGTTTTTGGTGCGCTTCATTTCTCGCACACCTTTCAGTTTCTTGTATTTTGAAGCTTTATTATATTATTGAAATTGATTTTTTATTATACTTTCATAAAGTTAAGTGAAAATTCTATAAATTATGGAAGAAAGTGGTTTAATAATAGTCCCGGAAAATCTGATAAGCACATGGCTACTGGAACTCTTGCAGTGTTACAAAAACATTTTACAGTGAGAACACCACCTTAAAGTTTTCGCATATACATACATATATCGCAATAAACATATATCATTATAAAGGTGCATTTTTTATATAAGTATTACACTCGTACAGAAAACCAGCTAACGCTGGTTTGGACTTAACAGTCCAGATGCCTAGCGTCGACATGAATCTCATAGGTTTGTGTCAAGAACCATCCATACCTCCACCACTATATGACAGCGGTCCTTAGAGATTATACCCTGAGACTGAGAGAGTGGTACCTTCATATATAGATATATCCGAATCCGTATTATGTTGAGGGGACAGTACCGCTTATTCTCGTAAATATAGTTCACAAATGATGTCAAAAAAGATGTTCTAACAGAATAAAGAAATAAGTATTAGTAACATGACTAAATAACAGACGATATACTGATAATAATAATATGGACACAGCCTAACAGACATTGACACAATTATGCACGGCGAGTAAACTGGTGTATATTAAGCCTAATGCCAAGTGATTGGTTCAGTAATTGCTTATCGAGATCTCGCTTAATCAAATCGTTCGGCCTGGGTGTAATCTAGATGAAGGTGTAACTAGTAAGTTACATATAAGTGTACTGCGTATATACCTATTTCAGTTCTGTTACAAATAAAAATGCATAATTTTTTTAATTAAAATTATATTTCTTTAGGCGCGTTATGAAAGTGGAATTTTATGATGCACGCGCATCACTGTTACACGAAAGTAACAGAGTGAAGTTTTTTTTTTTTTCTTCTTTTGGCAATAGCGTTTACTTTTTGCCAATAACGTAAATTAAAAGATTGGGAAACTAAGTTAAAAAGAGTGAAGTTGGTTCCTAAAATTTACTGACGTTTGCGACATTCGTTTTTTTTTGGTTTCTTCGACCATTATTAGGATAGGCAAAGGGTTCATGCCCGTACAGCCGTATTCGTATTTAATATTTAACTATCAAAGCCATCGTTGCAAGACTTTTACAATATTGTTCTTTCTAAAAACGTAGATAGCACGAGGAATAAATAATTTTAAGGATTAAGCTTTGTGAGGCCAAAGAAGTATACTTTTTTTTTATTTCATTTATTCAAGTAGCCATTACAAATTTCATAATATGTACAATATGCCAATCTTTGTAAGTAGTTTGTCGACAGTAGCTCTCATGAAACAATAATGCTACTTACAATATAACTAAATGATACAGTATTAAACCGAAAACAACTATTAAACCTAATGTTGCAGTATTAAACTTATTTGACAAATGCAAAAGAATACGGCATAAAAAAGTAAAAATGGTAATGGATCATATTAAATCCATTTCATACATTTCATGGGCAAAGTGACAGTTAAGATAATTTCGTAAGAATGCGTTTAAAATGATTTGTAGTGGAAGCATTTTTTAACAAATCTTGTAGCAGTTAATTTATGACAGTGGGCACTAGCCAGAGTTTTTCTTTTTTTCCGTAGTAGTTTTTTAATTATTTTGGGGATGTCTAATTTGTCTTTCTTTGACAGACGAATTGAGTATGTGTTTAATTTCTATTTCATAATCATTGTCTTGTTAGTGTTCAGTCATTATCACTAATTTAACTTTTTTTCCAATTGGTAGATTTTTGCGTTGTAGGTATATTGTATTTCTTTAAGTGATCACCTTTGGCTTCCGTCTGGTAATAAATACTATATTATAGAATAGAATATTCGGCAAAGTCGAGTTAGTAAGTATTTTGTGGGTCGAGATATATGATTTTACAACAAGATCCCAGAAAATTGAAGTATAGGGTATTTTCTATTATGAACTATGAAATTTGGTAAGTGATTCCGTCTTTTAATGCGAGTATAGAGGAAATTCTAAGAACTATACATTAGTTAGTCATAAAAAACAGGGTTTAAGCAAGAAACAGCAGTCCAAATTTAAAATTAAGTTAACCATATCATGTTGGGTATTGTGTGAAAGTACTTCATTGGCACAAGAATAAACAGATGTGTAATTATTTTGATGATTTATAGTGTTCTATCTATGGAGAATGAAATAAAATCTTTTCCCTTGTTTATAAGTATAGTTCAGTATCACAACATAATAAAGAACCCTCGGTGGACAAATCCTACTCAATTCTACTTTAATTTTTTTCAGCTGTCATCTAATCTATCTGCCATCGTAATATAATCTAGAATATGATCTATCCGTTAGACACGCTGCGACTCGTGTATAAATATAAGCAATGTCTAAATATTTTTGCACGCTAAACAACAGAAAGTCACACACACAGATTTATAAAAGAACTTTTTAAAAACAAGTGTTCAACATCTCTTAATATAGTTTATCGTTTTTGTAATAACACAGTAAATGTTTATTAAGTCAATAGTATTTCCACCTAGATTCTATTCAGACGTAGTGTTAACAAGATTTCTAAGATTAACGAACGCAATTTGAGTGAGAAATTCAAATCGAAAAAGTACAGCGCAGTGTTTAGCAATCGTAAAGCTAACGTCGAGCTTTGCATGCCTTTGATATAAACCGGAGCTATTTCAGCCAGCATTCGACTTCTCAAGCATTTTTCACGGCAAGATTTAAGTGAATTACGCTTTAAATTACCCCGACTTGGTTCAGATTTAAATAGTGTAAAATGTAAAATATGTAATGCCCTGCTTATCAGGAATATAGTCTCTCAAAGAAAAAAAAATATAGAAATAGAAATAGAAACACTTTATTAACAGTAAAACACACACCTTCAATTTACAGTATAAATCTTAAAGTAATAAAAAATTAAATTAAATGGAACAAAAATTATTAAAATATAAACAAAAACAAAATATTAAATAACTTTGTTGCGCGTGATTCGCTGCTAAAAGGAGCTGACTCAGTATATTGTTGGTCAGTGCAGAAGACACCAACACAACACTGGTTTTCAGCAGCCCCTCGTGACATTTGGAGTAAACAGCTGTTGTAGTTTTTCCATTGAAATTTTGTACATGTTGTCAATTTATAGAGTTATAAAATAGAATTATAATAATATATGACTGTTCATTGTCAATACATTTATGAAAATGTAATATACATTCACAAAAATCATCACCTTTTTGCTCTTAATGGTGATTTTCATTATTATATATATGAGACTTGACATCTTGTCTCAAGGTGACGAGCGCAGTTGTGGTAGCGCCGCTCAGAATTTTGGGTTCTTAAAGAATCCTGAGCGGCACTGCATTGTGGTGGGCAAGACGTATCAATTACTTATCGTCATCTTTTTCCTCTTAATAGTGATTTTCAGTATTATAACACTAGAAATATGGGATTGCTTGTAACTAATTCTAGTAGGCTTCATAAGATACACAAAAGCTTTAAGGGTAAATGTATATACACATTTTTATAATAAAGTCTCAGCCACTGTTCAGGCATAATCTATAAATAAATTTTAATGTTTTATTAAAAAATGGCTCTGTCGTAAATCCTACTAGTCCACAGCTGAATATCTAAGTGATCGGACATCCTGGCACTAGATTATGATTATTTTATAGCAATAGCAATGACAGAACAATATTGTATATTTCTATTAAAAAGAGCGCAAAAAAAGAATGCTGGGAGAGTTTCTTGCGCCGCTTCTTCGCTCTCAGAGTGCCATTTGTTTCCGAAACGGTAATAGTACCTAGTATATTAGAAATGACATCAAAAAGAATTCTAAAGGAATCAAATTTTGAGAAAATAAATGCCTTTTTTTATATAAACAAATTTTTAAGAAAAGCGCTTATACGGACGTTCAGGCCGCGCGGGCTCTCTAACCGAGTTTATCGTTATATTTTTAAAGTGAAAAAACATAAAACCTTGATCAATAGTTGTATACCTAATTCTTTGCTCGTGCCTGTAACTGTTTTTATAACGTCGACATGTATTTCAAACAAAACATTTATATGCCGATTGCTCTGCAAATATCGAGAATATGGTAATCCAATACAAATAGACGACAGTGAAAATATCTTGCTGAACCAGACAGGGAGTTAGGTTTACCAATATTGTAATAAACTCATTTTGAATTAATATATAAAATTTAGATAAATGAATGTCTGTTATTTTTTGTATATACATATTGTATCCCCTAAATTTCATTAAGATCAGTTCAAGAAAAATTTCCCTCTCGACCCTCCTCTCCATTACAAAAATTTTCGAGTTAAGGCAAAAATATAATAAAGCACGGGTAATAATCCTAGATATAAAAATGTGTGTATCTGAAGTGTCGTTTAAGTTTGCAATAGCAAACCATAAAACGTTTAAACAAGCGTTAAAAATCTTGAAATATGCCATGTCAAGTGTAGGAGTTGGAAATAGGTCAGGTTGACCATTCGGCACCATTCGTCTTGTAGAATGTATGTGACAGAGCCGGTCGGTCTCCATGTTCCGATAATCTAATAAATTAACTTTGTTTTCTCGGGATATTGTGGACAGTAATATTGTGCTGAAATACTGACTCTTGTGAGTGAGGGTCGCTGTAATCGTACTAAAACAAACAAATTACTGAACGTTATACAAGTAAAAGCGATAAATTAAAAAACAGAATTTCAAAATTTACAAGATTGAGAGAGATTGAGAAGATAAAAACTGTTTTCTAGTTTTTAGTTGTGTACCACATTGATCATTCACAACTAAATTATCTATTACAAAACGAAGAAACGAGATATATCAAAATCGATTGTATGTATGTAGTTCTTAGGGAATAGGACAAAAGAGCTTCAGACAAAGAGACATACTGATTTGTCCCGACCATCAATATTTATCATAAAAATCTTACTTGGATTCCCTTTTACATTCCACTACTTCAATGGAATTAGATTTGTGATGTGGAATGCTGGTAAGTGGCTGTCAATGAAGTAGGTTTACGACTCGGCAAAAAAACTCAGTTATTTTGCAACTGCTGCAATTACAGTCATGTTTGCTTTACTGTAAATAAATCCGCTAGTGTTCTACGCGGTCATTGTGAATTCAGACATAAATTATAAGTACATTGTAGAATAAATATTGTACATTTAGTAAATTAAGTTACTTGCAGTGAGTGTAAGAAAAAGATGAAATAAAGAATTATTATTAATATACAGATCAACACCAGAGCTGAGGAATAACAAGAACATTGCCGACCTTATAAAGCGTCGAATAAACATACAAATGCATTCTAAGACCTAAAACACTTTGGTACGTGGCTTGCAGATGGAACCGGGAACTGTGTGTTGAAACTTAATTTAATAGGCCACAGATGCTTTTATATGTATCAAAAATTAATGTATATATTTATTTATTTATTAAGGCTTACTAACTAGCCCCCTTATTCATAATGGTCAGCTTACTTTAAACAGCCGCTTAGGAGTGTTTTTTCTCATTCTGATTCATTAGGTCAATAGAAGAAGACAGAGTGAGAATTAGCAATGCTTTAATTTAGCAGACTATTATGAATAAGGGGGTAGATACATAATTTTACATATACGAATAAGATAAACATTAATAAGTGTTACTATTTATATATCTAAATAAAACGTATGCACGTCGTTACTAAACTAAAAAACTAATCCTAAAAACAAATTTGAAAAATAACAATAATGAATTTACTACTAATACTAATTACATAGTTACTAATCTATATTTAAGCCTTTGAATGACAAGGACACCTGTTTTTTTATAAAAGTTAATATTTGAATTTGATATTGAACGGTTTATCAAAACCATATTTACAAATTTTTAGTCCTCAACGCATTTAAATATATAAAAGGTTTTTTAAATATTGATACCCGCATATTACTGTAAACTTTCTCCGAAGGAAACAACGTTGTTGTTTATTAAAAAAAAACATGAAACGACCAAGCAGTACTCATCTTGAAAATTTAGTTTAGAATAAACCTCATTTGGCCCCTAACCGAAGGAAGAAGTTTAATTTTGCGAAACACATTTAAACTTATTAGCAATTATAATGAGAGTAATCGGAAGTTCCCTCGATCAATTCTCCCAAATACCCTGGATTAAATTGATGAGCTTTGTTGAGTGGCTCCAATAATGGGCTATTTTTTGAAGTGAAATCTTCCTAAGGCTCGTTGGACATTTTTTGAAGTGGGAAAAAGCCATTGAACTGACAACACTGTTACCGTCACCGACACCACTGTACATTTATTTATTTTATTTATTATATACAGACACTTTATACACATAATATTACATCATATTTGGTTCCTATACTAGGCGTAGCCTGTCCTGTAGGCAACCAATTTACATTCTATGGGTAACAATATGAACCGAAAGGTCAAAAAGTGCACTCTGTATGTATGTGTGTGTGTTTGTGTATGTGTCTGATTTATCATGTTACATAATATTAACATTATATGAATGCTAAGCTATCACTTTAAGAATAGCTTCCATGTCTGCATAAGTGAGTGTATGTAACCATCTCTGTATTTTAAATTTGATCTGATGGACCGAGCAATTTTTAATAGAATATTTTAAATTTACCTTGTTGTATATATATGTATGTAAGAATGGGTTAAATCTACTTGCAAATGTTGTTTTTATTATTTGTGTTGGAATCTTGTGTAATACTATATAACTATGTACATTTATATTGTGTATGTACGAATATAGATACACTACAACTCTTATCCCCTATTTCACCCCCTTGGGGGTTGAATTTTCAAAAATCCTTTCTTAGCGCACACCTACGTTATTTAATGAATATTTGAACAAAATTTAATGGTCACCTGGTGTTAAGTGATCACCGCCGCCACATTCTGTTGCAACACCAGAGGAATCACATGAGTGTTACCGGTTTTTGGGGTTAGCAGTGTAAAAATAGCTCATTAGACAATATATTTTAAAATACTATATATCTATTATGTATGCAGTGACGGATATATACTTTATATATACTACCATCATGCAGGTCTGTTACATTACAACAACGAAGTGAATCATGCAAATACAGGGGTCTAGGCTCCGACTATGATTTTGTCCCATTTGGTGTCGAGACCCTTGGTCTGTGGTGTCCTAGCGCAATAAGGCTTTTTATGGAAATAGCAAAAAGGTTAGTCGAGATCACAGGAGACCGAAGAGTAATTTTTTTCACAAAATTAATTATATTTTTCATAAAAGTAAATGAAAGGGAATTTGTTTGAATTTAAGTGCGTTTTTATTGCTACGTTTAGTCTTGATTTTATAATTTTACCAACCATTTAAATAAAGTTAGCGACAAAATAGAATTATTAGATATTCATTACGTCATGGAGCGACGTCATTTGACGGCAAATGAAATGCAAAGAGCTGTAGGGATGTTGCAAGCGGGAAGTAATCGATCTCAGGTATCTCGGCATTTTCGTATTAATAGAAGTGTTATTTGTCGTCTTTGGCAGCGCTACAATAATACAAGGGAACCCGCTGAACAGCATTCAGGCAATAAAAGGAATACAACCACTCGGCAAGACCGGTACATACAACTGAATGCAAGACACCAGCCGATGTTAATCACTCGAGAGATAAGTTTGAGGCTATAAAATTCAAGTGGTGTTGATGTAAGTTCCCAAACTGTGCGAAATCGACTGCATGAGTACGACCTACGACCTCGACGCCCAATTAGGTGCCCACCGATACGTCACGGGAATCGCGCTCGTCGAAATGAATGGTGTAGAGAACGCAGAACATGGACCCAGGAACAATGGGATAAAATTATGTTTTCCGATGAGTCGCGATTCGGGTTTAGGCCTAACACAAGAAAGGTACGAGTGTACCGACGGCCCAGAAATACTGAAGGGCTCAGGTGCATTCAGGAAGTTCATCCATACAGCGGCTCAACAGTTATGGTATGGGTTGGTATTATGAAGAACAGGCGAACTGAGCTCGTTTTTGTAAATGGAAACATGAACGCTGAAAATTACATTTAGGATGTTCTCAGGCCATCCATTTGCACAAACAGCTCGGCGAACCAGTCAATACTTGGCAACGGAGAACGTCCGAGTATTGCCCTGGCCTGCACAATCGCCAGACCTCAACCCCATCTAGCACGCATGGGACATGCTCCAGAGACGTGTTTTGAAGGACTTGGACGGAGTGACAACAACCCAACAGTTGAAGGATTTGCTACAATTCCATTGGGAGCGAATACTGCAAGATGACATAAACAGTCTCATTAATTCAATGAATAATCGTTCTGTATAGCAGAGGAGGCTATTCTTTCTATTAAGTTATCCTATTCTAAATTAACTTATAAAGATAACAGCTGTTACTTTTACATCATAGGACCCAAAACTATTATTTTAAAAATAAAATACAACGTTATAATGTGAAAAACCATCCTAAAATTGAAATTAGTACATGTTGCTTGGACTTTTTTGATGTGTGTATATAAAAACTATTTGTATATAAAAACACTGGACGACAAAATTATATTTATACGCGGATATCAAAGTCGTGATATTATTATTTCACTAGTGATATTATAATTAACCGGTAGATTGAAAATCAACTTCATTTCTTACAATTTACAGGCCTGGATTTAGTGACATTACAATTTCACGGGTACACTATACTGATATTTTGCCAATTTTATTGGTCGTTAGATTATGAGGCTGTCTCTGATTGGTCTGTATCTTGTATTTATTGTATAGTCATAATTTTTTAATTATGCATTAGAGTAGTCAACTAATTGAATCTTCTTTTTTTCACTTTCACTTTCAGTAGGTCCCAAAAACAAATTTCAATAACAATAATTTGTTTGTCCAGTAACCGTATTAATAATTATAAATTGTTCGTACAGTAACTGTATTAATAGACTCAGCATTAAAACAATCAGTAAATGATGGAATGAATGAAATCATCAATGAATGGAATCAGAAGTCCCCATGGATTATTATAACAGACTAAGTGAACCAGACCTTAAGAGAAAGAACTGAAGAAACAGCTGTATTGCTTCGTGGTAAAGAAGAACACCTTTTTTATGTTATACTTCTTTAGGCGTGTGATGTTAGAATGATGAGAGTGAAATTTTTAGATGCGCGCGCAACACTATAATACAAAAGTAACAGCGTGAAGTTGGCTCCTAAAATTTTCTGACTTTTGCGACATTTGTTGTTTTTTTTTTGTTTCTTCGTCCATTTTTAGGATAAGTAAAGGGTTCAAGCCATCGTTGCAAGATTTTTACAATATTCTTCCTTCTACAAACGTAGAATAGCACAAGGAATAAATAATTTTAAGGATTTTTGCATTGTTAGACTGAAGAAGTAGAAAAATAATGAGTTTCTTTTTTTAATTATTACCAGAAATCAGTGCAATTAGAAACTCATCCCAAATCTATACTAATATTATAAAGCTGCAGTGTTTGTTTGTTTGTTTGAACGCGCTAATCTCTGGTACTACTGGTCCGATTTGAATGATTCTTTCAGTGTTGGGTAGTCCATTTATCGAGGAAGGCTATAGACTTTGTTTTTTTTTTCAAAATTAGGGATCCGTAATAAAATTGCTATTTTGTAACACAAGGTGTAAAATCGAAAACCTATTTTTGCGTGCGCTGCAAAAACTATTAACAATAGAACAAAATGATGTACAGGCTATAATATAGGCAATATTTTATTACTTATAAAACTATCGCGTGAATTATACTTTATATGGCAAAACTACGTTTGCCGGGTCAGTTAGTCTAATCATAAAGCTGTCAAAAGTTATTACAGTAACTCGAAGGTTATCACACAATTGTAGGACTCGTAGCACAGAAACTGCGCAAGCTAAGCTAAATGAAAACTCCATTCATAGTTGAGTGTTCTTCTCTGCTATTTTGTACAAGTAGTTGGCCGGCTAGTTAACAGCCCTTCAGATGTGAATGTGAGATAATCAATACATCTCACTGCTACTGCGGCATTACCTTTTAACTATCACTCAAAAGTGAATCACGCTTGCAATCATGGCAATCTTTCAACAATCTTTTGTAATTGTATTTCTTATGGAGCGTTTCGGAGAACAATTTTCTTACGTTGAGTAATCCTATCCTAGTGTAAACAAAGAATTGGGATTTGTCAAACGTGTTTGTGGTCAAACACTCTCAAGAGTTGGTCACTTTTGTACAGGGACTTTATTTCCGAATTAGTTTAGCGGGTATTTTTGAATTCGCCGTTTTGGATATTTTGAGCGGCAAAAATTAAAATTTACTCCGTCAATGTTGTAAATGTATTGCGGCTTATAAGATACTGCAAACTGGATGTACAAACAGAGGGACAGTGGAGTATTAATTAGTAATAGGGTGGGTTCCTGTTGGTTACGCTTCAGATAAGGAACCCCTTAACAAGATTTCATACGTTGACTATTTTGAGATAAAGGCTTTTTTGGAAATCGAGGGTAAGAAGTAGTGCTGTGTATATCCGGAACTTAACATCTCTGATTTACTTGTAACCCTCAGGGTAATAGGTTGTCTGTCATTTGTCCGAAACCGGAAGCTTTTACGCGTTTATAGCAGGCAACAAAAGCCTCCACAACTAGCACGGCTGTTGACTTAATATTTTCACCCGGAATATTGATGACTTACCAGATATTTTATGAGATAGTGATTCGCTTCAATTTTCGAATGATTGCCAAAGACAAACGCGAGGCTTGTTAACACAGAAATAAAGTGAGATAGAAAGGCTAAATGGTGGCACCATATAAGCCTTAAGCCTACCCTATATTGCAAGCTATTATAATTTATGGAAACATTAAGCGACAAAACAGTACAAAGGGCAAATAAACATGACGTGATATGTTTCAATAAAACTTAGTTTAACTCGTTAATACTTAGCCTTTACCACGCTCGTCAAAATTAAACAAAAAATACCGTTTTCTATGGAAACTATAATAGTAAAATAATTATTAACAACTATCGTACAATATTACACAAGCAAGTAATGAATTTCAGTTAATCATAGCTCGAATCATGTATCATTTTCAAATGGCAAAATTTAGGCAATATAACACTTCCATCTCGATTTATTTCTTAGCTTACAAAATATTCATTTTGTGATGTAATAAGAGATCAGATTGACATACGGCTGCATTCTGGACTTGATCCCAAATTTAAGATGAAAGCAATCTTAATTCATACAAATACCAATTAAAAATACCACTATATTATCATCCCATAGTTCGATTAAAATCAAAGATCACCTTGACTTCAAAACAGAAAAAGATTCAAAACTTTCCATAGACACTCGTTGAATTGCCTAAAGCTGAAAATATATAGAAAATGTCGGATAGATAGCAAAACACAAAATGGTAGTAGCCAGGTCACCGAGCTTTCAGATCGGATGGCTCATGAAGCTGGAAGATGTGGAAGTGGCAGTCGAAGACCTAATGTTACGTTGACATCCGTCGCTATAGCAAACGTATTTCGCCTGTCATGATATTTTTAAGGCAGAGAAAGAGTGTACCAGTAGGAGGCTCCTTTTCACAGGAGGCCGGCTAGATTATGGATGCCACAACGCCGCCTTGTGAAAACATGATTGTGCTTCGGTCTCAAGTGTGCCGTAGCTATTGAAATTACTGGGCAAATGTGAAGCGCAAATGTAGTGCCGCTCAGAATTTTTGGAGCTTTTTAAGAACACTCAGCAGCATTGCATTGTAACCAGCAGGGCGTATCAATTACCACCAGCTGAACGTCCCGATAGTCTCCTCCCTTATTGTCATAAAAAAGTGTGAGATATCAGCAAATCACAAGAGCGTTGCTGACCTTATAAAACGTCAAATAAAAGCACACATGCATTGGAAATCTAAAAAAACATTGAGACGTAGGGGGTAAAGATCGAATTGGGCTCCTGACACTGTTCAGATTGATGATGAGGTAAATAAAATTTTGAACGAAATCCTGGATAAACAGAAACCTTAAATGTCCTTTTCAACCACAACTTTCTTGTATAATAAACAATAGATGAGAATGCCTTTCTATGAGACTATATAGGTAGTCGCTTTCATAGAAAATCTATTCGTGATGCCAAAACCACACTTTCTTTTGTTCTATTGTGAGCGATTGCGCTAACAATTTATATCTCAATACATTATTAAATATTGTCCATACAAACTAATTGTTAATTATTCTGTGGCATGCAATGAAATAAACGAGTTAGTTTGCTGAAACATCAAAATGTACCAATAGTTCTATTCATACCTCCACAAGTATTAAATATATAATTTAAGTTTTTTGTTTCTCCGAAGTAAAGCTGACAATGTCATTAAGTCTCATGACTTTATTAGT
Source organism: Leptidea sinapis (assembly GCF_905404315.1). Taxonomy (NCBI): domain Eukaryota; kingdom Metazoa; phylum Arthropoda; class Insecta; order Lepidoptera; family Pieridae; genus Leptidea; species Leptidea sinapis. Next base: position 1,688,478 of record NC_066290.1, on the reverse strand, counting down.
ATTATTTAAACAATTAATGAAAAAAAACATTAATACTATTATTATGCTGTAACGTAATAACTACCTCGTTGCTCCTGTATGCCTTTTGAATCAAGAAAATCCAGTCTTTATACAACACATTTTATGTAGGGATCTAATATACCCTTATTAAATTACACACATTACAATACACACACATTTTTTTGAAACTGTTCAGCTAATGTAAGGTTCCCTTTCTGTGATCAAAGATGGCGGCACTACATTGTTGTTTAGTGTCTGTACTCTATATTTTATTCATCAGAATACATTCTTATTTACCCTCTACTATATACCAACGTCGGTCACACTTCCAACCATATTTCTCTCATATATTTGTGCAGTATACCTACCTTCATCCATCTCCTGTGCACAATCAAATCACCTAAATATATTCTTATGAACTAAATATTTGCTAACCTGTCACTTTAATTAGCCCCACAAATACTCCACAATTCTCATATCTACTGCATTAAAAGATTAATTGTTACAAATTTAATATTCAATGCATACATAGAAAAGATAGTCTGCATGATAGCTACCTAAACTGGAATACATAGAGCGCCCTTAATAGACGTTCCATCTTGTAGGGGTATCTTGTTTCAAAAACAATAGCGTCGTTAGCTGCACGCTTCTACCTGCACAGAACACGGCCGTTATATTGAACATATAACTCTTTGAATACTACTCGCAAACTATTTTGTTTGCTCTCTGAAAAGATTGTTTGTTACGAACTGGGTTAAGTCTTCTTTAATGCAGATTCCATAAAAACGTTGTCTTGTAATATTTTCTGTCGAATATTTTCAGATATGCTTTGTTTTAATGTTTTGAGACTGCATAAGGAAATAACCTTATAGAATCATTGATTACTGTATCGGTCTTCATTTGGAAAATATACGGTCTTTATTTAGGAAGTGAGGTAACAAGTTTTTACCAGAAGGAGACTTAGCGCAAGATGCTGGATAGGTGTACCACAGCGGCGCCTTTTTCTGCCGTTACTTATTTAAGTGCATGCAGTATAGTTTCATTATTATTATTATTACTTTTTAAAGACTAACTATCAAACAGATAGCAGTGTACTAATGAGGGACGGTAAAAATGTGAGGATTCCAACGTACGTTTCGGAGTTCCTCAGGGGGGGTTTTGGGCCCCATACATTTCCTCATTTATATTAATAATTTACTTAAAATAGAAATCGAAAATCTAAATTATTTGCGTATGCTGCCATTATTTTTGCTAGAAAAACGTAGGATTCAATTCGTAGTGCCACTCATAAGGGACTTACACTGGTTGATCTCTCGTTAAACTACAGCTTACTTGAAAACACAAAAAACGAAATATAATATATGCCACTCTTTTAATAAATCTGCGCAACCACCTAAAAACTTCAATATAATATACATAAGTCAATGCCAGATTTCCTATCGTCGAACCCATTGCCTTTAGCATAAGGCGCTGTATTATATAAAGCGACACGCTCAACCAATGAATCGATTACACATCATCTAACTATCAACCTTCATTCGAATTCTACTTCTTACACCCGAACTTGACTACAAAAAGAAAAATCCATTATATTTTTTTTATGGAAAAGGCGGCCAAACGAGCGTACGGGTCACCTGGTGTTAAGTGATCACCGCCGCCCACATTCTTTTGCAACACCAGAGGAATCACAGGAGCGTTGCCGGCCTTGAAGGAAGGTGTTCGCACTTTTTTTGAAGGTACCCATGTCACATCGTCCCGGAAACACCGAGCAAGGAAGTTCATTCCACAGCGTTGTGGTACGTGGAAGAAAGCTCCTTGAAAACCGCACTGTGGAGGACCGCCACACATCCAGATGGTGGGGATGATATCCTAACGTGTGGCGTTATTTCTATTTAGACCAAATATATAAATCTTTGAGAAGATATCCAATTCTTTCTTTTGTTCTTCGCGAACGACATACATAAGTACTAGTTTACCATGGACCAATATTGCTCATGCCTAACTATTGTTAAAAAAAGTTCCATAAAATATCTTGGAATATATTTGGGCCAACGTCTTACTTGAAACGTTCATGTAGAGTCAATTAAAAAACAAAGACGCTATTTTTCGATTAATAGATTGATGTTGACTTATGAGTTGAATACTTGAGTTTCTGTCTACGTTTTTGAAATGTGTCTAACACCTATATCTAAGCCAACACTAAGAATTTATTATTTATTTATATTATGCTTTTGTTAGTGTATGTCTGGTTAGTGGTAAAAAAATAAATAAAAATAAATTTGTAATAAAATTAGAAATCTAACCTGGATATTTGAAAACCATTGTTTAGTTTAATCTATATATACGAGTATATTTATATATATAATTCTTAAGTGTTGATAGACCAAAGAATGCCCTTTTAAAAATAACATTTTTCAACCCAAGACTAGATTGTTTGTACAGAACAATTGTATTAAGATTGCGACGTCCTGTATACATTAGAAAACTATACGTCCTTCATGTTACTATTCAATGACACAAAATGTATCCCTGATCCCTGCTACCGAATTGCCTGTTATTGAAAAGGAAAAATCATGTCATTATAAAGACAACTAAATGTTAAGACCATTTTTGTAAAGAGACAATTACGAAACAATCTAAAATAATCACGTCATAAACGATAAAATCATAATTATGAAAAAGTAATCGGCCCGTTGGGTACCGCGATTGCTTACACACGATCAAAAAAGGGTTCGGGTGCAAAACTCAAAAGAATGTCTGGACCGTTTTGAGTAGTAATAAGGCCGATTTTTTATGTCGATTTGTAACAACAGATGAAACATGGGTTCATGGTTATACGCTAGAATCAATAATTCAATCAAAACAGTGGACTCAATCGGAATGCCAGACTCCAAAAAAGCCATGGCTGTAAAGTCGGCTGGAAAAGTGATGCTTTCCGTCTTTTGGGATGCAGATGGGATGATTATAGATTACCTTCATAAAGGTCAAACAATTAATGGAGAATACTACGCTTATCTTCCAGATATATACTAATAAATACTAAATAAAGTGGAATTAAATGACGAAGTATTGCTACCTGGTTACGTGTTTCCCCATACTTTTAGGAAGAGCCATTTAACTAATAACTAAAAATATATACCTACTCAAAAGTATAAGAGAATATAAAACAAAACAATAACTTGTGTCTGAAGTAAAGTTACAATCACACGCGCACGCACACGCGCTCGCACAAAAACACAAAGAGAGATATCCCGTTCCTAAAATATTTTAATAATATATTTTCTATAGATTTAAACAGTAAACCTAAGATTTTTGGTTAAAATTTATTGATGTGGAACAGCGTGGTCTTTTGGCAAAGTTATTCCTCACTTAATAGAAGGTCACATGTATTATGTTTATACCATTTTTGTTACTGAAAAACATATTTCAATTAAGTTATTTTTTTAAATTTTTTGTTATTGAAATGGGCAGGGCGTATCCCTTACCATCAATATAACGTCCTGCTCGCCTCATCACTATTTCTCATAAAAACAAAACAAGTTACAAGCTCCTGTTATAATATGTATAAATACTTGAATAAGAATTTATTGCATGCAATAAATTCCTATCACAAAATGAATATTTAAGGTTATCTTAAGCATGTAACCTATAATATTTTCTCGATAATGAAGAAATCCTCCGCCTTACGTAATAAACTAAAACCACGATTTCGTTTTATATATACATAAACCGCCAAAAGTTTTAAACCATTTACTCTAAATTTACTGCATTTGTTATTCGGAACTTATAACAACAACACAATGAAATACAATAAATTAAATAAAGTTTAAAAGTAATAACAATTGTCATATCATAACATTTAAAATGTCGTCACTTCAAACTGTTACCGAAAAAATATTGGCAAAGGGAAAAAATTGATAACACAAAGATCTAGGAATAACATAGACGGAGCGGTTGAAGATGTAAAATATTTTATTATTATTATATCTATTGGAACGAAGTTCCTTACGGCAGGCTTGGAGGGCATAGGGATTTTGCTGCGCGACCGAACTGAAAAAAATGTGATAGTAAAACCGTAAGAAAAAATCCGTGGAAAAAAGTGCGTGGAATAAAACCGTTAAATGAGACGTGCGCAGGCGCGACAGTCGCATACACAAGCGAGTAGTGTAGAATACCTAATTGAGCTTTTTTTTTTGCAATTTATGTCGATTCTACATTAGCCGAAGGAACTTCGTTCCTACCTGGTGTCCCACGACACCACATAATTTTTTTAATTTTATTTTCGTATTGAGCGGAAGAGTAGTTTGTTTCTTTAATATGCTAATTACTGTCTGTTCTGAATGATTATATTGTATGTGATAGATATATTCTAATAAGATTACGAGACTGAAATGGCAGTGGGTAGGCATATAGTTTGACGGACAGATGGCCGTTGGGGCAGTAAAGTCCTCGAATGGCGACCACGTACCGGAAGACTTAGTGTTGGTAGGCCCCCCAGAAAAAATAGACCGACGATCTGGTCAGGATAACCGGAATACGTTGCAAGAGGGCAGCGCAGGACCGATCGCCGTGGAAAACTTTGGGGGAGGATTTTGTCCAGCAGTGGACGTCTTCCGGCTGATGATGTTGAGACATATTCACGTAAAAGAATAATCTATCTGTCGATTATTAGGCCTCTCTGCGGTTACCGACTTAATAACTGATTTATATGAAGTAAGTCTGAAGAGAAAACTGTACCGAACTGCTTTTTACGCGTTTGATAACCTTTTAACCTTAATTTGGTATAGAACGCACTTTACCCGCAACTCCAGGCCATGCGAGCAGACATGTAATTTGTATGTTATATGTTCGTATTTGTATTTGTTGTATGTATTTCTTACAAACGAGTTTGAAAGTCATTTGATAGTAATAGATTACCACCGTTCGTGGTTTTTGCATCATCAGATGAATTACAATTTGCTGGTCGTTTAGCTGACGTGGGTATAAGGCATAACACTACAAAAACATGTTGCGTTTGGTCTATCGATGGAAAAGGTGTTTGCGAAGCACAACTCTTTTCAAAAACAGTCTCAATGGAGACTTTCTTTTGATCTAATCGCAAGCAATGTACTCGTATGTTTGTAATAATCAGACTTCTCTGGATTACTGTGTAATAAAATTCTGTTTTTTTTCTTTCTTGTACTAAAAACATATATATAAACCCGTTTATATTGTTGTAGGTTATCCACTTACGACTGGATGCTATTTCATTTTATAATGTTATCATTTACTGTGTAATTGTTTTATGTCCCAAAATTAATAGATTTTTGAATTTCAAAAACTATTTAATATTCTCAGAATAGCTCTTGACTTTATTAAGAACTCAAGATTGGTAAGCAATTTTACTGAACATTGATTACTGATGTACAGACAGATTCTTTGACGACCCAACAGAGCTGTGAACTCAAAGATAATGTCACTCAATCATTAATTATAATGATGTTGTTTAATCATAATATTCCATTTCCAGTTACTTACCTAACTCTAACTTTCATTGGATCTGTAACAATTTACAATAGCGCTGCGTTTTCTAAATAAATTCGATCCAATCTTGAGTTTCAATTGTTTCTATTACTTCCGTAAGATACACAGCGACAACACAACGCTCCAGTGGCTATTACGTTTCCGGACAGATACAAGAATGAACCTTCACAGTAGTTTTCTAGGACTGCATTCAATAGATCCCATTATTTGTACTCAGTTTTATTTTTCTTATTCTATAAGAAGTATCAAAGTAAGTGGCTTTAAAATGGAGAACATCTTCATGAAATTGGTGTTTAAAGCCTCTTTAATGGGTATTGATTTTGTCTATTTCCACTGGCAAGAACTGCAAATATTTTCTTCAACTGTTTTCAACAAATTAGCTTCAATATTATGACGTCGTATTATCAATCAGTGACTACCGACGATCTGGTCCAGATCGCCGGAATGCGTTGTTTTAAGATTTGTTAGAATTAACTTTTACGCTAATAACATATGTGAAATTACAGTTACAATAACACGCGTTTGAATCCTTTTAAAAGTATTTTATTTGAATGTGTAATACTCGCGTTAATCAAAGAAAATACTAAAAATTCGTGTCTTAATAATTTTCTTAATCTATATTTGTGATAATGACGTTATAAATTAAATATGTTTAAAATAATCCCATCCAGATGGAACTTCCCAGTAGGAAGACTTCTAGCAGTGGGAGACTTCTAGCAGTGGTAAACTTCTAGCGGTGGGAGACTTTGAGAAATGGGAAACTTCTAGCAGTGGGAGACTTTGAGCAATGGGAAACTTCTAGCAGTGGGAGACTTCTAGCAGTGGGAGACTTCAAGCAGTGGGAGACTTCAAGCAGTGGGAGACTTCTAGCAGTGGGAAACTTCCAGCAGTGGGAGGCTTCTAGCAGTGGGAGACTTAGAGCAGTGGAGGACTTCTAGCAGTGGAAGACTTTATGCACAGGCAATCCAGCGGGGCCTTTTTAGCATGAAGCAAGTATGTAAAATTATTAATATGTGTCGGTTTGGAGTGCGCCGTGGCTCGTGAAATTACTGGACTAATGAAACTTAACATCTTGTTTTTCAAAGTGACGAGCGCAGTTGTGATGGCGCTCAGAATTCTCAAGGTTTTTCTAAGATATTCTCATATATCATAAATATAAACTTAAACATATATAAATAAACTAACCCATTAAAAATATTTTATAAATTTAATATTACGAACATAAACAACGAAATTCGTTTTTTTTTTGTTTTAAGATACTTTGTAAGACAAGAAATACTTTTTTTTATTTTTTTATTAAAATCACAATGTTACGTTCATTGAAATAATACACAAAATCAATTAATAGTTCAACTAAAAATATAAAAGTTAGAAATCATTTTATTTCATTTGTATAGTTTACATGTGCATCTTTGGTTTTGACACTCACCACGGAGCCACCGGTTCGATCAGATGTGTTTTCAATTGATTCGAGGCTTTATAAGATCCGCAATGCTCTCATGCTTCCTCATTTCCCTCCCTCATTGGTGTTCCAAGAAAATATGGTTTGCACTCCGGGAGTGCTGGCAGAAGGGAAAACTTCAATATTAACGTTGTGCATTTTGCAATGGTTAGGGAATAATATAAACTTTATTTCTCAGAAAAATCAACTTTCAATTTTGAATTTCACGTCACGTTTATAATGTATATATATAATAGCCACATTTTAAACAAATTTATTAACGGCATCCGTCTACAAACTAAATTGCTTAAAGTTAGAGAGCCAAAAGTTGTGTGCTTGAGGGTTTATTAAAACTCGTTGCCAAAACATTCCGAACAATATCTGGCAAGTCTTTATGTGTTAACCCGATCTTTAACATCCGCTGTATTATTTGACAATAACATATAGTTGTCGGGCTCAAACGATGCCTTTACAATTACATGGAATTGCAGTTTGTTCCCCATTTTAATCTATGATAGAATTTACAAGCATTATAGATGTCTTCTAGATAATAATGGCGGGTGGAAATATACATTTGTGGTAAACGTATATTACTCTCTTATCTCACCACAAAAGTTGAACGAGACGCTCCCATAAAAACTACAATTGGGCCAACAGAATACTGAAAAAGTTTATTAATTGTATTTTTAACTCACTTTTTTACTCTCATAATAGCGGTTACATTTCGCCGTGGAATAACAATGTTTATTCCATTGGGATTGGGTTTACTATCGCGTGTTATATAGACATATACAGATAGCTTACGTTCATGCATACAACATTTATAACATTTTAGCTTCGTAATTTTGAAACTTTTAAAATTTCATAAAGCCCATTTATAACCCGTTCATCCCTTTTGTCTATGGCCTGTGGATATATAAATCATGAACTCAAAATTTCATTATAAATTCTTTTTTTCCTCCATACAACAACATAATTCCAAAGTACAAATCAATCTTATATATAAAATTCTCGTGTCACAATGTTAGTTACTTTACTCCTCCGAAACGGCTATACTGATTTTTACCAAATTTTATATGCATATTCAGTAGGTCTGAGAATCGGCTACTATCTATTTTTCATCCCCCTAAATGTTAAGGGTAAATCCACCCCTAAATTTATTTTTTATTATTTTGGACGTAATTTTTTGTTTTTATTTTTTTATGATACAACATTAAAAAATACATACAATCCTAAATTTTCAATCTTCTACGACTGACCCCTATTTTTGTATCGTGATTTTAATATTATTCTGTTCCATCCACAAATCCGCTATAGGGTTGTAAGATGGCAATGTATCAATACTTACAATAATTGTAGTACGATAAATTTGGTAGGTCTGAGAATTGGTTGCATCGACTTTGTACACCCCAAAAATGTTTTATTACTTTATATATATCAGCTAGTAATATAATAAAAAAACAAACTTAAAACAAAATAAACTAATAAAGAGCTCCAAACAACTTTAATTTAATTATTCGCTTTGTGTAATAAAGCAATTTCTTAAGATAACTATTGTTGAAAGCCCTAAATTATCAGTGCCTAGTCTTTAAGGCGCAGGAAGCCCTAAATTTCGTGGCCATTTTGACATCGCCCGCTTGTAAGCATTTAGCAAAGGTAATGGGTAGATATTATTGTAACTGGAACAAAGGAACCAACAAATCATGCAACCCTTTGTACATTATAATACTTTAATAACACCGTTGCTCTACTTCGTTACTAATGATTTAAAGTTATGTTCGTCATCATGAACCATGTACTTTCTTTAGATCAAATGTCGAATAAAATATTAGGTTATAATTATAGATTAGTGCCAGATTAGATTTAGTTTCGACATAATAGTTATATATTTTTATTTTTATGAGTTTATGATGTATAAATAGGCAAAGATAAAAGAGAAGATCTCATTCGATTTCTGGCCTTATTTTGTTATTATGACGTGCTATTTTCCTTTTAAATTATAATAGAATAAAAATCTGTTAAAGTCTGTACAAATAAGAACAAAGACTTCAGTCTTTATCGGCCGCCGACGTGATAGTGAAGTGCGCAGAATTTTAGATTTTTTTCGATATTTTACCCAATATTGTGTTGTAAGTTGGTATTTTTAACTAGACTTTTCAAGGCAAAAGAATAGTTCTAATAGTATATATATAGTTTTATAAATTCGATTGATTCGATTGAAGTAGCGTCCATTCAGATTTAATAAGGACATCGAAGCGTCGTTTCCCTTGTCTGTCTTTTATTATTTATTTATTTTGGAACATGTTGAAATTTTAAATACTAGTGCTGAAGGCTTCAAAAATTATAAAAATTGAAATAAAATAATAGTAGGATGAAACCCATTGGAAACGAAGGAGACTATAACAAAAAATATGAAAGGAGAAATAAATTACGGACGATCTGAGGTCGGGAAGTCGAAGGAGGGGTGTTTTAAGGTAAAAAATAGTTTATTTGATTTCCGGCAAAATTGCAAGTCCTATGGAAAAAAGTCAAATCGCAAAGTTGTATGTAATAAAAAGATCTACAACTTATGTATTTACAATTTTTTTACATAACCTCAAAATTTTTGTTAGTTTTGGTTTTTTATTTTTATCTTTTCCAAAACAAATTTATTTATTGGTTAATTATAATCCATATTATTGCTACTACGAAATAACATGTATGAATTCTCTATGAAACTCCTTTTGATGGGCTTAAATTTTCCGAACATTTACCATTGTAACTTATATTTATTTACACCATAGTAGAGATTTTGACGAACAGAAAACAGATAATTTTTTTTAAAATAAGCTGATTGTTTGAAGAGTGAATTTTCGATTGTAAATAAGGGTTCTTTTTCGATATTTGAGTCAAAATAAGGTGAAATAAAAAATATTTCAATTTTGAAAAAGCTTCAGTGTATTTGGTACATAAAAAGGTAAATTTACACCAATTTTTTTGAACTTTTCACATAAATTTTGAGGTATTTTCAAATAATTAAAAAATTGTAGTTGTACTTTTTATTACCTACAACTCTGCCATTTGACTTATTTTTACCCTTAATCCCCCCCCCCTCCCCCCCTTTTCCACTTCCCGACCTCAGATCATTTTTCTTATATTCTCTTAAAATTTCCAAAGGGCTTCATACTACTATTATTTTATTTTGGTCCCAAAAATTTGGTCGTTAAATATATTTCACAAATTATTTTGACCAAATATAGCATAGTTACATTTTATATCATACGTAAGTGATCTTGCCCTTCAAGGTCGATTAAGGTCAAGGGATTGGTCTTAGTCGTTCGGAATGAATATCTCAAATTATTATTATGAAAGTTTGTATGTTTTTTTATAATTGTATGTTTTATTTTAGAAAGAACATATAAAGCTGATTATAAAACCATAAACACTAATAAATAAAACCAATTGATTTCATTGCAAATAGTTATTTATTCCTAAATATAACGGTTTTTCAACTATGTGTCGTGTGTATAAAATAATATAAAACACAATATGAATAATTTATAGATAGTCTTATCGCTTGTTTCGATAGCTTTCAGATACATTCACTGAAGTTGTCCTAACTATGTGCATTCTTTTACTACACATATGAAGATGCCGGCTAGATAATGGCTACCACAACGGCGCCGATTTTTGCCATGAAGCAGGAATATGTAAGCATTACTTTGTTTCGATCTGAAGGGCGCCGTGGCTCTTGAAATTACTGGGCAAATGAGACTTAACATCTTGTGTCTCAAGGTGATGAGCGCAATTGTAGTTCCGCTCAGAATTTTTGGGTTTTTCAAGAATTCTGAGCGGCACTGCATTGTAATGGGTTGGCCGTTTCAATTACCATCAGCCAAACGACCTGCTCGTCTCGTTCCTTATTTTCTTTAAAAAAAAACATAATATAATAATACACATAGGATACACTTTCGCGCGCGTAAAATTCGCGCTCTAAAATCGCTCAGTAATCAACGGAGTTGTAGCTTAGAGGAATTGGATCGAGAATGGCTACTCGGTCTTAAGCTTATACCAAGCTGCCTGCTCGTTCTCAAGCACACACCAACGAGCCATATCGCTTTCCAACTCTGTACTTGAAGTAGCGCCGCAGGGTGATTTGTTTTGCCAACTCGATGGGGTTAATGATATCACAGATTGGGAATGGAGCGACCACCGTCAAGCTATATAATTTATAAATTTTATTGCATCGAAAAAATATAAAACAAAAAAAAAAACAGAAGAAACTGAGTTTCTTGCGCCCGTTCTTTTCAGGTCACAAACTTCCGAATGAGTGGTTTTGGACTTTTAATTAGTGATTCCATATCCAATTTTGAATAAAAATTTTTGAATTTGACTTTTATTGAAGAGTTCAAGACTTATTTTAAAATTTGTGCACCTTTTTTTATTATTTGTTTGTTTTGTAACCCGAATCACCAGGATAATTGAAAAAATCACACACGTACTCTATTTTAGACTTGAAGAAAATTTAAATTTATTTGAGAATAAATCGAGCCTATTATTTATAAGTAAATACTTTTACTGTTTTACAAATACGATACGAATTTGGTTTTGAGTCTTGCAGAAATCTATACAATTATGCATAGCTTGTATGAGAAATGATCAAATGCAGAGAGTTAAAATAATTAATACTCTCTTAAACTTTATGCATAATTATGAAATTCTCCATTTAAACTTTAAATGTCCTCAGTATTCCGTAGTTTCCTCTTATCCCTTTCACAAAGTTGACACTAAGCATTTTTAGAGTTCGTAACTTATAAATCAAGAGCCTTTATATTATTGCTACATTATCTCTATAAAGCAGCAATTTTTGGCAGTTTATCAGCGACAAACACAACATAAATATATCTTGAATTATCATTATAAATGGTTGGGAAACAGTTCCAAAGTCTATTTTTACATTTAAGTACAGTTCATATTATGTGCCAGTTTGTTCGATGACTTTTGCCTTCTTGTAAGTAGTGAAAGCATTCATTTGCTGCATCCCTCTCTTGAGGTTAAGCTAACGCTGCTTAAAGTTACCAAAACTGGTCTCAACTCTCTTAATTTTTGCTGAGTGGCTAGATATGTGTGTGGTCTAGCGTTATCGTTATATAATGATAAATCAATGTTTCTGCCCGACGACTACTTTCTTTAAAATTTTCTTGTCATACGTGCGCCACTTTGCATCACCTGTTATCAATCTGTAAAAATAAATTGTTTTTTTTAGTCTCAATAAATGAACGCGAATGAGTACACGGTGTAGCAAATAGGTCAAAACTGTTTTGTGGTCGATTTCTAATTCTTCAGCTCTGTCGTAACTACTGAGATGCCGATGTTGCATCACTTGTATGACGTCCATTTTACCCGTTACAAGGCGATCAAGGCGAAGTGTATTTTTGACCCGGATAAGAAACGAAAAAAAACTTAACCAACTTCTTGCTAGTTAACTTATTTATTTAGTTATCAACTTAAGTGCCACCCCTATTTGTATGGGGAAAATAAACTATTTATCCAACTTTACTGGCTGGCTCCAAGTGCAGCGAAATGGTAGTTTCATAATAAACAGGCGAACTAAAGCGTAAAAAAAACAGATTCACAGTTAAACATTTCTGCAATACATTTAGGGTAATAATATGTTTTCATAAGCCTATACGAATTACCGAATTTAGGCCAATAGCAATATTTAACGATAATCTCATCTTCCCTCTGGGAGGAATTCCTGGATTTAGGAATAAAATGTGTCGCACTGTTAATGCTTATGTGTTTCTTTATGGTTGCAGTTAAGTAATTCTCGAGGAACTCTTTCGGATAAGTTATATTTAGGTTAACGGTTTTAGATGGATTTAGGGTTCATTCGATTAACATATTATTTAGTCAATTGTATTCTTAAATATATCCTCAGTAAGGGCGATGCTTACGATATTATCTGAGGATATATAAGATTTCGATGATCTTCAAGAAAAATGTGAAGAATTTGGTAAAACTGTATTTTTTTCATTTAACAGAGGTTAAACGGGCAAGTGGTTTACATGATGAGAATTAATAGTGTCCCTCATGAACATCACCAATATTAGAGGCCTTTAAAATGATGCTGTCATTTTAGATCCATAGCATTAAGCGCCCTATGTTGTACTGGTTTGGCAATACAAGCAAGAAGCAGATGATATCACAGAGTAGCTGTTTGAAGCAAGAAATTTCACGGAAAACGGGCTGTTGAGGATTGGTCGACATCAGCGTGGATTGGGATAAATTTCGTAGTATGACATAATGTCCGGTGGCTAAATTTGGTTGCTGGTATTCGTAGTGGTAAAGTATATAAGTAGTGGCTACTATCGGTGTTTTAGAAAATTATTTATTAATAGTTTTAATGATAAGAATTTCAAACCAAATAGACTCTGTTAAAGTAGAGTAAGTAAGGTTAAAAGTAGTCAATATTATAATTTAAGGTCATTATATACTATCTTTATAGCTTGTCTAACAGATAGGTGAATTCTACACACATACACGTGCATTTGCCCGCAAAGTTGTCCATGTGGACGCTATGAAACAGCAAAAATATATATTACGCCTGCATCGTACGTGACAATATGTGGCCTATATGTTTTACCCACTTCAATTGTAAATTTCAATAAAATTTATTCAGTACTTTGCCGCCCCGGGCCGCACCATAGTATCGCGTATTCAGTTCATCGAATACATATAATATATGTTTGAGGTCGATTAAATCTGTCATCGCTTCAGGTATAAACATCGCTCTGAAAGAGAAGAAACTGAGAGATTTATACATTGAGTCTTAATTCCACGCAAAGTTGCGTGACTAGTCTCGTAGTGTAAAGATAATATATTATATTATGCTAAAGTATATAAATTATTCACAAAATCTGATGTTTTTATATTGCGATAGGTGTAGGTAAACCTCAAGACAGGAAAGCAAATTTGAAATTTTGTTCTATTCTCCAAAATAGCTGGACTGGTCTTAGCCGGGTCCTTCACTGACAAATACTAAACATAAATAACTTAGGCATTAAGTTTTCAAAAAAACCGTACCGTGATCTGTACGACGTGATCTTTGGTAAAATTTATGAGTTAACAGCAAAAGTATTTTTTATTTCATACAATTAACCTCCCACTTAAGATATTTCCACGGAACCCCGAACGTATACTTAACCTCTTTTTCGTAACGGCGACATTAAGGTACCTAAGGATTTGTTCTGGCTCTAACGATTGGGTAATAGAAATATATAGATCCTTACACTTAATCGTTCTTTATTTAACGGTTTACGATCGTGCAGCTTATACGATGATAAGTCTGAAGATAATGTGGATTCGGTAACATTTTTTGGGCATAGAGCTCTATAATTGAGAAGTGGTAACTTTAACCCAAGCCACAATCACAAACAAACAAATAATTTGAAACTTGTGCCTTCTATTGAGAGTTGAGACCTATCTTAAATCGGATACAAATACGGTAAAATTAACCGGAAACTCGCGTGTACTACTAAACAATCCCCATTGTCGTATAACCGCTTTTCGTAACATTCCATTATGTGTCTTGGTCATAAACAATACCTAACAAAACATATTGTAATGGGCTCTTAATATATTCTTATCTATATACCTATCGATCTGGAAACTAATTAAAATGTGTATAACACCAGTATCAAATTTTAAATTGTCATCGTAAGCTAACGAAGCTAATTACATTATTTTTTATGAAAATAAGGGACGAGACGAGCAGGACGTTCAGCTGATGGTAATTGATACGCCCTGTTCATTACAATGCAGTGCCGCTCAGGATTCTTGAAAAACGCACAATTTTGGCACTACAAGTGCGCTCGTCTCCTTGAAACAAGATGTTAAGTGTCATTTGACCAGTAATTTCACTAGCTACGGCGCCCTTCAGACCGAAACACAGTAATGTTTCGACATTACTGCTTCACGGTAGAAATAGGCGCCGTTATGGTACCCATAATCAAGTCCACTGGTAAATTACTGGTACATTTTTGACAATTAACATTATCAACAGACACTATCAACTTTAACCTTTTAACTAAATTATTATGATCTCAAAACTAATCCAAGACAAAATAAATGAATATGCATTTAATCCTTTAGCGGCGATGGATTTGTCGCGTCTATTTTAGTTCACACGGGTCTGTAGGCAAATAAAAGGCGAAGGAAGGTTTATTTGTATGCAAAACAGCTGTACGGATGGTCAAACACGGTTTTGTGAATCGGGATGAAGTGTGAATCGAATTTGTATTAAGATATTTGGAATAATATTATTCCGTTTATAGGTTTGGAATATTCGAGATAGAAACTAGTTACACCGCATTTGAGAATAAAATGATGAGCAACTGAAGTTTATTTTATATTTGTTCTAGATTGGAAGGGTGAAAGGAGGGTGTGAAGGGAGAAATTGACGCTTATTCACTCGGCTGCCATTTTTGACGACCTACTAATTAATAGGTTGGGGAAAAGTTTCTTCGTATTTTATACGAAACTCGTGAAGATTTTTTTAAATATTTTAATATTAACTTGACTAAAGAATTCTGAAGGGACCGA
The DNA here is from genome assembly GCF_905404315.1 of Leptidea sinapis. NCBI lineage: Eukaryota > Metazoa > Arthropoda > Insecta > Lepidoptera > Pieridae > Leptidea > Leptidea sinapis. Next base: position 1,672,931 of record NC_066290.1, on the reverse strand, counting down.
AACAGGTGAAAATCTGAAAGTATAAGGCTGACCTAATATTTTCATATATATTTTATAGCCCTGAGGCTATATGGCGGATGTATTAACACGTCTCAGCTTAACTCTCTTAATTTGTGCTGAGCCCCTCAGCTCTCCAGATGTGTGTGGTTTTTTTTTAATAAAAATAAGGGACGAGACGATCAAGAGGTTCGGCTGATGGTAGTTGATATGCCTTGCCTATTAAAAGCCCCAAAATTCTGAGCGGCACTACAACTGCGCTTGTCACCATGAGATAAGATGTTAAGCCTCATTTGCCCAGTAATTTCACTAGCTACGGCGCCCGTCAGACCGAAGCATAGTAATGCTTACACATAACTGCTTCACGGCAGAAATAGGTGCCATTGTGGTACCCATTATCTAGCCGGCAAACAGTGCAAAGGAGCCTCCCACTGTTAATTTTATAACTAATAACAATATGGACATTAAAGAACCAAAATGGTGTCTAATCAGCATTATATTGGGAATTATACTTGTCAACGCTAGTATTCTTTAGACACCGAGACACAGACTTCGAGAATTAAAATGTTTATGAATAAAAATAGATAACTTTAAATCAATACTTATTTCATTTTTATTACTGTTATTAATAATTCTTTGGTACTAATTTTAAAAGTGTGCATCCGATCTGCATCATATTTAATCAGACATAAATCTCGGTTCATTAAGTTCACAAAAGCCTATAATAACGTTTTTGTATTCCCGAACTGTTGCACATTTTAAGCGCATTTCATATAAATAAGATATTTGTTAAATAGCAGATTTATTTGTATCAGCTTTTACCGTTCTCGGGAATCGGAGGACATAACAAAAGTATATTATTTCCCCGACATACAGCTCTCTGACAGTTATTGATGCGATTCGTTGGCGATACTGGCTGGAGCAGTACGAAGGTTAACATATCATGTAGGTATTTGTTTTTAAATTACTTATTATTTATAGTTATAGGAACTGAGTTAATTTAAGGTTGTTTAGAAAATTAAGATTATGCGCGATTAACTTTGGAAATAATGAGGATTCGGTGTCAATATTATATCTAATAGACTTATCGTTGTGAATAATAAATTATTGGGAATGTCACAATATGTCAATAAATTTTTTTGCCACATCTCGTGCTTGAATGAATAAAAACTGTTGTTTTTGGAACGGTACCTACTAATAATCCGTACTACTAATTATCTTAATTTAGACTCGGTGCAGTCATAGATAAAATCAAAAAATAACACGGAATCGTAACTTATTCATGTAACGCCGCGATAGAAGCTCGTATTGGAAGCTCAGTGGTGCTACGGTAAAGTACTAACGCGATAACACGGTAAGCGATGCCTACGGCACAGCGCTACACTACTACGGCGCTACTAGGCAAGGCGTGCGGACAGCGAGGAAAAATGCTATCGCTTTTTACGCCAGGCCCCAACTGCTTGCAACTCGCGAACTATCTGTATATCAATAAAAATATTACATTTAAATGTTAAGTCTCACTTTTTTAACGAAACTGCTATCTTATTTAATAAAACAACCTATATGGCAATAATTATTCACATTAGTTTCTTGATTACCATCATATTGCACATAAGTCCCTCAAAATCCGAAGCGTTGCACGCATATGTAAGGAATGTAATATATATATATTTCTGCGTTCATAATTAGATGCATAATATAGATTGGAGTCATATCGTATTACGCTACGGTTTACGTCATCAATATCTGTTACTATAAAAAAACGTTGTACACAAAATAATACAACAGACACAATTTATATTAAACAAAAGGCATTTCTCTAGAGAACAGAACGCCTTTCACTAGAAGACTGTCAATAACTGGCATAGTTGAGATTCCAATACTTATTGACGCTACGCCGACCTTGAGCCGCTGAGCTTCCAATACGAGCTTCTATCGCGGCGTTACATGAATAAGTTGTGCTGTTATAATTAAACAAGTTATGCCCCGCTGTTTCTCTAACATATTATAAAATTTTCTCATTCACTTTTCACAGACCTCCAAGATATAGTTTAGATATTATACCCCACATTTAATTATAATTTTAACTCATAACATTCATTATCATTTGTGTATTCCTAAAGGCTGAATTCCAACTTATTTCCAACTTTATATGTGAAGAAATGGCTGGTCAAACAGCTCTTCGTAACATTCTCCATAATAAATGCGGTGGAAGACAACAATGAAGCGACGTGTGACGCCTATGATGACCAATTTGTTATGTTTTTAAAGTGATAACCCTCACTACTAGGGTTAATACACAAATTAAATTTGAAAACAAAAAAACCCACGGCGAAGGTGAAGCCACAACCTGAGAGTTGAACAAAGCATACAAGATTTTATGATGATAAGTTACTCGATCTGTTAGCTCATATGAAAGAGCATTCGCACGGATTGTGAGAGGTCGTGGGTTCGAGTCCCGCATCGTTCATAAAATGTTGTTTACAAATTTTATTTTTCTATTATGAGCAGTCATTCCTTTTCTAATCTAAATTAGAAGGTACATAATCAGAATGTTATAAGTGCTTATTCTTTGCTGTCGCATATTTAATAGGTCGTTGAAAAAGTCTTGGCGCATAATAAGTATGTATAAACTTTTAATAAATCTTATTGACTGTACTTTATGTATCTGGAGGGTTTTGATGACATTAAATTAAAAAAAAAAAACTCAAAACAATTTAGTCAACTTGCTATCAATTTTTCATTCTGTCAACATGAATGAATCTAATGATGAAATTCGATACATTTTAATATTTAATTATCAAAAAGTCGATACTGCAAAAAAATGTGACGTTTATGATCTGTGGGAGGCTCCTTTGCACAGGATTCTGGCTAGAACCACAATGGCAACTATTTCCGGTCTGAAAGGCGCAGTCGTGAAATTACTGGGCAAATTAACATCTTATGTCTCAAGGTGACGAACGCAGTTGTAGTCTTGCTCAGAATTTTTAGGTTTTTTAAAAATCCTGAGCGGCACTGCATTGTCTATAAATCCTAATGCAGTATTAGTAAGAGTAGCATAAATTTCATTTAAGTGTTTTCAATCCGGGAATTTTTATGTCAAAGATGCAAACCGTTTTGGTCGCCCTTCCGGTTACGGATAAAATGGACGCCATTTTTGAACAATTTCAGAAAGAACGACGAGGACATACCTGTTGATCAACTGAGGATCGACAACAATACAGTTTCGATACATTTGCAAATATTCTAAGTTCACTAAAAATATCGATATATAGATGCCACGCGAGTTCACTGAAAGAAACCTGAAAGGAATGAACCGCCTACTCATTTGTGAGCATTTACTGAAATGTACTAAAACCGAACTGTTTTTGAAGAGATTGATAACTGGTGAGCACGTACGACAAGAACATCCGTTAAAGATCGTATTCGAAGGACTTAGCCTCTTGGGAATCCCGGGCCTACCGCAATAAGATGCCGTGTATAAACTTTTACTACCGGGAAACAATGCATTGGGAATTATACTGCTAAAAAAATTAATTCTAAATAACTTTATTCATGTAGGTCAAGGAAATGGCACTTATAAATATCAAAACATGAGATTTAAAGCAAGAAGTTAATAGGAAGAGGCCGGAACTTAAGGGGACGTACGGTCAATCGTTTATCAAGAGACCACTAGACCACAGAGATCTTTAGCCATTCAGTAAAAGTTAAGAGTTTGACTCGGTGTTAATGCATCTCCCAAATAGCCCTGATATTGCATCGTCAGATTTCTATCTGTATCGGTATCTTCAGAATTATTTTGGCAGTGCCAGATTACCATCAAGAGAGGATTGCCAAGAGTACTTCCCTTAAGTCCCAAAATTTCTATAGCTTGAACACGTCATCTACACGTCCTACAAGATGGCAAAAAGTCATCGACCAAATTTACACATAATTATATACTGTAAACAAATTTTTTTTTTTTGAGTTTTCATATAAAAAACGAAGAGACTTTAACTAGATATCTTCGCTTGCAACGCTCCGGATATTGAGGAATTTGTACCAGCAACGGGTGCAAAATAACGTAATACGAATAAATTAAAAATATTTAAATATTAATGCTGATATTAAAAAAGACGTTCCGCGATGAAATGTAATATTTTGATTGGTACATGGCGCGTTGCGGAAGTTTCTGTAGCAGATATACTACGCGTCGTTCCGAATACTAAATCACTACTCACTCGCCGGTGGTCATGATAAGTCATCGACACGTTAACTGCGACTTTGTCACTTCTAGTAACTTCTTATTTAGATATCTATGATCTTTTCTAACACATAATCTGCATTCGCTTTTCAAATCGGTAAGTCAATCTACTTTCATCTATCCTGTCTAGTACCTAATACCGTCTTCTTGCATAAATTAACAAATGTACTGCCATACAAATTACACAAAATATCTAAATGAAAACCGGTCTATTTATAGAACGTAACGAGTGATACAACACTAGAGATTAAATCTGAGCTTAGAAATAACCTCTGCATGCTAGATAAGCTACAACACTGTGTACACTTGCGGACAATTATATGGAACAGTATAAAAATAATTTATTAATTTGGCGAGACTGGCAGAACACAAACAGGATTTTATGCAAAGGAAAAAATACATTAATTCTTCATTAGAGCTTGAATTCTCAATCCACTCTTGTATAATTATTTTTAAGAGAAATAGGAATGTCTCTAATATTAGCGCAATTATTGATGATAATAATATCATGATATGATGATTAATAATAATATTGTTATATTGCTGCAAACTGCAGACACCATTAAGGGTAAATGCATCATACAGTTCTTAGATGAAAGAACGAAGGGAAAAGAACTACGGGCGTAGAAACAAGGTCAACTGATATTAAATGAATACGACTGCTGATACTCTACTGCAACACCAGAAGAATCACACGAACATTGCTGGTCTTTTAGGTGGATGTTAGCGCTATTTTTCAACATTTTTAAGTATGTCATATCGTCCTGGAAACACCGTGAAAGGAAGCTAATTAAGAAGTTTGGTTATCTCTAGCAGAGAAAACTTTGGAGAAACGCCACATATCCCGCTATCCTGGTGAGGATAGTGCAATTGCTGGAGTGCAATTGTGTAATTCAGTGGTAGTGGCAGTAGAAACTACTGCATTTATCATTCTCCGTGATAAATAAATAAATGAATACTAAAATGTTGTTGATTTCTTTAACAACAAGTAATTAATATCTAAGGGCAGGTGTCTCAGCTGGCAGGCAGGGAGGCACGGCTCTTTTACTTTTATTTATGACAGAAAAATTACAAAAATTATGAAGGTAAAGTTAACTGACAAAAACAAAGATATGATTAAGAGAAGGGGGTAGTAGGATATGGTCAGGAGTGTTCTGAGGTGAGTTTAGAATAAATACAATTTTATGAGTACATCTTGAGAATAGTTTATTAATTATTCAATGAATTTAGCTTCTGTCTAATTGATATTTAGAACAAAGTCCAAGACCGTAAAAGAAAGCAGTAATCAAACAAGTTACCCAATCTATAAGAAAACGTAATTAATAATTGCTATCGAGTCGAATCGCTTGCGGCATAATAAGATGAATGGTAGTGATCTGTCAGTAACCCTTTTTACTTCAAACAAAACTTTACTAAGTTTGATTGCTTTGTGAATAAGATTGCTTAATCGACTGTCTTAGAACGTCACTCATTGTATGAAACTTCATGTAAATTATGTTTTGTGCTTAAAAAGTAAATGGCTTTTCGTTCCTTCCAGATTGTTTTTTCGTCATAGAAAGTTAATTTAAATTTCTTTTGATAATGCGAGTATAACACATTTAAATAAAATACCTTGTAACGGTAGGTACATTAGGTAAGTTAAAACATAAAGTAGTTAAAAAAAATTAAAAAGGAAGGCAGTCTCAAATGGAATCCAAAAATAAGTCTACTTTGCCAGTTTTATATTTATACTGAAAATTAAATACGTTGCTACGGAAAGACAACGAAAAGTAAATTTAATAATTTATTATTATTTATTAATTACTCGTGTTCATCTTGTTAACATGCAGCTATAATGAATTTCTGTGTTTTTCCGCTAACAGATACACAGACAGACAGACAGAGGGACAGCAGATTCTTAGAAAAGGTATCCTTCGGGTGCGGAACTTTTAAAATCACTTATAGTTATAATATGATGTTACAGTTAAAATGCATTTCAGATGCACTGAAGTATACAGTATTAAAGGAAGCTCATCTCGTATTCTCATTGCATCTCGTACGGCTGAGACGAACAATGAGGGCAACCTTATAAACATTGAATCTCATGTCTAACATATTTCTATTATAAACACAACATATTTCCCTGCATACTCGTATATACCTATACAGGGCTATGAGGGAAAGAGATGTGCACTCACAGATTAAGAAGGAAGTTTTTATGCAAGTTTGAATGAAAATTATTTAAAATTCTGCACTGCTTTAAAATTACTCTGATGTTTTGGTTTTCACTTAGTTATTGTATTAAGAATTAAAAATTATTGTAGCACGGTTACGCGACTAACAGCCGTTTTCAATAACGTATCTCTAGTTACGGATAAATTGCTATCACTGTTTAATTACAAGATCTTATCTATCCATAGTTATGACCAATATAGTTATATTATAAGTTATAGTCCAATGCTACCTGTCGATATGTAATTGAAATATAAGTAAGCGTAAAAGGATCCATTTGTCTTACCTCTAGTAAGTTAAACTAAGGATAGGTTATTGGAAACGTAGTTAATAAGCAAGACGTTCACCTTACAATACGGTGCTCGTACGGGGTGGTCGATTAAAATGTTTTAAATTCTATTATTACAGTAATTGATTACTAAATATAATCTTTTAAAATACGATCTTTAATAACTATAAGGGTTGATCTCAAAACAGTGAACAGTGAACAGTGAACACAACGTAACTAGGCAATGGAATCGTAAGCGTATACAGCCTATTAGATTTTTGACAAATGTTAATGTGAAAATAATTGTATTTGAATTTGTTATTAAATATAATACTATTGCTTACGATTTATTAAAACCAGTTTAATCAATAGCTTAATTATTATATTTATTCTTTCACATAGAGTTTAATGATAAGTACTCAGAAAACATTGAAGGTAAACTACAAGATATTGTAAGAAGTTACTTACGATTATTTGGGGTTTTATTAAGCACCGGTAAACTTTCGATAGCTGATGGACTATTTCTTAACATTAGTAAATGTAAGTATTGCTGTCTTCCCTCGTTGTCTCTGGTTACGATAACTACTGGAAAGAAATGAAAGTCACAACAAAACGAAAGGTATCAGCTAATTTTTTTGAGTATTTATTTGCTTCACAGTTTTATTTTGCTGTACATTGACCTGTTATTAAGTTCAAAATTCATGAGAATGAAGTACTACTTTTTTGAGTAAAAATTTTCGGATATAATGCCTGGCCATTAATAAAACTTGTAAATTTTAAGACTGTAATAATCTTTGATAGTAATTTCATACCCATTATCTGACGCCATTTTATAGGCATTCAAGATAATGATGAAAGTATTAATTTTTTAATATAATAAATTTACAGTGGGAGGCTCCTTCGCACAGGATGATGGTTAGATTATGGGCACAACAACGGTGCCTATTTCTGCCGTGAAACAGGAATGTGTAAGCATTACTGTGTTTCGGTCGAAAGGGTGCCGTACTAGTGAAATTAATGGGCAAATGAGACTCAACGTCTCACGTCTAAGGGTGATGAGCTCATTTATAATGCCGCTCAGAGTTTTTGGGATTTTCAAGATTATTGAGTGGCACTGCATTGTAATGGGCAGGGCGTAACAAGTACCATCATTTGAACGTCCCGCTCGTCTCGTCCCTTACTGGCATAAGAAAAAATATACTTCCCTATTACAGTCGCAAAATGTTTTGTGCATTAAAAATATAATTTCACACGTATTATTTTTATGTAATTAAAATTCCCTCTAGCTGTTGCTACATGCAACATGTAAATTATGTAGTCTCATATTTCTCGAGCGACATACTTAATTAGTGCGAACTTTTCAAAGGCATTTTTATTTGTATTTACAAAAGTTGGCAGCGCGCCAATATTGTTTGTGACTCGTGGAAAAACCTTGTTAAGAAGGCTCTGTGGGACATTTAAAGAAAATTGTTTTGGTTTTTTTATAACTTCAAACAAAAATATTTATTCCATAATAATAAGAGATCTTTTAGTTAATAAATACCAACTAAACACTGAAACAGGATTTTTAAATTTTCAGTATTTGAATGGTGAAAATAAAATTCTGAATTTGACTCTATTTTAATTAAAAATAAATAATAAATTTAATTTTCTAGACAATAAAGCATTATGGGAAAATACAAATTATAACGATTTTTAAACAAACAAACATATTACAATATTCACCATATAACTGCGCTCGATGGCTCAGTGCCACGAGCGCATACGCAAACATACATATAATATATATAAATATGTGCTTCGTGAACTTGACAGTCGTGATTACTGTCAAAATTAGTAATCAAACAAAAAAGAAAAACAAAAGAAAAGAATACATCAATATATAGAAAAATATCACTGATTTGACATTGGTATATTTTTTTTTTTATTTTTTTCTTATAAAAATATTATGTTCAATAAAAGTAACTTGAAACTGAGTTTTATTTTTAGTTATTTCAAAAAACCGTATACGACTTAACCACCATATTATGTTGTAATAATATCTTCATGACAGCCGAAACAAAAGGTGAAATGCAAAATAAGCAGCACTTGTTTTGACCCTAAATGATTTTGTGTCTCCGAAAATGATTTAAGTAGACACAGGATACTGATCAAGTTAGATAAAGTATAGTTAGATAGATATATATAGTATAGTTAGAGACAATATTCAAATAAATTGTCAATGATTTTTCATATTTCCTAATATATCACATATTGGCGGTGTTTTTTTTATTATACTTGTGTTCAGTAAAGGTTTCTAATAAATAATAAGTTCTTAATAAGTCGCATCATTGTGTGTCTTCCACCGCATTTATCACGGGGAGTGTTCTGAAGAGCTGTTTAACCTGATTCCTGCCGCCGAATTCAACCTTCGCACGACACGCCACATGTTAGGATATCATCCTCACCATCTGGATGTGTGGCGGTCCTCCACAGTGCGGTTTTCAAGGAGCTTTCTTCCACGTACTACGAAGCTGTGGAATGAGCTTCCTTGTGCGGTGTTTCAGGGACGTTACGACATGGGTACCTTCGAAAAAGGCGCGTACACCTTCCTTAAAGGCCGGCAACGCTCCTGTGATTCCTCTGGTGTTGCAAGAGATTGTGGGCGGCGGTGATCACTTAACAACAGGTGACCCGTACGCTCGTTTGTCCTCCTATTCCATAAAAAAAAAGTTACTAATAAATAATAATTTATACTCCTAGATAGAGTTCCTTGCTGTAAGACAACTAATAAAAACTTTAGTGTGCGTGACAAGGTACGTGCTACTGTCGCGATTTGTATGTCACTTTGTCTGAGTGTTTGTGTATTACTCAAAATAGTAGTTTACTCTTAACTTAATTTTTCATAGTCTATTTCGCAGCTTTCATAGTCTATCTAAACATATATATGATCAAAGGTTAATTTTAATTACCGGGTTATAAACTAACTAAATATATTTTGTATTAGTGGCACCTACCCCTCCAAACAAATGAAATATAATATAGTAATATTTTATTTTCGCTTAACCTAAATATAAATCAGCAAACAGTGCTCGTTTGGACCCTAAATAATTTTGCGTCTCCGAAAATGTTTCATTTAGACACATGATACCGATAAAGTTTTCAAAAGTTTTCTAATCAAGAATATCTATCGAAGTATAAAATGAGATACGACAAAAATAATATGTCACTTTAGGAAAATATTATGAAACATTGCTTGTATATTTCTTTCTCTAGAATTTTTGTAGTTACGTACAAGTTTGTTCACCAATACTACTTTTTATGTTACTTTATTTTTTCTCCTTACTAGTGTTTTTATTTATATATTGTTAATAATATAGATATGTTATTTTATCTAAACTAGTCTTGATGAAAAGGAACTTAAAATCGAAATTAGAATGTAAGTTATTTTAGTTATATTACATTTAGAATTTTTTTATGGAAAAGGAGGACGAACGAGCGTACGGGTCACTTGATGTTAGGTGATCACCGCCACCCACATTCTCTTGCAACACCAGAGGAATCACAGGAGCGTTACCGGCCTTTTAGAAAGGTGTACGCGCTTTTTTGAAGTTATCCATGTCAAATCGTCCCGGAAACACCTCACAAGGAAGCTCATTCCACAGCTTTGTAGAACGTGGAAGAAAGTTCCATCAAAACCGCACTGAAGAGGACCGCCATACATCCAGATCGTGGGGATGATATCCTAATTTATGGCGTGTCGTGAGAAGGTGGAATTCTGCGGCAGCAATCAGGTGAAACAGCTCTTTGGAACACTCCCCGTGGGAAGTGCGGTAGAAAACACACATCTAAGCGACGTCTCTACGCAACGCCAAGTGATCCAGCCGTTCTACAGAGCACTGGGTCCCCGATAATTCGAGCTGTTCTACGTTGGACGCGGTCAACTGGTTCGAGCTGATACTGGGGTGCGCCAGACCAGCGATGAGAGCAATACTCATATGTGGCCGGACGTGCGCTTTGTAGAGCGCTAGAATGTGGGCCGGCTTGAAGTATTGCCGTGCTCTATTTATGACGCCCAGATTCTTCGAAGCCAATTTGACTTGGCCTTCCAGATGACCGCGGAATTGGCAATTGCTTGAGATTGTTTCAAGAATTATTTTTTATATAATTAGTACCATTATCGTAAATAATGTATATTCATTGTCGTGTTACATTTTTACAACTTTTAAAATAGACTATAGATAGGGATAGACGATATTACGCCGGTATACTTAGTTTATGAATATATCATAATATTACTTCTAAAGGTTATTCCGAATTGTGACAAAATTTAACGTATTTATTCTAAAATATAAATCTCTCAGGAAACGTCATCGCAATAAACGAATAACTTAAGTCTAACACTAGCATAGATCTATAAAGTATTATAGACATAACTGAGTGTAGTGATGAGTAGTGAACATCAAAAACAAATTATTACAAAAGCAGTCAAATTCTTCTATGACGTCATCCGATAGTCGGTTTTTTTTAATCTATAAAAGAAATCAAACAAATTATCACAAAAATATCTATCTATAGTACATAAATTTTATTACACCTGATGGAGCACTTAATTATTGTTTATCTATGTTAATAATGTATAAGTTGTCACTATAGTTTTACTTCTTTGTGGTTCCTCATTTCTGACATCATCAGCGTCATCATCAACAGCCGGAAGGTCCACTGCTGGACAAAGGCCTCCCCCAAAGATCTCCACGTCGATCGGTCCTGCGCTGCCCTCATCCAACGTATTCCGGCGGTCCTGACCAGATCGTCGGTCCATCTTGTGGGAGCGATCGTGCACTGCGTGTTCCGGTACAATTTTACATTTAAATTTCTGACAACAAGAATATAAATAGTGTGATGAGTACAGGACAGTGATGTTTATTATTGTTCTAAAACATAAACTAGACTGAATGACTCTGAAAGAAACATTAATTCAATCATTTTCATCATGTAAACGTTTGGATTGGGAGTCCTAAAGCCCTTGCTGTTAGATGAGGGTCACGTATCAGTGAGCAAAGAGGTCTTTTAAACATTATTGCGTAAGTGTAAGCGGTAGTACTAATAGGAGGTTGAGTTATTTTTATATTTGCAAAATTAATAGCACAAATGCCACTATGCTATTTATTATAATTCAAATCTAAAAAACGTCTAATTAATTAGTTATTCCGTAAGTAGTATACTTCCGTTAACAGCGATAGCTTTGTATCTTCGTGAAATTTACAATTTGGATTTACTCACAATCAGCACGTAATCCATATATATAATACAACCGCGCGTTTTACAAGAAATTTTTTGTCTCGCATAGCCACTTTGTGGAATCAATTACCGGCTACTATTTTCCGTAACCGAAACGACTTAGGGATCTTCACGAAAAGAGCAAACTCCCACCTTAAAGACCAGCAATGCATCTCTTGACACCTGGTGTTGCGCATGTCTTTAAGCCTCTTGCCCTTTGCCCCCTCTTACATAAAAAAAAATATAGTATTGCGTGGCCCCGTCTATAATGTATTAGGTCTATAGGAAGAGAAAATTGGACGGATTACGTTGGTGAGTACGAATGTGTGATAAATATGGCAGCGTTGCTGTTTTCATTACTCTTATGAATGTTTCGCCTAGATCCGGCTGCGGTATGTTAGGATTTTTACTTTAGCCGGTATTATGAGAAATTAAATTCTAGTCCGCAATTTTACGCAGATTTGCTGAGATTATTTTATTTCGTTGCAAAACAGTTTTTTGCCAGATGATGTGTTTTCGTTTAAGGTATGAACATTTTTTTACTATTTTGGTCGTTTTTAATTCTGCTGTGCTTTTTACCTACCTTATCGGGTGATCTAACATCGTGGATATTTTGAATATAAAAATACTAAAGAACAAGTATGATTCGTGAAAATATGAGGGTGCTGTAGTAATAAATAACAAATAATAAAGAATTGAAATTAAAAGACATGAATTAAATACTATTTTTACCAGAAAATATATAAATACCAGAAAATGTTTAAAACAAAAGTATTATAAAACTCAAAATGGTTGTTTAAAGACTGGTAAAGGCTATTTAAATTAAAAATTTGATCGCAAAGATATCGTATTAAATAAGCCCGTCGATTTTCTTGCGCCCTTCTTCTCAGGTCTGAGACAAACTATTTTGAAGGGGTAGTCTTTGACGTTTAATAAGTAATTTCATATCCTATTTTGAATAAAAATATTTGAATATAAATATCTTTAGAGCTTGAGCCCGTGAGTTCCTGTATAGAATATATCTACTTTTCTTAATACACTTACTTACTTATTACTTTCAATAATACACTAGATTCGGAGGATTAAATAATAAATTATAAACATTTTAAGAAAATTATTTTAATATCTTAAATGTTTATAACGCTATATTTTTTAGTCTAACGTTAAGTTTGGGTTAACGCCTCCACCGAAGAATCGGATCCCGCTGAACTTTCCACTGAACGATAGTCGATAGTGTAAAACCCTACTGAAAACAATTCGACGCGAGGCATCCTCAGGAGATATTCATTTGCCGAAGTTTGGATCGAGAGAGTACTTAAGATAGATTCATTAGATTTATATAAGACATACTTAACGCAAAATGAACGCCTAATTTGTAGAAAAATTTTAAATACTTAATATACTTTTATTTCTGCTCAAATACGGCCCTGTTTTATAAATATACTGCAACCCAAAACAAAATTTACATCCTTTATTTTATTTAAACTACAATAAGATTTAAAATAGATCTTATGATTATTAAATTATTAAAACTTTCGTGAGACATTATAAACTTTATTTGTCTAAAACAGCTTTACTCATGGCCTGTTGCATGCATATTGTTAATTCCAATGGGAGGCTCCTTTGCGCAGGATGCCGGCTAGATTATGGCACAATGGCGCCTACTTATGCTGTGAAGTAGTATAAATGTGTAAGCATTATTGTGTTTCGGTCTGAAGGGCGCCGTACCTAGTGAAAGTCCAGTAGGGCAAATGAGACTTAACATCTTATGTGTCAAGGTGACGCTCAGAATTTATGGGTCTATCAAGAATCCTGAGTGGCACTTCATAGTAATGGACAGGGCGTATCAATTACCATCGCTGAACGTCCCACTCGTTTCATCCTTTATTGTCATAAAAAAATACTTTGCTGGCGAGAAAGTAAGTGGTGATGAAAAAGTTCGTTTCGTTTCGATTCATGACGTTTTTGTGTTTTTGTAAGTCTTGCATTCAGAGCAGAAGTCTGGTTTAGTTAAATACAAGTGCCAATAAAAACAATGTATAATAAGTTTACGTAGTAAAATAAGTGTTTTGTATATAACTAAGATAATCTACAATGACTAAAGTTCTACGGCAAAGCTAGATTAGATAAATTATCCAAGAACTGTAGAGCTTTAGATTTGCGCTGTCTAAATAACAATTTCTCATTATTCTTTTGTCAACGCTAACCTGTTGTCAACGATTAAGTGCCCTAGAGCAGTAATTAACCGCGTTGTTTGTTCAGAAACCAACGTAACGAGACCGCTGTTGTGTTAGTAAACCAAGCTGTGATTCACTGATCATAGATTATGCTGGGTAAAGATTAGGCTGAGTTCACATCCAGATTATTGGTATTGTTTAACCGAAACCGCTGTATGCCATCATTTGAAGGCAGTGGGAGAGAGCCAAAGAGCTTGAGTTCACAAGAGATCAATTTTGTTGGACAAATCTTACGATATCGCTTTATAATATTAGTTTTAATTGTAATAGTTTAGTAATAAAATTGTAGTTTTTCATATAATTTATTAGTCTTCCATTTCAATATCAAAACTGGAATAGAATCGACATTGCTGTAAACATACAATTGGAGCAAAGCACATATATCTCGATATTTTTCCCAAGTGTGTCTGACAAAAAAAATTGCCAAACAGTGAGCTCTGACTGCGAACTGACAAAGCGGAGCAACCTGCTGATGTACCCCGCCCCGCCCCGCACATCTCTAAGGCGAGGTACAGAGGTTTCGATCAAACTATAGTAAATAATGTAGAAATGAATATATCATAATTAAGAGTAGGGTTAAATTACTGAAAAAAAACACGGGCTTATAATGGAATCGAGCATACATTCGAGTCACTTCATGGGATGTACCACAACCCGTATTTTCTGGTAACACTGTAGGAATCACAAGTGCGTTCCCAACGTACATGTTAAATAAACGTACATATGAATTCAAAAACCGAAAATACATTGGTACATGACGGGCTAGGATCGAACCGGGAGCTCCGTGGTGAGAGTCAACGGTTCAACCTATCGATACGCTTTTTTAAAAGTAGAATTACGAAAGAACTATCAATTATAACGCGTAACAAACAAAAATAGTAAAGCCGGTTATCTATTATTGAAGATAACATCAAACTATTGATAGATGTACTTTTATATATATAATTATGATATAAATATTTTTGACGTATTCTTATCTGATCCATTTTGAGTTTCGTGCACCGTAAGTTTTGCGTAGTGCTAACAATCCTACGTTTGTATGAAGCTAGGACCGCGCACAAGCAAAATAAGATATAAAGATTAATTATTTTGTTTTTGAAGTGAAAACTTCTTGGCGGCGTTGAGCACTTTTCTTGGGATGGGTATAAAATATTCAACTCGCGTCATGACACGTGACCTGATCGAAAATTCGTAAAAACATTCGTTAAAATTATGGATGTAAGTTGATTTTTCTGAGTGATAAACTTTTTAATGTAAAATAATTGTAATAATTCTGAAGTGTTATTTTTTTTATAAATAAAGCAATTCATACGAAATTCTTCCCTAACCATTCCATAATATTAAAAAATGCACAACGTTAAAGTTCAAGTTTTAACTTCTGCCACCACTCCTGGAGTGCAACCCGTTATTTTTTTTATCTATGTTGGCTATGAAGACTACTTAATCTAAGTATCTAAGTTTTTTCCAACTAAGTTTTTTTTTATAAAAAATATGGGACAAGCCGAGCAGGACATTCAGCAGATGGTAATTGATACTCCCTCCCCATTACAGTGTAAGGCCGCTCAGAATTTTTGGGTTTTTCGAAAATCTGGCACTACAGTTGGGCTCGTAACCTCGAGCCATAATATGTTAAGTCTCATTTTCCCATTAATTTTCTAGGTAGGACGCCCTTCAGACTGAAACACAGTAATGTTAACATATTACTGTTTCACGGCAGAAATAAGCGCCGTTGTGGTACCCATAATCTGGCCGGCGTCCTGGGCAAAGGAGCCTCCCACTGTTGAGTAATATAATATTAATATACTTAAGTAATGGAGTATTCGATCATGCAGTGCTGTAGCAATGATGCGCCTAACGAAGTTTTTATTATATCGTAAAACATTTAAAGAGTTTATACTTAGTTATTTAGACAGGATAAATAGCCGAACTCATACAAAATTTAAAGAACTGTTTGAAACGAAACGAAAGAAATTTGCCAGCATTGGAAAATACGAGGCACGGGACGAAGGACTATATATATATAAGCTCCTCCGCTGTTACTAAACAAATACAATACTGAGGAAAGGTTAGGTTGTGTTTATGTTAGCATTTTCGTTGCTTTATCTGGTTCATTTCGCTACACTTTACTAAAATTTATAGCTGTTTTAAAGTAAGGACTGAAGATTAAAATAAGTTTGAGTTATCTCCACTTTTGATGTATAAATCTTTCAGAAAAAATGAGGAAAGATAAGGCTCTGTTCACGTAAAGGTAGGGTATTAAATTATTGTGACTTAGTTTTTTTAGGCTGAAATATATCTTATAAAGCTAGGCGTGTTACCAAAGTCAATCTGCTGACTATAACTAATCATTCATCTATAATATGAGTTTGTCTTTTTTTTGCTTGCATTACTGTGCTTGGGTCTGAAGGACACCGTAGCTAGTGAAATTACTGGGCAAATGAGATTTAACATCTTATTGTCTCAAGGTGACATGCAATTGTAGTGCCGCTCAGATTTTTGGGTTTTTTAAGAATCCTGAGTGGTACTGAATTGGCAGGGTGTATCAATTACCATCAGCTGAATGTCATGCTCGTCTCGTCCCATATTTTCATAAAAAAAAATTTGGGCTTGAAACACTTTTCGTGGGTCTCCGAATTGTGTTAGAACTCACGTCCGCAGATTCCCGAACCCTCAGTAATGTAGAAATTGCGTATATTATGTGAGGAAATAGGTTTCTCCCTCTGCTCTGTTGTTTGTGGTTTTAATATGGAGTTTTTAGCCCGTCCTCTTTATTGAAATTTCGATATTTTTTTTAGTTTCAATTGCTTAACGTATCATTCTCTGGATAAAAGTATTCTCTTTTGCCAAAATTTTTAGACTAACTGAACGACTAATGCTTGATATCCGCAGTGTGTTCTTAAATTTAAAAAACACATCCTTAAGGCCTTTTGCTTGTTAAAGGCGTAGGATCCTCAGGGTGTTTTTAGGTGTAGGTGTAGTTTGTTGTTGGTTTTCTGTAAGTTTATGGCCTAAAATGCACACTATTCTCACATTAGCAATATCCTCACAGTCCACCAGGATGTGTTAAATATCTTCATTGGCTTCGCAAGAGACCTTGGCTGTATTCATTAGCTGATTCAGTTTGCAATGGCTAGAAATGAAACTAATACTAAGTGTAAGAATTTTAAAAGTTATCTGTCATGTTTATGAATGGCATATTTATTTAATAGGTCACCAACATAAGAAACAGTAGTCACAGTGTTAATGGTTACATTGTATTATTTATAAAATCTTACTTTCCCTACAATTAAAGGTATCCCAGAATGCTTTGTGTAACAGAAATTATGAGTAAGGAGAAATCAAGAAAAATATTGCATATATTATCTAAATATATAAAAATGAATTGCTGTTCGTTAGTCTCGCTAAAACTCGAGAACGCCTGGACCGATTTGGCTAATTTTGGTCTTGAATTATTTGTGGAAGTCCAAGCAAGGTTTAAAGGTGAATAAATAGGAAAATGCTGCTAAATTAAATAAAAACAACAAATTTGTTTCTCCTTTGATATGTCCATACATAATTTCTATGAGAGAATTAATTGACGCACAGTTTGACAGTTTGTGAAACAATTTCATTACGACAGCAGAGTGCATATTTTATGAAGTAATTTTTGATGTTATGATATATTATTGACAAATTCATATAAAAACATTATTTTATTTATTATATACAGAACAACGTCTGTCGGATCAGCTAGTTATTGTATAAATAACGATGTCATATATATATTAACTACAGTTCAGTGAATGCAATATTCCGATCAATTTATTATTTATATTACATTCTGAGAGTAGATGTTACTCCTTAAGTTTTAATTGAAAGACTATTTATCTGATCTCTATCTCATATATAAAATTCTCATGTCGCGGTGTTTGTAGTTAAACTCCTTCGGCTTGACCGATTCTCATGAAATTTTGAGTGCATATTGGGTAGGTCTGGGAATTGGACAACATCTATTTTTCATCCCCCCAAAATGTTGGTGGGAGGGTGGTCCACGCCAATTTTTTTTTGAATTTTTTTGACATTTTTTATTAAATTTATTTGATTATGAGTCAGCATAAAAAAATACATACAACTTCAAATTTTCACCTATCTACGATCAACAGCTACTTTTGTATCGCGATTTTAATATCGGCAATACAACGTTTGCTGGGTCAGCTAGTATTCTATAAGAGACTATCAAAAATAATGGCAATATTTGGACTTTTCTTTGTATAGTCATTATAGCGACGAGAAATGCGTACCACAGGTGAATCACGTCCTAGATTGGTTTTACAGAAACTTGGCTCAAACAAATCGCATAGATGTCGTGGCATTCTGGCAGGAAATTTATATATATGCTAAAAGCGCCCCAGGAGCTCCATTGATTGTATTTTTTAGATACTTCAAGGCTTTCCTAATTCTTTGATTTTGTGGATTAGAGTTCCCAACAAGGGTTCTGGGCCTATTAAGGAGAAGGACAATCCTATGTCAATTAACCGCTGACATGTAACTTACAGAGTCTGATAAAGTACGTATATAAATAATTTTGTCAACAGCAAGCACCGCCAAACTATAATATTGCAGAATCTGCAAGGCCTTCAGAAAGCAGAAAATTTTTAGCAAATATTTAAAGTTATGTTTGTATTCTTCTGTTATCCACTATTTCTATATTTTATTTAATAAATTTACCGATAACCAAGTGTTGTTGCAATATGTTATGTTATTATCACCCTCTATGGTAAATAAATTAAAAAAAATGTATAAGCATGAACAAGTTTTACAAAAACTATATTTCACTAGTAGAAAATAAGTTTGATAACTTGCTGATGATTTATTCAAATTCTAATCTTACGTCGTTTCCATTTTATAATAGATAGACAGGGAGTGGATAACAATTCCTAATCAACCATCTTCAGAAAAAGAGCATACACCTATCTAAAAGATAAGTAAAGCTCCTGTTATTCAACAGGTGATTCAAGAAAGAGTAAACCCGTACACTCATCCAAAAAGTAAATTTATTCCAAAAAAATGTATTCTAAACAGGAAAAAACAATAACAGTAGAATTCCTCGACAGAATTATTTTGGTCATCATCATCATTATCAGCCGTAAGATGTCCACTACTAGATAAAGGCCTCCCCCAAAGATTTATACGACGATCAGTCCTGCGCTGCCCTCATCCAACGTATTCCGGCGATCTTGACCAGATCGTCGGTCCATCTTGTGGAGGGCCTACCAACACTGTGTCTACCGGTACGTGGTCGCCATTCGAAGACTTTACTGCCTCAACGGACATCTGGTATTGGCCATAAAGGTATCTTATTCATCTCCTTCATGCCCTCATTCGTCGCTCGTGGAAGTTCGCAATCATCCCAAATATTATGAGTAATGATGCAGCAGTATGGAATAGGGATCCAGAGCTCAAACCAAACCAATATCTGCCGTTTTTCAGCCATCACGCCCAGCTTCTACGCTGGTCTCCATTTACCTTGTATATATCCTGCAAGATTAGTTTTAGCAGCTGGTATTAATCATATTTTTTATAATGAAAATAAGGAACGAGACGTTCAGCTGATGGTAATTGATACGCCCTACTCATTACAATGCAGTGCCGCTGAGGATTCTTGAAAAACGAATAATTCTGAGCGGCACTACAATTTCGCTCGTCACCTTGAGACATAAGATGTTAAGTGTCATTTGCCCAATAATTTGATTAGCTACGGCGCCCTTCAGACCAAAACACAGTAATGTTTACACATTACTACTTCAAGGCATAAATAGGCGCCGTTGTGGTACCTATAATCTAGCCGGCATCCTGTGCAAAGGAACCTCCCATTGGTATTATATATATATTGATATTTTCTATTCTTGACTTCTCCAGAGCTATACAAGATCTTATCCATATACTGCGAAGTATTTTCATTTTCTGTGGTCCCACTTTGGGAAAATATCACACATTTTCGCAGCATTTTGCGTTCAGTGTTTTATTTAAATTGCTATCAAGTTAATATTGAATACGAGCCCAGCGCTCGCCAGATCATTTCATTAACTTTTGTGTAAATTAATTCTGTTCGTTTTGCAGAATCACGCCGTATTTTATCCTGAAATTAATTTCATGCATGTTTTGATATTAAAATGGGGAAAAGTAAAAAAAAATGTTTTAGAGCTTTACTTGTGGCTTATGGTAATGAATGGAATGGATTAGTTGCTGGTTGGAAATTAAAAGTATAAAAATTATGAGATTTGTTTAAACATGCCAGTATGGTACCTACTTATATACAAAAACTAAATTTTGTAAATATCTCCGGAACAACTCTTACTATTAAAATTAAATTTTCTAAGTATAGAAAATATTTACATTGAAATTTTGCATAAAGTTATGTTTTCTAAAATAATGCGTATAGCAAGTAATTATCTCAATAATTTTTTTTTAAAGCAACTTGGTAGGTCATGGAATTCCTTCCTTTTTTAGCTTTTAGATGTCAAATTCAAGTTTGTTCTGACTGAAAACTTCGTGGAATAAGTGAATCTGTTCTGCATAAGAGATATCTCACAGTCACACCGCGTTGTCATTCAGCGCCATTTTTTAAATCTGGAGCGACGTGCAGCATATCTAGAAAACTGATATATGCTTGGTGTTTCTTCACAATCTCGTGGAAATTGATGATGAGTTTAAATATTAATTGATTCATGTAATAATATAAAATTTATCACTGGGAGGCTCATTTGCACCAGATGCCGGCTAGATTATGGGTACCACAACGGCGCCTATTTCTGCCGTGAAGCAGTAACGTGTAAGCATTATTGTGATTCGGCATGAAGGGTGCCGTAGCTAGTAAAATTACTAGGCATATGAGACTTAACATCTTATGTCTCAAGGTAACGAGCGCAATTGTAATGCCGCTCAGAATTTTAGTGTTTTTCAAGAATCCTGAGTGGCACTACATTGTAATGGGCATGGCGTATCAAATACCATCAACTGAACGTCCTGCGCGTCTCATCCCTAAATTTCACAAAATAATAATATATATATATTTATTAACTAAAGTCCCAGTCGTTATTATTCTTTGACGTATATAAATGAATGCATAGGTTTGATTTTGATACATTTATATCACTGCAATAATGCTGAGCGTCATGTTATAATGACTTTTTTAATCTCCATTTTCATAAACGACGATTTATTAGTTGAAATAATATGCATAACATGGACTTCTTAGCGCCTTTCTAATGTTTAAAATTAATAATGACACACGATAAAGGAGTATGGCGAGAATGGACCCAAATAATTTAAAAATTATAATTAAGGAAGCATCGTACAAGTACAAGTTCAAATTAATTATAAACTTAAGTTTATACAATGATTGTACCAAAATTATTGAGGCGGTAAGATGTGGGAGTCAAAAGAAATAAATTGTAATAATTTATTAAAAAATATGTCATCTTGCACTAACGGAACGTTTTGCACAATTGTCATCTACATTTTTTTGACACGACAATAATTTTTATATGGATGTTCCAACACCATCAAACTATCTATACTTACTCAAATCAGTAATTCAGTAGTAATTCAAAATAATATTCAATAAAATGATTATCGTTTTTTGATACTAAAATCAGAAGGTAAGTTTTTTTTTTATGGAATAGGAGGACAAACGAGCGTACGGGTCACCAGGTGTTAAGTGATCACCGCCGCCCACATTCTCTTGCAACACCAGAGGAATCAAGAGCGTTACCGGCCTTTAAGGAAGGTGTACGCGCTTTTTTTGAAGGTACCCACGTCGTATCGTCCCGGAAAAACCGCACAAGGAAGCTCATTCCACAGTTTTGTAGCACGTGGAAGAAAGCTCCTTGTAAACCGCACTGTGGAGGACCGCCACACATCCAGATGGTGGGGATGATATCCTAACTTGTGGCGTGTCGTGCGATGGTGGAATCTATAGTATCCTTAAAAGTTTCGATACCTGCTTGAAAAAAGAATGAATTGTGAATCCTCAATTTATTAGCTGCTGGCCAACCTTCCATATAAATAATCTTAAATAAAGCAGACAGTAATTAGGCATAGACATAAGATACAAATTATTGATTGAACAAAAGATATCGATTAATATTTTTAGGTTATATTTTACTTTTAGGTATATCTTTTTTCTCCCACTTTTTGAGACTTACTTACCATTTGCTTTTTTCTTAGTTTTGTTACGTTCTACAATATTAATAAGTTTCCATGATGTACGCCACTTATTTCAGTGGGTCCCAAAATACATGCATTCTCGCCATCCTCCTTTAATTTTGTATTTTATAAGTTAGCAAAACACGATGGCTATCATATTTTTTTTGATTTGACATTAAAGGTTGGAGAAAAACAATGTTAAATAACCAAAGTACAACTTCTTAAAAATTTTCTAAGTGTAGATAACCCGAGAAATTCATACTTTATTCAAATAATTAAATTAATATTTGTTTATATATAAAATATAATATATTTGGACACTATCTTCTAGCTGGAGTAGAGAGACCTATTTTCGGCGTCGAATGAAATTTATAAATAATAGAGTTGCAGGAACCGGGAATTATTTATTGGAGGGTACTTTTTGAAGAGCTTTTCTAAAAAATCCATTTAATATTAATGGCTTTTGATTTATTAACGACAACTGTATTTTTCCCATCTCAATCTTCTTAATAACAATTGCATTATTAATGTGCTAATTCATTCTCGAGAAACATTTATCTAGACATGCGTCGTTCGGAATCGACTGTACTATGATATATATAAATGTTTTAGTATCTATATATATATAAGAGATTTCCACGTATATAGTCACTCATCACGTTATCTTTGGAACCATTAGAGCTAAAGACTTAAAACCGAGTAGAGGTCAGCTAAGAACGGATTTTCCAAAATTCCAGAGTTATTTTTAATATGAACAGAACAACGTCTGTCGGGTCAGCTAGTTATCGACATAATTTAAAAATGAAATGAAATTTTATTTGCAAGAAACTTTGTACGTAATATGCTAACATAATATTATTTATAATCCAATTCGTTTCGTCAATTGACATGCAAAATATGTTATAAAATTGTCTAAATATCAACACACTACTGTTATACTAGGAATATTTATATAATAGGACTATTTATTATCAAGAATTAACACGTTATTCTTAACGACCGTATAAAATTGAATATTTGTACATGTTACGATTATTTAAAAAAAAAATGCTGTCTGACTGCTTAAGATCACACTCTACAGAAGTAAAATTTCATCAAGGCGAACCTAATAATACGAAATACTATGTACTACTATTTATTCAATATTTATAAGGTTATTAACATTTAAAATTTATCTAATTATAGTTGTGTACAAATTATTGATATATATTTTCTAGACTATTCGTCATTTGAATTGTACTCTAACAACAAAACAATTAGATCAAGTTAAATTATACAAATGATTTGAGTTTTCTTTAGTGTTAATTCCGCCTGTCAAATCTGTAAAATCTGACGAGACAACACGTCTTGAGGATGCCTCGTGTAGAGGCGAAACACATGTCGAATTGTTTAAAGACAATGTTGGCAGCAGTGTTAATTACACTAAAGAAAACTCAAATCATTTGTATAACTATGGATTTCCGCAAAGTAACGCCTACATCAATAAATATTCAAGATAATTTAGATAAAAAATAGATTAGTCTTGACAAAAGGCTTTTTTAATTTAGCAAGTCTTAAACCAAAGTATTCATTTCATGTCTTACAGCCGTTTTAATAACCTATCTATCCTTAGTTTAACTTACTAGAGGTAAGACGTATCTATTCTTTTACGCTTACTTGCATTTCAATAACCTATCGACATAAAGCATTGGACTATAACTATACTGGACATAACTATGGATAGATAAGATCTTGTCACTAAACGGTGACAGTTGGTTTAAGATTTGCTAAATTATAAGAACCCATCAATCGTTGTTCCGAATTTTGTTGTACTTTTATTTATATGTCACGGCATATTGAAATTGACTTGATTGAGAATAAAGTACTCAAACATGCCCAAAGAAATATTAATTTCAAAAATATTGACACACATATTATATTTAAATAAATAAGGCCTTTGAATTAAATATTAAGTATGTACAGGAGTATTTTGGCACAAATTATTTACAAACCAATATAAAAATGATATCATTAAAATAGATATGAATGTACTTACTAAGTGAAGCTAAATTAAAGAAAATTGAATGATAATGACGTAATAATAGTTTTAATTTTATGTACCTAGTATGACTATAGGTCTAAGATTTCTTTTGTTTGAATAAATAATCATAGAAAATTGTAAATGAATCGAACACTCTTATCAAAATAACTTCTTATTATCTCTTTAATTTACTATAATCTATAATAATATATCTAATTTACGACTGAAAGACAAAAGAATTAAGCTTAATTTAAAATAACAATAACTCAAAGGATTTATTGTGATTACGCGGAGTCCAGGTGGCTTTTACTAATTATGCCTTTACTTTTGTTATAATCAAATAAGCCCTTATAAATTACTACTACGACACGGATGCAAATTGTAGTAAGGGTTGATAAATTGCTGCTTATTTGAAGGTTTAATGTGCGATATCAGACTATCTTGTCGATAAAGTAAATAATACATTCATTGGTCTGCAGTTATTGTAACATTTCCATCATATTTTTTTACCAGTACTCCTTTGCACAGGATGCCGGCGAGTTTATGTTTCTACCGTGATAATAATATATGTAAACATTACTGTGTTTCGGTCTGAAGGGCGCCGTAGCTAGCGAAATTACTTTGCAAATAAGACTTAACATCTTATGTCTCAAGGTGACAAGCGCAACTGTAGTGCCGCTCAGAATTTTTGGGTTTTTCAAGAATCCTGAGCGGCACTGCATTGTAATGGGCAAGACGTATCAATTTCCATCAGCTGAATTTCCTTCTGTCCTGCTCGTCTCGTTCCTTATTTTCATAAAAAAAATATATATACGGGATTAAAATTCAAGGCTTTAAAAAAACAAATGGGTCTAAAATAAACTTGTAAGATCTGTCCGTGTTTAGTTTAGTTAAACAAAAATAACAAGCCGGCGCATAAGTGTCTTTTTTTTTTAAAATATGATAAAAATAACACTTTAAGAACACAAAACTTAAAGTTTATTTTTTGATAATGTTTTCTCAATCCTGTTAGCATTTTTTTATCTTGACATGAACTTGACTTGATAAGCACCTGTCTAGATAATTTATTTTTGCTTTTTAAAATAGTCACATTATTTTAGCTAATTATGTGTATTCTTACATTAATGCAGACAATAAAAAATCCATGTGTAATCGCTTTGTACTTGTTTTAAATGCGAAAAACTGTAATTCTCAAATATTTAACCTTATTATTATTATTACGAGCTCGTTAGAGTAAGTAAGTCATAATAAATTTTGTTATAACCAATAGAATTATTTCCAAATTAGTCCAAAGCCACAACCTGAGAGTTGAACACAGCATACAAGATTTTATGATGATACGTCACTCGAACGGTTAGCTCAGTTGGTTAGAGCACTGGCACGGAAAGCCAGAGGTCGTGGGTTTAAGTCCGGCATCGTTCATAAAGTTTTGTTTTTCAAATTTTATTTGAGAATTATTTTGACGTATGCAAAATCTAAGCAAAACCGCCATTTCTGAAACAAATCACCCTCAGAGAGAGAAAAATAACGGATTGCACTCCGGGAGGAACGGGAGAAGTGAAAATTTGAATATTAACGTAGTGCATTTTTTAATATTTAGGAATGATTAGGGAATAATCTCGCATGAATTGCTTTATTTATCAGTATCAAAGTACTAGCAATTATATGGTTAAATACAATATTAATCTATTGGGCTTTCGTACACAAAAATGATAATTTAAATTACATAAAAAAATTGACACTACCGAACCATTACAATTTTTTTACATAAAAAGATTATCTCTCAGAAAAATCAACTTTCATCCATATTCCTTACGAATTTTCGATCAGGTCACATGTCCTGACGCGAGTTTAACATTTTATACACATCACAATACAAGTGCTCAATGCCACTAAATAAGTTTTCACTCAAAAAAACGTATAGAAAAATTGTTTATACGTCAAGAAATATTATTTCTATTTATAACAAATTGAACTGATAAACATGAAAACCATTTTTAGGTTCCGTAATAACGAAGATCGATATAAATATCGCAAAAACGAAAATGTATTTAGGATAAAAAGAAATCCAAATCAAATATGAATCGCTGCGAGCATTTCATCAAAACAGTTACAATAGAAATAAGAAGCGATAGATTTTTGTGAGAATCCATCATCTTTTGTGTGCGTCGTGTTTTTGCAATTGTTCACTTTTATTGTTTGAAAGCTTTACGGCTCTGCGAGTACATTCAATATGAACTCTTGTTCGTCACTCTTATTTAATTCTGCAGCCTTGCTTTATTAATAAAATAATTATACAAATTATTTGAGTTTTATTTAGTGTTAATTCCGCCAATATTTGTCTTTAAACAATTCGAATCCTCAGGACATGTTGTCTCGCCAAAATCTGGCACGAGACTTTGGCGATATTAGAGATTTCGGCGAGACAACACGTCCTGAGGATGCCTCGTGTAGAGGCGAAACACGTGTCGAATTGTTTAAAGACAAATATTGGCGGAATTAACACTAAAGAAAACTCAAATCATTTGTATAATTATGGATTTCCGCAAAGTAAAGTAGGCGTTTAAGTAGGCTTCAATAATTTTTTTAATAAAATAATATCATTGGAAATACATTAGTTACCTAATGAAATTACTAACTAGGATTCACAATAGCTCAGCTTTTCGTCTATTAAAAATTGGATAGAATTACTCATTATAACTGATAAATTACATTTGTCATTGTTTCCAGCGCCGTTTCTTCTCACTCAGAGAGCCATTTTTGTTCACAAAGCACTAATAATTGACATCAGAACAGATTCTGAATATATTTATATGAGCCGTGTACATACTTTGTCAATTAATTATTTTTTAACTTAATACGACATTAATTTTTAACAGTTGCCGATTAAAACTCAGTCACTCAGAAATTATACTTAAAACAACGAATTCTTAATAAAATAAAATAAAATACATACCTTAATTTTTAAACAATTTCTTTAAATATTTTCTCTTTACTGTTATTATATATTGCATTCAATTAGTAGCTAAAAATATAGTTATAAAGTGTATTTGGTTTAATATAACTGAACCGTCTTGGATATTATGACAATTTTTTTTATGTAACTAAGACGAGATGAGCAGGACTTTAGCTGATGATAATTGATACGCCTTGCCCATTATAATGCAGTGCCACTCAAAATAGAAAAACCAAAATTCTGAGCGGCACTACAACTGCGCTCGCCACCTTGAGACATAAGATGTCAAGTTTCATTAGCCCAGTAGTTTCACTAGCTACGGCGCCCTTCAGACCGAAACACAGTAATGCTTACACATTACTACTTCACGGCAGAAATAGGCGCCGCAAAGGAGCCTTGCGCTGGTAAAGTAAGTAAGTATACGGATCAAAGAGTCTTAAACATGAACCATCGAAGAAAAGAAAGATTCTCATTTGACCCAACAATGCCTGGACAAGGGGCATTTCTGAAAAGGCTACGAAATTCACTCCACACACGCAGCATTGGCCACAAAAAGCATTCCCTGGTAAATACAGCATTTATAAGTAAACAGCCAAGTATTCTTTGCTACAGTGTCAACAGCCAAATGGGGCCGGAATGGGGTGAAGTTGCGTGACACGGAGCTAACAATAGGAAGCCTTAAGTAATGTTTGCTGTTTGCAACAAACCCTGCGTCGGCTTTTTGATAATGTAGTTATATTTTTTGAGGACTTTATTCGATGAGGATGATTGAGGTGAAACCCTATAATAGAGTTGCCAGCGTCATTTAAAGTTATAACATTAAACAATTTGTTATGTTTTTAAAGTGATAACCCTCACTTCTAGGATTATTACAGAAATAATATTTGAAAAACAAAATTTTATAACGATACGTTACTCGAACGGTTAGCTCAGTTAGTTACAGCACCGGCACGGAACGCTGGAGGTCGTGGGTCGAGTCCCGCATCATTCATAAAATTTTGTTTTTCATTTTATTTGTGTATTAATCCTAGAAAAGAGAGTTATCACTTTAAAAATATAATAATTGTTTAGATTTACAAGAGCGACATCTCAAGTCAATGTGCAAATATTGGGGTGGAGCAGGTTATCAACTGTAAAGTAGATCCTGCAGATGAAGCCACAACCTGAGAATTGAACAAAGCATACAAGAATTTATAACGATACGTCACTCGAACGGTTAGCTCAGTTGGTTAGAGCACCGGCACGGAACGCGAGTCCCGCATCGTTCATAAAATTTTGTTTTTCAAATTTTATTTGTTATAACATTAAATTTTGGTTGGATTAATGAATAAGATATTTGATTTTATAGTTAATGTACAGATCAATGTCAAAAATACTAATAATGGGTGCGCCGCTACAATACTCTAGTCTAGTTGTAAAAAGGATCTATTTGTAATGGCGTAGTACATTTGGCAATCTGATATTTATTGAGTATTGATGTACTTATAAAGACAGGTGTTATTGCATATGTTATGTATTCAGATCTAGAGTCATAAAGTAATTCAACTAATGTTAATTTAAATTCAAAATCAAACAGAATTTATTCAAAAATACTTACAGTATTCAAATTAGAGTCCGTGAAAATAGCATAAATTAACAGTTTTTAACATCTAAATGGATTTGAACAATTTATATCATACTTGTTTATATTTGAGTTCTTAGAGTGTTTACATCGTATCTTGAAAATAGGAACATTATACAACAATACTGTAATATATTTTCTATCTAGGATATCATCCCACCATTTGGATGTGTGACATTCTTCTACAGTGCGGTTTTTGAAGAACTTTCTGCCACGTACAACAAAACATAAGAGTGAGCTTCCTTGCGCGATGTTTTCAGGACGATACAACATGGGTAACTTCAAGAAGGGCGCATAAATCTTTCTTAGAGGCCGGCAGCGGTGATCACTCAACATCACGTGACCAATCGTATATTTACTTCTTCCTTAAACAAGCTATCATATTATGGAACTGGTATTCTCTGTTTGTGTAAAGATGATTGTCATCAAAAAAGTCAATAAAATTATTAATAACTAGCTGACCCAGCAAACGATGTATTGCTATCATATTTAACATCTGTAGTTATTCTAATAACTATAGGTAGCTAGAATTAAGTTTGTTTTTTACCTCCTGAAAACCTTAGAAAGATACAAAGATTCTAATTAGTTATTCATTTTAAACTATTCTTTTAATTTGATTTCGGACGACGGGGGATACATCAAAGGAAATACAAAAATTGTTGTTTTTATTTAATTTTGAGCATTTTCATATTTATTCACCTTTTAAACCTTGCCTGGACTTCCACAAATAAATCAAGATCAAAATTAGCCAAACCGTTCCAGCCGTTCTCGAGTTTTAGCGAGACTAACGAATAGCTTTTCCGCTTCCGCGTGGGATAGTGCCTAAATACAAAGTTTTATGGATTCTTCGAAAATGTCGAACTTCCATTCAAACTTTCATTCTCTACTTCAACCCCTTCATTTATTTTTTCGCAACAAAAGGTAGCCTATGTCCTTTTCAAGGCTCTATTCTATCTTTGTATTAAATTTCATGGATATCAGTTGAGATGACATTCGTCTAAGTTGCCCCATTAAACTGATTATTCAATTGTGTTTTCTCACAAAGATCTGTCAAAATTGTTTCGTTTATAGATACTCTAACTCACTTCACCTTCCTTTTTCAGCATTCAACACTGACTATTGGGCGACAGAACATAGTTCTACTTCAGTTAGAACGATTGCTAATGCAGGCATATGTCTATCACAGTGATAAATTGCATTGCTGGAACGAATTGTACGACAAACTTTCTACTGACAGTCAACTGAACTGGTTTTAATTATTTTTTAGTTTAATTCATTAACATTTCAGTTAATCAATTACCTGTTTGAAGTCTGTTAGTGTCTTTTCATAACTGGTAGTTATGTATTTTTTCTATCAGTACAGTACAGTCAATAGATTTACCGTTATAAGTGAAAACTTATTTAGGGACGCCGAGCACTTTATTTATGGGTATTTAATTAAACTGAGCCATCACGATAGACTATGTAACGTTCATTTGGATATTTGAGCTCAAGTCGACGTTTAATATAATGATCTTTATTTATATTATATTACTTGAATTTTTTTGTATAATTTAAAATCAAATTTTGTGACTTTATATGTATTTTATTTAACTAGCTTCTAAACGCTTTGGGTATAACTGAAAGTTTACGAATAAATATAGTAAATAAATAAATACAGATCAGTCAGAACAAGCAAAGTGATGAAAATCTTATTTATTAATCTCTCTCTTGTGAGCTATGTTGGTGTTGTTTAAGGCATTTCTACGAATAATATTAGGAAGTAAGTTTTGGAAAAAAAAATACATTGTGTTTTACAAAGTAGTTGTCCCACTATTTGCATTATTAACACATATGCTAATACATTAAATACGCGATGGCTATAATTTTTCAAATACCTATTTCTCAATTATATCGATAGGGCTTGATAATGATACGATAAGGGCTTGGTAATATAAGCGCACATAATAATATAAACTGTTATATCTGTATTTTATATTTTCCACTTAGAATCATAATTATATTGATGAAGCTACCAACTGTCAGTTGGCACTGCTGTAGTGCCAACTAACTTACACGAATCAAGTTAACTAAGGATCTGAATATTATATTCTATTATAGTTATTTCTAATTATAGTTATGATTATATAAATTAACATTACTAACACAGTCAGTAGTTAAATAAATGTTATTATTAATTGGGATGTCTTATGGTACTTTATCACGTTGGTAGCGCTTATTAACACATTAAGTAATCAATATTACTGTTTACTTCAACAATCTTTATAAGTCGTTAGCCACATCCAGTCCTTCTTAATCCGGATAAATATAAAATATGTTGAAGTTCTTTTGTTGAGAATTTTTTATGTAACTTCATTTTTTGTAATTGTTTGTTTTGCATGCTTACTCATAGAAACCTAAAGTAATATTATATCGTATATTTATGTAAAATTCAATGTAAGTGATTTTATGTTAAATATTATGAGAATAAATGTCTTTAAACCGAAATAATAAATATTATAATATTGCTGACATACAGCACTACGAGCTATGTTATAATCACTTCACTCACAATATTTCCTTGACGTTTCCAGTTGTTTTATTAAGTCTAGTGTATCTCGTGTCAAGCAACCTTTCTGATACAGAGAACAGTTTAACTCCGAAATAAGAACCTATTTCCGGCTCTGCAGACAGCCGTGGACAATTAATGGAGGAAGTGAGTAATGGTGCTGCGTTTATTTTGGACTCGAATTAATGTCCCGCCTGGCGTTATCGGTCTTAATTGAACAACCATTGTTCGTTACTTGTTCTGGAAACTTCTCAAACATGTGTCCACGAAAGATATGCTGGAGACAAGTTTAATTTAGTTCTGTGGACATGAGAATAGTTCGGTGAGTGTGTAATTAAAGCTCTTACAGACGTTAAACACTCTGTTTTTTATTGTGAGATATGACAAAGGTGCCAGACATGCACCTTATGGTTAGCGATACACGTTACTCACTGTAATGCCAAGCCGCTTATATTTATTTTTTATGGAAGAGTGTACAGGTCACCTGGTGTTAAGTGATCACCGCCGCCCGAATTCTCCTGCAATACCAGAGAAATAACATGATATTGCCGGCTCTTTAAAAAAGTGTTCGCGCGTATTTTGAACGTACCCATGTCGTATCGTCCTGGAAATACCGCAGAAGAAAGCTCCTTCCACAGCTAGGTCGTACGTTTTCTTCATGACAATAAGGGACAAGACGAGGAGGACGTTCAGCTGATGGTAGTTGTAACGCCCTGCCCATTACAATGCAGTACCGCTCAGGATTCTCGAAAAACCCAACTTCTGAGGGGCACTACAATCGCGCTGGTCACCTTGAGACAAAAGATGTTAAGTCGCATTTGCCCAGTAAATTCACTACCTACGGTGCCCTTCAGACTGAAATACAGTAATGCTCACATATGACTGCATCGCCTCCCACTGCTACGTGGAAGTAAGTTCCTTGAAAATCGCACTGTGGAAGAATGCCACACATCCAGATGGTGGGGATGATATCCTTATTTGTGGCATGGCTTGCGAAGGTGGAATTCAGCGGCATGAATCAGGTGAAACAGCTCTTCGAAACACTCCCTGTACTTATCATGGCACACGATAGAAGACAGTCCCTACGCAACGCCAAGTTTCCTTTTTTTTTTATGAAAATAAGAGACGAGACGAGCAGGACGGTCAGCTGATGGTAATTGATGCGTCCTGCTCATTACAATGCAGTGCCGCTTAGGATTCTTGAAAAACCCCAAAAATTCTGAGCAGCACTACAACTGCGCTCGTCACCTTGAGAAATAAGATGTTAAGTCTCATTTGTCTAGCCGCTACTTAGAATTTTCCGAAAGCATTAAGTCTCAATAGGCCAGTAATTTAAACTGCTCTAATTAATTAATTTGTTCATTTCAACAGTTTAACTGTTCTGTGGAAATTAATTGGTCATTTATTATATTAATATGAAGGCTTATTATTATTATGAATCTGATCTAGAAGTATTCTGAAAATCATCTTTAATTGGTAAAAACAACAGGTTGCTAAGCTACTACTTAATATTCAGTGAAGTATGCTTACAAAGTTCATTTGCTAACATCCAGTTAATTAACGCTTAATTATATTAAATTAAAGGGCTAATTAAATACGCCAGATTTAATCATATAATTAAACTCTTCATAATGCTCTTGTCAGTAGAGGTGACATTTTACTCCAGACATGATAACCTCAACCTCTATGGAGGCTTCTAATTAAATATCGTAACTGTGAGCCTTAATTATTCTTATTTCAGACAAATTTCAACATAAATTCAATTAAAACATTGAATGAATAAATTGTCAAACTGCAATTTAGTATTACAATTTTACTTACGATATTCTTTTGAGAGTCTCTTACCTGGAAAAGAAAAAAACTCAGTCAGCACAAATAATAGTAATAATAAACATATCTAATAATATATATCAAAGTTATAGGCAGGAAACCAACCCTTTGGAGATTACGCCTCCCACGCTCTTACCGCTTAGCAAAATCCCAATGACACATCATCCATAAACCTTGGTATGTTTGTTTAAATTTTTCTGTTGTGGCGCCATCTACAGCATATATTTTAACTTGCTGAACCCTAACAATTGCACATTAAGAAATCGATCGAACCTGCTTTAATAAAATGTAGAAAATACTGAGATTATTTGGCTCTGTAAAGAGAATTTATGTAGAGCTAATATGGACATTACATATTGTAATGACAATCTTTTTAAGTTAGCTACTTTTAACGTTAGTATTTCACTATTTTTATTCAGCTTGATCGTAAAATATTTGGTCTCTAAGATTAATTTTTCAAATACTATCATGATAGTATATAGATATAATCTAATATATGAAAAATAAATCATGAACTATATAATTACTCAAAACAAATTCCTTCGCCAAGGCATCATTAAGGAAGGAGGAAGGTTTAATACATTGCACTTATTTTCTTAACCCAAAGATATAACGAAAGTTTATTTTTTTTTTGACAATAAGGGACGCGATGACCAGCACGTTAAGCTGATGGTAATTGATACGCCCTACCCAGTACATTGCTGCTCAAGATTCTTGAAAAACCCGAAAATTTTAAGGGGCACTAATTTTCTTCGTCACCTTGAGGCATAAGATGTGAATTCTCATTTGCCCAGTAATATCACAAGCTACGGCGCCTTGCAGACCGAAATATAATAATGCTTACACATTAATGTGGTACTATCTAGCCGGCATCCTTTGCAAAGAAGCCTCCCATTGGTAAATGCTCTAAGTCGCCTCTTACGACGCCCTTGGGGTCTAGGAGTTCCCTATTCTTTTTATGGCCCGGGAAGCAAAGGGCTATTTGCTTCCTCACAGATTTGGAGGGTATGAATGATAAATTCACTAAATTCAATTGAAATATAATTGAAAAGGATTGAGTAAGGCTTAAAAAAAGAGTGTAGAATGGGGGGATACTATACCTATACTATCCCACTGGGAGACAAGTGCCTTGTGTATGAGTCAAATTATTAAGTGACACTCCTACATTGTAGCTACGGGGAGTATAAGTCAATGTTTTGTACAAACCCAAGTGTTTCTCCCAGACAATTTCAACTGAGTTATGGTATTGTTCTTTATCTAGTATTGTGTGATGGTTAGTGACCCGTACGCTGTCAATTGTCAGTCGTAGGACTGCATGTCAAATAACATATTATCTTCACAAATTTGCAAACATTAATTTTTGGTTTGCAATGCAGGCAAATGTATTTAGTGAAAGTGTTTTTTGTCAGAAATTATTTTTTCGACATATTATTATTATACTAATGATTTCTTTATTGCACTGTTTTACATTAAACGGAATGATTATTGTTATAAAACTAAAACTCAAGATATAAACATATGAACAGGTACATATTTTTTTTTTTTTTTTTTATGGAATAGGAGGACAAACGAGCGGACGGGTCACCTGGTGTTAAGTGATCACCGCCGCCCACACTCTCCTGCAACACCAGAGGAATCACAAGAGCGTTGCCGGCCTTTAAGGAAGGTGTACGCGCTTATCTTGAAGGTACCCATGTCGTATCGTCCCGGAAACACCGCACAAGGAAGCTCATTCCACAGCTTCTTAGTACGAGGAAGAAAGCTCCTTGAAAACCGCACTGTGGAGGATCGCCACACATCCAGATGGTGGGGATGATATCGTAACTTGTGGCGTGTCGTGCGAAGGTGAAATTCGGCGGCAGAAATCAGGTTGAACAGCTCTTCGGAACACTCCCCGTGATAAATGCGGTAGAAGACACACAATGAAGCGACGTCTCTACGCAACGCCAAGTGATCCAGCCGTTTACAGAGCACTGTGTCCCCGACAATTCGAGCTGCTCTGCGTTGCACGCGGTCAAATGGATCGAGCTGATACTGGGGTGCGCTAGACCAGAGATGACAGCAATACTCCATGTGAGGCCGGACCTGCGCTTTGTAGAGCGCTAGAATGTGGGCCGGGTTGAAGTATTGCCGTGCTCTATTTATGACGCCCAGTTTCTTTGAAGCCAGTTCGGGTTTGCCCTCCAGATGGCCACGGAATTGGCGATTGCTCGAGATTTCGAGAACCAGTATTCCAATACTAGGCGAGGCTTTAAGGGAAGTGTTCTCAAAGAGCGGTGATACGGCAAATGGGTTTTTTTTTGTGATAAACGCGCAAACTTAAGTTTTCTGGGGTTAAATTGGACAAGGTTCAACTTACCCCATTCCGCGACCTTCTCGAGATAGGACTCGATAGAAGACACAAGTTTCTCCCGGCACTGGTCGACGTTTTCCCTAGATAGATCTGCATGGCCCGTGTATACGGCATCACCAGTGCTGTCGTCTGCATAGCAATGCATGTTGGCGGTGTCCAACATATCATTGATATGCAGAAGAAACAGCGTGGGAGATAGCACACAGCCTTGGGGCACTCCAGCGTTCACGGGCTTGGGATTCGAGCAATAACCGTCGACATCGACCTGTATGCTGCGCCCAGTGAGGAAGCTGGAGGTCCACTTGCATAAGCTCTCGGGAAGCCCAAATGATGGAAGTTTTGCGAGGAGTGCCTTGTGCCATACACGATCAAAGGCCTTCGCTATATCCAGACCAGCTGCCAGGCCTTCCCCTTGCTTTCAATAGCCGCCGCCCATCTATGTGTTAGGTATACCAGAAGATCGCCAGTCGACCGACCATGGCGAAAGCCGTACTGCCGTTCGTTGATCAACTGGTGATCCTCAAGGAATACCAAGAGGTGGCGGTTAATTATGCTCTCCATGATTTTGGAGAGCAGGGAGGTAATAGCAATAGGCCTGTAGTTTGCCGGATCCGAACTGTCTCCTTTTTTTGGGATCGGATGGACAAGGGCTGACTTCCATGAGTCAGGGACTACGCCTTTTGAATAAGAGTGCCGGAATAAACACGTTAGCACCGGCGTCAACTCAGGGGCACACGTTCTAAGCACGATTGGAGAAATGCCATCCGGCCCGCTCGACTTCCTGACGTCCAACGAAAACAGAGCTCGCCTAACAGTTTTCTGTCGGAACTGTACTTCAGGCATGGAGCTCTGACACCGCGGTGTTTTTCCGTTGTCGTCAAGAGTCGTGTTGGAGGCAAAAAGAGTGCACAGGAGATCGGCTTTCTCTTTTGCCGCATGGGCCAGGGTGTCATTCCTCATGTGCAACGGCGGCATGGACGGCTGGTTGAAGTTACCAAGAGCAGCTTTCGACAACGACCAGAACTTGCGTGTTCCGGTGGGGTAACTGGAAAGCTGCTCGCCAATTTTGACGACGTGCTTCGATTTCGCACGGGCGATTTGCCGCTTAAAAAATCTGGAGGCACGGTTATATTTTCTCTTCTGAACTTTGCAGTTGATGAGTACTGGATCCTTTGAGCCCAGCGCCGCTACCCAAGTTTGATACGCCTGTTTTTTGCAGTCAGATGCTGCTTTAACTGACGCATCGAACCAGGGCTGTGATCTGCCACCGATCGGTACTACAGAGCTTGGTATAAAAATATCCATGCCCTGCAGTATCACATCGACTACTGCAACGGCGCAGGCACTAGGATCATCCGAAGGGAAACAAACCCTGCCCCAAGGGTAGGCTGCAAAAAAGGAACGCATCCTATCCCAATCTGCTGACTTGTAGTGCCAAACGCGGCGGTTCGCTGGTGGTCTGCGACGTTGGCGTCGGATAGGCACTACACTCCTGACCAGGCAATGGTCGGACGTTCCGAGAGGGGCGTCGACAGAGACCTGGTAATCATCGGGATGTGTAGTCAGCAGAAGATCTAATAAGGACGGCATGTGTCTATCCACATCCGGGAGCCGCGTCGGCGACTTAACCAATAGGGACAGACCATACGCCAATGCAAAATTATGCACAGATCGCCCTGCGTAGTCTGTGGTACGTGATCCAAGCCAGTCGGCATTGTGCCCGTTGAAATCACCCAAGACTACGATTTCAGCGGAGGGGATCTGAGCAAGCACGTCATCAAATGCCGCTTGAACGCAGCCCATGAGGTGATCCGTTTCTGCGTTACCACTATGGGACCTGTAGACACACGCATAGATGCGGACGCGGTCCTCTAAATCTACGCGGAGCCAGAGAGTAGACAGGCCCCTACCCTCAAAATTTCCGAGACGGTGACAGCAGATATCCTCCCTAATGTACACACATACCCCGGCATGAGGCATGAAATTATGCTCAATTTTGTACCCGGGGTACGTTAAATATGACGTATCGCTAGGTCGAGATATCTGCGTCTCCGTAAGGAAACACAAGGCTGGCTGCGCCGTCTCAAGGTGGTGGTGGACGGCGTTTAAGTTGGAGTGAATTCCCCGGATGTTACAAAAGTCCACATTAAGCGTGGAGCGGGATGCCGTGGTGTTGCTGCCCTGTTTGTCCTGTGATATACGCGGTACTGTGCCCTCCCCAGAATACGAGGGGCAGCCCGAGCGCGAATGCTCGCGGAATGATTCTCCGGCTCTACAAGAGCCGGTACCCTCCTGGGGTAATTTCTCTTTAAATACCGCTCTCATATTTTGTTGGGGGGGGGGAAGGAAGGGGGGGAATGGCCTCCGGTCCTCGACACTAACCTATGCGAAACATAGCGGCACTAGGCCGCTACTTCACGCCGGTATTCTGTGCGAGTGTGGTAAGTAACCCGGACGAGTCTGGCCCGATTGTGCTGACGTCATAAGACAGCAGCGTGACTCTCCTTTCTAAAAGCCCGTAGTCGCCTCTTACGACACCCTTGGACCTGGGACTACCCTATTCTCTTTACGCCCCGGGGCAGCACAGGGCAATTATAATATTTAAACAATGGGACTTTCAACAATTTTCATTAATAATAACAACATTATTTATATGTAATAATATCATAATAAAATACCAATATTTATATACAAATATTATATATACTTTTATCTCTTTGGCGTTCATGTTACGCGAATGCAGTACTTTTCCTCTTTACAAAAAGTGCCCAAAGTGCATGAAGAAGTATTCACCTCAATAAACTACATTTGCATGCCGTGTCTGCCGTGTCTGCCGTGAATATAATATAATTGAAGTCTCATTGCCGTAAATAATATTCAAATTTCTGATTTCAAGATCATAAAGGCCGGCAACGTATCTCTTGACACCTGTTGTTGCACATATCCACGGGCGTTTGTTTGCCTCACCTCTCCCCATCCCGTGAGCCTCTTGCCCGTTTGCCACCTCTTATTTAAAAAATAATAATAATATCAACTTTTTACTAAATGAAAAAAATAATTGTTTACACTACTTATACATCCGTTTATCCTTTTGTGGGTTATTGTCGAAAATTTATCGAAGTAGGCGTTACTTTGCGGATATCCATAATTATAGAAATGATTTAAGTTTTGTTTAGTGTTAATCAATCTCGTGCCAGATTTTGGCGAGACAACACGTCCAGAGGTTGCCTCGTGTAGAGGTGAAACACGTGTCGAATTGTTTAAAAACAAATATTGGCGGAATTAACACTAAAGAAAACTTAAATCATTTGTATGGTTATTATCGACTTATCTATAAAAGAAGCTAACCAATTTGATTGCCTTTGTAATGAGATGTTATTATTTAAAATAAACACTTTGGAAAACGCGTTAAATATAAGGACAGATTGCTACGTAAACTACATATTCGATTTTGTATATTGATCGCTCGTATTGCATCTATAAAGTTAGTTCTGATAACATCTTCTATTTCCTCGAATATTATAACTATATTATACCTCGTACGTTCATGGAATGAACACGAAACATCGCACCACAATCGTTAATTAACAGCTTAGACCTAATTATGGCCAATATTGGTGAATTATCTAACCGATGTGAAATGAGATATTACACATCTCTTATACAAAGGATATTATTATGATATCGTTGCTATTTTTA
The DNA here is from genome assembly GCF_905404315.1 of Leptidea sinapis. Classification (NCBI taxonomy): domain Eukaryota; kingdom Metazoa; phylum Arthropoda; class Insecta; order Lepidoptera; family Pieridae; genus Leptidea; species Leptidea sinapis. The sequence continues at coordinate 1,633,502 of NC_066290.1, read as the reverse complement.
TTACTTTTGTTTGGAAATACTCAATCTTTACTTGAATATTATTTTTACAGTAAAAAAACTTATACTAATTTTAACCAACTTCAAAAAAGGAAAAGGTTCTCAATTCGTAGGTATTTTTTTATGTTTGTTACCTCAGAACTTTCGATTGGGTGAACCGATTTTATTAATTCTTATTTTATTTGAAAGCTAGTGTCCTTCGGTGTCAGCCAGGGTAGGTTTGTAACTATATAGATAGTTGTAGGAAGGTTGTAGGTGAGTGTGTCGCACGCGCAACGTGACAAGGCGAGAGGCGAAGATGGGGCCGCGGCGGGAGGACATGGATTCCAAAAATAAAAATAATTGTAACTAGAATAAGATTAATTAGATTGTATATTACATTATCTTTTTACTTTTCATTGCATATTATATCTATTGTTTTAAAATAGTTTTTCTGAGGCCGTTTATTTTTTGTTAATTAATTATTGTAACAACAATAAGGCTATATTAGGTTTAAGTTAAGCTTTATTAAGTGCAATATATAATATAAATAAAAAAGCAATTGTGTGGTTTTATGAAACCACCATGAAGGTGATAATTTTTCTCCCAAAATAACAAATTAATATCAACAAAGAAAAAAAACTTTTTATAAATTATGCTTTACATATTCATTAAATAAAAATTATAAAGTAATAAAAAATCTTTTGTCAGATGTGGGGTTCGAACCTGCTCTCCCTCTCGGGCCTACCATAAGCTCTTATTGCGATTCAATTGACAACCTAAAATGAACTGCATTACGTTACTATTACGTACCACGACGCCATTAGAGCTATCAATTTTAGTTTGAAGTCAAATCAAGAAATTGAATCGCAAACCGATTTAGTTCGTTCATTCATTCGTACCATGAGGTAATATTTCAACCTAAACTGCATAGCTTATGTGTCAAAGTAAGCGATTCGAAAAAAGTTGCTACTTCCTTAGAGGAAAGTGAATCGTGTTGTTAATAACTTTTAAGAAATAGTGAAAACATACAGAAAAGGAAAATTTTCTTGAAGAAAGATGAGATAAGAATACTTTATTGGACTTTTTTGTAAAACAAAATACTGAAAATAAATACCGAAAATGAAAATACTAAAGACGAGGCAGTAAGGGCCTGGGCTATTAGTAGGGCTAGTACTCAGTGCTCCTGTCAAATCAAACATCAATAGAGGTGCGTTCGTAACTCGTTATTTTTACGAAAACGCCTAAGCAAACATTTAATTTGTAATTCAAAGAACTATATGATATATTAATATAACTATTATTTAATAACGCTATAAATCTTAATTTTAAAAGGTATTTTTAGAATTTTCCGCTAAAATCATATAACTTTAGGTTTCGAAACGCAACGCATATGGTGCGAGTAAGAGAGTATGCACCGACTGTAGAGCATCATCTCTTTCTCACACCGCGGACCACAGACAAATTTATTTCATTCATTCTACATAAGCGATCCAAACGCCATTCAGTACAAGGCACTTCAGGCGATTCAGTTTAGGTACCTAAGCTGAACTGCATCGGAATCGCATCGCTAATTAAAAGTTGATGGTAGGCCTTCTGAGCTTAAATCTGGCACATTAGACCGCGAGGCCAAACTGACTTGAAAGCACAAATGATATACTTCACACCCACTACAATCGGTACACGCAGCCGATTGTAATGCGCTATGCGATAGATGGGCGAAGAAATAGAGGCGATGTAATAAATTTTTCATTTTAAAAATTAATAGTAAGGAATATAAAAACAGAATTATCTCAATTAAATAACTAATAACGAAGTTCACAATAAATAAAAATATCGTCTCTATGTAATGGTGTCGTGAAATATATTAATATTAGGATGATCATATAATATATATAATATAATCTACGATTTCTGTTTAAAAAAAACCTTAACGAATTAAGCTTCTTAGTACCTAGTGTATAAATACATGACAACTTACCTCTTAGACCTTTTAGGGGTTTTCGTGGTATTTAGATACAGAAATTTTATTGTTTGCTTTGTTGTGAATAATAAATGAAATAAAATATTCATCATAGAACAAAAAGTTATAAAAAAAGTTGTTGAAAACTACTTGCGTTGTAGTTAAATTCATCTGCTGGTATCAACCTGAAGTTTAAATGTTAATTAAAGACTGGTGTGTTAATTATCTGATCAAAATGCTCAAAAGTTATGCTGTTTTGATTTACAGATGTCACAAATCTGGTTTCAAATAAATCTTGAACAGACGTTAGTTATTATGAAAATTTCAACGTGATATCTCCACGCATTTCTGAGAAAAATATAATAAAATATAAGAAAAATAATATCTACAACATTCAATGATATCAATGTTCATGACGTTGACATTTTTCACGACACGTTTAAGTCATTTAGAAATAAAGTTTTAGAAAAAATAACGACCACGGTTGATAATAGTTTGTATTAGATTGTTAATGACTTATTAATTCTTACTTTTATTTTTGTAATTTCACACTTACCACTTTATAATTATTTACATTGTATAGTTTCTAGAATTAAGATTTATTACTAAGTTACTTAATTTTTTCATAATTAAAATGTTGAATGTACCTAATTATAATAACCAACCTAGAATTAGTATGTAAGTGCAAATCAATTGTTTATGTTAAGTTGAGTTATTGTTGGTACATCTTAAATAAATAAAAAAAGAGAAGAGAAATGAATTCATTCTATAAGGATTCTAAAAAATCAACTTCACGCACGTACGATGTGAGCATTCTTATGTATACATCCAAATTACATATATATTCATATTACATAGGACAATGTAATTAAGGTATTTGCATACGCAAGTCTCGTTGCGACAATAGCTCGAGTTTCAACAATATAATATATTCTAATTTATGCAAGTAAATACATATTTACATACGCATGTTTGATGAAGTTTGATAATTTTTGTGTGTTTGTAAACTTAATGTAGATCGACAATTTATGCCGTGTTCACACGACCATATTTGACAGAATTATTAAGGCAGTGTTAATCTCATGAATCTCATACTAACTTAATGAGGATAGTTTTTAGAACGTTAAATACAAATGGTATATAATAAATTTATGTGAAGAAGAAAATTTTCTTTACTCGCATAGTTTTTAATGAATAACGGGAAATTATGCAAATAACAATCATTATATTGATTAAAAAGAAAGATCTCTGAAGATTGTAAAAGAAAAATTGAAAAAGAGAAAAAACACAAATGCGTTGCTGATCTTAAAAATCTTCAAATAATCGTAAAGAAAAATGTTCGATATAATTTCAATTTGTCAACTGTCCAATTTTCAATGTGTGCGATATCTATAGATACTTTTCCTTAGGCAAAAAGGACCTACAGTGCGTAAAAAAAAGTTTTCTATCTTCTCTTTCACGCAACATATTAACCATTTTAAATTTTTAATCAGTCAGACTGCCAATTAAACCTCTGTGGTCTACCCCCCTCCATTAACTGCCTTTTTTGTCAAATTTTCAGTAATCGTAGCATCAAGGACGCTGTGGTATTTGGGACATGACTGCTGTTCGTTTTACAACGCTGATTTCAGCCTATTATACAGTATGCCTTATTATAATTATGTAATAAAATAAAGTACTTAATTTTTACATATATTTTCGTATAAACAAATGACATAAGGATACACCAACGCACTGTGTGACTCTTTCGTTAATTAACCGCAAGCACCGATAGGTCCGTGTGTCAGCCTTTCCACTAACTACATGCGCGCCCTGCGTTTAGCATGTATCCACAATAATTGCCAAATATCATGTCCTCGAGTGCTGTTATTTAAAATCAAATTCTAATTCTAATAGTTATATTCAAAATAGTACATAATATATCACGAAAGTCAAAAACTACCACCCAATCAAAAAACTATGCCTTAGATCTGAGATTAACGGGCGCAAGAACCTCAGGCGTCTTTTTTTTCATTAAAAATATGGTTACAATGTAATATCGTACAATAAAACTTATTATTTAATAGACTGAGGGCGGTGACTCCATTCACAATCTGTGGAATCATTAAGAAAGTTATTTATGCTATAGTAACTATAACCACACAAGCGCTTTTTAACAATTATTTTTAATTTATTAATTTGTTGTTATAGCATATACATCGCCACAAAAGACTTACTAACTCGACTAAGCCAAGAAGTAGGCATTATAAGTTTATGTCTGATCCTGGTGTTAACATTATAATTATGTACATACTAACATTATGAAGGATATATTGAGAAGCAACAGTTAAGTTGTTTAGGTAGTTATAGTTAGTAACTCACCAGTCACACTGTATACTTCAAAATATTGTGAGGACATGCCTTTAAAATGCTTGAACATAATAGGTATACATATACCTACAACTTATAACTAAGAAAACAGGTCCTCTAATAATGTTCGAATCAATACGAAAACAATCCTTAACTAATCCTCACGAACCAAAGTATGTCCAAACATTACCCGTATCTGTCCCGTAAATCGTCTATAATATTGTGTACTGTGTAAGTATCGAGATAATATATTTAGACGGAGTTGGGTATGTATTAAAAAAAAAACTTTTTATAAAAAACAACCAGCTTTATTTGATTGGTGATGTTACCGTTTTCGTTTCACAAAAGTAATATTTGTTGCACTAATTCTTAACTCTTATGTGAGTAAATATTATTTCCAAAAAGATTCACAAATAATGATTCATTTTCAAGATGAATTATAAATGCAATAAAAAAATAAACTAGTGTAATAACGCGGAATCATCACTATGGTATCAGTAGTAACACTAAATATAATTATCTAAAGCATACCGTACTGTGAAGGCCTCTTTATAGTTAGACCTTTATAAGAATCAGGTTTTCAAAATCGATTCCTATATAGCGCGTTATTAATTATTTAATTTAACTAAATATTAACATTACACTAAATAAATAAAATAGACAGTCTGCAGTTGATTAATATATATTTCGGCATGTGATATTTAGGTATTTATTTTTTAGTTTATTTACAGGTATGGCCTTAAAACTGAAAATATAAACCTGCCATGGTGATGTAATAAATAAATAATAATAAAAATCTAACTTGTACACAAAAAAGTAATGTAAAAATACAACCATAATTATGAAATCTTTTAAATTTTTTTTGTGTATATATTGGGGAAATCCATTGCAATTTAAGATGTTGCAAGTGGCGATCTTTAGTGTTGATTCCGCTGTTTACAAAGGTAAGTTTCACAAATCCACCTCGAAACGAAATTCGCCTCTCTGAAGCTTAAATTGAAATTCAAATATTTTTATCTAAAATAGGATATGAAATGACTTATTGAAATTTCACGTAGCAGGATTAATGAAATTTATACAATTTTTTTTCATCACTTGAATATGTTGCTACCATCGTCCGCTATATTTTAATATTTATTTATTCACTTCACTCTTTACAATTCTAATGAATAGAATAACAGATATACATAATATAAAATGCTGTTTACAGAATAAATAAATTAGTATTACTTGGTTAAAAAAGTATATTCCAATTTTTTTAAATAAGCAAATGCTCCATCTGTAAGTCTGCTTTTGTATCATTGTAGCGCAGTAGCCTTGTGTCAGCATTGCTCTATAAAGCTCGGATTTTTCCATTTTTATTGAAGCACTCATCATCTCCACAAAGCTGATTTTTTGACAAATAATTTTGTACTTTTTGTGAGGAAATACGCTTTGATAAAGTTTTAAACAGCTAGAATTGCAATTCTTGGCATCTTTAAAATTTTATGATATAAAAACATCGTCAATTCAGTTCTACTTAAAAAGATAAAATCATACATACATAATTGCCAGAAATCGTTTACTAATACAATTATAACTACTATTTAGAATTCTATTGTGAGTATGTTTATTTGTTAAAAGGCATAAAAGGCATTTATTTTCTCAAAATTGATTGCTTTAGAATTATTTTTTATGTGATTTTGATGTTGAAGTGAAACTTCTCTACGCACGCTTGACTTGGGAAGTAAGCTGGTGAATGCGTGACGAGAGCGTTACGAACGAACGCTAGCGTTACGCGAACGGTGATTTCTTCTATATTTTGTCCTTTCATTCAGTTCTCTAGTCTAGTAGTTACACACTCACTTTTTACACTTCCGTCCAATAACTGATAAACCTATCGTCATAAAATTATTGCATTGAAGGAATAAAATGTATTTTATATTTTATCCCGAAAATTTTAAGGCTTCCCAAGAGAGATATGAATTTAACGCCAACAAAATCACGAATCATGCCAGTTTAAATATAATCCAATTAACTAAAAATCTAGAAGTAGTACAAAACTTTACATTTTCCAAAATGTGCTCCGCTGCCCGTGTGTACTCGACAATATATAATAAAATTACATAGAATGGAAAGATCAGAGAGATCATGTTACATTATTATCTTTTTTATATGAGCATTGATGGGTTAAACATCAATTTATTCCTTCTACAAAATCATTCACCAAACAGTTTTATGTAATATTTAATAACATTGATCTAAAATTTGATAAATTACTAGGCAATAAACGCTTTTAATATTATTTAAAACGAAACACTATATTGTGATTATTTTAAGATTATTATAAGATTTTATAAGAGTCGTCATGTAGTTGATGAGAATATTCAACACTATTGGGTAATTAAATATTTCAAAATATTCAGCATTAAAAAGTACATAAGATAAGCGGCACTACAATAATTGCGCTCGTCACCTTGAGACATAAGATGTTAAGTCTTATTTGCCCATTAATTTCACTAGCTACGACCCCCTTCGAACTGAAACACAATTATGCTCACATATTACTGCTTCACGGCAGAAATAGGCGCGAAAAAAATGTTTGTCAAAAGATCACAGAACATAGAAAGATATTTCTAGTGAAAAATATGAATTAACTTCATCGTTTAAAAACAGGCCTTTACTTTACAGAGCCATAGAAAAACTAATAAACCTGGAAAAAATAGTTGAGTGAGAATCTCTAAAACCTTGCATGTAACATATTGACAATATCTCGTCTAACTTTGAAGCGGATTTTCCGTAAAAAGTGGACTCAATTGGATTAGATTTTTGTGTAACTTGCTCAAAGGGAAACTCCGTTCAACGTTTAATAAGTAACTTTGAGGCTCTGTTCTAAACTAAATTAATCCTTTGTTGATATAGATTGACTTTATGTGTGTAATCTGCCCTTTATTTTTTGCAGAGAGAAGGTTTTAATTGCAGGCTGTTAACTTCCGCTTACAGGACACTTTTGAAGTTTTAATAAGAATGATTGTAAAACATTTTTTTAATAAAACCTTTCTTAACTATATTAAGAAGTAAGTAGGTACTTGTAATAATATTAGACCGAAGATATTCTTCTTCTTCATGACACTCTTGGCAGAGTGGCTGTGGTCATCAAAAGTTAAATCTTTTGGGGCAGATGTCATTCGCCTCACGAGCATTCGTCACTTTTCCCTGCTGGCCGAGAGTCTGGTGCACCTGTTCAATGGACTGCCCACAGCAGGCTTAATTTGGTCGGTCCATTGCATGGGCGACCTTCCTCGTCCTCTGGTGCCCTCCACTTTACCCTGCATGATAAGGCGCTCAATGGACTCACTCTCGCGCCGGGATCATTTTATTTTCATATAAATATTATTATTATGATTCTTATATTCAATATTATTATAGTTTGAAGGGCGCCGTAGCCATTACTGAACTACGGAGCCACTTCATCTCATAAGATGATATACATCTGATAAGATAGCTGGTCATACCAGCTAGAGCAATTATTATCGCACACAATTCAAAAATCCAGAGCGGAACTGTGATGTACGAAGCAAGTCTTAACTTAACGTTTCCTTACTTCTAATCACAAAAAAGAGTCGCCAAAAACTTTCATACAGAAAAAAAACATATATAAATTATTAGTGTATATAATGAATGAATACGTGGGTTTTAATTCTTTTAAACTAGTTTATTTAAATTCAATTTCTTTTTTAATATAAAGACCGATCTTTATCGCCTAATGACAATTGATCACTACAGTATTCAGAATAACAGTGACATGAGAAGAATTTGAATGCAAATATTGGGGTTGAGCAGGTTATCAACTGTAAAGTAGATCCTGTAGATGACGCCACAACCTGAGAGTTGAACAAAGCAAACAGAATTTTATAACGAGGCGGTACTCGAACGGTTAGCTCAGTTGGTTAGAGCACTGGCACGGAATACCGGGTTCGAATCCCGCATCGTTCATAAAATTTTGTTTTTCAAATTTTATTTGTGTATTAATCCTAGAAGTGAGGGTTATTACTTTAAAAACATAACATATTGTTTAACTCTACCTATCCTAAAAGAATACGTGCTTCTATTTTCAAATCAACCCCTAAAATCGATTATTTAAATTTAAAATTCGATTCAAAGGTAACAAAGACAAACCGTATAACACAGATTGCCAGTTTTATTTATCGCCCTCATATCCTCAATTTGTCTTTCACATTGTACATACAACATGTGGAGATTTTTTTGCGATACCAGTAGCTTGTTTCTAGCGTAAGTTTCAATTGTAAGTAGGTACGGTCGCTGTAATTAATGAGAAACTTGGATAAAGTTGTTTTTGTAGAGCTTTCAATTACTTCGACCTTTTTAGAGCTTCATATCTAAAACAACAACAAACCTTTACATGATCATTTTGCTCTCTCTCTATCTCCTGCTATCTGTGTTAAACTAAGCCTTTGACCTATGAAACCGAAGCCAAACATGAGATACAACTATTTAATCTGAGATCATCAAAGTACTCAAATTGGGACTCGATTTCCTATAACATCATATTTGAGTCGAACTTTTTGACGTGAAAATCATTTTAAGGCATGTTGGACTTTTTTGAGGACAGTGCACTGAATAGTAGGTCTACTTTTATTCAACGAAAAATGAAGTATTTATTGAAGTTTCGGGTGTTTCGTACTACGGTTCCATTCGTTCCGAAGTTTCGTCATTGTTATTATTGGACATTTTGATTATCTAAACCTACTCTAATTCATACACGTTGCGAATGAAAATTCGAATATGACAGCTGTTTGTTCGGAATTTACCTTTTGATTTTCGTTGGTATAGATTTTGTTGCAAATTTATTTGAACTGGCTTAAATAATGATTTTAATTGAGGCTGCTCTATGTGAAGATCATTTAGAACGTAGAAGAAACCGAAGCCACTTATGCATTCAATTTAATATTAGTGAAATTCCCGACTTAGAGTTTGTAGGAAATTACAGAATAAAATTTATGTATCAGGGTATTAATATTCCCGAATTGACAGAGGATGAACTGCAATGGGAAAGATGAAGGTGGGTCGCCGGTTGTGATGATGCGTAGGGTATCACTGACACTGTGTCACTAGTGGTGACCACGGGTGCACAGAATGTACTCACAATGTCCACTACGTGATCATCGGCACTATGGGTCTTATTTCGACAAGTGTTTCCAAGTAGGTTGTTGCAGAACCCAACCCTTGTCTCTATTAAAATTAGATCGACGGTCGATTTCTTTGGCTTCCAGCAGCTTGCGAGACACAAAGTTTTTTCATGAGCCAATACTTTCATCTTATGGAACCTAATATAAAGTGACGTGTTGGAGTTTAGCGCATGCTCTGCCACTGCCGAGGTGTTGCTGTCCAATTCGTACACTGTGCTCAGTGAGTCTGGTTTTTATGTTGCGTCCCGTTTCACCAATGTAGTTTTTTGCCGCATTTGCATGGAATTTATTAGACGCCAGGGCTCTCCAGAGGATCGGGAGATCCTTATAAGATCGTAGTAGCCTACCAATCTGCGGTAGGGTAGGAAATTGTCCTGATGAAAAATCTACGTCGTAACAGGTGTCCAATTGGATCCGTTACCCCTCTCATATATGGTAGATATGGCGGGAACGGCTCCACAAGCTGAGCTCCCTGTTTGACGATCGTGTTTGCCAGTGGACCTCCGAATGGTCGGAAACTAGTAATAAAAACTACTAGGTATCCACACAGATGATTCGTGAATAAAGCCGTATTACACAAAAAATCTCTTGAAATTAGTGAAAAAATTAACATTTTTTTAATCCGACGTTCGCCATACGTTCACGACTATTGTCTGTTGTTCTGAACTTCGTCGATGTGTCCAAAAACAAAATAGAGAAACACTATCGAAACTTCATTTAAAAGTTCGTTTACGAAGTTTCGGTCCCGTCTCTTATTACGTAGTATTTACATCCTCTTTGGTGACTAACTCGAGTCTCGACATAGGCGAGCGAAAGAGGAACGTGTGTTCGTATTACGAAGATTTAAAATAATTTTAAGCAATATTAAATTTTCAAACACCAAAATAAAATAAACGGGGATGTAGAATAATATTCCATTTTTTTTTAAATATTAGTATATTTATTTTGTACTCACTATTGTTCTGTACGGTGATTCTACAATAGATACAATAGATGCAATAATTTTTAATGAATGCATAGATGAGGGTGTGTTCCCTGACCTCATGAAATACAGCAAAGTTATACCTTTGTTTAAATCGGGCAGTTCTTTTGACCCTGCTAATTTCAGACCTATTTCAGTGCTGCGTGTTTTTAGTAAAATTTTTGAAAAACTTTTGCTTCAAGAGCTACAAATGCATTTTTGTAAATTAATGAACAAAAATCAATTTGGTTTCACTTGGTTTCACTAGGGGCTAATGCGGATATTAGACTTATTGAACACATCTTTGACGTCTGGAAAGAGTCACAGGATGCTTTGGGCATTTTTGTGATTTGTCCAAATCATTTGACTGCGTTCACTATGAAACTTTACTCCTAAAACTAAAGCATTATGGAGTGAAAAAAGAGCCCTTAATCTGTTAAAATCATATTTAAGCGAAAGAGTTCAGATAGTAGATGTAAATGGCAAACGGTCTTGGGGTAAACCTGTGGGAATAGGTGTTCCACAGGGTTCTATTCTCGGTTCTTTTTTGTTTCTTATATATATTAACGATCTACCGTTTGTGGTAGATGATAGCCATGAGATTGTATTGTTTGCTGATGATACTTTACTTATTTTTAAAGTGAAGCGACATGCAGATACTGATGACGAGGTAAACAATGCACTCTCAAAGATAGTGCGTTGGTTTGAGACGAATAATAATAATAATCTGCACTTAAACAGTAAAAAAACAAGTGTTTACGGTTCATTACACCAAACACAGCGGAGGTACAAACCAACGAGGTACTTATAAATGACCAGAGATTGGAACTTGTGGACACTACGGTCTTCTTGGGTATCACGTTAGATAATAAGCTTCAGTAGGATCCACATATTGTCCATCTAGCAGATAGACTCGGCTCTGCGGCGTATGCAGTTAGAAAGATTAGAGAGTACACGAATGTTGCGACCGCTAGATTAGTAAACTTCAGTTATTTTCACAGCATCATGACGTACGGTATTTTACTATGGGGTCATGCTGCTGCCATTGATATAGTGTTTGCTCTGCAAAAGAGAGCTGTTCGTGCTATATATCAGCATGGTTATAGACAGTCTCTCAAAGAAAAATTTAAAGAAATAAATATTATGACTGTTAATTGTCAGTACATTTATGAAAATTTAATATACGTTTACAAAAATCGTCACCTTTTTGCTCTTAATAGTGATTTTCATTATTATAACACTAGAAATAAGGGATTGCTTGTAACTAATTCTGGTAGGCTTCATAAGATACATAATAGCTGTAAGGGTAAATGTATACACTTCTATAATAAAGTCCCAGCCACTGTTCAGGCATTATCTATAAATAAATTTAAATGTTTTATAAAAAAAATGGCTCAGTCGTAAATCCTATTACTCCACTGCTGAATATCTAAATGATCGAACAGCCTGGGACTAGATTGTGATTATTTTATAACGATAGAAATGACTGTACAATATTGTATATTTTTATTGAAAAGAGCGCAAAAAAAGAATGCTGGGAGAGTTTCTTGCGCCACTTCTTCTATCTCAGAGCGCCATTTGTTTGCGAAGCGGTAGTAGTATCTTGTAGTAATTAGAAATGACATTAAAAAGAATTCTAAAGGAATCAATTTTGAGAAAATAAATCCCTTTATGCCTCAAGTCATACAAAAACACTATTTCAACAATGCACAGTATTTACATTGAATTTTTCACTAAATGTTTTCCTATTCCTCTATTTCATCTTCAATCCTAAAAATTTATAACGTGAATCTAATTTAAAATTTATTTAAAGAAGATTTAAAATATATTCAATTCTGTACCGTCCTTTACTGGCTTTCAGTGATTTTATCAGTTGTGAATAGTATGTATTGTCTTTTTGTTAGTTAAGTCTAACGTAACACGAGACAATATTTAAGTTTTATGTTTGTCCCTTCTTTTTAGAATAAATTAATAACAAAGAAGATTTTATTTATTCTGAATATATTATGTATAATATAAACAGCATATTTATATTTCAGAATTCCTTTCTTAGATATAATATTTAAATATATTTTAAAGTTATAATAGAATATTGTTTTATTCGCCTTAAAATTCCATGAGATCAATTTATTTTGTATGCATAAAATTTTAAAGTAAAGTATGTAAATTTAAAAAAGAGAATTAAAATTATAAATTTTTAAAACACTCTTTTAATGCGATAAGAAACGCACAATTTCACGTTCAAGTTTTACATGAAAACGCCGCGAAACTGATTTTAAAATAAAAGTTTGGGCGCACTCGTAAAGTCAGAATTATCAATTCACACTCCACAGCTTTTCTTCCATTCAAACTCAATGACATTTTCATACATTCCCGGGTATCGGTCGAGTGACGAAACTTTTGAAAAAATTCACAAGGAACTCCACAAATCATTTGAACTTTAGAAGGGACTATGCGTTCCTTTAATTATAAAAGTGCGGCAGAACTTTTAATAATGTCTACTTTCCGCTCTATTGCTTCAACTTAGCTTTTTGTACATCTAAACTCTGCCAGGCTGACCCACTTTTCTAATTAAAATTGTTTCACTACTACAGAAATACTCAGACGTGGATGCTCACATATTTATAGATTTACAAGTATTTTAATAGTGGCAGCAATCAAAATCAATCAGAGATATAAATTATGTATTTTAATTGAATTGTCCTTTTTTAGGGTTCCGTAGCCAAATGGCAAAAAACGGAAACCTTATAGATTCGTCATGTCTGTCTGTCTGTCCGTGTATGTAACAGCCACATTTTTCCAAAAATATACTACTATACTGTTGAAACTTGGTAAGTAGATGTATTCTGTGAACCTCATTAACATTTTCACACAAAAGTAGAAAAAGAATAATTAATTTTGGGGGTTCCCCATACTTAGAACTGAAACTCAAAATTTTTTTTTCATCATACCCATACGTGTGGTGTCTATGGATAAGTCTTCAGAAATTATATTGAGGTTTCTTTCTAAAATGAAAAAAATATCTATTTTTTCAAAAATTTTAACCATGCAAACTTCCACCGAAAATTGGTTTGAACGAGATCCAGTACGTCCTTTTTTTTAATACATATAAATGATGAGAGCTCATTTTCACTGTATGATTTTGAGAAAAGATTTTTTGCCTTTCCCCTTTAAATAATTTAATATCATTTTCCCTAATATATATAACTATATATTATGTTACTTGCTGCTACGGAACCATTCATCCGCGAGTCTGACTCGCACTTGGCCGCTTTTTTATTAAAAATATATTTCATTCAAAAAGTATAGAACATTTAATACTTGTCTGTAATATACGAAATGAAGGCGTTTCCCGCATATACTCGTATACGATCTTTTATTTCTGAAACATACATTTCTACAACTTCAAACAGACTTCTATCGATCTTTCACCATAGACCGAATCATCTAGATCTTCTATAAATTAAAATACAGACGTTTGCATAAGACAGAACAAAATGTTACTTTAGTAGTTCACGCAGGACGCATTATACACCATCAAAACAATTTTGGGAACAGCCCTAATAGATACAACCGTAATAATATGTACTTAATTAATTGGATAATTCATATCCTACGGCTGTCCGCAATAGATTTCCATTAATGAATAATTATTATTTATACTATATAGCCCGATGTCCCGCCATAAGGTGCATTACAATGCATTCCTCCAGCAAGACAATTTAATAATGAAATGCCTTGAGAGACTAGACACTTAAATAACTGGTACGGCCAAATATTATAGGAATTGCAGATAATTTATTTTTGTAGTTATTTTTTAATTCGACTAGTTAAGACTAAGAGTAGGATAGATGTGCATACACATAGGTCACCTGACGGTATGGTTGCCGGCCTTGAAGGAAGGTGTACGCGCTTTTTTTGAAGGTACCCATGTCATATCGTCCCGGAAACACCGCACAAGGAAGTGCATTCCACAGCTTAGTACTACGTGGAAGAAAGCTACTTGAAAACCGCACTTGAAACCGCCACACATCCAGATGGTGGGGATGATATCCTAACTTGTGGCGTGTCGAGGGGAAGATGGAATTCGGCGGCAGGAATTAGGTGAAAAAGCTCTTCGGAATACTCCCCATGATAAATGTGGTAGAGGACACACAATGAAGCGATGTCTTTACGCCACGCCAAGTGATCCAGCCGTTCACAGAGCACCGGGTCCCCGACAATTTGAACTGCTCAGCGTTGCACACAGTCAAATGGATCGAGCTGATACTGGGGTGCGGCAGAACAGAGATGACAGCAATACTCCATATGTGGCCGGACCTGCGCTTTGTACAGCGCTAGAATGTGGGCCGGCTTGAAGTATTGCCGTGCTCTATTTATGACGCCCAGTTTCTTCGAAGCCAATTTGGTTTTGCTCTCCAGATGGCCGCGATATTGGCAATCGCTCGAGATATCGAGACCCAGAATTCCGCTACTAGGCGAGGCTGTAAAAGAAGTGTCGTCGACGAGCGGTGATACGACAAATGGGGTTTTTTTAAAAACGCGCAAACTTGAGTATTCTGGGGGTTAAATTGGACAAGGTTAAATTTTCCCCATTCTGCAACCTTCTCAAGAGAGGACTCGATAGAAGACACAAGTTTCTCCCGGCACTGGTCGACGATTTCCCGAGAGAGACCTGCATGGCCCGTGTATATGGCATCGCCCGTGCTGTCGTCTGCATAGCAATGTATATTGGTGGTGTCCAACATATCATTGATATGCAGAAGAAACAGTGTGGGAGATAGCACACAGCCTTGGGGCACTCCAGCGTTCACGGGCTTGGAATTCGAGCAATGACCGTCGATAACGACCTGAATTCTGCGCCCAGTGAGGAAGCTGGAGGTCCACTTGCAGAAGCTCTCGCGAAGCTCAAATGATGGAAGTTTTGCGAGAAGCGCCTAGTGCCATACACGATCAAAGGTCTTCGCTATATACAGGCTAACTGCCAGGCCTTCCCCCTTGGTTTCGATAGATATACCAAGAGCTGGCGGTTAATTATGCTCTCCATGATTTTGGAGAGCAGGGAGGTAATAGCTATAGTTTGTAGTAGCCTGTAGTTTGCCGGATCCGAACTGTCTCCTTTTTTTTTAGATCGGATGGACAAGGGCTGACTTTTATGAGTCAGGGATTACGCCTTTTGTATATGAGTGCCGGAATAAACGCGTTAGCAACGGCGTCAACTCGGGGGCACACGTTCTAAGCACTATTGCAGAAATGCCATCCAGCCCGCTCGACTGCCTGACGTCGAACGAAAACAGAGCTCGCCTAACAGTTTGCTGTCTGAACTTGTACTTCAGGCATAGAGCTCTGACACCGTGGGATGGTCGGCGGTGTTTTTCCGTTTTCGTCAAGAGTCGAGTTGGAGGCAAAAAAAGCGCATAGGAGATCGGCTTTCTCTTTTGCCGTATGGGTCAGGGTGTCATTCCTCATGTGCAACGGCGGCAGAGACGGCTGGTTGAAGTTACCAATAGCAGCTTTCGACAATGACCAGAACTTGCGTGTTCCGGTCTGGTAACTGGAAAGCTGCTCGCCGATTTTGACGACGTGCTTCGATTTCGCACGTGCGATTTGCCGCTTAAAATTCTGGAGGCACGGTTATATTTCCTCTTCAGAACTTTGTAGTTCGGATCCTTTGAGCCCAGCGCCGCAACCCAAGTTCGATACGTCTGTTTTTTGCAGTCAGATGCTACTTTAACTGACGCATCGAAGGGGGTGTGATCTGCCACCGATCGGTACTACAGAGCTTGGTATAAAAATATCAATATTTTTAACATTCAATTGTGATTTTGTGAAACGATGCGATAGATTTCCGCAAAATAAAGCCTTACCCTATTAATAGAATTAACCCCCCCCCCCCTCCCATATCACCTAGTTGTTATTAGTTTTTTACGTTAAATAGCAATTTAATTTGTTATTAAACGAAATTAAAATTTTCTAATTTCGAATCAGAAATGAGCAGATCCAAAAGAGAACCAAAGTCACCGGCCCAGCTGATTGCGAAACTGAAGTAGCAGTGGGCGAAGCACATAACTGGAAGGATAGATGGCCGGTGGAGCAGTAGAGTCTTCGAATAGCGACCACGTAATGGAAGACGTAGTTTTGGTAGCCCCCTACAAGTTGGACCCATGATCTGGTCAAGATCCCTTGGATACGTTGGATGAGGGCAGCGCAGGATCGTCGTGGAAATCTTTGGGGGAGGCCTTTGTACAGCAGTGGACGTCTTCTTGCAAAACTGATGATGATGATGACATTCATTTAATCGTAAACGATTTTTAGTAAAAGTTACTTTGTGATTTATAATTTAAAGACATGAAGTTGGGTATATAAAGTGCATTATACCTAAAGCAGGCATTTTAAATAGACCAAAAGCAGAGTATTGTTACGATTGATTAAAGAAATGTTTCAAATATATTGTAAATAATGTTTCACTGTTGTGTTTCTGTTTATTTAACTGCTCTGAAAAGCTTTATAGCAAAAGAGACAACTTTAGTCGTTTAGAGTTTGTTGTTCGCAATTCGTACTAAAAATTCTGTCTCTATTCGTTATTATACACAATCTTTTTTGTGAAACCATTTGTGGAGCAAGTCTGCTTGTATTTATGAGTAAATAATATTATAATGGTTTCATTGAAACGATTTTCAAAACTGCTGAATAATGTCTACAGTTATAATTGGACTTATTATTAATATACATATATACTTTGAGGTCTAGTTTTTTTTAAAATAAAAATAAGGGACGAGACGAGCACGACGTTTAGCTGATGGTAATTGATACGCCCTACCTATTACAATGCAGTACCGCTCAGGATTCTTGAAAACCCCAAAAATTCTGAGCGGCACTACAATTGCGCCCGTCACCTTGCCCAGTAATTTCACTAGTTACGGCGCCCTTCAGCCACAGTAATGTTTATACATTACTGCTTAACGGCAGAAATAGGCGCCGTTGTGGAACCCATAATCTAGCCGGCTTCCTGTGCAAAGGAGCCTCCCACTGTTTGTTTTAATGACAAGCTTTTAAGTAGTCTACTCATTTATGTTATAACATATTCTTATATATTTCTGTATGTATTAAATATAACGCTGTCTTGCAACCCTAAGTACAAACTATGCCTAGTTTGGAGCAAGATAATTTATGTCAAACTGTGTCAAATGTCAATATCAAAAATGCTCATTCAGCATTAAATATATCGCTGTCTTGCAACCCATTGTACAGGGTATGCCTAGTTTGGAGCAAGATAATTTATGTCAAACTGTGTCAAATGTCAATATCAAAAATGCTCATTCAGTATTAAATATATCGCTGTCTTGCAACCCATTGTACAGGGTATGCCTAGTTTGGAGCAAGATAATTTATGTCAAACTGTGTCAAATGTCAATATCAAAAATGCTCATTCAGCATTAAATATATCGCTGTCTTGCAACCCATTGTACAGGGTATGCCTAGTTTGGAGCAAGATAATTTATGTCAAACTGTGTCAAATGTCAATATCAAAAATGCTCATTCAGTATTAAATATATCGCTGTCTTGCAACCCATTGTACAGGGTATGCCTAGTTTGGAGCAAGATAATTTATGTCAAACTGTGTCAAATGTCAATATCAAAAATGCTCATTCAGTATTAAATATATCGCTGTCTTGCAACCCATTGTACAGGGTATGCCTAGTTTGGGGCAAGATAATTTATGTCAAACTGTGTCAAATATCAATATCTTCAAAAATGCTCATTCACCCATATTTTCTGCACAAAAGAGGGCGGCTTTTTTTATTTTTCTGTACCAAAGTCAATTCAATTTTTATGATATGGCGTGTATACCAAAGACAATATTTGACGAAAGAGAATTATTGACAGCTAATTGATAGTTCTGGGTTTTCTTGTTATTTAAGTTATGTGAACATTATATTTTTTGAAAGTTCTCATAAAAAGCAAACTGATTATTGCTTAAAATTATTAATTTGTCTCAGCTTGAGCATCTTAATGTTCCATTGAGTTACAATATTTTATATTTGTATATACCTTTTGTTTTCATAATGTAGTTGATGATCTCAGTAGAAAAAATCTACTGAGATCTTTTACATTAAAATGGCGTAACATAATTGCAGTATAGAAATAGGACTAAAAATCAATGCAATGACATCACATTAATACTTGCTTTATAAATAGGCCTTATAAACAGTGCTCCAAACACAACAAAACAAAACTTGTCGTAAGACACCCTTATAAAAGGGGTATTTTCAATTTAACTAATTAATTATTTTATTCATAAAAATATGTAACAGTTATTAAAGCAGTAAAATAATAAGCCTATTTAATGTTCCTTCAAACAAAAAATAATTTCACGTAAACATGTGTAAAAAAATAATTAAAGGCGTAAAACAGACAGAGGACAGGACAAAAACTCAAGGTACAAAAAATGCCCAGCGACATACTCTTTCAACTTTCTGGTATGCTTATTATTTTTATATTTATTAAGCTTTTTAATAATCCCGCCAATCTGTAGCATTACTAAGTGATCATTGATTGTCCCAGAAACGGACACAAACAGCTGACGTTATAATAGCCATCCATAATGTCTGTTTAACCACTTACAAAGTCGCGAAACTTGTAAAGCAACTTCACATTTTCAAGCACTCTTGGGCTATTTTACAACAAGGGAGCTATTCAAATACAGGCGACTACAAATACAGCGCTGTTTTCGCTTTAATATCTATATTTATGTTGGTGCTCAATGGGCTAACTTGTGTTATTGAATTACGCACTTGATTTTATGTTAAAACAAGGTTCAAGCACTGCGTGTATAACACGTGTGATATTAACGCCATATTACGTTTAGATATTTACTGAATGCGGTGTTATTTTAGTTTTTTAAGGCTTACAAACAAGATTCTTAATTCTACAATAACTATAAGATTACAATTGTAATTACATAACTTAAGGGTGTACAATATAAATAAACAATTAAACACGATATGGTATGGTTATGGTTTATAAAGTGGCTTTTAAGAAAATTTATTGAATTTGGCGTTACTTTGAGTCTTGAATCTCTCGGAGTCTCGTGCCAGATTTTGGCGAGACAACTCGTCCTGAGGATGCCTCGAGTAGAGGCGAAACACGTGTCGAATTGTTTTAAAGACAAATATTGGCGGAATTAACACTAAAGAAAACTTAAATCATTTGTATAAAGTGGCTTTTATTCAGTTCAGTGCAGTCCTGTTTCACTGCGACCAATGTGATCTATTGTGATAGCCACTGTTAACTTGAATTATTGAAGGATTGGTGAATAGGCTTAGTTCTGCAGCATATGCGGTTAAGAAAATTAGACGGTTAACTGACATAGATACGGCGAGATTAGTATACTTTAGTTATTTTCATAGTATTATGTCCTATGGTATATTGTTATGGGGCAGTGCGGCCGATATTAATACTATCTTTGTGCTGCAGAAGAGGGCTATTCGCGCGATTTATAACCTAGGTCCTAATGAATCATAAAGAGAAAAATTTAAAGAAATAAATATTTTGAATGTTGCTTCTCAATACATTTTCGATAATGTTTTGTATGTTCATAAGCACATTGAGGAATTTTCTAGAAACTGTGACATTCATAATGTTAACACGAGGAACAAACATAAACTTGTAATGCCTACTACTCGGTTGGGTCGAGTTAGTAAGTCTTTTGTTGGGCGATATATATACTTCTACAATATGATCCCAGAAAATGTACAAAACAAATGTGTTACGAAATTTAAAAGAATTGTTAAAAAACGTTTGTGTGGGAAAGGTTATTATAGCATAAACGATTTTCTTAATGACACCACGGACTGGGAATAAAGCGAACACCCTCAGGCTCTTTAATTATAAATGTTTATTGTACGATTTTACATTGTAATCCATATTTTATATTTAAAAAAAAGCCCGCTGACTTTCTTGTGCCCATTCTTCTCAGGTCTGAGGCAGTCTCTTTTGAATGGGTGGTAGATTTTGACGTTCAATAAGTGATTTTGAATCCTATTTTGAATAAAAATATTTGAATTTGAACTATAGCTCACTGCTAAGATTGAATCTTTTAATGAATCTTATTATGTCTTTTGCAGTGAGGTCAGCTCACTCTTCACGTATCTCAAGTGGTTGAAGAATTGGACTTCCCAAAGAGATGCTACGTTTACCCATTAAAGGACCACATTCAGAGAGAATGTGTAGCGGGGTTTCATCTGCACTGTTACAGAATCTACACGCTCAAAAACACACACATTAACAAAATACAATTTGAATAAAACTACACTTGATTAACTACTAATTAATACTTTGTCACAATCTTTGTAATAACATTAACGCCTGTTATTTAGAAAAGATAAAATTTTAAAGAATATGTCATAATCATCTAATTTACTCTATTGAAATCCGAACTTTACATTTACTATATATTACACACGTAAAATCGACTTTATATTGAAGAGAAGTACAAACGAGGTCACCTGGTGTTAAGTGATCACCTCCGCCCATATTCACTTGCAACACCAGGGCGTTGCCGACTTTTTAGAAAAATTTACACGATTTTTTTATTATGGTTCGAGGTCGAACTAGAGCTATCGCCCTATATTTCCGTACCCTTTGCAAATAGAGCAACAATATAAAAATAACGATGTATTAATTTGAAATGATTGACGAATAATAGATAAAATACTTATTAATAAGATAATTTAAGATTCAGTTTAACAGTCTAAACCAGAGGGACGATAACAGATTACAGAGTATTGTTTATACGTAATTTCAGTTTGTATTTGAGAGGCTGGATAAAATACTTTTCTAAAAAAGAGATTGAAACAGACGTCTTTGGAAAAAGGCCGAGTTATCATTCATGGTATTAGCCGGGTTCGGATATAGCGATACCGAATAATCAGCATCGTTTGATGGGTCACTGGTCAACCAATAAGGCTCGCGTGCAGCAAGAGCTATAATATTATGGTATGAATCCGAAATTTTATTTGATTACACGTATTATGTTCCATTTTATGAATTATAAAGCCGTATGGTCCATTCAAAATAAAAATCACTTCGTAAGTACAGAATAACTTAAACTTCACTTTCGTATCCTAAAGGATATCGAAATCATCCTATAGTCAAAGTTAAATAAACTTTATTCAAAGAGGCCTCAACTAATCGCTTTTAAATCGTGATTAAAAATATTTAAACAAATTAAATTACTGTATTTACCATATGTTCGTTAAAAGTAGATCTCGGTGTAGAACATTACAAGAAACTGAACGGTCACACTTTTAAGTCAATGACTTTTTACAATAGCTTTATTATATACCTGCTAAACAAATTAGTTTTTAAGGTTCTACATCTAATACATAAAGCAATCAAAGTTCAATGCTAAAAAGTATTTTAAGTATCAAATACAAGGGCGGCACTGAAAATTTCGGGAATCAAGGAAGTGACACAATATTACTATTTAAAAATGTATTTATTGCTTTTCGAAGTATTCTCCGCGAAATTTGACACATTTTTCCATACGATGGAACCCATCATTGAAGCAACCATTCCATTCGGAAGTTGGGGTCTCCAAAATGGCCGTTTTGTAGGCGTCCACAGCTTCTTCAGGTGATTAAAATCTATGACCACGCAATTTATTCTTTATTTTAGGGAAAGTATAGAAATCATTAGGGCTTAGGTCGGGGCTGTACGGCGGATGGTCTAATAATTATTAATGATTTCTTGCTCTAAAAACTCTTTTGTTCTGTGCGCGGTGTGAGAACTCGCATTTTCGAGATAGAGGATGATGCGGCGGTTGCAGTTCTCTTTACGGAGTTCAGAAACGACCTGTGGCAAACAAATGCTAGCATACCATTCTGCATTAACCATTCTTTGTCCCTCAAGAGGAATAGCCGCAACATGGCCGGTTTTGGAGACAAACGTGGCCACCATTTTTTTGCAACACTCCGTGAACGAACAATTTTTGTTGGCTTTAACTCATTTTCGAACACCCAAACTCGTGACTGGTTTTTTTTTCGGGTTCGTACGCGTATATCCAGGATTCGTCACCTGATACGATGTTGTATACAGCATTTGAGGATCCTGCGTGGAATCTTTCGAGAGTTCTGACGCACCAAGTAACGTGAGCTGCTTTTTGCTCTTCACAGAGCAAATGCGGTATCTATCGGGAAAACAACTTTTTTACACCTAATTGTTCATACAAGATAATTTGTATTTCACTCATGCCAATGTCTAAAGTTGCCTAAATTTCACGGTATATCACATGTCGATCTTCCTCAATCAGCTTACGCACAGCATAAACGTTTTCTTTGGTGACTGCAGTTTTTGGAAGACCTTGACGGGGATCATCACTGAGCTTGACACGTCCACGTTGAAATTCAGCAAACCAGCGATAAATTGTGGTTTTGGATGGGGCTTCATCACCAAATGCAGAAATCATCTGGTGAACACACTGTTTTTGTGTTAAACCACTTCGAAAGTCATAATAAAACATCGCTCTAGAATTTTCTCGAGTCAATTACATTTTCTCAACGACTAAATAAGTTTGAAAAGACCTTGTGACAAGACCGAGAATCTTTTTTTAAATAAATAAATGATATTCGATTTTTAAACCAAGGAGTTTTCAATTAAAAATATTTTAATGTGACAGGAACAGTGGAAATATTCCATTCCCGATACTTTTAGTGCAGTTCTCGTATTACTTAAAAACAAAAAAATATAGAGTGTTTTACATTTTATTTTAAGGTCAAAGTTCCCACAAATAATGCTAAAAATCTATTTTATAGATGTACTAATACTCCATATTTACGTGTTGTTCCAAAGGGGATGTAAATACTACGTAATAAGAGGAGGGACTGCCTAAGTAAAAATTTAAATTTAATTTGGTATGAAACATGCAGTCATTTGACATAAGTTTGAAATTGTAGTAATTATGGTATCGCGATTGGCCACGAAGTATAATCCAGCAAATAGTTGCTTATAACGTAGTGGATCTCCTTTTTTACAGGATTATAGCCGTCATCTGTCAATCTGTTAATGATGTTTTTCTTAGAGAGTTTCACTAGGCTGTGTTGTTCCACGTCCGCCGTGAACAACACTAAATCAGTACATCACTACTCACTCTATGGTCATAACATGTCACAATAAACTTCGCGTAGGTTGTAACCCCAATCAACATACTACGGCACTAGTCAATCTGACTACACAATCAATCAACCACGTCCCGAAAGATGGTAGCTACTCAATCCTCACAAGATGGATCAATGATTTGGTCAAGATCGCCGGAATACGTTGGATGAGGGCAGCGCATGACCGATCGTCATGGAGTTCTTTGGGGGAGGCCTTTTTCCAGCTTTATAATTTCTCAACACACCTTTAACTTATTTTTCATTTAAATTTAAGTAAATATAAATCACACGTCGTAACCTGCTACCATCAAAAGTGCTTCCTTCGATAAAACCACTGATAATATTTTCTTCGAGTGTGAAATACAAAAATAAAATAAATAGAAACAAGAACGTGTGAATTATAATTTAAAAATTTTATTGATATTCTTAGGTTTAAGTAACTTTATTCTCATAAAGACCTATTATCACTTACATGAGAAATTAATATTTTACAAATTAAAGTAGGTACTTAATGCTAATTTGTTTCTGTTGAATCAAGTGGATCATAAAGGAAGTAGCGTTTAATTTCAAGGTTCTCATTTCTTTATTGAAACTTCTTTAGACGCACTGAACTCCTTATTTTGTATGTATTGAATAAGTCTGAGCTGCTTCGCTATGCTTACATAGCATAGTGCTAGTTCGGGCAAATGCAACTAAGACACCACGACAAGGCAAAGCAAAATTAACGAGAGTAATTTATGCGCAATCATAATATATTAATTAAAGAATAAAAATTGTTGTGTTTTGTATTATTTACCTCGCCATGATGTAATTTTATTATGTGCTGTAATAAAAACCCACCGTTCTTTTAACTATATATTACTATACATTTAAATAACATAATTATAAAAAAAAGTCTCTCAATGTTGTATAAGCTACGCATAGCTATCAGTGGTTGCAAGCCCTAAAAGATCCGGTCAAAATGGATTACCTTGGTCAGAAGCTGAATAAATCAGGATTAGTGTAAGTGCATGAGATACTACCACTCCCTTTTAATGAGTTTAACTTAATAGACATTGAAAAATTGTGTCTGTCTGAGTTTCTAGAAATAAGAGCATTGTCCTATGCAGAAATAATTTAATGAGCTAATTTCATAAGAAATATGGAAAGAGTGATAAAATAACTGGCTGTAACTAAATTAAATACAGAAACAACATTATTAAAGGAACACAACAAAGTATATT
Source organism: Leptidea sinapis (assembly GCF_905404315.1). NCBI lineage: Eukaryota > Metazoa > Arthropoda > Insecta > Lepidoptera > Pieridae > Leptidea > Leptidea sinapis. Next base: position 1,608,684 of record NC_066290.1, on the reverse strand, counting down.
ATTTAATGAATTAGGCGTTATTTTGCGGAAATTCATAATTATTCAAATGTTGTGACCCTTCTTGAGTGTAAATTCCGCTAAGATTAGTCTTCAATCAATTTTACACATGTTACGCCTCTACACGAGGCATTTTTTTTTATGGAAAACGAGGACAAACGAGCGTACGGGTCACCTGGTGTTAAGTGATCACCGCCGCCCACATTCTCTTGCAACACCAGAGGAATCACAGGAGCGTTGACAGCCTTTAAGGAAGGTGACACGCTTTTTTTGAAGGTACTTATTTCGTAACGTCCCGGAAACACCGCACAAGGAAGTTCAATCCTGAGCTTTGAAGTACGTGGAAGAAAGTTCCTTGAAAACCGCACTGTGGAGGACCGCCACACATCCAGATGGTGGGCATGACATCCTAACTTGTGGCGTGTCGTGCGATGGTGGAATTCGGTGGCAGGAATCAGTTGAAACAGCTCTTCGGAATACTCCTAGTGATAAATGCTGTCCTCTACCGCAATGAAGTTATGTCTCTACACAACGCCGAGTGATCCAGCCGTTCACAGAGCACTGGGTCCGCGACAATTCGAGATGCTCAGCGTTGCACGCGGTCAAATGGATCAAACTGATACTGGGGTGCGCTACACCAGAGATGACAGCAATACTCCATATGTGGCCGGACCTGCGCTTTGTACAGCGCTAGGATGTGGACTGGCTTGGAGTATTTAAGTATAAGGCATCCTCAGGATTAAGTATAAGGCCTCCTCAGGAGATTGCTTGCCAAAGTCTGGCACAAGACATTATCCCTCTACTGTTTTAAGCTTTTTCTCATCAAGACCTTTATATTAATTATATTTTCTCTGTGCTTCATATATTTAGATGACAATATTGTTAATTGATCCCCATGTTTCTCTAACTTTGCAGATGGTATAACTTAATTTAACTTATTTTAAAGCTTTTAAGTACACTTGTTTAATTATTGCTTTATAAATGTTTAAAGTCTTTGAAGTAAATAATACTACTACCTTGCAGCTAAAATTATACCCTAATTGGCCAACCCTTTTCAATTAACCTTTACAATTTATGCCTACAAAGCAAGTTCTAACTTATTTATAGCACCCGACTTGAAAAACTTTATATTTTTTAATCACGAAATTGTAATATGACAGATAGTCCCTTTATTCTACAATCTGCAGGAAACTTTCAAGGTTATCTTTTACCTCAGTACATTGTTATAAAAAAAATTCTTAAACTTTGGTTAGTTTTCTGAGTTCATAGTTTGTTTTTACTAACGCGAGCCACATTTAAATATAATATTTTTTTGAAATTTGACATTGATTATTTAACGGACTTTTCTTTTAACGGACTTTAGTGTATTTAGTTACTTGAAACGTGAAGTTAGATACTTAAATTTAACTTAATAAAATAATAAAAATTCTCTGAAAAAACATTGAACAGAAATAAGAAAAATGTATTCAAAATTTCTTTTTACTTCTCAATTAAGTTAATTAATTCCTACAAATAAATTCTTAAAAATTATAAAGCTACAAATAAAACAGTTTCCAGAAACTTATTTGAAAGTTATCGCCTAAGGGGGTGAATCAGGAGATGATAGTTTTTCATACATTATGTTCAGGCTTTGATAATAAACTATACTTTACCAAACTGTATACTATAGTTTTGTTATATCATCCATTTATTTATTTAAGGTGTGTGTGGATGATGCAGCTGATGTACTCAATAACTTTTGTATTAATTAACATTTACTTTTTTGACTTACTCGTGTAAGACATTGACTATTTGACGTTTGAGTGTGTTTGTTGCATCATTTTACATTTTACATATTATATTGTAATTGAAATGATTTGTAAATCGATGTAAATGTAATGATTATATAAGATACTAGTGGACCCAACAGACGTTGTCCTGTACACATGTTTTAAATTTGAAAAATCGGTCCAGCCGTTAGGAGCAGTTCACTAACATACACATGAGCAGGAGAATTATATTATATGGGTGGAATTGAGAATCTAAACCAATCTCAAATTCACTGAAACAAACAAAAAAGTCATCAAAATCAGTCCAGCCGTTTAGGAGGTAGTTTAATTGTGAATCTAAACCATTCTCGAATCCACCTGAAGACACACACCAATCTCAAATTCACTGGAACACATAAAAATATCATCAAAATCGGTCCAGCCGTTTAGGAGGTAGTTCAATTGTGAATCTAAACCATTCTTGAATCCACCTGAATACACACAGAAAGTTTCATTAGAATCGGTCCAGCCGGAGGAGGAGGAGTTCAGTGACATACACACGCACACAAGAATTATATATATAAAGATAAAATCTTGATATAAAAGAGTGGCAATGAAATTCTTGCAACTTCTTCTCATTAGCTCAACCCTTTACGAAGTAGCGGTAGATTCAATAAGAAAAATATATTTTTTTATTTTTTTGTCATTCATAAGTGTCATTTCCGTGACCTACGTGAATAAACTGATTTTGATTTGATCCCTAAGGTGTAGAAAACTTAGACTGCGCACTTTTTGTTAGTGCTGTTATATTTTTATATAATAAATTAGAATCAATACATTTATTTTAAATTGTTTGTAATGATTAAACGATTATCTTCCATGGTGCGACCATGCACACTCGACTTATTTGAACAATTAACATTATATGAATAAAAGAAAAAAAAAACAATACAAATGTGAAAAAACAATAATGAAAGGGATATTAATGCTTAAAAACATGGAAGGATTATTTTAATAACTTAGAATGATAAAAAACGAGGCAGCAGCACGATTTGCAAAAAGGAAGGTTCTCAGCAAACGACAGGACGTAAATTACTAACACTGATACTGCGTAGACCGAGTTTATGACCCGACGTCGACTCTTGCTGGAAGTACCATTTATGGTTATTGAACATGGTGTTGTTAAGGGGCTTCACTACCTTCACAAGAATGGTATCTTAATACACTTTTGCCGACGTTTTGATATCTTTTTAATAAAACTAAGGCTCAGTCACTGTCGTTTTCACTTAATAGCAGCTGACCTGTACGCGCGTTTGTCCTCCTTTTCCATAAAAATATAAAATAAAATTGGGAAGCTTCCTAAAATGTTGCTCAATTGTAAATTTCTTTTCATCCGTAAACAAAATTTTTCTGTTGTTCCCTTTGCTTACCGCTTCAGGAGTTGTTTCGATTTTACCACCCTATTCTTTTTTAAATTATCAGTTAAGAAATGACCAGTACATTTCTTATAGGCTGCAGGTCCTAAGTCATTTTTCAAAATACGCGACATGGTTTTAGGTGCAATCTTCATCTCCCGAGATAAAATCTTTTGCTTTCAGACAGGATTTCTTCGAATTATTTCCCTTACTGCTTTGTCCACCTTTTTCGTACGAACACTACGTGGACGGCCAGATCCAAACAAAGCAAGTCTCTTTGTAAATATTAATAGCCCGGTACACAAACATTTTACTAATACCAAGCGTATTTGGCTCCATACCTACTTTGTGTAATGCAATCACAGCGATTCTCTTTATTAGCCCACTCCATTTTAATATCGCAAAATATTGTAAGTACAATGTATTGGCACCAAAATAAGAAATTCAATGAACAATCGTATTAAAATGACAGATTCCAAATTCAAATGGAATATTTTGTTTATTTTTAATTGTAACTGTATTTATGGCGAGACTAAGTATAAAATTATTGATATGTAAGTTTGTGATCACTTGCCTCATAAAAGATTTACGTTTTAATCTCAAATACACGTAGAACGTGTTAATACTTCAAGCATAGCTAAAGCATTCCTCGCTTTCGAAGCTAAATTACCTGAAGTTCATCTGAAATGCTTCAGTAGTAAGCCTTGTTTCATTTTACAATATGTACTACGAGTTACGGCCTTATGTATACCATACAGTGACTAAACCTAAATATTATATGAGTTAACGTGAGCAAAGTCACGGGTATTGGGTCTGCTAAGTTAATATATGAAAGTTGTTTCAGGTAATTGTGAGTAAGTACTAGGTAGTTATGGATATAGTCTGGGTTTGATACGTTCCGTTGTTTTAGTGATGGACGATTTTATCGATAGCTGCAATTATTAATATTAAATTGAAAATTAATTTTAATTTTATATTGATATATCAATTGGATTTTATTACAATTGTTTTTATTAATATTTCAAGAAACAAATGTTATAAACATTTCAATACGATACATAATACTCAGAAGATATTTATTTTAAGGGTCTTGTAATATGAATTAAATGATTTATTGTTATTAAAAGAAATGAGGGTACGAGCTGTCTCTGTATTAAACTATAACTTAATTGAAATTAAAATAATTAAATATAAATAGTAAATCAATAATAAATAATTCTGATGACCTTTATTTTAACTGAAAGTTGTCTACATACAATATTTTGCAAGCCAGATAAAAGTTTCCCTTGATGTTAACATACCTCGCTACTCGAGCTGCGTTTTGCCATCATTTTGGACTCATATATGACTAAAACAATGCTTTTATTTTACTTGATGATGATCTGAATTTGTTTTTCTTTTATATCATAAAACTCTGTTATAACATATTATGTATTTAGCTTATACAGCATGGCCAATGAGACACTAACGATACTCCAGAACGTCATATTTTGTGATCATATATGAAGAAAAAAATAGCATTGTAACGAGTTAGTATTGTCTGGTTATGTTATAGTGTATTTATTTTAAGGGTCTTGTAATCTGAATTAAATGATTTATTGTTATTAAAAGAAATGAGGGTATGAGCTGTCTCTGTATTAAACTATAACTTAATTGAAATTAAAATGTATATCTATGGTTAGAACGTAGTACAGTTATGTGTCCAGACGTCATTCTGACATACTGGTTTTGCTTAGTGGTAAGATATAAATATGGTTTAAATAATACAATGTTTTATTGGCTTTTAGTGTTTCCATTACTATAACTTCATCAAAATTTAATTATTTAATCAAACAAAGCATACGCGAGGACGCATTATTACTCTTTATTCCAGGGAGCGTAAGTGGGAAGCAGGGGGAGGTGGACACATAGACCTGTCGGTGCTTGCGCTCAACTAACAAAAACATCACGCAGTATCTAAACTTCATTTGTTTATAAGGAAATTTGTTGGAAAATTTAGTACCTAACTTAATTATATTATTAGAATAAGAATCGAGTACCGAGTACTCTCTCTAAATATTGTTATTATCTCACCAGTCATACATTGAATTATTTTTAACTAAAATATCACGTGTACATAATTTTATCGATATAATACATTACTAAGCTAGGCACTAGGCAATTCAGCACACATCCCGAAAGTTTAACAAGTTGGGTGTTACAAGGGTCGAAGTTTCTAAGCTTTTGTCCAAAAAATACGTTAATTTTCATTGTTTAATTGAATACTTAAGTTAGTTTACCGCACTGTAATTGTGTACACATATCTTGAATAATGAAATAGAGATTAAGTGAAACATTTAAGGTAACATTACACCCAAAATTATATTATTTTATGGATTTAATATTTGTATTGACAGCCTACATTTGACGGCTCAGCTAACTTATAGAAAATGATAAAAATATATTTTTTTTTATATTTGAGAGTCCAAACGGACAGGTGGCTCACATAATAAAAAAAGAGGAGAACTAAAAATCTAAAATATAGTTATTTTAGTTAGAGATACAGGAAGCCTGTCATTTGACCTGCTCGTTAAAATTACTACAGCTGCAGAGTATTCAAATCATCGTGACATCATTGAACAAACAGAGCTTTAACGCTCTGCAAAAAACTTTTGTTTACCTAATAATCGTTTAGACTATATTGTGTAAAATTTTAACGTTATATCCGACACGCGCTTGGCCAGTAGGTACGTAATCAGCAAATTATGCGATGTTCCCTTTAATTCGCCAAATAATTTAAACCCATATCACTTAAGTTTAGAGTTGTTTATCCTTTGAACGAATGAAAACCGCTTTCAACCTTAAGCTCAGAGCTCTCAAGGGAAAAAATTCACAAAGCTTAAAATTCTTCACTTTATGGGTGTAGTCATGTGAGAATAGTTCTTGCAGGTACTTATTATAGGTCAGGAGGGCGATGTACAATAAAAATGCATTAGTTAAAAAATATTTTTTTTAATGTTAAGACATGAGACACCGACAATCATCATTATTAATATAATACATATATAATGTGTCAAATAATAAAAGTAACTACGTTTTTATAAAAAAATATGAGAAATAAACTAATAGTTACAGTTTCATATCCGGGATGGTCTCACAATTATTGTGGTTTAAAAAATGTAGAGTAGTACTACTGCTTCTATTATTAAATGGGGGGATAAATGGGCTTGCAAGCTATCAGATGATAATGATGATGTCACAATCCATTTTTTAGTTCTTTTAAATTTCTCCATGTCACATCAATTTAGGTTAGTTATGCATGCAGGTAAATCTGTAATTTCAGAAATTTTTCGCAAGAAACATGCATATTTTATTAATATAACAATCATCGAGAGAGAGAAATTTTTAAGTTTGCTACAGAATCTTAGTAATGTGCTAAACTGCGCAAGCTGCTTGGGCATGTTTATTAAGCATTTAATATAGCACTGCATATTGGGTGTAAACTTAAGAATTTATTTTTTAAAGTGAGAACCGTCACTTTCGAAATTAATTACATAAATTAAATTTATGAACGATGCAGGACTTGAACCCGCGACCTCTCGAGTTCCATGCGAGCGCTCGTCTACTGAGCCAACCGTTCGAGTGACGTAACGTTAATAAATCTTGATATATCTTGTTCAACTCTCCGGTTGAGGCTTTCAACATTCATCGTTTTGATAACTCGTAAAAATATATTTATTAATTAATATTTCGGTATTTTCTATTTCAATAGTTTTCATTGTCATATATTTTATTTCATTACAAACTTACACAAAGTATTTTAGGCTTACAACCATCTCCCGGACTATAAGTAACAGCAATTGAAAATTTAGCTTTCTTTCACGTGAAATGTTGAGTTAAAGAACGATAGTTTTCCGCAATTATTTACTTTAAAAAATTCTTGTGGTTACACGTTTAAGAAGTTTACGTAAATTAAAGAAAATACTGTGCCACTTTTTATGAATGTATACCGGATAGTACCCTTAACCATGCAGGCCATATGGTACGCTTGAAACAAAACATAATATAATACAAAGAATAAAAACTTCTATGATTCAAAATTGAAAAAATAATAAGATCATAAGCTCCTTTGCCTAGTAAAAAAATTTACCAAAAAACACAACCGATTCCAAAATTAACTAATCTAAAATAAATAATATAATAATATGTTACTAATCTACACTATTATTATAGAGAGGTAAAGTTTGTAAGGTGGTACTGAACCGATTTTGAAAATTCTTTTACTAATAGAAAGTCATAATAAGTTATAGTGCCATAGGCTATAACCTAGTCTTGTCCTTAATACTGAAACAAAGATAAAAAAAACTTTCAAATGCAAACATTATTACTTTTACAGTGTGTTAGTTTAATATATAAATATAAACAATTTAAAATAAGAAAACCCAATGAACAATCATATAATAATGACAGATTCCAAATTGAAATATATTATTTTATTTATTTTTAACTGTAACAGTATGTATGGTCAGACTTAGTATATATTAACCCGAAAAATGAAAAGACTTCTTGTGATAGGCGGATTAGCAAAGTAAAGTGAAGCGGGGAGGCCTGCTTTAGCCTTCATGGATTTCCTAATAACTATCCGAAACCTTTCCACCCGATCAATCCATGTGTGCAGCTCCAAAAAGTGTCATTAAATTTCTATAGTTTGGAATCATTAAGCATTTATGAAAATTTAATATACGTTCACAAAAATCGTCACCTTTTTGCTCTTAATAGTGATTTTCATTATTATAACACTAGAAATAAGGGATTACTTGTAACCAACTCTAGTAGGCTTCAAAAGATACATAATAGCTTTAAGGGTAAATGTATACACTTGTATAATAAAGTCCCAGACACTGTTCAGGCATTATCTATAAATAAATTTAAATGTTTTATAAAAAAATGGCTCTGTCGTAAATTCTATTACTCCACTGCTGAATATCTAAATGCTCGGACAGCCTGGGACTAGATTGTGATTATTTTATAGTGATAGAAATGACTATACAATATTGTATATTTTTATTGAAAAGAGCGCAAAAAAGAATGCTGGGAGAGTTTCTTGCGCCGCTCCTTCTCTCTCAGAGCGCCATTTGTTTCCGAAGCGGTAGTAGTATCTAGTAGTTATTAGAAATGACATCAAAAAGAATTCTAAAGGAATCAATTTTGAGAAAATAAATGCATTTTATGCCTTTTTATATGTAGGGATTATAAGCTATAAATCCTTTGTCTTACTATTATTAAAAATATATTCCTTAAGATTGTGTATGTATTCAGTGTCTCTGTGAGATTTCGTTATAAAAGTCCGAATCTAAGTCTAAGCCATCAAACCCCGACCACATCAAGGTCCAAAACATATCGTTTCTTTATTGTTCCAGCTTTATAGATAGTAAAATGTTATTCCAAACAAGATATGTGCGGCTTGCCTTCACTACCTTTATATCAAGAAAGTTTTACAATCAATTTTCTACTGTTTATTTACATTTATTTCTTCTTTGTTTTGAATATACTATATAAGACATATTAAATTAAACTTTTTCTAATATATAAAATTCTCGTGTCACGGTGTGCGGAACCGAACTCATCCGAAACGGCTTGACCGATTCTCATGAAATTTTGAGTGCATATTGGGTAGGTCTGAGAATCGGACAACATCTATTTTTTATCCCCATAAATGTTAAGGGTCCACACAATTTTTTTTGATTTTTTTTTTGTTTGATTATGAGTAGTCAGCATTAAAAAATACATACAACTTCAAATTTTCACCCATCTACGATCAACAGTTACTTTTGTATCGCGATTTTAATATCGGCAATACAACGTTTGCTGGGTCAGCTAGTTATATTATAATAATATTATTGGGGAAAGTCGCACTTAAATCTGTATATCTATTGTGCCCCTACATGCAGTCAGACGCACGTCCTAGTGATGACCAGATTCGTTGTGATGAGCCAGTAGGTGCAAAGGTTTAGAAGTATTATTCTCTTGATAATCGGAGTTCTTTATTCCTATGGGCCTTTATAACCTTTAAGGGTATCCTCAGGGAGCTCAAGTGGGGTAGGCCCTCTGTCTGGAGCTGCGTGTGAGAGCGAGCGAGTGCGAGTGAGAGCGGGGTGCCTCAAAGCCTTCAGCTTTGAGGCACCCCGCTCTCACTGTGGCTATGACCTCACACTAAAGAAGGATGTGTAATAGTCCACTGATTAAACATAAATTATTTTAAAACTATAATTCGTTTGAATAAATAATTTAAAATGGCCTGTAACTATAGGAATATTAACTATTCCAACGCTTTCCAATATAATTTAGGTTGCACTCTGTAACGGTTTACGGTCGTGGAATGTGACGTCATAGTTGTGACGTCACTCGCCGTAGCAATGAACTAATAGTGCCGGAATGCGGGAAACAATGCTCTTCTACAATTTTCACTCACAAATACTCGGCTCAAAGCCAATGAAGTACGAGACGAGTTGAAAAATTAAGCCTATATTGCTCTGTTCGGGACTCGGGTGGATTAATTAAAATTCGTTAATGTCACAACTTATATATAAATTTGTAATTGACAACGAAGTACAAGCGTCGAATGACTCTCACCACGTAGTCCCCGGTTCGATACCCGCCCGTGTGTATTGTTCAATTCATATGTAGGTTTATTCAACGTTCTATAATTTCCGCTAATCATTTGTTTTGATGTCCCGTGACCGTATGTATGCTCATTTGTTCACCTTTTCAATAAAAGGGAAAGAACAAATTAAAAAAAAAATAACTTAGCACAATAAAATTCAGCCTATTATTATATAAAAAAAATATATTATTGAAAAATAGACTATAATTAAAATGAACGTTTTTTTAATGCCTATACAGCAAGCATTTTGCCGTATAAATTAAGTACCCCGCTCATTGTTTGAATTATCATTGACTAAATTACATATTTGCTGTGCGAATATTATGAAGGTATTTCTAAAGTTAATAATAATATAGGTTCCGAATAAGTAATCACCAACATATAAACTAAAACCTTCTCTGAAGCACGCTGCATCTTTTGGTATAAGTACTTTTCCGATCAGTTCAGATCAGTAGTATTCGCAGAGCGACCGAAAAAAAACCTTCTCTCCATTGATATGTACACTTAAATTGTTCTATTTTGGGCACTAGATCGCATGTGAAGGATTATCCCGCCATATTGCATAGACTTGTTAAACTGCCAGAACAATATGAGTGGTGCGACAACATGTATGAGATACGAGTCACGTAGATTTCCTGAAGCAAGTGTTGCGATGCCTGGAACAATAGCGTCGTACAATTTTCACTCGCAAACACTTTCAGCTCAAAACCTGATGAATCAAGAGTAAACGAGTTTACGGATATAGGTGTCGAGATAAATATGAAATATTCTGTTCCATAATTTTAGTTTTTTCAACATTTTCATATCGTACGCAGTGAAATTACTGGCGTAATGAGACTAAGCATTCACCCACATTTAAGTTTGTTAGCATCCTGTGCTGCATTGCAAAGGGAAGTGCGAATCACTTACCATCCGATTAAATTATTTTTTCGTGTCGTCACATAATCTCATGAAAAATACTATCTTAAAATAATATTAAAATTACATTACATTACGAATAATACAATTTGGGATTTGTACTTAATTTGTAATGTATAGAAAAGTCCAGATTCATCTCTAAAATTAGTTTTTATTTACATAAGCGTAAGAGAGTTCATTTATTACAAGTACGATTTACAAACACATTTAGTAATAAATTGGAGAAATGGATATAATTTGAAGCAATAAAAATAATATTTATATATAGTATGAAATATGAATTCTGTTTAAGACTTTTTATATTGCAAAGAAAATTCCTCATAACAGATTATTTATATTTCTTGAAGTTGCTTTCATTTTTCAAAATAATGGTTAAATACTATTTATTTTCTGTGATTTTTAAGGAAATATTAGTAGCAGTAGTAGTCAATTAATGTTTTAACATGCATTGTTCTTTATTCATCAATTAAATAAACATAAAAAAATAATATTGTACTGCTGTTTATTGATCAGGACCGTGTCATTTTTAGAAATATTTACTACATAAAAAAAAACCCAGTTCAATATGAAAGAGAAAATCGAACCGTTAAATAAGGCAGTTAGATAACTGCCACGTTTACCAAGCGTCATTTAGCCGCACGTTCTCTCTGGTTTCTCTTGCAGTGTAGATGATCACACTCCATAGATAAGTAAGCTTTATTCGCTTTCAACCAGAGATACTGTTAGTTTATCAAGCAGCCCTAGATCTCGCGTTGGTTTGAATGGATTATTTAAATCCCCTTGAAGCTAATCATCATGAACTCACCCAATCCAAATGCTATTTATGAGTCTATAAGTGTTCAATCTAAATGTTAAAGTGCTAAATATTTTCAATGATTTTAAAGTAGAAGGTTTTCAATTATTGAAGTGCAAAATTCTTTAGCCGCGTTGTACAATTTTTGATAGGGGAAAATCCTATGGGTTCGCGTTACCGACATGCTCACGATGGCGCACGCGATAAATAAATAATTAGACACTTTAATGGGTGAAATCTTGTTAGTTCGCGTCACCGAAATGCTTATAGTAGAATATCTATAATTATATAGCTGACGTATTGTGTAACATTAGTGGTAAGTGAAATTGAATGGATTTAGTGAAAAGTATATACCTACATACTGTGCATTGTTGAAACAGTGTTTTTTTTATTAACATGTTATTGAAAATAAGTTTTAAAAATAAATTGAAATTAATAATTAAATTTTAATACTAAAAGTTCTAAATTTTCACTTCTTTTGGCAGTCTCTATAACTGCCATTTTGTGAATATATTTTCAATTCAAGATAAAAATTTTTTTCCTTTCATACATACAGGTGACGTCAAAAATATATTTAACCAACTATAAATCCACATCTCGGAAGCGAGTTGCCAACTTTAGAACGATTATCGCTTGTAACGATTATTGCATAAATTGTATAGTTTACGACGCAAGTACTCAAGAAACAATAATGAGGTCGTAAAACTAAATATTGTCTTGACTGTTCGGAACATAAATTATTTTTCTTACGTAAAATAGGAGATGTTGACGTCAACAGCCCGTCAAAACATAGTCTTTGAGATAAGATGACACCATTTTCATGAGCAATCAGCGAACATGCTAGGTTATCACTTGGTATTAGGTGATCACGTTCACTCATCACATCATTAATGCTCTTACAATGATTTGTTTTATTTTGGAAAATCTAGGGTTGACATTGAAATATTTGTGAGAACTTCATAGGAGCTAGCTGACAATTTAGTAAAGATTCCTTATAGTATTTTCTTCGATCACAGCACACTTGTCATAACCATAATGTTAACACCAGGAAAAGACCTAAACTTATAATGCCTACTACTCGGCTAAGTCGAGTTAGTCTTTTGTGGGGCGATGTATATGCTTTTTTTTATTTATTTATTTGTTTATTTATTTAACACCAACAAGACAAACACTAACAAAAGTATAATAACATTATTACAATGAATAATAAATTCTAAGTGTTGACTTAATTATAGGTGTTACACACATTTCAAAAACATAGACACAAACATATTTAATTAAAATAAATGCAAACATTATCGGAATATTACAAATTGAATTAAACGTAAATGAATAAGAGATCAATAATATTATATAATAATTAAAACATGCATCATTTCACAATTATATAAAACAGACTTAAACTTATCAGTATTTATTAATTATTTGAATAAAATATACTTTTTGCCTATAATTTACAAAAAAAAATCATGAATATAAATGAAATAAATTCCGTTTAAATGACGAAATATGGTCTGAAAATATATCAATATCAACTTTTTTATCTTTTTCTTTATCCTTTTCTTTATTAACAGTAGTTGTTATGACACCAATACATTTCTTATGTGATAATTTATATATAGCATTATAACTCAACATCAATCTATTAATTGGAGAATAGCGTCTTTGACGTGAGCGTGTGCTTTTTTCTACGAATGGCATAAAAGATTTTTTACAATGAGATCCCATAAAATGCTCAAAACAAAAGTATTACGTTATTCAAAATTATTGTTAAAAAACGTTTGTGTGATAAAGGTTAATATAAATGAATTTCTTGATGATACCATAGATTGGGAATGGAGCGATCGCCCTCAGGCTATTAAATAATAAGTTTAATTGTACAATATTACTTTTTTTACATATTTTTTGATGAAAAAAAAGGCATGAAGCATTCATTTTGGAATGGGTGGTAGTTTTTGACTTTCAATAAGTGATGATATCACATCCTATTTTGAATTTGAAGTTAATATAGATTAAAATGCGCATCAATACTTTTGAAGTGAAAACTTCTTAAAGTGCGCTGAGAAATTTTATTGGGTATTAAATGAGACTGAAGCGTCACGCTAGACTATGTTAATCTCGTTATTATTGGTACCAGGCGAACAAGGGTGTAGTAGAGAAAGTAATCTGTTTTAAAGGAATGGAAGACACGTGTCTTATCTTGTATCCTTATACTTCACTCATACCAGGTAAACATAAGCTACCAAACTAGACACCGTACTTACATCAGAGTCATGACGCGTCCGAGCTGGTGGCGCCACCAAACGGACACCAGGTGGTTACTTTCTATGAAGCTGTATACATTATGTTGGTAGTGGCGACTGGTAGCGCAATCGTGGTGTCCCAGTGAAATATAATCCTGGTGTTTGGATTACAGCGACGGAAATCACGTGGCAGACTGATGATATGTACTAGGACTTCATATGTATTTCAGAGGTCTTTTTTCGATGTATGCTTATAATACGGCGCCTATTTCTGCCGTGAAGCAGTAATGTGTAAGCATTACTGTGTATCGGTCTGAAGGGCGCCGTAGCTAGCGAAATTACTGGGCAATTAAGACTTTACATCTTATGTCTCAAGGTGACGAGTGCAGTTTTAGTACCGCTCAGAATTTTTTGGGGTTTTTCAAGAATACTGATCGGCACTGCATTGTAATAGGCAGGGCATATCAATTACCATCAGCTGAATGTCCTGCTCATCTCGTCTCTCATTTTTATAAATAAATAAATAAAGAACTTGCAAAATAATTTTGGAAATGCATAAATACCTTTACTACAAGAAGCTGCAGTAAACTCCCAAACATATAGTTTATCGTCGTTACACTCACGTCGGCAGTAACCCACTTCTCAATTTTATTGTTAATCAATTGATCTCGTTTTAACTACTGTTGACGCATCCATCGAATATAGGTCGCTGCACTGTTCATAATTTCATTGGAAAAATAGATGACAATGAACTGTTGAGTAGATTCAATGTTCCTCGGAGACCTCCCCGCAACCTATGTACTTTCTTTCAAATTCAAATATTTTCATTCAAAATAGGATGTGAAATCACTTATTGAAAGTCAAAAAACTACCACCCATTCCAAAATGAATGCCTCAGACCTGAGAAGAATGGGCGCAACAAACTCAGGGGGGCTTTTATTTTTCATCGAATAAATATGTTTACAAAGTAATAGTGTACAATTAAACTTATTATTTAATAGCCTGAGGGCGGTCACTCCATTCCCAATCTGTGGTATCATTAAGAAAGTCATTTATGTTATAGTAACCTTTACCACACAAACGTTTTTTAACAATTCTTTTGAATAACGTAATACTTTTGTTTTGAACATTTTCTGGGATCTTGTTGTAAAAGCATATACATCGCCCCACAAAAGACTTACTAACTCGACCTAGCCGAGTAGTAGGCATCATAAGTTTATGTCTGTTCCTGGTGTTAACATTATGGTTATGACAGTTTCTGGCAAATTCACTTATGTGCCTATGAATATACAATACATTATCAAGAATATATTGAGAAGCAACAGTCAAGATGTTAATTCCTTTAAATTTTGCTCTCAATGATTCTTTAAAACCAATAACACTCCAAGGAACTTGGACTGAATGCTCCAATGGCACGTATATCACGCGCATACAATGAATGTGTAAATAACAAAGCAACACTGAACATTGGTTGTGACAGGCTCTCACTTTTTGTGAAAAAATGTAGAGACGCTCTGGCCAATAAATTAGTGATTAACTTCTCACTATACCAAAAACTTTTGGTTCTTTTTTGTTCGTAATTATAATATCTTATTCATTAAGCCTATTTATATGATACTTAGTAGTTTTAAGTCTCTTTATAGTAAAATTATTTTCACTGTTATTGTTATTGAATGATGTGTTCTCCTACAGTGAACGCGTTTTTATATGTTTTCACTGGTTATCTTATAATTGGTAGAACATACAAATTTAAATAGATATAAGGCATGTGTTACATGTTTAGCGTATGCAAATGTGAATGCAACTTGGGTATAATACCTTAGTCAGAAAAACACCAACACTTTTTCACTAATTATAATAACCCATACATAGAAGGAGACTATAAAATATAAAGAACTTACACAAACACTCATAATATATACTAAATTAATCACAAAATTCAATACGGCATCATAACTAGAACACGGCAATACTTCAAGCCAGCCCACATTTTAACACTCTATAAAGCGCAGGTCCGGCCACACATGGAGTATTGCTGTCATCTCTGGTCTGGCGCACCCCAGTATCAGCTCGACCCGTTTGACACTGATATGTATCACAGACATGTTTGGTAAAAGATGCAGAGAGATTATTTTAACCACGCTTTATTGTATGCGGTCGAATGGAGCATGTACTACGGAATACTCTTCCAGAGGTGACCTATTAGGTACTTCATGGAAGATCTAATATTCGCCTTTATTAGGATTGCAGGGCGTGACTAGAAGTTTTTTTAATGAAAATAAGGGACGAGATGAGCAGGACGTTCAACTGATGGTGATTGATACGCCCTACCCATTACAATGCAGTGCCACTCAGGATTCTCAGCGGCACTACAATTGCGCTTGTCACCTTGAGACATAAGATGTTAAGTCTCATTTGTCCAGTAATTTCACTAGCTACGGCGCCCTTCAGACCGACATTACTGCTTCACGGCAGAAATAGGCGCCGTTGTGGTACCCATAATCTAGCCGGCTTCCTGTGCAAAGAAGCCTCCCACTGATGAAAGGTGAAGTAACGTAGTTTATACTATACTGACCATGAAAGCCTTAAAGGGCCAACTAAGTCTATATATATATATTCTAATATAGAGGGATAGACATAAGGTACATTTGATCTCGAAACTTTGAAACAGTTCTCCAAAAACCACTGATGAGATCCCGGTAGCAGTATCGTATTAGATATAGAACGATTTTCATTGTCTCTATCTGCCGCAAATCGGCTTTTATGGTTGAACCGCCTTGTTATCAGCAGGAATCTTTTGTCATTACCTATCCAATGAGTGTAATGAGGTGATCCTATCCTAATGTATCACAAGATATCTACGATTTCATGATATTTGCTTGTGGGGCACATTTTACTACAATGTGAATTACTTTCAAAATGGATTTAATTTGCAATAACACATCAGTTCAACTATAAGCAGTGGCGTGCATTGGTTTTTAGTAAGGTAGGCACTGTGGATCTAACTAGTCGTAGTTGAGCTTTGGAATATGAAAAGATTGTTAACCGTTGGTATTTAGTGTGAAGCGTAAGGAAATTTTTTATGAGTGGGTATTAAATAAAAGTTTCTATATAAAATAACGGAACCATATTACAATAAATTAGTATTAACACTAGTGCAATTTTTATTTAGATTCATAGCGAGGTAGGCACTGCCTAATTTGTTGCGCCCATTCTTCTCAGGTCTGAGGCATTCATTTTGGAATGGATGGTAGTTTTTTGACTTTCAATAAGTGATGTCACATCCTATTTTGAATAAAAATATTTGAATTTGAGTTGCCTATATGATATGCACGCCCCTGACTATAAGTAAATGAAATATTGTAGCCTTACAATATTTGCAAACGACGTGTAACTATATATAAATATTTCCGGTGTTATTACAAAAAATTATTTAAACATGACTTAGACACGTGTTTTGTTAGACAGTTATCTAACTATAAAAACGTCATGGACCTAACAATAACGACATCTAAAATAGAGTTTATCTTTGTCTATTACAAAACAGTGTTTAGCTTGTGATTAACTAAAAGTCGTTAAGCACGACATAAACTGAAGTGCTTTACTCTTAATAGTGATTTTCGTTATTATAACACTAGAAATAAGGGATTGCTTGTAACTAATTCTAGTAGGCTTCATAAGATACATAATAGCTATAAGGATCAATGTATACACTTCTATAATAAAGTCCCAGCCACTGTTCAGGCATTATCTATAAATAAATTTAAATGTTTTATAAAAAAATGGCTCTGTCGTAAATCCTATTACTCCACTGCTGAATATCTAAATGATCGGACAGCCTGGGACTAGATTGTGATTATTTTATAGCGATAGAAATGATGATGGCTGGAACTTTATTATAGAAATGTTTACATTTACCCTTAAAGCTATTATGTATCTGATATACAAATATTGTGTTATTTCTGAGCACCCAAGCTGAAATATAATTATTTCAATTTATAAAAGTTTATTTCAACTACATAGTGTGTGCTCATTGTACTCCAAGGAATATTTATATAATAATAATAATATTAATATCTCATTACCTTTATATGTAGATTAAAGATGAAAAACCTTTTAGGTGCAATCACCTAAGTAGACAATAGAAAGAGACTTTCTGTAGTCAATGCGGAATTTTTCGTAGATTTTTTTAAATATAAAAGATATACGAAAATATGTTTATTTCAAGTAGATTTAATTAATTTAATTTAATACATTAAATTCTACACAATTACTCGCGACACAAACAACTAAATTTGCCAAAAGAGCCATGGAAGGCTTTTATTTATTTATTTTAAAATTGTTTTGCAAATCATTTGGGGCTTACTTGTGAATCCCAAGTAAAATTGACTTTTTTTAAATTAAAATGAAAAGCTTTTCAGAGTGTTTGTTGCAAATTAATGTTAGGTTTTATCAAAATTGAGGTCTGTATATACTTAGTTGTTTCAGTTAAGTCCCTACAAAAAAAATTTAACTATATTATTGACTATATATGTATGCAGAATGTTTTTTCTCAAAACTAACCCTCTTATTCATAATGGTCCGCTTACTTTAAACAGCCGCATAAGAGTGTTTTTTCTCATTCTGACTTAGGTCAATAGAAGAAGACAGAGTGAGAATTAGCAATGCTTTAAGTTAGCAGACTATTATGAATAAGGGGGTTATGTTTAAATTTCAAAATATACAATATATACATATATAGTATAAGGAATTGCTTTTGAATTGCAAAATTTACAGTTTTTAACGCCTTAACGACAACTAAATATTTTTTAACAATAATAATTATATAAAAGATTTGAGTTCTCTTTAGTGCCAACCCCGCCAATATATCTCGTGCCAGATTTTGGCGAGACAACACGTCCTGAGGATGCCTCGTGTAGAGGTGAAACACGTGTCGAATCGTTTAGGGATAAATATTGGCGGAGTTGGTACTAAAGAGAACTCAAATCATTTATGTGGAAAAGGAGGACGGACGGGTCACCTGGTGACCGCCGCCGCCCACATTCTCTTGCAACACAAAAGGAATCACAGGAGCGTTTCCGGCCTTTGGAACGCACTTTAATGTAAATGTTATTTTAGCACAGTATATAAGATACATAGAAAGTACATAGTATTTTCTTTGATTAACGCGAGTGTTACACATTTAAATAAAACACTTTTAAAGGCTTACAACTTAAATTAAAACGCGTGTAATTGTAACTTTTTTTTACATTAGATTGTTGCGTTAAAGTTAAATTTTTATTTTAGTTAACCCGACGTTTCAAGACCTTTCCACATCTCGTTTTCAGGGGGACTACAGATGAAGTTAGTCAAAGATAGTATTTGTCATAATTGTCATTATGAAGTTTAGCGCCATATATTTGCTCGGAGGTGGAGTTGGAGCGTTAACTAAAATAAAAATGTAACTTTTACGCAAACATCTAATGTAAAACCGTTACAATTACACGCGTTTTAATCCTTTAAAAAAGTGTTTTATTCAAAAGAAAGTACATAATATATTGTATTGTTCTTTTCTTGTTTAGTGTTGATAAGAATAAGATAGACACAGATAACGTTTACAAGGTCTAAGTGTTTTTAAAGTATTTTAATTAATGTTCTTTTTTATATGTAAAATATATGGAAAACATATGTATATGTACCTATATGTATTTATAAATTACATATGTATATATTTATTATACATATGTAATGGGTAATGAAGTAAATCGATATATATTATTATATAAATCGATTTACTCCAAAATTGTATAAATAAATAACATATTTTAATATTTATTCGAAATACCATAATCATAACGAAGTAATTTCAAAGAATTTTAGTGCATTAAAATAAAAAATCGTTTTTAATATCAAAACTATTTTATTAATAATACTTTTAGTTAATTTCTGATAAATTGTCAATTATTGAATAATAAGAATACAATCCTTAAAGTTAAATAGGTTTATCTTAGAATTTGAAGCAAATATATTTATAAATACCAATAATCATTTCTGTATTTATCTGCCTTAAACTGTCAAAGAAATATAGTGTCAAAATATAAACACTGTGAATAGTTTAATATTATTGACTCACAAAAATTATAAATCATATTACTATAATCTTAATACTTAAATACACTCGCTTTATCAAGTTAAGCTCTCGTATACATATAACTTTGACACCATAACAAATATGGTGTTTCAAAAAACTGTCAAAATAGAAATCACACTCATCGGATAAATATTGGCTTAGCTTAGAAATCTGTCACTTGTCCAGCAAAATTTATCCAAAATAAATAAATATATTGAGGATAAGACCGTGTAGATGTGACCCAAATGTATATTCAATACATGGCTTTATGATTTTTTCCTTATTGTTTGTTTTTTATATCCCGCAATTTTTCTGTTTATTTAAATTCATACAAATTGATAAAAGCAATGCTAATATTTTATGTATTAATTATTTATTTATTAATTAATTAAACTAATATCCGCTTTCAACAAATCGTTACAAGTATTTTATTTTCAACCTTCCTCTAATTAATTATTGGGATTAATATTAATTATTACATTTGCCATAAGTAATAAATTAATGATTGCTTAATACTAACCTTAACATTTTGAATATTTTTGTAAACAAGTGTTACCTACCTCTCCAGAGGTTATACATTATAATATCAAATATCTGTTTTTATTATAAATTTTATAAATGTCCGATGTTAAAACACACTTATTGAACACATTGTTTCTATAAGGCACTTTCGCCGTTGAAATGTATTAAATTTAAGATTGTTATTTCTTTAGCTGTGTCAAGTAATGTACTTTCTCTATAATATTTAATTAATATAAATAACTTTTAAAATGAATGAATGAATGCTAATATTTCATTTAATTGTATTCTACCATCGTATCTCATTCGGTTAATGTAATTGAATTACTCAAAATTCAAATCAAAACAGTAATAAATTATGTTAATTCAAAGCTCCCGTAACGAACTTTTTTTGGGAATTTAACTGTAATTTTAAATTAAAAGTATTTAAGCAAAGTATGTATTCAAGTATTCAGTTAATAATATTTGACCTCTAAACCGTATGAGAGTCCGATCTTAATTCAAGTCGGCACAAAAGGATCCTTCCCAAAAAACTCAATCCGTCATTTTGACTGAAACGTGAAAACATACCGATTAAATTAAAATAATTACTTACGTGGCACCAACCGGTCAGTCATTGAAAATGAATAACACATTTGCACTAAGTAATAACACAAACATTTCAAATGAACAACGTTTTTTTATTTATTTGAAACACGATAAAACGCGGTTAAGTGTTTCACGTAGCCGCGCGGCAAGCTCTCCGTAGCTACTGACTACTGAGAATGGTGATCGGGAATACAGATCGGGGAATATAGGGCTGCTGTATGGATCACCCTAATTTCGGGATAATATTGCTTTTAGTCATCCAAATAACAGTCTATATTTCTATCTAAATCTTTAATGGCTATTCTATTTTATGCATTCCCTGGATGAAATCATTTAAATGCCTCAAAAACATCATGCGTTTATATAAATCGATTTACTCCAAAATTGTGTAAATAAATAACATATTTTAATATTTATTCGAAATACCATAATCATAACGAAGTAATTTCAAAGAATTTTAAGCTGAATTTATTACAACTATAAATATTTATTAAAACTATTTTGAGTAATTGGTTGTATGTGACCTGGATATGATATGGTATTTTTTTAGCCTTTAAAGAGTATATTGCCACTTAAATTTAAATAAAGAAATAGAAATAATCGAGAAAATTTTCCCGACATTCTTTCTTTTGGATCTGGCAATTCAGAGCAGAAAATGGCGGGAAGTAGCGCCTGCGTGAAACCTCCTTTCGCCTTTCGGGGTCTACTAAAACTTAACACCAATCGAAGTGACGAATTAGGTTAGTGATGCATCTTTTATTATTATTTTACTTCACCAAGGAGTACATTTAGGTTTAGTGCGGTTGGGAGAAAAGTTACTTTGTTACTTTTAACTTTTATAGGCAAGTTTACCGGTTCTGTACTGGTTGTTTCAAACATTTACTCTTGCAACAACACTCTTGCATATCAGAGGAATCACAGGAGCGTTTCCGGCCTTTGAGTAAGGTGTACGTGCTTTAATTTAAATATTATTTTAGCACAGTATATAAGTATTTTCTATGATTAACGCGCTTGTTACACTTTAAATAAAACCCTTTTAAAGGCTTAAAACACGTGTAATTGTAACTGTTTTTACGTTAGATTGTTGCGTAAAAGTTACATTTTTATTTTAGTTAACCCGACGTTTCAAGACCTTTCCAGATCTCGTTTTCAGGGGGACTGCAGGTGAAGTTAGTCAAAGATAGTATTTGTCATAATTGTCATTATGAAGTTTAGCGCCATTTATTTCCTCGGAGGTGGAGTTGGCGGGTTAACTAAAATAAAAATGTAACTTTTACGCAAACATCTAATAAGTTTTAATCCATTAAAGTGTGATTGTTTGGTTTTGTACGTAGTGTGACTAGTTAAGAAGATCTATCATTCGATTCCAGTTAAGGATTTTCTTGTAAATATACCTAATTTCGGTCAGTGTAATATAATTAATATTTTAGCGTCCTTATAGAATTGCTTCCATTTCTGTGCACTGCAATCAATTGTCGTCCTATATGAGCAAAGTTTGTGTTTGAATTAAATTATATATTTCAGACGTTATATCTATTTATATAAAATTCTCTTTACTTGCCATACTCCTCCGAAAACAGCTTGATAGATTTTTATGAAATTTTGTATGTATACTTGGTAGGACCTGGTCGTAATAAATTTTTTATGTCCCAAAAATTTTTAATGGGATTTTTTTTATTTATTTAAACGCAATATAACATTTGCTGGGTCAGCTAGTATTATTATATTATTATCGAAACATATTTGTTTAGCTCTCGATCAGCTTGTAAATAAAACCTCTTTTGTTACTACAAAGGAGGTTGTATTTACTAATTGTGATTATCGGTATGAATGCCACAATCAACGGCCGGCAACGCACCTCTTGACTCCTGGTGTTGCGGATATCCATGGGTGGTTGTTTCACCACTTTCCATCACGTGAGCCTCATGCCCGTTTATTCCCTGTTATATATAAAAAACAATAAATACTTTATTGTACAATTATTTATACATGCATACAATATAACGGTGAAAAAATAAAAAGACTTGGATGATCAGTATTATAGATTCAATAATATAATGTTCTCTTTTACTTTATTAAATCTGCCTAATCCTGGAAAAACAAGTGAAAGAAGCAAATGATTGATCTTTCTAGGGATTCAAATCACGCTTACACGAAATTTTCTGATTTGATTTATATGTTTATATTTTTTGGTTGGGTTGATTTCTAAAGTTGATAATTTAACTGTAGGTTTACTGGTATAAGGATTTGACGTTAATTTCAATTTGATTTCCCAACAAGTTCCTGAGTAATAGACTGACAGGCTAAGAACTTAGTAATCCTACAGGTAACTTTCTGGATTTGGCAACCCTAAAAACAATAAAAATGCAAAAAAAAAAAAACAATTACCGATATTCGTTTCTAATAGTTATTTATGGCTTAGAGGTAGCGCTACGCTTTCGTAGTAGGCTCGGTTAGACGTAGCGCTGCCTACGTCATTATAACTAAAAGTTTTCACGTATGACGTAGGCACTCTACGAAAGTTATGCTATTGCACGTCGGTGGGTGGGGTACAGTTTTTAACTAAATGGACTAACTGTATATTGAAAAAGATTTGATTTACTGACTGTTAGTTTTCCGTGTTGAATTTTTATAGAAATATAGATTAAGTGACAGATATTTTGGATAAGCCTTCAATAACCATTATTTGTTGTATTTTTATATATTATATTAGTTATGTTAAAAGGGGTTAAGTATGAAATTGCCGTTTTATTGTAAAGGTAGTTTGAATTGACATAGATTGAGTACCATCATAGTTTGAGATTTTTAAGTAAAACTTTTTTCACATGGTACCTATGTAGTTCTTCTTTTTAAAAAAAAGTGCATCATTCGATTATCGGCTTTCAGTTGTTTTTTTTTTATTCAGTTTAGACAAGAAAGATAAATACTAGAAAACTGAAGTGATTTTTGAATACGAGTTTCGACGCAGAACTAACGCGGTAAAAACATCTCGCAATATCAATGTTGCGTTTGGAGAGGGGACTGCTAATGAACGCACCGTGCGATTTCAGTTTAAACGCTTACGTGATGGAAACTTTGATTTGAAGAACGAACCACGTGGAAAACCGATAGAAGCCGATCCAAGCCAAACTACCTAGGAAGTAGCGGTATGGTTGAACGTTACCATACCAACAATATTGACACATTTGCGTCAAATTAATAAAATAAAAAAATATGAAAAAATGGTGCCTCATGATTTGACTGATATGCAGAAAGAAAACCTTGTTGAATCGATACAGAAATGAAAGAATACTGGAGCGAATTATGACATGCGATGAAAAGTATATTCTTTACGATAACTGTAAGCCAAAAATGATCCCAGGTCAAACGCCACAACAGTGTCCTATAGCAAAGCTTACCAATGAAAAGGTAATGGTAACTGTTAGGTGGTCTCAGCATGGTGTTATTCACTATAGCTTTCTCCGATCTGGACAAGCAATAACGGCAGATGTCTTCTGTGCCAGACTCTGAACAATGATGGCAAAACTAGCAGTGAAACAAACCCGACTCATGAATCGATCTTCACCATTATTGCTCGTTTTACAGTACGAGAAACCGTTTTAACTCTACAGAAACTGCAATTAGAAATTCGTCACACTCCGTACTCACCAGACCTTGCTGCAACGGAATACCATTTATTTCTTGTTTTGGACAATTTTCTACATAACTAGCTGACCCAGCAAACGTTGTATTGCCGATATTAAAATCGCGATACAAAAGTAGCTGTTGATCGTAGATGGGTGAAAATTTGAAGTTGTATGTATTTTTTAATGCTGTGGTTTGATTGTTTTTTATATGAGTATATTGGACCAGTATACTATATATTATCAGGATCTATCAGATTAATTTTTATTTTATATTGCGATTATGTTCGTGAAGTCACAGCTGTTGCTATAAATACCGTGGAGCGGCGGCTTACAGCTCATTTGCCGAGTGCCAGACAGGCTTGTGCGCATTATACGAGCCTACCTTACTTATCGCTTCTTTCGATATCGAGTAGAGGGCACCCTATCTTCACCCAGACCCATCAGGTCTGGCGTGCCACAGGGTTCAGTCCTCTCTCCCACTCTTTTCTCGCTCTGCACGAGCGACATCCCAGTGTCCAGCTCGCTCAGTACGTTGACGACACGGCACTCTACTTTGGCTCCAACCGCTCAACCTTGAGAAAAAACATTAAAGTGCTTCAAGCCGCCGTCGATGAACTAGGCAACTGGTTAAGAAAATGGCGGATTGAAGTGAACCTCACCAAGAGTGCAGCGGTACTCTTCGGTAACGCGAACAGCATCCGCGCTAAAAAACAACCGACCGACGTTATTAAATTGTATGAAACACCCATACCGTGGGTGAAGGATCACAAATACTTAGGAGTGACGTTCAACAGCAATATGAACTTCAAGAAACATATTGATACGGTATGCAATAGAGCCCGATTTGTCCTCAGTCACCTTTATCTACTTGTGTGTGGGCGAAGCAAATTTGAGCGGAATCAAACACAAAGTGACGCTGTACAAAACCATCGTACTGCCCATACTATCATACGCAAGCGTCGTGTACGCGCACACGACCGAGCTACTTACGTCGTTTGCAAGTAGTTCAAAATAAATTCACGCGCATGGCAACCGGAGCCCCGTGGTTCATCCGAAACGTAGATCTTCACCGCGGTCTAGAGCTTCCGACGATAGCTCAACACTTTAAAGAGATCTCGGGACGCTTCTTTAACAAGGCGCCTTACCATCCCAATATCTTGGTTAGGAAGGCATGTGGGTACACCCCCCTTCACCATAGTCTCAACCCAATAAGATGTCCCAGGCACGTCACGGTAGACCCTGATGACGCCATCACCATCGCGAACGCGACACCCACACAAACACCGACACAGACACGCACACACCACCTTCGCAGGCGTAGGCGCGGTCAACCACCGCAAACCACTGGCAATCGTCACTCTGACGATGGCCAGCGGCCCGCAACCACACATTCTTTTGATACCCGACGAGACGTTAGTCCTCGTCCTGTAATCGTTTCACTCCACTCACACTCACACACGGACTGACTGACGGACTGACATACACTACTTACACAATCACAAACACACTCCACAAACAGACACAAACACAAACATACATGCACACAAACATTTACACTACTTACATACATACAAACATACATACATACACTCATTAACACAGTTTTTTTTTATGGAATAGGAGGACAAACGAGCGTACGGGTCACCTGGTATTAAGTGATCACCGCCGCCCACATTCTCTTGCAATACCAGAGGAATCACAAGAGCGTTGCCGGCCTTTAAGGAAGGTGTACGCGCTTTTTTTGAAGGTACCCATGTCGTATCGTCCCGGAAACACCGCACAAGGAAGCTCATTCCACAGCTTTGTAGTACGAGGGAGAAAGCTTCTTGAAAACCGCACTGTGGAGAACCGCCACACATCCAGATGGTGGGGATGATATTCTAACTTGTGGCGTGTCATGCGAAGGTGAAATTCGGCGGCAGGAATCAGGTTAAACAGCTCTTCGGAACACTCCCCGTGATAAATGCGGTAGAAGACACACAATGAAGCGACGTCTCTACGCAACGCCAAGTGATCCAGCCGTTCACAGAGCACTGAGTCCCCGACAATTCGAGCTGCTCTACGTTGCACGCGGTCAAATGGATCGAGCAGATACTGGGATGCACCAGACCAGAGATGACAACAATACTCCATGTGTGGCCGGACCTGCGCTTTGTAGAGCGCTAAAATGTGGGCCGGCTTGAAGTATTGCCGTGCTCTATTGATGACGCCCAGCTTCTTCGATATACTTACACACTTACATACATTATACAAAACATCACCACACTCGCCGGCGAGTGTGTTCTTCTCATCTTTTCATCTTTCATCTTCATTTTCATTCTCTCTCCTTCCCACAAGCACACAGCCGGTCCGAGGTTCGAGTCTACTTAGAAGACGCCCCGCGACTTTTAGTGCGTAGTCTTTGCGGCCTCCACCACGGCCCATGTCCTATGTCGCTGTAAAAACATGGCTAACAGCATAGAGGAGATTTTAGTCGGTTTACTCCTCTCAAAAAAAAAGCCGACCAGCGCCCGGAAAGGTTCTCTATTTAACGATCTAATTAACGGTTTTACAGTGTAGGCAGAGACAGGTGGACGGGGTGAAGACGTCTCTTAAAGGTGATGTCTCCGTAGCGTCGACACTATCTCAGCGGATAGGATTATCCATAGGGAGTGCCGCTTGCGCCTCTCTCTCCCCAAGAGAAGGTCACCTACGATGAAGGCTAAGAGAGCACCTGCTCAAAGCCAACCCCAGGTGGTGTTTAGTGGGTAGGCACCTAGGTTTTACGTGAGTCCCACATAAGCAACGCAGACTTAGGCTGCGTTGGTATTCATGAGCATTCACCACCGTCGTTATCCCGGAGGATAGCCCTTTCCCTTTGTTTGGGCGCACAAAAAAAAACGTCGACACATTTCCGCTGCAACCGTTGACTAGTTAGGTCGTTACTCTGCCCAATTTCTGTTTGAATATTAGTCACTGTGATATTTAAAATTTATTCTTAGAAACTTAACAGATTGATGTATTTCATTTAAAAGTTAATTAATTAGATGTTGGCTTGCTTGTGAATTCTTAGTTGGTGGTATTAAAATTTGTCAAATGTTATAAAAACCCTTTTGATCGTATTTCCTAAAAATATATGTAATGCACATAGTCGTAGTAAATAGACGTTTTCAATACCATGACACAATACCATCCTCTGAGTTGAGAGTATGTATGGCCTTTGTGGTAATTGAAAAGAGATCACTATCTAAAGTATATTCCGGATAATTAAAAACCACCGCTTACTAATATAAGGGTAGACTGCAGATTATTATATATTTATGAAATTAAAATTGAAATTCTATCGGTGGCACATTATTGAACGAATTTGATAGTACAGGAACTAAATAAAATAGTATTATGATGATATTATTATGGTTGATTAACGCAAGTTTTACACATTTTTTTTATCACAATGTGGGACGAGACGAGCAGGACGTTCAGCTGATGGTAATTGATACGCCCAGCCATTACAATGCAGTGCCACTCAGGATTCTTATAAAACATAAAAATTCTGAGCAGTACTACAATTGTGCTGGTCTCCTTAATGAGACATAAGATGTTAAGTCTCATTTGTCCAGTAATTTTACCTTTCTGACCGAAACACAATAATGCTTACACATTACTGCCTCACGTCAGAAATAGGCGCCGTTGTGGTACCCATAATCTAGCCAGCATCCTGAGCCTCCCACTGGTTATTTAAATAAGTCCTCCTGAAAACATGATCCTGCCAACGTCATGAAGGGTTGCTAAAATGTAATAAATATATAACATTTCAGCAAAACACATATGTACAAAATTACACGGGAATTAATCATTTAAATTACATTAATAATTTCATTAAATTATTGCATTTTGCGTTGATATCTCTATTTTTCTAAATAGCATATTTTCCTTGTCACTCAGTGAAAATATAGTACGTATGTTATGACTTAATGAGGTGAAATCATCTTTATTTCCATCATGTTAATTGTTTATATTATTAGTTTTTGAGTTTACCTAAATAATATGGGCCTTTGTCCAACATTGGACGTCTTCCGGCTGAAATGATGATGATGAAATAATACTTTACAGTTGAATTAATCACCAGCGCTGATCATAATAACCAAGTGGGTCTCAATCTAGTCCATTGACAGATATTAAACAATCAACAATTGTTATACAAAAAACCAAGAACATTAAATATGTTGCTCCTATCAATTAACTTCTCTGTACTTCCAATTTGTTTCTGTTGAAAGTACAAACGCATCCAATTTACTAGTAACAAAGCGAATCAGTTATTTGATATTCTGTCGTTTGTTTTATTTTTATTGAAATGTTTTTTATGTACTTTTCCTCCTCAAATTGTTGAAACGCTCCGCAAATTACAGAAGTTATGCAACAAAATATTGATCTCTAGAAGCAAATTATTCTTGATAATAAACATTGTGTACGTAAGCCTAGAATTAAATATCCAAATTATATTAATTACCAACAAAACAAATCTTATAACTATATTTAGAATACTACGACTACATAAAATTAAAACTATCATTACGTGGAAGCGTACCAAGAATACTGGCAACATTACCGCGTTGGATAGCAATTATTCTTAAGTTTCGTTTTATAGATAGCAAAGAGTCAAATTTGAGTAAAATGTCCTTCTGTAGAGCACCAATTTGTCTTTTAAATCGTTCCATAGACGGTCTGTTGGATTCATTTCACGGTGGGGATAATTCAACAGAACGTTCGTGTTTCTAAACATATTTTTGGGAAGCCTGCAATACACATTGTACTAGTGTGGAGCTTATATCTTTTTAATACGGTTCTTTTTGTTAATAGAGATATTTGTATCGTTTTGTATACAGTTTGCCATCAATATTATTGTAAGAGCCGCAGGAACCACCACATTATCACAAAAGTTATAATTCATCCACTTTTTGAACGCCCGCAGATATGAAACATCTTGGTAAATATTTATAATTAGTAAAAACGATTTTAAATATAGAGTTAAATAATAATTAAAAGACACCCACGTCAGTAATGTTCACTATGTTAGCCATCTAGCGTGCATGGCACCATGAGAGCGCGTCATACCATTTTTCCGGACGGTAAACTAGTTAGGCATAAGAGGCATACAAGGCATTTGATGCAATTTCTAATATACTAGATACTACTACCGCTACGCAAAAAAATGCCGCTCTGAGAGAGAAGAAGCGGCGAAAGAAACTCCCTCAGCATTCTTTTTTGCGCTCTTTTTAATGAAATATACAATATTGTACTGTCATTGCTTTTTCTATAAAATAATCTTAATCTAGTACCAGGCTGTCCGATCACTTGATATTCAGCTGTGGAGATTTACGACAGAGCTATTTTTTAATAAAACATTTAAATTTATTTATAGATAATGCCTGAAAAGTGGCTGGGACTTTATTATAAAAGTGTATACATTTACCCTTAAAGCTATTGTGTATCTTATAAAGCCTACTAGAATTAGTTACAAGCACTCCCTTATTTCTAGTGTGGTAATGAAAAATATATTAAGTTATTATTACCCTATTAAGAGCAAAAAATGTTGCTGATATTGACAATATGTGCAACATATGTGTTTTAATCAGAATGAACTTCTAAATAAAAAAAAATGTAGTTAAGTTTTTTTTTTCTTAAATAATATCTTGAAAAACGTTCCAATATATTCTGTTATAGCAATCAACACGACAAATGCCTCATACTTACACGCGAAGACATCGCAAAAACAAACAAAGTATTCATAAACTTTACCTCTCTTTACCATCAGATACTTAACTCAGACTGACTGAATATTATAGACGCAGCATTTCAAACGAAATGTGATAACAATATTAGAGAAATATCATTCTTATAATATTAAGTCAACATTTTATCTTTCCCTAAGAACGGGCCAAAAGCGCGTCATTTATACGTATATGAGGACGAAAAAGTTGCAATAATAGTAGATTGTTCACCAAGGAGTGTTTTTTTTGGGAATCTGTATATAGGAGACGAAGTTGAGGTCCTTAACGACACCCAAGTGGTAGAGTCACAGTCTCATCCGTGTGATATATAATCCTTAAAAACTATGAAAATTACTTCAAATTATTTTAATATAACTCTTAATTTTTTTAATCCAAAGTAACAAAGACTACAAATAGCTCTCTAGGGTTCACTATACTATATATACTTACTTAAACTTACATTAATACATATAAACATCCATGACTTGGAAACAAACATCTATATTCATTATATAAATGTTTGTAGCTACCGGTATTCGAACCCGGGACATCGAGTAGGCGGGGTCGTTGATCACTGAGCTGTATATGTTCGAGCTGGTTGGCACTCGACAGAAAATAAAATAAATCAACAATTAACACAGTCGTAGTGATCAATATCATTCTGTTTTACTTCTATTGTTCTACTGTACTAAACAATTTGTTATCTTAAAGTGATATGACGACCTGTATAGCCGAGTGGTTAGCGATACTACCTACTAAGCTAGAGGTCCCGGGTTCGAATCCCGGTAGGAGCAAGCATTTATATGATGAATATGTATATTTGTTTCCGAGTCATGGATGTTTAAATGTATTTATGTATGTTTATAAGTATGTTTATATGAATTTATGTATGTTTAAGTAAGTATATTGTATTAAATATATAGTTGTCTTGTAACCCATAATACAGGCTATATATATGCTTAACTTGGGGCAAGATAATTTGTGTAAAAAAGTGTGTCAATATTATATTATATATTTATTATATTATTATATATGACTTCTGGGATAGGAACCCGCGACCTCCTGATGAGCCACAACCTGGGAGTTGAAGAAGACATACCAAGATTTACGAACGATACGTCACTCAAACGGTTAGCTCAGTGGAAGAGCGCTCGGACAGAACCCGAGAGGTCGCGGGTTTCGAGTCCCACGGCGTTCATAAGTTTTGGTCACAAATTTATTTTAATTCTGTCCTTCGATTTCGACAATTTAAACAAATTGTCGGCCACCCAGTGCTCTGGGATATTTGTGGTACTTTAGATGGCCCCTCTTTGTTCACTTCTACCGTCTCTTATCATTTACTATAAAAAAACGCCTTCTAAAAAGCTCTATAAGCTGATTCCTACTGATGATCTCAAATATCGTACTACACGCCATATTATCCGAACCATGTATGGCTGTTATTTTCTCAGGCGTACAACCATATTGTGATACGCGGTCATATCAGCTTATCATAACATACAAAATCAAATCTTTTCATTTAAGAGTAGACTTAAAAATAACATCTTATAAAATCAGAATCTACCACCTATTCATAAGAGACCTGACTCAAACCTGATAAGAACGGGCGCAAGATATTCATCAGGATATTTAAATTGAATTTGAAAATTTTAATAGACTGATGGCAATCGTTCCATTCCCAAGGTATGGAAACGTTTATAAAGCTTATAAGCGTTACATGTATGTTTATCTATGTATATTTTTTTAAATATATCATTGTCTTCCATAGTACAGTCTATGCCTAGTTTGGCGTAAGATATTATGTGAAATGTGATATGTATACAGTGCGTCCCACGGCTATGCCACATGGAGGGGGAGCACCTTAAATATTGAAGACGTAACATTTTTAACCGACTTCAAAAAGGAGGAGGCTCTCAATTCGTCGGTATTTTTTTATGTTTGTAACCTTAAAACTTTCGACTGGGTGAACCGATTTTTAAATTTTATTCAATTTGCTATACATTCGTATAGCAAATTGAATGAAACCGATTTCGATGATTTTTATTGGAAAGGATATACTGCAAAGATAGTTTGGTGAGAGTTTGGTTATGTTCTGATTACGGAATCCATGGCAAAGTAACGGAACTCTTCAATTAAGTGCTTACGTTCATTGCTGCATTGAAAAATTCATTTCATTTTTATGAAAAAAGAATAGTTAAAAAAAACTAAAAAAAAAAAATAGAAAATAAATTTAAATTGGAAATCGTGTAAAAAAAACATTTTCACCCCACGCTTTTTTTACAATAAAATATATATATATATTTTTTACACTATTTTCAATGTTTAATTTATTTTCTATTTTTTAGTTGAATTTTATATAAAGCGTGCTTTTTAGTTTTTTTTAACTATTATTTATTTTTAATTTTTTAGTCAAATTAGTGTAATGTCATCGGTCCTCGATAAATCTACAAAGTTTGAACGAAATCTAGCCGTTTAAAGTCAAAATCGCGCCCAAAGAAGTCGGTTACAAACATACAAACATACAGGTGAAGCTAATATAAAGCGTATAAAAAGTCTTTATTTTAATTTAAAAAAAAACAATTTAAACTGCATTCATAGATTTTTAAATAATTGCCCGATTGAACCCTTATAAGTCCTTAAGGCAATGGCAGTTTTTCATTTCCTGAACAAAATCTTTAAAATTCATGGTCTTCATATCATCTCTGATGCTAAGTTGTATAGCAAAAAAGAAGCCCTTAATTTGATGCATAGAGATATCGCCTGATTGCGATCCTCGACTGCATTTTCACGGGGAGTGTTCCCAACTGCTTGGCCTGATTACTGACGCTGAATTCAGCCCTTTTTTCAGTTCACAAAACAGTGCGTGCGGTTTTCAAGGAATTAAAAGAAAAAAAAGTTTATTCTAAGTTGATGATTCACAGATTACTGGATAAGCGACGATTCGAGCAGCTCTGTCAAATGGTTAGATCTGAACTAGCTCCAGTTGAGGTAAATTTCCATATTGGGCCAGATCCTCACAGACTGCTGGAGTATGTATAGACGTTAGACGTTGTTTATATTGTCACATTAATATTACTGTTGATTCATCACACCCGGGCGTTCCATCTAACAATTTATTTAAGTCTGAGGCACTTAAGTACAAGTTTGCTCTTTGTTGGAAGTTTTAATTCAAACACATTAAGCTTGTTGCTGTAGTGTAGGCACTTGGAGGCACTCGGCGACGCTTGCGAGGACTTCATTTACATACCCGTTAATTGTTGCCAATTCGTGCTTAAATTTATGACGTTTAAGAGCGTTTCATTTATCAGTAGGAGAATTTCGATATCAAAATCAAGAAAAGAAATTTCGAAACGTATAGGTTGAAGGTTTGTCTTTTTTTAAGATTTCCAAACTCAAATAAACAAATTCTCACCGAAACTGCATTCGTTAATTTATTTACAAATTTTATGTTCCACGAAGTGTTTATGTGTTTTAGTGTTTATTGTTATTTTATTGAAATTGAAACAAATATCGAAGATTTTATTTTGGTCTCGGTTTCAGAATTTAAATCAAATTTTGCACGGCATTAATCATAATTACAAAAATTGGTTGTCTGTAAAGTCGGTTTACGGACGATAATCTTATGTGACGAACCGCTCGCCGAGGACTGACACAATTCAAAGATAGGTTTAGACATATAGTAGTAATGATATATAGATCTTTGTATATTATTAAATTTTAACAAAACATCACAACAATTATAATTTTTTTTATCTTAACTGTAACATAATCTATCATAACTGCTCTCGCCGACCGATGCTACTTTATTCTATAATCAAAGAACAAGATGCGTCACAAGCCGAACGCTAGGTCGATCGTGTCTCTCTATCGCTTGTCCCGCTCTCTCTCTCTCTTACACGCTCAGCTCAATCAGAACGTGACACTTTATCGTGCGTGCAGCCGGCGTTCGTCGATTTATAACACGTTATCACGTCAAAAACAAACAAACTTAGTTGTTGCTTCTATCATTTGACAAACAAATAGACACTTCCGCTATATTTTTTCATTTTTAATTCATTCCGATAACTTTTAAAAAGCGACCAAGTACGAGTCGGACTCGCGCATGAAGGGTTCCGTAGCAGCAAGTAATCTATATCTATATTTATAAAAATGAATTGCTGTTCGTTAGTCTCGCTAAAACTCAAGAACGGCTGGACCGATTTAGCCAATTTAGGTCTTGAATTATTTGTGGAAGTCAATAAATAGGAGAATGCTGCTAAATTAAATAAAAACAACAAATGTTTTTCCTTTTATGTGTCCATACATAATTTCTATGAGAGAATTTACTGACGCACGGTTTGACAGTTCTGAAACAATATCATTACGACAGCTGGGTGCATATTTTACGAAGTAATTTTTGATGTTCTGATATGAGGCGTATAGTTGCAAAACCCCCTAAAACAACATTTTTAATAGATTGGCTTTTTTAAATCAACGGCTAGTATTTTAAATTCTCTTTGAAATAAAAAGAAAACTTCCTAGCAAATCCCACTATAACCGTACCAATTTACAAAAGCTAATTCGTGTTTAGTTGCAAAAACCGCTATAACGGTATGTTTCACTTTCAAAAGGCCCTAAAATCAAAGTGACCAATCAGAGCACTTCATTCATTCATTCGCAATATGGCGCTTTCTGTTGTGATTGTGGAGAATAACGTACGTTAATATTGTGTTTTTAGTGTTAAATAATGGATGAATTAGTACAATTTGTTAAAAAATCTGAACTTGGCAAGTCTAGGAAACGTCCTGTTATAAAATCTAAGTGGAAACGAGAAGTAGCACGTGAAAAAAGGTATGTTAAATGGTTACTAGAAATGCAACTTTTTTTTGGCTTGGGATGGTGTGGATAATTTTATTTTGAAATTTAGTTCAATACAGGAAGCAAAAAGGAAGAAAAATGATAAACGAACAAAGGCAATGAAATACTACATTTTAGGAGATAAAGGTGCTAAAGCTCCAGTATGTCAGAAAACATTTATGGGGGCTCTGTTAGTTAAGAAAGATCGGATCCAGGGTGTTTTAAAAAGATTTTATGAAAGTGGGGGTCAAATGCCCGTAGAAAATCGGGGTGGGGACAGAAATACGTATAAGTTAACTGCTAAAAAATTGTCTGTTCAGTGGTTCATAGAATCATTCAAAGGCCAAGAGAGTCACTATTGTAGATCCAAAAATATGCATAGAGTGTATCTTTCGGCAGAACTCAACATACGTAAAATGTGGCGCATATACAATGAATCTCGTGAACCAGACTTGCAAGTAAAACAACAGTTCTTTAGAAATGTCTTTAACAAATACTACAACATCAGCTTCGGAACACCCAGAACCGATGTATGCTCAACATGTACTGAGATTGGCGAAAGATTGAAAGCAGAGAAAGATGTAGCGAATAAAAACCAATTAATTATTGAGAAACGTATTCACAGATTGAAATATAAAGCATTCTACAGCATACTTCAAGAAGAAGCTGATGGGCTTTTGACAATATCTTTCGATTGTCAAAAGAACCAAGCACTTCCTAAATTACCAGATCAGTCTGCTTATTACAGTAGACAGTTTAGTTTCTACCATTTTGCTATTGTAGCAGGGAACTCGAAGGCAAAATTGACACCAAGTAACGTTTATTCTTATTACTGGGACGATACAACCCATGCAAAAAGCAGTAATGAAATAATTAGTGCTTTTTACAACTTTCTGCAAAATAACAATTTGATGGACAATATTAAGGTATTAAGAATAATATCTGATGGATGTTCTGGACAGAACAAGAACACCGGCATGATCTCAATGCTCGGTAAATGGCTTTACTTAGAAGCACCAAGGCAACTTAAAAGAATAGAAATAATTTACCCTATTGTTGGCCACTCGTTTATTCCCCCAGACAGGGTTTTTGCTAAAATTGAAAAGGTCATAAAAACTAAGGAAGTTATAACATCACCAACTGAATATGTGTCCGTATTGCAAGAACATACACAATGTACAGATCTGGCATCAATTCCTGTATATGACTGGAAGACTAGTTATCAGAATATTATAAAGCCTACTACTAGTTGGCATTTTGCTTTTATGAAGTGTAAACGAATATTTATTACCCGGATTATGACTGAAAATGTATTAGTGCAAGGAGAAGTTAACTATCGGGCAGAAAACAACACAAAAATGACAATTACCAAAAAAGGGAAAAAAATAACTATGATTCAACCTGATATTATTCAACCTAATAAAATAATCCCGAATGCTGCCAAATTTCACGATGTTTTGAAATTATTAAAAATGCATTTCGGTGATAATTGGGAAACCTTGGAGACATTAACTTTTTATAAAATAGTTAAAAAAAGAGCACAAGAACAACCGGAAAATATGATTGAAAGTCCTACTATGTCTGACTTGTGTGAATCTGGATTTACAGAAAATAATAGTTATGTGTAATCTTTTATAACAACTATGCAGAGTATTATTACAAAGTTTATTACTCTATTTTAAGCATTTTGTTAAAAAAATATTTTTTTATACTTTGCTGTAACTACCTGTTTGTCTTGTCAAATTAATTTTAATAAAAAGTGTTAATTTCTTATGTACACACTTGTTTTTATTAAATATAATGCTTATACTAACCACTGTTACCTATCCTATAAACCTGATTATACACAATGAACGATGTATAAACCCATCGAAGTTTAATTTTATGTTGCTTGCAAAGTCCCCTAAAACGTAACGAGTCAATTTCAAATCCCACTATAATGAACGATGAGTTTCAAATCCGCTATAATCAAATTTATTTATTTATTTATTTATTTAATTTGACTATATTGACGATTTTATTTTTTTCTTTAGTGTTGCCGTGCTTTCTACAGTAAAAATGTTAACAGATACAAATTGTATTCTGGAATAGTAAATAATAAAACAAAAAAAGTACTTTCTCATCTTTTTCCTAGAATCGTTTTAGAGCATTTTGCAACTATACGCCTCATATATTATTGACAAATTCATATAAAAACATTATTTTATTTATTATATACAGAACAACGTCTGTCGGGTCAGCTAGTATAATATAAAATTTCTTGTAGTTCGTTGTAACTCTGATCGATGTTTTAATAAGAGTGTATTTTTTTCTCTCGCGCAAACTATTCAGCATAGAAAAAAATATATTAGAAACCTCAATATCATTTTTGAAGACTTATCCATACGTGTTTGTTGTCGAGTTTGATGAAAAAATTTTTGAGTTTCAGTGCTAAGTATGGGGTATAATCCCCAAAATTTATTGTATTTTTTTCTATTTTTGTGTAAAAATCTTAATGCGGTTTACAGAGTATATCTACTTACCAAGTTTCAACAGTATAGTTCTTCTAATTTCGGAAAAAAGTAGCTGTGACATACGGACGGAGAGACAGACAGACAGACAGACATGACGAATCTATAAGGGTTCCGTTTTTTGCTATTTGACTACGGAACCCTTAAAACCGCATAGATACTTACGTAATGAATGTATTTTAACTTTGAAACTTTGCCTTTTTAAATGTTTATTGTCTCGTGAGAAACTTATAAAATCATTACAATTGATTGAACATTAAAGTCTGCGTTTTTCTTATGCTGGTTTTTATTATTTCCTTCAGCTATGATGAGATCTATAGGTTGGATTACAAACACTTATAATAACGCAGTATTATCAAAAATAGAGGTTAAGGTTTAACAAAACATTTTAAATTACAATGCATCATGGTTTACAGAGCGAGAAATAAATCTGACACAAGATATTTATAACCAACTTAACAGGATAAACCACATACCGACGACATTCGACACTTCTTATGTTACAACCAACCTCTGGAACAATTAAAAAATTAAAACAACCAACTGCAAGTTGGACTCACACTCGAAGTGTTCCGTACCATGGTCACCGACTTACTTACAAATTTACAGTCACAATTAAAATAATAGTTTTCGTCAAATCATCTTCCTAAAAACACAGTAGACATATTTGTATGTAGATGTATTTATACTGTGGTAAAAGGTTATAATCTCTACTTTTCTCAGACTTTTTTAAGGAGAACTAGAGAAGCCTATATTTTTGAAATTTTAATAGTCCTACCGTAGTGGACACACCGTGATAGACGGACACACCGGTACGGACAATAAAATGTGTAAATATAAAATAAAAGGTATATCTAGTATTTACGGTAGGTGTTGCTGAATAATTAACGAACTAACTCACAGCTTCACATGCCTGAAACACGTATGACCAACATTATTTTTCCGCCAATCAAACAGTATCAGCCGGCTCTAAATAGTTATTACTCCGGACATGCGACCTTCACAAAGCATTCCTAACTGATGTTAATACAGGGGCGCGTATTTCAGGACCTTTTTTGGCTCAGCGCGATATTTTGGAAAATGTTTGATGCGTTTCTCTAACAGATGAACTATCAAGACCAGCCACATTTTATGAAATAACCATGACAAATTTTGTATACATAAACCAAAAATAAAGCAAAGTACTAATTCAATGGCTAACTGCTATTAATTGCAGCCGTTTCATCTTTTATTTTCTACGCCATAGATCATTTTTAGGTGTATTATAATCATATAATATTGCTAAAGTTATGGGGAGATGATCCTACTATGTTGTTGATATTCAATTTCCTCACTCAAACCCACAAGAAATCATACTTGCGTCAAGAAAACAGCGAGAGGCCATGTCGCTACACGGCCGTGTATACGTGTAAATATCACTACCCCATACCATCAAGTGAACCCTACATATATGCTCGATTATCCTCCATTTCCATTAAAAATATATATAGTAAAAATCTAAACAAATGCTTATTTATTAAAACCGGCAATAACGTATAATATACTAATTCATACTGCACCGTAACATAACATGCAAGTAGACGTTTTATATTCGGAAGTTTGTAGAACAGACAGAACTTTCTGATAGACAATAACTTTAAGTTAATGGTGATGAAAGATTAAGAAGGAGCTTTGTCTATGAACAAAGACATTATACGTTATCCAATTGAAAAACAAGATAATTATTGTATTCAATCATAACAGTATTAATCTAAAGTTATTCATAAATAATCGTAATTTAGTATAATATCATTGATTCAGTAGTTTTACTGTAATCGAAATCTGTAAAAGTAAAATTGTCTATACAATATACTCGTATATAGAAATTGCTTCTTATATAGTAAAGCAAGGTGAGAAGGATATAAAAGATATGGAAAGATCGGAATATACTAAATAGGACAAAACTGTAAATGGCTCAAACACCTCATGTGTGGGGCGGAGTCGTGGAAGAAGTAGACAGACCATAGAAGCTTTGACGCCTTGGATGTGGTTTGCGCATGATACAGATCCCGTGAACAGCTCTGAGTCTGTTCCAATGAGCCGATTGTGAAGATGCCGCTGAAAATTAAACAACGGATGTCCACCGTAAGTCTGAAGAAAGCACCAACTTATGTGTGACCGTACTTTAAGCATATCGCGTTTAGTTAACGTTATTAATCTAGAGAAACTCATTGAAACGCGCTGTCTAAAGAGATTTCAAAGCCATCGCTCAAACTATTATACACGGAAATTGAGATTTACATTCAAGATAATATACTTTATAACTGATTCCAATGTAACTTGTATTGATATTCCGAGGATTTGTTTTTCGCGAGCTAATTTAAGTTAGGAAAAAGTGTTACGGTCATAATATAAAAATTGTATTTACATATTCTACCCATATTTTAATACATTTTTCAATAATGTCAGTAGTGGTGGTGGTTTCGGAATGGGTATACAGTAGTAGTAGAATCAACAACTGGGTACATGCTGCCTATAACATTTCACATTTATGATGAAAGAAAGAAAGAAAAATCATTTTAACAATTAGTTATTTCTGTAAAGTGATAACCTTCACTTCTGGGGTTAATTACACAAATTAAATAAGAAAACAAAATTTATGAAGGATGGGGGACTTAAACCCGCGACCTCTCGCGTTGCGTGCGAGCGCTCTTTCCAATGAGTTGATGCAACAACAGATGACTCTATATCTTGCAGATGCCTAAAAAAAGCCCAACGCTTCTAGACATCACATCAGTAAA
This sequence comes from Leptidea sinapis, assembly GCF_905404315.1. Lineage (NCBI taxonomy): Eukaryota > Metazoa > Arthropoda > Insecta > Lepidoptera > Pieridae > Leptidea > Leptidea sinapis. The sequence continues at coordinate 1,568,209 of NC_066290.1, read as the reverse complement.
AAGTGCAGATCTTATATAAATCAATAATAGCCAATAGCGATTGTTTATGATATGTTGTGTTTATTTTCTGACCAATGAGCTTTCAATACGCCGCGCACGCTCACCTTGGTTAGTTGACTAATAGCCTAAACACATGATCGGATTTGTTACGGCCGAACCATCGGACGCGGTCTGGGGGCCTACTCCTAAAAACGATATTCGATATATCGTGGCATTAGTCGTGTCGAATCCTTCTCTTAGTTACATCGTATTCAATGTCAAAACGATGATTGAACGAACGAAACAGTTTTCGATATTATCGGTCCTAACCCTACTATTAGTTGAAAATGTCAGAGACGAATATTCGAATTCGACAAACAATCAAACGTCATTTTGACGATAATCTCAACGACACCTTATAAGCTGTCGTTGCTATTATCGTTTCAACGTGTATACTTGCCATACAATAAACATACTTAATAAATATTATTAAAATAATTATATGTGATTTACTATTCAACAGGATTTATTTACTACCAAGTAATTTAAGTCATTTTGTTGACCGTTTATACGTAGAAAGTAATGTAAGTGGGCGCCTGAGCGCCTAAGCTATGTTTTGACTTTTGACACATAACAGCGACATAGCACAGATTATACATAGTTTGCGCATAATTCATTCACACTAACATCGTAAAAAAATCAAAATATTAGTCTATGGTTACGATGTTGTTACGATAAACGATATGGAATACGAACATTTGTTAGAGTAGGGGAGGTGCGATATATTCGAGTTATTATCGTATCGTTCCGAATGTATCGTTGTCGATTTTGCGAGTAGACCTCCTGGTAGCGAACCATATTCGATAGTATGTCGCATTGTCCATCGAACAAAATTATTATAATTACCGATCTGACCTTTCCGAGTACGACTAGGTGTTTAGGCTATATAATTTGTTTTGTATCGTGAATATTAATAATAAAAGTATTAGTTAGTAGTAGTAGTTTTGTGTACCATTTTAAGAAACAGACATGAAATTTAAATAAAAACAGTCCAAATATAATTCGCGCAATTATAATAAAAGACGTAAATAATGCTTTCATATTCAAAAAGCAGTTAATTTTCTTTGACTAGACTTGTAAACACGTAATAACTGTGTATTCAATTTATCTTCACGTCAAAAGAGCTTGATTTAGTTTATCCATTTTCGATTTAACCAGATTAATAAGATAGTTATGTTAACATTCACAATATTATTTTGTGATCTCTTTATTTATCTACTACAAATCTCATTATTTCTTTATTAACAGTATAATGTCTGATAATTATCATTTTATTCCAAAAAATACTGTTATCTAAAAATTACAATATTTATTGTAAAAGGAACGGGTTGATTTAGTAACGATTTGTTAGATCTTACACAAAATAAATATTTTCAAAAAACGAAAGACCAGTTCAATAAAATGATTTGGCCTTTGATTGACAGTGCCTAAGCCCCTAAAAATAGCACAAAGCTTTTTTAAATAACGTAAGTGCGCACCTTAGTGCTACAGAAACGGTTTATAAAAGGTGAAGCACTTTAGAGTTTATTTTTAAATACACTGTTACTATACATTTACCTCTTTTAAAATATTGTCCATCTTATTAAGTTTTAATAATTCACTTAATTGCATTGCATCCCGTTAGTCTTCCAAAACACTTACTTACGTATTAAACACGACAGCAATGCACACACTTTTTAGGCCGTAGCGAGTCGTTTTGCTACCAAATTACTTTATACTCGATTTTAACATCAGCCTAGTCTTAACAGGCTTTTAGTGCTAAATATATGAATCTATATCATCACAAATATTTATTTATATAATAATTTATATTGTATTGAGAATAGATAATATTAATGGAAAAGTAACGATATCCATCTATTGACTTGTAAAACGCACTTGTGTCACAATAGTCTAGATGGCTTAGAAAATCGTGGACACATTTAGAGAAATTTACAAAATTACATTTAAAATAACAACAATGGAAATCTCAAGCCCCGAACCAAACGATATGGAAGTTCTGAAAAAGATGGAGGACGAACACTACCACCTTCAAAGACAAGTAATATTTTCAATAAGATAGACGATGATTATTTTGTTGAAGGCTATTTTTTGAAGTTAAATTATTTAAGCTCACAGTGTCACAATCTATTAATATTAATATCAATATTACTACTATCATGACACTACAGCTCATTAGGACTTAACTTGGTCAGGAAAAAACTAGTACAGTAGTAGAAAAATTGGTCTTTGTTGGTTGGTACTTTGTGCCAGTTCCAGATTGTCCTATCTCGTTGTTCCTAAGGTCCTGCACATCGTCGTATTGCAAGCGTAGTTTGGGCCTTCCAGGCTTCTAGGGACCACCAGGATTATCTTCCAAGACCGTTCGCGGTTCTCTGTATTCCTACATTACACCGGTCTTACCAAATAGAGACCATAATGCGACTTTATAGGCCCAATGCCCTGTGACAAGCGACAAAGTGATATGGAAGCAGCATTAGAACGAAAGACCTTTTAGGACAAGCATGGTCTTCATCCATGAAGTACGAGAAAAGGCAGAACCGTAAGCCGTAAGATCTCCACGATATTGGGTTCGACAAACAGGTGGTATAATTTGAAGCTATGCACATTCCGCCTGTCTGTATTTACGTTAATATAATATGCCTTAGTAATATTAGTTACTAATAATAAGAGTTTAGGACTAGTGTACTGGAAGACAGGAGTACTGTATGTGTGTATATATGAACATATATATATGAACATATTGCTTTACGTATAACTAATATTATAGCCAAAATAAAAGTAATACAATGCTCTAACTATGTCTGTCTCTTGCAGGTCCGTATGATACAGATAGACAGACAAAATCGATGTATGGGAGTGCATCCCCAATTCAGAAGACAAGATCTACTATTGAGGACATTAAAAAAGGAATATTTGAATATATTGCTAGACTTAAAGGTAATGTTAGAAAAGCGAAAATTACTTTTGAATGGAAGAGGAGAATAATAGATCTTATATTATTATACCTGATGGTTTGTGATGATGATCACCGGAACCACAAGCTTTGAGGGCTTTTATGTGAATCTGCACGCTATATTAATTGTACCCATGTCTTATACGTGAATGTTAACATCTGTGTTTTATATTTTTTTTTATGGAAAAAGGAGAACAAACGAGCGTATGGGTCACCTGGTGTTTAGTGATCACTGCCGCCCACATTCTCTTGCAACACCAGAGGAATCACAGAAGCGTTGCCGGCCCTTAAAGAAGCTTGTATCATCCCGGAAACACTGCACAAGGAAGCCCATTCCACAGCTTTGTAGTAGGTGGAAGAATGCTCCTTGAAAAGCGCACAGTGGAGGACCGCCAATTTTATAATTATAGAATACATTACATTTATCGACCTAAACTACAATATTAATATTAAGGTAGGTTATTAACTGTAAAGTAGATCCTGTAGATGAAACCACAACCTGAATGTTGAACAAAGCATACAAGATTTTATCAACGATACGTCACTCGAACGGTTGGCTCAGTTGGAAAGAGCGCTAGCACGGAACGCGAGAGGTCGCGGATTCAAGTCCCGCATCGTTCATAAAATTTTGTTTTCAGTTTTATTTGTGTAATATTAGTATCCCTAGATACAAGCGAGAGAAGAACTATTGTGAAATGAATATCTGCTCCAGCCATCTTTTCGTTAAATATGACATGCGTGATCTGAGGGTTGGAGTTCTGGAGTTCTGGACCACCTTCGATATCTGTGTCTCCCTGAATTGATCAATGGTGAAATGTTGGCATTATCTTCTTCATGTGTATAATATGTATAAGGCTCTTTCTACAAATTCGACAGCTGACGTACTAGTTCGGAATGGACCACCGTGGTGTCTGTGGCATCGATATTTATTTATTTATTATATACAGACACTTTATATAATTAGATATTGTAAAACTTAGTCCTGGGTCGTGGTTCAGTTGACGCGTGGTAGAAATCCGTATGGGTGGCAGGACATTTTAGCTTGTAACGTGTGGTTTGATAAAATTGATTAATTCGTTTAAACTTTAGAGATTTAAATTTTAAATAGAACTTATTATTATAACTAAACTGGAAATTTATTCTAACATAGATCAACATATATCGTATTATTTAATTCAAAATGCTTCATCGTTGCTTATTAAGAGGATGGACCACTTCTATATATAGTTGTATTAAATGGATTATAAACAATATTGTTCAAAAACGTAATTTTAACACGCTTCTTCTGTCTATTTCTCTATCAATATTTAAGACCAACCAATTATCTGTATGGGCAGTTAATCAGGGGCAGTATTTGACGACCCCTATAGCCCAGTGGTTAGTGACCCTACCTACTGAGCTAGAGGTCCCGGGTTCGAATCCCGATAGATGCAAACATTTTAATGATGACTATGGATGTTTGTTCTCAGTCATGGTTGTTTATAAGTATTTATGTATGTTTAAGTAAGTATATTGCATTAAATATATCGTTGTCTTGTACCTATAGTACAGGCTATGCCTAGTATGGGGCAAGATAATTGTGTAAAAGTGTGTTAATATTTATTATTTATTTATTTTATATTTGAATTTGTATCATTTGCATTAGTAGCGTTCATGTCTGATATATGTTTTTCTCAGCCTATTTGTATCAAACTATAATTAACTGAGTTCCATAAATACAGATAGCTAAATCTGGATCAAACAAGAAGAAAGATAAAAAGATGAAACAATTAGTGAAGAAACGTCTGCTGTATCATACGAAAACGAAAATGGAATGCGAAGGTAACCTTTATATACATATATTAACTCCGGCTTGCCGTGCTCGTTATAGGTATGTATATTTGAAAAAACGACAATAAAGGTAACACAATGTGCCTTGTAAAATAGGCCAATTAATAATGGATACTTTTTTTAAATAAATTTATGAAGGTGCAATTTTTACTTTTTTTTTTTAATATAAAAAAACCTGAAACCAAAAATGGTTCACTTTAGCATAATGCATGTGTGGGTTGAAATTATCGCAAATAATCACGTCTATCACTCATAAACAAATGACAGAAGTTAATGAACAGCACTATGATACCAAAGAGTTCGATTTGTGTCTAATCAGCCAGTTTATTTTATTACAACTTTAATTGTTTTTTGTGTCATACTCTTTCTAGGTCCTCAGAATAATGTAAACCCGTCCTAACCTCGACAAACAGTGTATTATTTTGTTTCTTGAAGAATTTCTGAATGATGTAAATTAAGTCTATAGAATTCTCAAATAGTTATCTTAATATGAGCAATAACTTTGAATTGATCGTCAGACTAATATAATTTGCATAGGGATGCCTTGTTATATAAATATTTTTGCATATGTTTTAAATTCAAATATTTTTATTCAAAATAGGATGTGAAATAACTTATTGAAATTCAAAAACTACAACCCATTCCAAATCGAATGCCTCAGAGCCGAGAAGAATGGGCGCAACAAATTCAGCGGGTTTTTCTCTTACTTTAAAAAAAAATGTGCATAATGTACAATTAAACTTATTATTTAATAGCCTGAGAGCGGTCACTCCATTCCGAATCTGTGGTATCATTAAGAAAGTCATTTATGTTATAGTAACCTTTACCACACAAACGTTTTTTAACAATACTTTTGAATATCGTAATACTTTTGTTTTGAAGATTTTATGTGATCATGTTGTAAAAGGATATACATCGCCCCACAAAATACCTACTAACTCGACTTACAAGTGTGAAAGAAGTGGTGGAACTGTGGTATATGTATCTCCCTATCGTGCAACAGGTCGCTGGTTCGATTGCCACCCTTTTTTACTCTGCTATTTAGCCCCGACAGTTCATTTCAGTGACACTTCAAACTGAGTTCAATAAAATTCAGTTTTAAGTAAACGAGTTAAAATCTGGTATTTGACTTTGGTTTCTTGATTCTCGATTGAAAAAAAAGCCATATCTTCAGTAACTTTTGAGCGTGTTGACGTAAACTAAGTGTATTTGTTTGAAAATTATAAAATTGATATTGATTCGATGCTACTCAGAATTTTGGGTTCAATCCAGGACCATGAACGGCACCACATTGTAATAAGCAGGGCGCATCACTTACTATCAGATAAAACAGGTCCACTCACTCGTCTCGTCACCTCTATCATAGAAAAATCTAATAAGAAGAAAAGAAAAGAGTGTAAGAAGTCTAGAATTAGGTGTTAGTATTGAAAGGTCACATGATGGTGTATGTATACCGTCCCCCATTTTCTGTTTGCATACGAGATGACGATTGACTTTCCTCTTTATGTTCAATTACAGAGGGCATTATTTTAATGTCACAAGCTGATGAACTTTTGCAACGCAAGAAGAAACAACTACTGAAGCTGAAGAAGATTGTGAACCAAAATAATGGCCAAGTGAGTATTATGTAACAGCATATTACCATTAAGTGTTCTTATAGATCATAGTTTCTCAACCTTATTTTGCTCACCGCCCACTTTGAGAATATTTTTTTCGAGAGTATTTTCGTGTATTTTTGTGCCTTTTTAGACTATATTTATTTATCTACCCACGCCCCATCTGCGCCATCTCAATGCCCCCTAATTTTCTCTGGGTCTTCTACTGCACCCCCGAAAGTCTCAAACGTCCACAAGGGGGCGTTATCGCCCACGTTGAGAACCTATGTTATAGATGAATAGGATTTTTAAGTCAGGCTTATTAAACTTTGTAGATCCAGGAATGATCTTAGAGGGCCTTCCATTAGTTTTTGTGAAACATTGTCCTGCTTTGAAATAATATGAGAAAATTAGGGTTAAAAGAGATCTTAAAAACCTTTACTTAACGTGAAAACCAATTCGATAAATATGCCTCAGACACGAGAAGAAGCCACAACTCACCGGCTTTTTTTTTTAAATATTGATACAATGTGATATGGTACAATAAAATATATTATTAAATAGCCTGAGGGCTGTCGCTTCATTCCGAATCTGTGGTATCATTAAAAAAGTAATTAATGTTATATTAATCTTTAGAACACAAACGTTTTTAAAAATTCTTTTCAATTTCGTAACACACTTGCTTTGTACATTATTATTAGGACTATTATTTAGGACCTAGGTTAGGTTAAGTGCGAAAAGCGCGTTCTGCAGTACAAAGATTGTATTTATAGCGGTTGCACTGCCCCATAAGATATACCATTGGATATAATACTATGAAAATAACGAATCGCACCATATCTATGTCAGTTAAGTGTCTTATCTTTATAGCTGTAATTTGAATCAGGAGTAATGCCAAGAACTGGTTTTACCACCTTTCCGTTCAACAAAACATTCGCATCTACTTTTTTGTAATTTTTTAATATATTTAGTTTTATGGCAATTAGTACATATAGAGCATTGTTTACTTCGTCTCATATAAATTACGTCGTTTCTTTTAACTTTGAAAATTAGTAATAATTCATACGCAGACAATACCACCATTTTTATTGAATCCGATTCAAATTAAAAATATTTATTTCAATTAGACTATGATAGGCATTTTTAAATGTCACACATTAAGTAAAACATACAAAAAATGAAAAAATGCTTGAGTTGTAGAGGGACTAATCAAATATAATAAATAGTTTAGTCTATTTTTGTAGCACAACATTTTAGTAAATAGAATACAGGCATAACTAAACACTGAAAAAATCCCCTTCTAATATTATATTTGCATAAATATTAAAAAGTTTACTGCAGTGGTTATATCTGTCCAACGAAGCGGTGTCCACGTTTTCCAAAAGTACCTATCCTTTAGCCGCAGCGGTACAAAAGTCCGTAATATATCAAACTTTTTCACACTTTACAGAACAATTGTTCAACAAAGCAAGCAGGGTTTTATAGGTTTAATGTACTGTTAATATATTCTCAATGTTTCGTGTGAAACGATTACGAATTATGCGAAGTCAAAGTGTAATAAATCTTGTTTAATGCTGGTTGGAAATAGGCTTGGAAAAGGTATTTGCACATTGATTTCTTATAATTCACACTAAAGTCAGTTGACTATGATTAAAAAATCCCATGCACCAGCAAAGTAAAGTGCAATAATTATTTATTTAAAGAGTGAGACCTTACTTCCACTAAGCGAGCGGCCGTTAGTCATCTCCGATCAGCTTGATTCTATGAGGTTGCGTAGAGGTGTGGGTTCTCTCTGCGTCTGGGAGTTTCTTATCGTCTCTTTACGAACTTCTTGTAGCTTCATGCCGACTACCAAGTATTATTGATTTTATGTTATTATCATTCCCTATGGTAAATAAGCTGTTCCACCACCGGACATAACGTCAAAGTGCTAAATCACATTTACATCTAACAATCCACCATTGCGTATTTTGCAAGCATTAATGAGCATAATAATAATACAAAATAAGCATAATTTACGACCTTCAAGAAAAGAGTATACTACTTTAAAGGCCAGAAACGCATCTCTTGACCCCTGGTGTTGGTTCATAGATTATCCTCACCACTAAGCATCACGTGAGCCTCTTGCCGGTTTCCCCCCTCTTCTTAAACTAGGTTTGTTATACTTGGTGCGCCGCTCAGAATATATAATTGAACGGAAAATTCTGAGTGGCATCGCAATTCCGCTCGTCACCTTGAGACATAAGATGATAAGTCTCATCAGCCTAGTAGTTTCCCTACGGCGTCCTTCAAATCACAATACAATAATGCATGCATCCTACTGCTTCACGGAAGAACAAGACTCCGCTGTCGTACCCCGACTGGTTAAAGTTATGGTTTGTAAAGCGGCTTTATTACAGTTCAGTCTAGTCCTTTTTCATTGCGACCAATGTAGATCACACTGTGATAGCCACAGTTAAGTGACAATCTGTGTGGATGTTAATACACTTACCGACGTAGCCTGTATTAGTATGGTTTCCGCACAGTCTATTATGGCGTATACCTCCGACTCGGAAAACGGAAGCAAGATTTCCCAAGTTGACAGATTGGCCAAATTTGGGGCACTCTTCTGAGATTCCACAGCCAAATTCAGATCCATTCAAGGCTCCCTTTTTTCCAAGTAAATCAGTGCTCTCTTTTTTAATACTAAAGTTGCTGCTGAAGTCGAATTTCGGCAACATGGCGTCACTCACCATGTCCTCCAACTACACAATTATCCCCTTAGCTGTATCCTATAGATGGTCAGCCCTTCTTATACATTCACGCTTCTCTTGGCAATTTTGCTTCATTTCTGGTGTTAAGCCCATGGTTAACATTATATCATCATGAATGGTTCTTCTCCAAGTAGTCGGTGGACGTCCTCAGTCTCTTTTTGACCTTCTTTAATAGTCAGGACTTCTTTAGTCATATGGTCTTCATTACTTCATTACCTGGCCAAACCGTGCGCAGACGGTTTTCCGTATATCAGCTTCTTTAAAATATCCACAGATATACTTATATTTTAATTTTATTCAGCCTTGTCACACCGTCTACCCATCGCAGCATTTTCATCTCAGTGACCTGCATTTATTGCTGGGATAAACAAAAACTTACAGTAGACGGATTTTATGAAAACTAGAAGTCGACACCTTATGAAACAAACATTAAACAGCTGGACTAAAATTTTAGGTCCATAAAATGAAGAGAAGTTTCACTAAACGGGTGTCGTTAAATACAGCGAGAAGATCTTGACCATCAACATTACAGCTTCACATTTTCGCAAAGCACAAGTAAAATCTCGGCGTAAGCTTCGTATCATTTATACAGTATTTGTTATACGACATGCTTTTAGGGGTTTTTATTATAATAATGTTTGCCATCATAAACCAACTTCATCCTAAGAAAATTATTTAATCAATTTTGATTCTGTTCTTATCAAAAATGTAATCCAACGCGATACAAAAGAAAATAGCATTATTAATACACTGTTGCGAAGTTGAGGCGAGTGTACAATACCTTTATGATGTTTGTAAATACCGTAAATACATAATTCTCATTTCGATTTGCTTTTCTAACTAACAGTTTGTCTGGAAGTTAATTATTCAACTCGAAACAAACTGTAATTGAAAACTCGAATGTGTGGAGATTGTAAACATTGTTACAGGGACTTGGGACATAATGAATTTAAACTATTTAACAATTTATTTTCTCTGCTGCTTTTTAAAATTATATTAATTGTTTATAGTTATTTTTAGGTTTTGTAGAATATAGCTCGGATAATCTTTTTATTCTATTGAGTTCCATGTTAGTGTTTTGTAAGTAGCCAACAAACTTATACGGTGCAGCTATATAGCCTGTCCAGATTGTCTTCAACATGTTAGTTACTTTGGGTCAGCGGATAATTGTCAAATGTTTAGTGAATTTCATACAAATAATTCAGGTTTGTTCTGTCACCTGGAACCACTGGAACTTATGTTCCTTAATTAGATGAGATGGATAAGATTTTTTATATCTTTTATAATTATTGAAATTTTGTTTTTATATTATCTCAAAATTATATATATGAATAAACATTTTTTTTTATTTATTTATTTACATTAAAGTTTATAAAGAAAATACTTAAAGCTAGTATCAGAAAACCACACGGGCTTGTAATATATGCCAACAAAGAGTTAAATCTAGGTACATTAACTACAGAACATTAGTACCACTTAGATAAATTGTGTGAATATATTTATTTTAAGTGACTTAAAAAGTATGATTTCAGTTTTTTCTTAATATTACGAGGATTAATACAGTTTCGTACATCAGTGGGTAATTCATTAATTAGGCGAGGAACTAGGTAAGCATTCGTTCGTTCGCCATATCTATTGAGCGCGCTCGGAGTGCATAAACGGCCCTTAAACGCATTTACTATTATTTATTCCAGTAATATTCCAAATATATGTTTAATTTTATTTCTTGTAACAACAAACCAACAGAAACAAAAAAAATTATAATAAGTTAAAATGTTTGTCGATAGTTTAGGTTAGTGAGGGGAATTTTTAGGAAATCGTGTTGTAGAGATTTGACAGGGATAAGAAATTCATAGACACAATTTTGGAATGGCGAGTAATAAATAGGCACGTGTACAATTGAAAGAATTCTTAGACATGATAACATTGACAACAACCGCCAATTAAAAAGTTAATTGAAGTTTCATGGGAGTACAAGTGAATATAAGTTTGTAGAATGTTCATGACACAGTTGGCGTACTGTAGAAAGTTTATTGTGTTATTATAAAAAAGTTAAACATGTGTTGAACACTTGCTTTAAAAAATCCATTACAAATCTGTATTTCTGTTGTTTTGCGTTAAACAATTTATAGACATTGCTTGTATTTAAGCATGAGTCAAAGCTTGTCTAAGGTGTGTATAACGGATGGATTATATTCATAAAGAAGATTTAGATTATATATTGACAGATAGATGACAGCTGACAAAAATTGCGTTCCGTTGAACGTAATGCTTAAATTCTCTTTGGTTCTGTTCCTTTTGTTCCTGAACACTTCAGTTTATGTTATACTTAACGATGTTTTAGTTAAACACAAGCTAAACACAGTACCCCGCTCGCAGCTGCCCGCAGCGCACGGTTGTTTTGCGAACGCGATACCTATGTTTCGTTCACCTACCCGCAATACCGCGAGTCGCGGAAGTGATAACACTGTTGTTTGTGATACTGTGCAATGTTAGGAATGCAAATTAGTGGTAAATGAACTATTGGCTTTTGTGAGTAATAAAATAGATACTTTACCAGAAACGGGTATCATACAAATATGTTTAAGTGCATACAGTTGCGATGAAATCGAGTCTGCGCGATTGATAGCATACAAATTATTAGCACCGACAAAAAAATTCATGCGGAGGAGAGATGGCTCGGAACAAAAGGGCCTACAGGATATAATAAAACTAATAAAAGAATACGATCCGGATTGCTTGCCTACATTTGTGGCAAAAAATCTTAACAAGCTACCACCAATTACTTTTGATCACATAGATGTGACTACATTTTTAAAAGAAATGTCAATATTAAAGAGTGAGGTAGCCAATATTAAGGCGACATCTTTGAATAGTGACAAGTTTACATCGAATTCTGATTTTGAATACTTGAAACAAGAAATTGAACAAGTAAAACGTATGTTGCAATTTAACTTGCAAACCGAACAAAGTAGCTGTGAACGATCTCAACGCAATGATAGCGACCCTAAAAATCAAAAACAACAACAGAATACCTCGCAAGAATCTGTTTCTAAGAAATCTGTTAAGGCTTCTAGTGTTCATTTGTTTTCTCCATGTGCGCCGGATAATAAAACCAATGGCACTATATGTGTTGAGAGTACTCTGAGGGATTCGTACTCCGATCCAAGTGTGACCGCCATGAAGGCATTGGATACCCCTACTAATACACCATCGTATAGAGATATAACGGTGAATACGAATTTTAAAAAGCCAAGTTATATTTCCAAGCCCGAAAATGACAACTTTGTTCTAGTGGAACATAGAAAAAGAAAGAAGCTCGTTAACTCAAGTGGTACAGCTCAGATTTCTACCAAGTTAAGAGTGGCGGATTTAACATCGGCAGTGTATGTTTCTCGAGTAAATAAATCGACCTCGGCAGATGACATCCGGGAGTATATTAAAGACATGGGTGAGGAGTGTGTGAAAGTGGAATTATTAACGCAAAAAAATGAAACGCAATTCACATCTTATAAAATTATTGTAAGTAAAAACAAGTTAGATCGCTTCCTGAAACCGGACTTTTGGCCAGAGGGGATCAAATTTAGAATTTATCGAGACTTTATACCGAAAGGTAAGGTAGAAAAACTAAATAGTAATAAGAAATATAATGGACCATAAGTCAACTCAATTTTCTATTATATCGTATAACTGTAAATCGATCAAAAGATCGATTCAATGTGTTAAGAACTTAACTATAAGAGCTGATATTGTAGTTCTTCAAGAGACATGGCTCCTTCCACATGATCTTAATTTCGTCAATGAGATAAGTAAAAATTTTAGTAGTATTGCCAAATCGTCAGTTGATACATCCGTAGGAATGTTAAAAGGTCGGCCTTACGGCGGTCTTGCAATATTATGGAATAATAATAAATTACACGCAGTAACTCCGATTGAATGTAGTAGTAATCGAATCGCGGCTGTAAAGATACATATGGGATCAAGATTATTTTTAGTAATTAATGTCTTTATGCCCGTCGACCACACGGACAACATGTCGGAGTTCATAGATTGTCTTGGTGAGATTAGTGCAATAATTGAAGAGTCGAATGTAGAGTGTGCTTATGTGCTGGGAGACTTTAATTCCCACCCTTCGGCTAATTTCGGCAGAGAAATGATAAAATTTTGTAAAGATATGGAATTGGAATGCATTGATATTAATTATTTAGGGCTTGAGTCAAATCATTTTACATTTATGAGCGAGTCCAGCGGCTCTCAGAGCTGGCTGGATCACTGTCTCACTACTTGTGCAGCGTCACAAACTGTAACCGACGTAAAGATTTTATACGATGTGACGTGGTCAGATCATTATCCCATATGTATTACATGTTGCATCCCTGAAAATGTTGTACCTGCGGTGGTAACTGGCAGTGATGATGGTTTAGTGAAGGTAAAATGGGGGTCACGTAGTAATGAGCAAATAAATAAATATCAAAAGTATTGCTATGAACACTTTGACAATTTCCCAGGTGTATTTCACTGTAATTGTAATAGTCATAAAACTTGTTCGCATTATAAAGAATACTTCTCGAGTATAGAACTGTACTACAATTTTATCGTTGATGTATTGCAGAAGGCAGCATTAATAAGTTCGCGTCCGACGCACCTTCATACTAAAAAAAAACATGTGACGGGGTGGAATTACTATGTCAGAGACAGTCATCAGTTAGCAAGATTATATTTTAAAACCTGGGTTAGTGCGGGAAAACCTAGTAATGGGGAGCTTTACGAGAAAATGAAAATAAGTAGAAGGGAATTCAAAAATAAACTTAAATGGAGCCAGCAAAACGAAGAATCCATTAAAATGAATATTTTAGCAACACATCAGAAAGAAAACAATTTTATAAAATTTTGGAATGCAACCAAAAGACTACAGGGTAAGGAATGTAGGCCGGTATCCATAGATGGGTCTAAAGAAATTTCACATATTGCCAACATATTTAAAACTAAATTTAGAGCCAAACCCCTGACCACAAATTGTGTGGTTGACACCAAAAAAGTACCAAGGTCAGAGTTAGATTCTTCCGGTTGTTTTATACAGTTTACGCCTGAAGATATTAGAAATACAGTTAAATCTATTAAACGCGGTAAGTCACCTGGGCATGATGGTCTTAGTGTCGAACACATAGTGTGGGGTACAGATAAAGTATACCATCATTTATGTACATTTTTTAATCTATGCATAAAATATGAATTTTTACCGGTTTCTTTAACTAAAACATTAGTAGTTCCTATCGTTAAAAATAAAACAGGCAATTTAAATGATTCTGCAAATTACAGGCCCATCTCGCTTGGCACAATTATTAGTAAAGTTCTGGAGCGTCTAATTCACCCGGTATTGCAAAGATTTATCAATATTGATGACGCACAATTTGGTTTCCGACCAGGTTTGTCAACGGATTCAGCTATCGTTACACTAAAGAGTTGTGTGAGCTATTATACAGAACGTAGAACCTCGGTATATGCATGTTTTCTTGACCTAAGTAAAGCCTTTGACCTGGTCAATTATGACATTCTTTGGAAAAAGCTTTCTGCTACGAAAGCTCCTACTGAGATCATAAATTTATTAAAATTTTGGTACGGAAACCAAATAAACTGCGTTAAATGGGGTGACACCCTATCTAGTGGCTACAGACTAGATTGCGGTGTGAGATAAGGAGGGTTGACTTCTCCTGATCTGTTCAATCTTTACATCAACGATTTGATCGTCGAACTCAGGAGGGCCAGAATAGGCTGTCATGTGGGAAATATATGCATCAATAATTTAAGTTACGCTGATGATATGGTCCTGCTGAGTCCATCGATCAAAGGGTTACGTAAATTAATATCAATATGCGAAAATTATGCTAACAGTCATGGATTGAAGTATAATGTTAATAAAACCGTGTTTATGGTATTTAAATCTGGAAAGGGTCCAGAAAATATTCCTGGGGTATATCTGAATGAGAATAGTGTAAAAATTGTAAATCAATTCAAATATTTAGGTCATATCTTAACGGAAGATCTGAAAGATGACTGCGATATTGAGAGGGAGCGAAGGGCGCTCTCGGTACGTAGCAACATGATAGCACGAAGGTTTGCAAAGTGCAGCAATGAGGTGAAAACAACACTATTTAAAACTTATTGCCTGTGTATGTACACCTGCCAACTGTGGTGTAATTATTCAAACAAGACCTTAAGTTCACTAAGAGTGCAATATAATGATTCCTATCGAGCTCTTATGAAACTTCCAAGGTATTGCAGTGCTGCAAGTATGTTTGCGAGAGCGAGAGTGCCCGACTTCTTCGCAATAATTCGCACACGAATTGCTTCTTTTTGGGATCGAATGAGACGCTCCACCAACGGAATTCTGATGACTGTCTCTAACAATGTATATAATAACGATATTTTCAAAAGATGGATGGACATCCATCTTAATAAAAATAGAAAATAAGATATTTAATATAAGTAAGTAATTTGTAATTTATTTAATTTAATTTTTTTGCTTGGTTAGTTAATTCGATTTAGTTGTAATTTAATTGTAATTTTGATTTTAATTTGTATTTTCTATGGGTTATGCCTGAAATAAATGATTATTATTATTATTATTATTATTATTATTATAAACACTGTTTTGTAATAGAAAAAGGTAAACTCCATTTTAGAAGTCGTTGTTGTTAGGTCACTGACGTTGTTTTAGTTAGGTCACCGTTTAGCAAAACACGTGTCTAAGCCATGTTTAAATTATTTTTTTGTAATAAGACCATTAGTGTTTTAATAACACTATGTACGACCGCTTCGATAACAACATATCAAACTTTCAGGCCTACAGAACTGACGGAGCAAGGCATATCTCGTGAAAACTTATTTCCGCCGTTCGGCATCTTCGGCAGCCTTCACAATAGACACAGTGCCAACTGTAGTCATTTTGACGGACGCGTTAAAGATAAACGTTACATTATAGAAACAACTTAACGTTTATCTACATCCATGCTTTAAATCCTATATTAAAGATTCTGAAACAGTTAGCTTACTGCAAACATTAAAAAAGCCTACAATTACAACACCCGTTTGTATGATGTAATGGTAACTAGAACTGGCTTTTTTAATGTTAGCAGTAAGCTAACTGTTTCAGAATCTTTTCGGTCCGAGGATTCATATTATGGGTGTAGATAAAGTCTTGTATGAAACTGTTGATAATTAGGTATTAAAACAGTCATGTGATACTATTATTACATTCACCCACATTCGTTATTACACAACAGTTGCATAAATAATAATTTTTTATAACGCGTCAAATAACTTGAGTATCAAGGCCATCTTACACTCTTCAAATAGTATAAAAAATATTGTGATATCATTGCAGTTGGAAGAACGGCGTGAACAAAGTATATACCGGCTCAGTTCGACGGAAAACAAGCTGGAAGTTGCGATGCGTCGGTTCAACACCGTGCACTATGAGAACCAGAAGATCCGACAGGAAATCGAGCACATGCTCAATGACAGGTTAATTTCTAGAAGCAAGCTCTCCCCACATAGGTCCATCGTATAACGATCATGTAGTACCCTTAACTCAAGAGGCAATGATTGTATACCATCAAATTAACGTATTAAAATCCAAAACACTGAATTAAATATATGAAATTTTAAAAGAAGAAGAATTATTTCAAGAGTCTAGATTATACGATTGTTGATTTAAAATTAATATTTAAACTTTAAGATAAATGTATTATAGAAGATATCACATCTTCTCCATTACTTCTTGGTATGCCAAGTTAATACGTATAGATTTCCGGAGTTTGGGACATATAGTTAATACAGATTTGTAAACTCAAATTTTAAATTCAGAATACAATCAATCTGTAATTAATAAGTAAATGTGTGTGTGTATTTATGTACGGACGCAAGAAATTATTCTTATTTGGCATAAAAAACAAAATCCTTAAAAATATTGTAATAAAGAAGGCATTAAATACAACCAATAAAAATATTATAATATCACATAATTTAGATAAATAACTAGCATAATAAAATAATAGTGTAATTAAATATCATTAAATTATTTTTATACAAATAGAGACATTTTTTTTTATTTTAAAACGTGTATTTAAATTGAAATTATATATTGAAATTTATTTTATTCTCGTCCATTGGTTGTGGTTCAGTAGACATTTGAGTTACAATAGGCTTACGGTAGCTGAAGTATGACACAAACGGTCTAGTTGACCAGCTAACGTCAGGGTGTCGAATTTGCGTGACGGTGTGCACGCGCATCGTGTAAATTTACTCTGATAATTTTTCCTAACGCGCCAAAAGAAGTATAACTGTATATAAAGTATTTGTTCATATAATTTCAATTATGATGTAAAAACGTATGTTCGAAAAGCCTTAATATCGTCCTGAACTATCGTAGGGCGCTGTTCAACGAATCCTGGACGAAGATGCTGGTTGCTCTTAAAAAGGGCAAGAAGTTCCTGACAGACCTGTTCGAGTCATCAACCGTCGCGTACGATCAGCGTGACGAGTGGGTTAGCAAGCTCAAGTCTGTGCAGGAGAAAGGAAAGCTTGATCAAATGATGCAAATGCAGGTAATTAAATAAATTCCTACGAAGGTTGCGATGAATATTTGATAGAGACACAAAATCGATAGGAACCTAAAATAATGTAAAGTAATCTCGACCTTATGTCTCGCATACTCGAAAATGAAATATTTTAAACAACTTCTTAATTCTTTTTTATAAAACTATTAAAATAATATTTACATGTCATGACTTAATAAATAACACTCTTTATATAAAATTAAACAAAATAAAACTTAAACCTATATTTTTATGGAAAAGGAGGACAAACGAGCGTACCGGTCACCTGGTGTTAAGTGATCACCGCCGCCCACATCCTCTTTCCACACCAAAGGAATCACAAGAGCGTTGCCGGCCTTTAAGAAAGTTGTACGCGCTTTTTTTTGGAAAGGGCACTGTGGAGGACCGCCACACATCCATGTGGTGAGGATGATATCTTAACTTATGGCGTGTCGTGCTGTATGCCAACTTTATGCCAAGTTTATTTTTAAATCGTTTTAAAAAAATTTAGGTCGTTAAAATAAATTAATTACAATTAGTAATGCTATTTTATTTGGCAAACCAACAATATTCATGCACAAATGTAAAGATATCAACAAGGAGACTTACAACTGAATGACACAAAGCAAAACAATAAAGTAAAAATATTATGGTTTGATTGAAAATAGTAAAATTAAGCAGTAGAAGTCGTTGTGCTCGTAGTTGGCAGTAAGATGCCCATGAAGCCTACTGACTTACAACGTAAGGTTATCTCTGGTGTACAACATTTGATTAATTATATGCGGAACTGGTGTTTTACAAACTCTGTGGTACTGGAACAAACGAATGACTCATAACACAAAAAATCAAAAATAAATCGATTTTATTTTATTTTATTCATATTAGAAAAAGGTACAATGAAAACTTAAGACAGAGATGCGCCACAGAAACCTGTGTAGGTTTATGCGTGGTGATGAACTTCGCTCACAACGACTGTACTTGAGAAGTATTTTTATCAATATTTTATTTTTATACATAAGAAGGTCACGGTCACGTCTAGATCCACTTGCTGTAAGGCAACGCATGATACATAGACCAGGCTTATTACTTTAGTGCGCGAGACACGCCTTACACTCGCCATGCGTCAATCACTTTGTTTTACTATTCGTGCGTTTGATGAAAATAGAGGCTAACAGTTAGCCGCTATTTTATTCGACTTATTCACTACAGCTACTACAGTCTATCTAGATGTATTTATAGATTATCTGAGATTAATACTTTAGAAAGGATAATAACGCACGGACCAACAGTTTTATGTGTTCCTCGCCATACTGCTTTACCTACCTTTTCTTCTTGATTCGATTGTGGCTACGGCTATCAAATTGTTGATTGCTCTACCGAATCATATAAAAAATGCTCAGCCGCTCAATGGATTTAAAAACTTCCTAAAAACCAATCATTATTTGATTGGATGGATGGAAAAAATCTATTCTTTATCTTCATGTTTTTGAAGTTGTTGAATCCATTTTTTTCTCCTCTTTTGTGGGGTATGATTTAAAATTTAAATTGCAAGCATAATAAATATATACTAGTCTTGCCATAAATACTGAAATAAAGAAACAAAATTCTATTGCAAATAACATTTATTACTTTTACAGTGTGATAGTTTAATACATTCATTTAAAACATTTTAAAATATAAACAGCTTATTCGAATTGGTTTTCAATTGCTTGAATTACAGTCCTTTAAACGTTGAGGCCAGTTATCAATAGAAGCTCGCACACTTTTCATGGGAAATATCTTCGTACGGATTGTTTGAGGGACTTCAAATTTTCACGGCAGCGGCGTTTAGAGTAAGCCGTACTCTCTTAAACTGACTATAAATCATAATCCAGCGGATTATGATTGGGACTACGCGACGGCCAGGCTTCAGCTCTGATGAAGTTCGAAACGTTCGTTTTCAACCAAGCTGCAAGTTAGGCTGCAAGTCCTAAGTCGTCTTTAAAAATACACGACATGGTTCTAGGTGCTATCTTCATCTCCCGAGATAAAATCTTTTGCATTCGGACAGGTTTCTTCGAATTCTTTCCCTTACTGCTTTAACTACCTTTTTAGTACGAATACTACGTGGACGGCCAGATCTTTTTCTGTCACAAAGAGAGGAGGTCTCATTGTACCTATTAATAGCTTGGTACACAAACATTTTACCAATACCAAGAGTTGTATGGAGAGTTTTAAATATTACATTTGGCTCCAAACCTACTTTACGTAATGCAATCACAGCGATTCGGTTTTCTTTGTCACTCACTCACCCACTCCAGTATAATATCGCAAAATATTGTACAATGTAGTGGCGCCAAAATGAGAAAACTCAACGAACAATCATATAAAAATGACAGATTCCAAATTCAAATGTAATATTTTGTTTATTTTTAATTGTAACAGTATTCATGGCCAGTCTAAGTATATAATCATGTTATAATTATCGAATAAAATGCAAGTAAAACTAAGTAAGTTAATGTTATTCGGAGGAGCCTGCGTGCCAACACGTAATTAACTTAGTTTTTGAATATTTGAACGAGTAATTTATTTAGTGAGTTATCTGAAATGACGATCTGCGCTTCACCTAATGACAATACGGGTGATAATACAGTTCCGAGCTTATCAACTATTTATAACACACAGAGACAAAGGAAATCCTGGTTTGCTGCTTTTAAATGACAGATATTGGTTGTTGCGTTGTTAAAATGACATGCTATATTATGGTATCCGGAATTAATTATATTAAACATGCATTAATATTTAAGATTTATTATGCTGTTGCATCACTTCACGTAGATAGCTCTAAAAATTGGTTTATAGGAGTGGCAATCAGTTTCTTGCCACTTCTTCTCATTAAAATTAACTTTTCTGTAAAGGCGATAAATGGTAAAATGTATAACTTTGACATTCATACGACATAGGTACCTTCAAAAGCGGTGTTAGAAAAGAATGAAAGGTAAACGTCAGGTGACTCGTACGCTTGTTTTCCACCTCTTCCATTAAAAAAAATAGTGGACTGCTTTTAAAATTCGAACTTGCGGCATTTCAAACGACGTTACAAAATTTCAATACAAATATTCGTTTTATACAATATTTATATGTCTACTGCAAAATAATAAACAAAACAAGTATACAGGATGTCTCAAACTTATGGGACATGAAGGGAAAGTACCTTAAATATCGTAGATAGGATATTTTACTGAAAGAAGACTTTATGTTATTTTTAAAAGTTAGTAATTCTGCATTCAAAGATTTTCAAAAAATTTCTTGCCTCGCCTGGGATTCGTTTTTTGTACATTTAAGTCGGTTGACTTAAATGTACAAAAAACACCCCTACTTTTATGATATGTAGATGAATCAATGCTATTTATGGAATGATAATATCTCTACTTTTCGGACGTCGTCGTCGGCAATAAATAACTTTCTTGAAATTTGACTCAAACATTTTACGTTGCTCCTTTCTTTTAAAATACTATGTTACGAAGAGTTATTAGTTTTTAGCTATTCTTTCGATTGGCATCATAAAAGTAGGGGTGTTTTTTTCACATTTAAGTCAGTTGAGTCCCAGACGAGGCAAGTAATTTTTATTATAATTTTTAATAATAATTTATAATTTGTCTTCATTCAGTAAAATACCCTATCTACGATATTTAAGGTATTTTCCCTTCATGTCCCATAACTTTGGGACGCCCTGTATATACATATAATATAAAGTGTTCGTCACAATTTGATTATATTTCAAAGTAGAGCTGGTTACTATGGGAGACTAAGTGAGTTCAACATTAGTCATTACTATGACAAATACTAAACTTCACTGACCAAATATTCAAAATAAAAATTAATGCTTCATTGAAACAGAAGAAGACATTGACAAAGAAGGTTTGCTATAGTATATTCAAATTCAAATTCAAATATTTTTATTCAAAATAGGATGTGAAATCACTTATTGAAAGTCAAAAAAAACTACTACCCATTCCAAAGTGAATGCCTCAGGCCTGAGAAGAATGGGCGCAACAAACTCATCGGGGTCTTTTTTTCATCAAAAATATGTTTTACAATTAAAGTAACATTTACAAAGTAACATTGTACAATTAAACTTATTATTTAATAGCCTGAGGGCGGTCGCTCCATTCCCAATCTGTGGTATCATTAAGAAAGTCATTTATGTTATAGTAAACTTTACCACACAAACGTTTTTTAACAATTCTTTTGAATAACGTAACACCTTTGTTTTGAACATTTTCTGGGATCTTGTTGTAAAAGCATATACATCGCCCCACAAAAGACTTACTAACTCGACTAAGTTATAGTAGATTATAATATAGAATATAATGATGCATGGGTCTTGTCTGGTTCTGCACAGGCAACCTAAAATTATTATTATATTTAGTAGGCGAAGTTATTATATGATTTAAAAAGACGGACTGGGAGTTTCTTATCAGTTCTTCTCTCCACGTCAAAGCCCTCATCAGGGCTTGTAGCTTCGTGATGTTTACCAAGTGTTGTTGCAATATGTTGTTATTGTCACTCCCTATGGTCAATAAATATATTTCTATTTCATCACAATGCGCGAATGCCGTGACACAGTATTTGTTCGAAAAGAAAATGAAAATAATTAATAAACACCTTTTATAGCAAGCACCGACGGTTTAAGTCGGACGCGCTACCAACACTGGGTTACCATAATCATAAACCTGCTAACGCTAATAGTATAAATATATCTATGATAATGAAGCGTTCCCCTCAGCAAGTAATAAAAGTAGATTATTTATTTATTATAATTAAAATCACATATTACGAATGTGATTTTTTTCTATATATAGATTGAATCATGAAACTTGTGCACATCTTCAATGCCTGTCTGAAATTAGAACATTTTCCAGGACAGTGGAAAGTCGCACACGTAAAGTTACAAAGCCAGGCAAACCTGCACATGAGCCTAACTCCCATAGACCTCTCAGTCTGCTGCCAGTTATTGAAAAACTTTTTGAACGGATTTTCCTCAATCGAATGAAGGAACCCCTAAACACACTACTACCCAACCACCAATTTAGGTTCCGTGAAAGACATGGTAACATCGAGCAAGTCCACGAGAAAACAAGCTATACTGCTCAACAGTTTTTCTTGGTATGAGCCAGGCATTTGACAAGGTGTGGCATGTTGGATTACATAAGGATGTATAAACTTAAAAAGACGCTTCCACACTGCTTTTTTCAGATACTTAAGTCATACCTTAATAAAAGGAGTTTTCAGGTCAAGATTAATGAGGACTGCTCAGACTACCATGGAATAAAATCTGGTGTTTTTCAGGGTAGCATTCTCGATCCAATCCTGTACCTCCTCCTCACAGCAGATATACCAACAAATAAATACACTTCAACTGCGGCGTATGCTGATGAGATGGTTGATGTCAACGCACACCAATCCAGAAACTACTTCACATAATCTGCAAGCCCACCTTCACGATATACAGCGGTGGTTTAAAAGATGGAGAATAAAAGTTAACTAAACTAAATCAGCTCACGTAACACGCACCCTCAGGAGAGAGACTTGCCCCCTTGTTAAATTGAATAATAAAATGATACCACAAGAACACAACGCAAAGAATTAGGAATGCACTTAGACAGGAGACTAACTCATTTGTACTAAAAGAAAACAGCTTGACTGAAAACTAAGCAATCTTAATTGGCTAATTGGACCTCACTCACAATTAAATGACAACAATAAACTGCTTATTTATAAAACAATACTCAAACCAATAAGGACATACGGTATACAACTGCCAGTAGTAGTAATATCGAAATACCAGAAAGATTTCAGAACAAAACATTGAGAACCATGTTCAGCAGTATTGAGCAAGCGCGGGGCCCATAGCAAATTTTTTCATAGAGCCCTTGATCTTTGGAACTAGTCGGTTACCAAGTGTCTAATGTGGATTGTCTTTGTAGGAAAAGTTGTAGTTTCACGTTTTTCTGACATTAAGTAAATTTAATATACCACATGTTAAGGGGATTCGCTCAAAAATATACAGTCAGGCAGAGATATTGAGAAGGCTTAAATATGCGAGGCCCCTTTTCACGCGGGACCCGTAGCAATTGCTACTGTTGCTTCGTGTTTAATCCGGCACTGATGTTCAGTATCCCACATATAAATAAATACATGTACCAAGACGTCGGCTTTAAAACTGTCTCGCAAGAAATAACCCAAACTACCCTGAAGTACCAGGAGAAACTAACAACCCATGCCAACGAGCTAGCCAAGTCTTTGAGTGGAAAGAGTGGCATCCAGTTCACCAGGCTTAAGAGACATGACGTCTGAGTAAAAGATATCAATAATAAATAGAGAGTTTGATGCAAAGTAATTTTTCATAAATTTCGGGCTCTCGACGATGACTCTTTGAGCAGATATATGCAACCAAAATTACCACGACGCAGAAAACAAAAAAAAACTTTATAAATTTGTGGTTTCAGTTTCCATGTCTATCGGCAGTCCCTATGACTAAACTCTTGTAAAGCTATTCTCTCATAATAAGCATGTCTCTTCATCATCATCATCATCAGCTGGAAGACGTCCACTGCTGGACAAAGGCCTCCCCCAAGGATCTCTACTACGATCGGTCCTGTGCCGCCCTCATCCAACGTACTCTGGCAATCTTGACCAGATCGTCGGTCCTTCTTGTTTGGGGCCTACCAACACTGCGTCTTCCAGTACGTGGTCGCCATTCGAGGATTTTACTGCTCCAACTATATTATTATTCACAGCCTTTCTATTAACTACACAAAAATGTTTGTAAAGTACTATCGCTACTTGTAAATTATACTGTTAGGAAGTTTGATGATTTATCTCAGGTAAGATCTCGGTTTGCGGCTACGTGGCTGGAGATTGGGCGCACGTGACTTCATAATGGACTTTATACACCAACCTACAAATTACAAATTATAATTTTAGGGCCCACGAGAACAGTATCCAAAATTTCTGAATTTAATTTACAAAAAATATGTAATCCGTCACGGGATGCTCGGATTATGTGAAACATTTTAGTGAATATTATTTAGTGAGTTTAATATTATAATTCTATTTTTATACTCAATGTGCGTGAGAGGTACAGAAAATGACACAAAATAAATTTTATCAAGAAAAAACACTCCTAGGATAATTTATACGTCTAGATAGACTGTGACAACTGTGAACACGTCAAAAAAAAATAACGGCGAACTGCTGTCCTCTATTTTCGCCAAAGCACAGTTTGACAGTTCTGCTGTCCTATTGTGACAAGTCCTTACTTACTTATTGTAAAGATTTAACAGTTACAAATTTTGTAATGAACAAAAATATATTTTAAATATTATGTCAAATGAAATTTTTTATTTTTTGTATTTGTTTAGGTGAAGCGAAGCAGTGTAGTATTCCTATTTATTATTTTATTACTAGTACTTATATTTATTAAAACAATCATGTAGTTGACAAATAATTATCTCCAAAAGTAGTTTTTCTCAACGTACACAGAGTTACAGGTTAAGTCGACCTATTCCCATTAAGTTACAGCGTTTCTGATTGATTTGACAAATCACTTAAGCAGACTAACAATAACAAGTTATCAACCAAATATAAAACGTGTTGTAACTGGCTTTTGTGCATTATTTTGCTCACACACACATAATAATCGTAAGGTGTCTCGCTCGCACCGCATAAAACTCAAAGAACAATTATTCGCGAGGGACTATTCAAAGTGCTACCTGCGGGCTCGCAACTAAGTTTTTTCTATGAATTCTTGATAGAACCTTAAATCTCGTTAGATAGCTGATGAAACGTAGTTATATTATGTAGTAGTAGTTTAGTAGTGGATTAACTTGCATGCCGTGTAACGTGTACATCGCTCTCAACATTTTTAATTCGATTTAAGTGGCTAAAGTCAAAGAATTTGCTTGAATTGTGTCTAAAGTGAAGCCTTAATAGTAACAAAAGTGCGTTATAATTAATTCAATGCAAAAATCGTGGATTAATCTCAGTTTTTAAAATAATTAATGTTCGCAAGTGAGTAAATAATAGCGAGGGTACTTCTAAATTGTACGTTTCGTTATTGATACTAAAGACGATTGTGTACAATACTTTCTGACAATAATTTGTCATAAACCATATACAATTGAATTTTTCACTCCGACATCCAAGTCACTGTTAGCTCAATCGTTTAGTTGTAACACTTTGATACCCGGAGGACGGCGATCGAGCCACCGGAATCTTTAATTTTTTTTTGTTGTTTTTTATTCTATTTTCTTTTTCATTTCATTTATTTCAGCAACTTTACTAGCAGCATGGATAGCTCAAATATAACTATTCGAAAGAAGAACCCCGTCGGAAATGATTCGCAAGGCACGGATGACACCTACTTCGAAACTGATGATACGAATCAACTTTCTCGCGAAGTTTATCTTTTAAGGAAAGAAGTCACTGAGTTAAAGGATCGTCTTGACAAGTTTGTGTCTGTATTAGCAACTCTAGGAAACAAGCTTGATGCGTACACATCGCGAATAATAGACAATAGTATCGCAAACATAAATTTCGCACGACAGAATTTTGTTAGTGTTACTGAGCAGCTACAATATGAGCCTAGCACTGCCACGGTTGTTCACTCTGCAAATCTTAAAAAGAACAGGAAACGTCGCGAATCTTATCATGGTAAAGCTTGCAGCAAAGTTCAGCATTTGCCACCAAAACCTTCTCATTGTCCATCGAACAATAAGGCTAATGCAAAAGTATCGCAACCAGCAGTACATGACTCGAATGTTCCAGCGGCTTCCTGTAACGACCCTGATGATGACCAGTGGATAGAAGTTGTAAGGAAAAGTCATCGCCCAGCTTCGTTATGCGGTACTGCCGGTCCAGCTAGTACAAATCTCAAAGCAGTGGAGCCTCGTAAATACATGCACTTGTGGAACATGGAGTCGTGTGTTGAAGATGTAAGAGAGTATCTTCGTCAGCTTTGCCCCACCGGTACTTGTACAGTACAGGAGTTGAACCCAAGACGAGAATATAAGTCCTACAAGATTGGTATACCTGTGGCAGCTTATGAGGTATGCTTTTCAGCTGAAGCCTGGCCCATAAACACCAGAATTAAGGCTTGGGTTACCCACCAGAAGGCAACAATCAATGACGCTACCAAGGTTCCTGTTACTAGAGGCAAGAAACAGCCCTTTCGTTCAGCGTAGTCATCATAAAACCGTTAAAATCTTCTATCAGAACGTCCGCGGTCTGAAAACGAAATTGCGTACGTGGCGGAATAATTTAGCAATGAATAATTGTGATATTGTAGCCGCTACGGAAACATTACTTGATGGCTCTGTGGAGACTTCTGAGCTTGAATGTGCAAATTGGAGTATTCTACGCAGAGATAGAGACACGCCATGTGGTGGTGTGGCACTTTCTGCTAGTTCCCGTGTCATATTGAGCAGATGCCATGGACTGGAGACCGACAATGGCGAGGATCTCTGGGCATTTATTACTTTTTATACGTTTTAATCGTCTACAACGACTTGATTCATTTTCGAACAATATTGGTTATTGAGGTCATCAAAGCATCTTGTTTTACATGTAAAAATCAAATAATAGTTATCAGTCAGAAACAATTTAAACTATACGTACTTAATGGGAATAGGTCGACCTAACCTGTAACCCTTTATAAAATATTGCTATAGTATAAAATATTAGTTATAACTATATAAATATGACTGCATATAAATCTCTATCGACAATCTGTACTATAAATATATATTATTTTATTTTAACAGGAAATGCGAGGCCTACAGAAAGCCTACGATCACGAATTGAAACTTTTCAACTTCTTAGCAAGAAAGGGTGTAATGCGAATTAATAAAAAACAAGAGGAGAAGGAAAAAGAACAGCTGAGAGAAGAAAAAGAAAATATAGAAACTGAAATAGCCCGACATGTGAAAATACTAAACGAAGTGACTGTAAGTATTGAAAACTTAATTATACAAGACAAATGTGTATAACAAACATTTTATACACATTCAATTCATAAACAACATAAATTCTGGGTATCTTCCAAAGATTTAATGGATATTATGTTATTTTTTATCATTTATTTACAAGGGACCATATTTGCTTCCTTGGCTTGTCAACCAACCTTTACAAAGCATTCTTATTACAAGTACGCTTGATCTGTTATATTTTCGAGACCCATTAATTTCCCAATATTTCTAACCATAGACACTCAATAGTTTTGTGCAGTATTTCTATTTTCTTTCATACTTTCTGCATGATCAATAGTGCCATATAAATAAATCAAATCAAAATCAGTTTATTCAAGTAGGTCACGAAAATGACACTTATGAATGTCGAAAGAAATAAAATATTTTTCTTATTGAATCTACCGCTACTCCGTAAAGGGTTGAGCTAATGAGAAGAAGTAGCAAGAAACTCATTGCCACTCTTTTATATCAAGATTTACAGATCATTTCAATTACAATATAATATGTAAAATGTAAAATGATGCAACAAATACACTCAAACGTCAAATAGTCAATGTCTTACACGAGTAAGTAAAAAAAAATAAATGTAAATTAATACAAAAGTTATTGAGTACAGTAGCTGCATCATCCACATACACCATAAATCAATAAAGGTATTCTGTGAGCATTTTATAAGCGATTATAAATAAATAAACATGTATATATCCATACATATATATGTATACACAATAACTTTAAAGAATCTGAAACCGAGTCCCCGGCAACAGGATCATCCCGCCACCACAAGCAGCGCCCGTTCACGAGCATGACGCATGAGCCAGCCATCGCCTCCCTCAACCATATTTTAGGGAAGGGGACGACCCGTCCCATGTCCCCGCCACAAGCAGGCATTTAAGCGAGAACTCAACAAACAACAATAAAATAATTCTAATACATCCATATAATCCTACATATTATGCAATACTCACCAAATACCTCTACTTACAATTACAAAATATAAAAAAAAAAAAATATGTAATAAATAGATCTTCTTTTACAAAAAATCAATCTTTATATTGAATATGACTCAAATTCGGCAAGCATTCGCGTTAGATCAATCTTATATTTAAAGGAAAAAGATAATGATAGTATTCAAAAATACGGGAAAAAATGAATGGAAACCTATAATCGAAAACCTTCTCATTAATTACCAATTTTTTCGTTTATATTGTGTATTTCACCGAACGTGTAGAACAGTCAAGGTCATACTTAACATTATATCCGAAGTTCAAGTTTTAAGATGAAATGATTTTTAATTGCCAACTTAATTTCAATCTTAATATATATAAATCTCGTGTCACAATGTTTGTCCTCAATGGACTCCTAAACTAATGAACGGATTTTAATGGTGATTACTTCATGGAGTGCAGTTTGGTCCAACTTGAGAGAAAGGGTAGTTTTTATTTCGATTTGGGACCCATAAATATTTTTATTTTCAATATTTGTTTTGTATGGATATATTTTCTATGAGAGAATTTAGTGACGCACGGTTTGACAGTTCCGCTGTGAAACAATTTCATTCTAACAACAGGGAGCATATTTACGAAATAATTTTTGATGTTTTGAAATATAAAACAGTTGTTTTTTTACTATCTACAGAACAACGTCTGTCGGGGCAGCTAGTAGTATATGTCAATTCTCGATATGTTCAATCAAAAGACAGACCGGAATCTGTCAATCAAATTCGTTTATTTACCAGGTGCATGGCAATAATTGTAGGCACTACAATTATTGCCATGCACCTGGTATGGTATGCTATAATGTACATTGACAATTTTTTATTTCGTAAAAAAAAGCGGTCAGTTTTATGCGTCTACTATAAAGGTATTTTGAACAAGTATTCAAAGTAATTTTTAGACTATATTTAAAATCAAAGATAAAAATTTAAATATCTAAGCGACATATTTTATTTATTTAAAGGATTATGCCAAGGTAGAAGATATAAACGCTATAATCGAAGAATTTGAACGAGTGGAACAAAACAACTTCTCCATGTACAAGCTATTCACAGACATTTGTGCGGAAAACGATGTCTGTAGACGAGATTTAACAAAAATTCGTCAGGATATTGGTTAGTATATAGAAGAGGTGCTTTTTTGTCTGTTCTAGTTATAAATATCCTCTTATGATATTAATTAATAACTTTCTTAATCTAGCGTCACTGCATTTTGGATCGTATGTTAAATTGGACCGTTATAGTGTTAATTGCTTAAAAAAACTGAACTTATATACACGTATATTCCTTTTGTATAATAATGCGTAAAACGTTGCGCGTTCTTGTTGTGTAGGATTCGCAGTAGCCGCAACAGATTCTGAATTCATTCGCAAACCGATTTGACTGTCAGTATTTGAACCATTGCAATGCAACCACCTACTGACTTAAGAAATATTGATGTACAATTGCCGCCAAAACCGTAGAAAAAGCGAAGAAAGAAATTTGTTTTATAATTCAAATATGGAACGAACCAAAGATGCATAAATTGTTTCTAATTAGCTGTCCAAGCGGTCAGTAGGTACACCTTGTATTTTATGTTAGCAAAGGTTTAAACTCTTTGTGTGATTAAAGGTTACATATACCTCGTTTTTTTTTTTATATATTAAGAGTATCTTAATTACAAATACAAAATGTTTATTTTCTTTATCAAGTATGTACTTATTTCAATGTTCATGATTGGAGCCTCATTTAAGCACTATAGCGCCTATGTTAGAAGATGAAGGAAAAAATATTACATATTTAGTTTTGATTTTTGCTTTTACTATTAACAAAATTGACGTTATTGCTATTAAGACTTACTCATTACATTATTTATACGTTTCAATCATATTATCTGTTATGAGCCAGGTTGGTCGCATTAATAAGAACTGCTAGTGTTTAGCTATCAAAAAATAGGGCTATGTACAATAGTTAAGAGATCTCAAATATGCATTCAGTTTTTTTGTACTGGAAAATAACAGAAAAATTACTAAAATAATGGACACACTAATAACATAACTAAAGAACCTGCAATTTTCGTTAAGTTTAAAAGCAATATGGACACAAATAAACTGTGACTATTTCTGCTTTGAATAGTAGAACAAGACAACGTGCAGATGCTAGCTTTAGACTAGGGCAATAAAGGTTCTAATTTTTCATTTTCGTTAAATTATTTAGCTAATTTATACAACATCTTACAACCGAATGCCTAAAAATAGGGGTCAGTGAGTTCATTTCGGTACGAATGTAAAAAAAAAATATTGACTGAATAGTCAATATTTTTTTTTATCACAATTGGGGAAAACTTAGAGTAAAGCCTATTCAAAAGCTTATCAAAAAAAAACTGCCAATAAAATGAAATCGTTAATATATTTAAGAAAATATTGATTCCATCTCTCTGTCCAACACTAGCGCAACGTGTATCGATAGATCAAGGTGCTTATATAAATAGTTACTGATCCCCCTGATCGTGCACATTTCGCTATGTGATGGCTTAGAAACATAACATTGTGCTTTCTAACAATCTAACAAGCACGTTATCTTCATGAAGCTTGTACTAATCTATTAAATTAATAATGCATTTCAACATAATCACTGAACGTACAAATTCACAAAGCAGGAAGTATTTCATTTCTTCACGACGATTCCGCACGTGCGTATCGAACGCCGTTTTTAAGTACATTTTCGATAAATATATTCATCACAATTACTATTAATAGATAAAAATTTAAAATTGAACCTGCCTAACGGGATTGTTTGTCCGAGGTAGACGTACTCGTCGACAATTTTGAGAGTACAGATCCCAATTATTATGGGAGTAGGTGCAACATGAACATTGGACATGATCTTCGTCTTGTCCATGTTTATTTTGAGAACTACTCATTGGGAAGCTGTATTGAGGCCATCGAGCATATGGCTTAAGTCTTCTATGGTCTCTGCCATGATTACGATATCGTTTGCAAATTGAAGGTGAGTGATGTATTTGCCGTTGATATTGATGCCCAGTCCATAGAACGAAAAGACATCTTTCAACGCAGCGGTGAACAGCTTGGGCAATATGGCATCGCCTTGTCTGACTCCCCGCTGCAGATAGGCTTCGAGATCTGATCGTTGAGACGGACTGACATGGTGTCGTTTCCATACAGACGGCGCCTATATCTGCCGTGAAGCAGTAATGTGTAAAAATTACTGTGTTTCGGTCTGAAGAGTGCCGTAGCTTGTGAAATTACTGGGCCAATGAGACTTGACATTTTATGTCTCAAGGTGACGAGCGCAATTGTAGTGTCGCTCAGAATTTTTGAGCTTTTCAAGAATCCTGAGCGGCACTGCATTGTGGTGCTCGTCTCGTCCCGTATTTTCATAAAAAGAAAAAAAACACTACAACGCTTCGATATATCGGTAATCAATGTGGCACCTCTGGAGAGACTGAAGCACCGCCCAGGTCTCGATCGAATCACAGGCTTTCTCATAGTCCACGAACGCCAAGCATAGCGGCTGGTTATACTCCTCTGTCTTCTATATAACCTGCCACAGCATATGTATGTGGTCTATGGTGCCAAAGCCTTTTCAAGGCACTTTTACTGAATAAAAAATATTAGGTATCGACTGCAGTCTTCGATAGACGAAAAGATATCGATTTGCGTCATAGATTATTTTTTTTGTTTCGCCATTTTAGATAATTTTGTCTATTCATAATTTAAATTCTCATAATCGGTGCATCAAAAGCACGATACAATATTTCACGCTGGTTGCCGCACCTATGGGTTATGAGATACCAGATCATGTCACCATCCTTCACCAGACTTAACATGTTATGTCGCAAGTGCTTGTAATTACCCTTTAACTACAAAATACCCCTTCAGACGCAATAGTATAAGTTCACCACTTGTTTTGTGGCAGAAATAGATGTGGTGGCCGTATTGCCCCGAATGAACATTGGAGATGTACATCTCTATCTATTTGGTCACTTTTGGTGAATAGATATATATGGTGACGGAGGGTTGCCATGTTTTTGAATACTATCGCTATCTTTCTGACGCTGACGGTACTGGTATTTAATGATACTAAATAAGCCCTTTACTGTCTCAGTGATAACCATCGTAACTTTATTATTTTTATAATAATTTAACCCCAACAGAAGACCGTAAAGACTGGAATGAGAATATGGAAGAGCAAAGACAAAGGAAATTGCAAAATCTGCGAGAACAGTTGGAGACGCAGAAATTGAAAACAGAAGAAGCAAGGCAGAAGAACAAAGAAAAGGATGGTCTTCTCAATAGAGTAATGGATAACGTTCACGAAATTTTTAAGTAAGTTGATTGCACAAAGTGTTGAGTGAGCTTAAGAAGTTTTTTGAAGTACCAACTTTGGCATAACTAAAATATCTTTTAAACGTTTATTCCACATATCTAAAATGTAAGCGAGAATGATTTAAGCCTTTAATCAAAAGAGTACAAATGGAATAATTCCAAAATTTTAGGGTAAGCAATTTTATAAGAAATGGAAGTAGAAAGATTATCGTTTCACCGTTCTTTGACAACACTGCCCTTAATGCCTTAGCTTGTTTTGGAATACTGGATCTCGAAATTTCCAGTTCTAGTCCAGCACTCTATTAGTCGCGGGTCAGCCACATATGAAATATTATTATTATAATCTGTGGTGAAGATCAGTATCAGCTCGAATCATTTGACTGCAACCGATACTGCTTGAATCCCTTGGATCTTCGGAGAAACTTCGCTTCGTTCTATGTCGTATTCCTCATTTCTCACTCCTTGATCGTTCTTAAAAGCTGACAGGACCTTCACATGCCATGAAACTGACCGAAAATTAAAAATTCTTACGTCTTGTATTTTTTCGCTAGTGTGATTCAAAGTTGTATGTGTCAGATGAGAGCATATTTTGTTTCTTGTACCTTTAAATCCTTCACCAGGCTCAGGATTGTCACTTATTTTGTTCTCACTGAGTGAGCTAATAGGGAATTTTGCTCACTGGTTTTGTCAGCAATGGCATAATTTTAGAGCTAGAGAGGTCGAACCGATATTTCTGTACTTATAAATGTAGGGATTGATTTACAGAGAGCTTATATATCTACGAGGAGCAACAAGCTTCAGGTCTTCTTTGACAATACCCGAAAGAGATCTAGCGGGAATCTTCATGTCATAGGATGAATTCAGCGAATTCTGGCTAAAAAGAAAAAAAGTGTTAAAGTTTAATACTTAACAACAAATTTAATTTGTAAAATTAATCCCAGAAGAGATGGATATCATTTTAAAAATAACACATTGTTTAGATTAGCAAGAGCGACATCTCAATTTCCTAATATGCAATTATTGGGGTGGAGCAGGTTATCAACTGTAAAGTAGATCCTGTAGATGGAGTCACAACCTGAGGGTTAAACAAGAAATAACAAGATTTACGAACAATGCGTTACTCGAACGGTTGGCTCAGTTGGTTGAGTCGCGGGTTCGAGTCCCGTATCGCTCGTCAATTTTGGTTACAAATATAATGTGTATAATTAATCCCAGAAGCGAGGGAAATGGCGGGAAATGATCAAAGTCTGTAACATAATAAATGCGTTCTTAAATTTTATTAAAAAAATATTAGGAGTTGTTAAGTTGTAACAATATTTTAGGTCAGGCTAGTTATAAACGCATTGTCAGATAGACGGATAGAGATGTATGTACTTGAGATAACTGCATAAACCGAAAATAAATACATAAAATAAGAAATAGATCATTTCTCTGTCTGCGAATTTCAATTTGTTATAATAACCCCCTTATTCATAATAGTCTGCTTACTTAAAGCATTGCTAATTCTCACTCTGTCTTCTTCTATTGACCTAAGTCAGAATGAGAATAAACACTCCTAAGCGGCTGTTTAAAGTTAGCGGACCATTATGAATAAGGGGGTAAGAGTAAAATACTAGGCTCGGCAATATTTTCTTTCTTTCTTTCTAAAATCATAATCAATTTTTAATATTAATTTATTGAACTATTTCCTCGATGCACAAGTATTTGTAGGATTGGACTCTGAATTTTGATACACAAAATTAAAATTAACATTTATATCAGTGATAATAATTATATTCATCACAAAGTCATTAAGCCGCGTCGGTCACCGCTGACGTACGTCATCAAACTCATGAATTAATTACACCGAAACACATCGTGCAATTGAATTATCGTTACTGTTGATCTACTATGAAAGCTTTGGTAAGATTTATGGATCGTTGATAGAATTGTAGAGAGTGAGCGGATAGCATGGTACTTTAGTTAGTCATTAATTAAGATATTATTGGAAATTTAACATCAGATAGATAAGGGCTATTTTTATGACTATAACAAAATAAAAGACAATATGATAAACATTGTAGTATATGTGAATTACATATATATTGTATATTATGTCACATAGTGAACAAAAATATTTGGCATAAAGGCATAAAAGGCATTTATTTTCTCACAGTTGATAAGATAAGATAAGATCATTTATTTGTAGTCATGGGTATACATAGATGTTTCAAATTACAATAAAAGTTCTCCATTCCTTGCCCGCATGCTGTGGCGTACAAATAGTAATTAATAACAAGTCAAACAAATATATTTATACACAATGACCGTTAATTGATTCCTTTAGAATTCTTTTTGATGTAATTTCTAATATATTAGATACTACTACCGCTTCGGACAAAAATGGCGCTCTCAGAGAGAAGAGGCGGGGCAAGAAACTCCCCCAACGTTCTTTTTTCGCGCTCTTTTTAATAAAATATACAATATTGTACTGTCATTGCTATTGCTATAAAATAATCATAATCTAGTCCCAGGCTGTCGGATCACTTATATATTCACCTGTGGAGTAGTAGGATTTGCGACAGAGCCATTTTTTAATAAAACATTTAAATTTATTAATAGATAATGCCTGAACAGTAGCTGGGACTTTATTATAAAAGTTTATACATTTACCCTTCAAGCTATTATGTATCTTGTGAAGCCTACTAGAATTAGTTACAAGGAATCGCTTATGTCTAGTGCTACAATAATGAAAATCACTTGAAAAACAAATAAACGTACTTAAATCTAATAGCCAAACTAAAAACTAGAAAACAATTTTCGGTAAGTTAAATTTCTTCGCACGACACGCCACAAGTTAGGATATCATCCCCACCATCTGGATGTGTGGCGGTCCTCCACAGTGCGGTTTTCAAAGAGCTTTCTTCCACGTACTACAAAGCTGTGGAATGAGCTTCTTTGTGCGGTGTTTCTGGGACGACATGGGTACCTTCAAAAAAAGCGCGTACACCTTCCTTAAAGGCCGGCAACAAATCAAATCAAATCAAATCAGTAAAGACACAACGGGATGTTAAAAATCGGAAACCCTGATCCCGATAAGGATAAGGGGACAGATCATTTGAATTAATCCGACGTTTTGAAGTTGTCGAAAATTCGCTCAAAGATATATTAGGTCCTTACATATGAAATTGGCGTTTTGTATGGGAGGAACAAGAAGTCGAATATTTTTAAATACAATATATTTAATTAATCAAAGTATGAACCATTGTTTTCTATGCACTTTTGCCATCTCATAGGAAGTTCATTGATCCCTTTACTAAAAAAACCAGTCGGACGGGAATCAATAAAATCTGTGAAGGCGATTTGGACTGCCCCATCAGAGTTAATTATTTTCCCTTGCAAGAAGTTGTCCAAATTTCGAAATCTGTTGGAGCAAGGTCCGGGGAGTACGGAGGATGTCTTAGACATTCCAATTGAAGCTCTTCTAATTTGGTAGCCGTCTGTTGTGCAGTGTGTGGTCTAGCGTTGTCGTGAAATAGCAGTGGCGTGGAGCGATTGACCAGCCAGAGTTAATTTTTTTCCCTTGCAAGAAGTTGTCCAAATTTCTAAAAAAATGCTAATCTGTTGGAGCAAGGTCCGGTGAGTACGGAGGATGTCTTAGACATTCCAATTGAAGCTTTTCTAATTTGGTAGCCGTCTGTTGTGCAGTGTGTGGTCTAACGTTGTCGTGAAGTAGCAGTGGCGTCGAGCGATTGACCAGCCTAGGTTGTTTAGCCGCTAGCTTTTTTCATCATGGTTTGCGATTGCTGACAATAGACATCAGCCGTAATAGTCTGGCCAGATTTGAGAAAACTGCAATGAACAATACCGGCACTAGTCCACCAAACGTTTACAAGTAACTTTTTTGGGGGTAATTTTCGCTTGGGGCAGGATTTGGCTGGCTGGCCATGATCCAACCATTGCGCTGAGCGCTTCCGATTATCGTAAAGAATCCATTTTTCATCACAAGTAATGATTCGGTTTAAAATACCTTCATTATTGTGCCGGTTCAGTAATGTAACGCAGCTATCGACGCGCGTTTGCCGGTTTGCTTCAGTCAATTCGTGAGGTACCCACCTTTCAAGCTTTTTAATCTTCCCAATTTGCTTCAAGTGTATTAAAACAGTTTTATCACTAACACCGCAGCCTGCAGCTAACTCGGACGTGGTTTACGATGGATCCGCTTCCACAATAGCCTTCAATACTTTATTATCAAATTGGGTCTCAGGCCGTCCACGGGGCTTCTGCAGGTCGAAATTTCCAGAACGAAAACTTTCTTTTACAACATGACCGCCATACACATCATTCACCCTTCGAGTCGTTTCCGCAGAACTAGTGCCACGGTAGAACTCGTACTCGTAAATAATGCGATACTTTAAGTTTTCCATTTTGTAAAATGAGTGACGCAAACAGAAAAAAACAGAAGAAAAAAACAAATGAATGACGGTCATCGAAGCACAAATACATGAGTAAATAGATGTACAAATTTGAATTTGGAATTCCTTACCAAAGAGGAGAACATCGTGATTAAAGTGGCCAGTACGAAATACGCCAATTTCATATGTAAGGACCTAATATAACATTCAAAAAAAACATATACCAAGTGTATGTAGGTTTAATAGAAGTACCTTCATAACAATTTGTTTAGATTTGAAGGACATTTCAAATCAATTTCCTAGCATTTGACTTGAAGAACTGACTGACTGCCCGATCCATTGAGGCTACAAATTTGCACAAAGATATCGTTAATGACAGAACATTTCACGCTGGGGATAAAATAAGAGGAAAACGGTTGTATGGAATACATCATTTTACATGGTACGAAGTATGAAATTTCATGTAACTGCTACTATTCAAAAATGAATGCTATGGATTTTCATAATGTAACCCTAGGAGAGTGAAATAATAAAAAAGAGGGCTGAACTTTAAAATAGACAATTCGACAATTTTGAAGGAATAAGATATAGCAAAATGTGGACCATATTAGGCAGTTAATTATATAACTCATGACAAAGTCATTAGGCATTCAACGCCTTTCGTGTTGGTCCCTGCTGACGTGATGTCATCAAATTGCTGAATTAATTACACTGAAATATATCATGGAAATTGAATTATCATTTGCGTACTAATTTGACTTTGAATTAAAGATTTATACTAAGAAATTCGTTGAGAAATTATTTTGAATGCTTATCTATTGCCGAGCTAAAGTCCCTAAATATTATTAATTGAGGCTTTTTAAAGGAAGCAGTGCCAATTCAAAGATTTATGTGAAGATGTTTTGAAAATATATAATTCAGTTTTTTTCTATCAAAACTACTAAAATATCTGGTTCTTTCATTTTATTCAAAATATCACACTAGCTTAAAAACGTAATTAAAATAATTTTCTCGGTGGAATAATCGTCTTAGGTAAAAATAAATCTAACTAAGAAAAGACAATTAGGAATGTCAAAATATTTTACTATTTACCACCAATTTAGAAAAGATTGAGATATACTACGAAGAAGTAGCAAGAATATCTTTGGCACTGTTTTTAATCAACATTTACACGTTTTACAGATTATTTTAATTCCAATCTATGTGAAGTGATGCAACGAAAATACTCAAACATCAATAAAAGGAATAATTTAAAAACTATTCGGATTCGTAAGTGTCCAATTCGTTTTTTCCCTGCACAAGCCGCGTCTATTCATAGCTTTCAAAAATAAAAATAAATAATAGGGGCTAATTAGAGGCGTTTCCTCAGCATTTAAGGACGCGTTCTCAAAACAGAGAGGTATCGAATCGCACCACAACACTGACACGGCTCAAACACATACGCGAAATTAAAGTTAATTGCGGGAATCAAATGAATTTGATACTTTAGCAAGTTTGAATTTTGTTTTTTTTAATACCTATGTATTTTTGATAATTGTTTGATGTAATCGTTTAGTAGTTAAATATTA
The DNA here is from genome assembly GCF_905404315.1 of Leptidea sinapis. Taxonomy (NCBI): domain Eukaryota; kingdom Metazoa; phylum Arthropoda; class Insecta; order Lepidoptera; family Pieridae; genus Leptidea; species Leptidea sinapis. Next base: position 1,529,145 of record NC_066290.1, on the reverse strand, counting down.
GAACATTAGATGGCAATTCTGTCGCATAACGTCGTGTGCAGTAAACGCTGTTTTTTTTAAATCCAAGATGGCCGCCGCGCAAAGATATGATTTCCACAATGTGGGTATTGAGTCTGATTGAGATAGAGTGAGAAAATTCGAATGTAGCATGAAGCAGACGGTACCGCTATGAACTAAATCAACTTCACTGCTAGCGTTGTATCATGCAGGTTTAGCGCGCGGCCGCGAGTATGTAGAACATCTTCCCTACTATCTTTGTATCGTGAAGGTTTAATGAGTTATAATAATTAGTAAAACATCTAATAATTTCTAATATTGACAAAAATCAATTGGTTTAGAGAACAGATTAGGATAATTATTAATATAAACGAGATTTAAAAATTGGTTTTCACAAATAAGTTTCACTTCTGACATGTGTACTTTGTACGCACGTGATTTTTTGTGTTGTATGGTGCTTTGGACGTAGCTTCCCCCCTGAGGACACCTCCCCTAAAAGTGGAGTTGAAAAAAATACTGGAGACAAACCTTGTGGGATATCGATGGATAGGTCTTTGAAAGTTAGATTCAGGTTTGATACATGACATTTCCCTTGGTCTCTTGAAAATAATGCGGGATTAAGGAAGATATACGTTACATTTATGTAATATATAGGTATCATTAGACTAAGGAAGGTGTACGCGCTTTTCTTGAAGGTACCCATGTCGTATCGTCCCGGAAACACCGCACAAGGAAGCTCATTCCACAGCTTCGTGGTACGAGGAAGAAAGCTCCTTGAAAACCGCACTGTGGAGGACCGCCACACATCCAGATGGTGGGGATGATATCGTAACTTGTGGCGTGTCGTGCGAAGGTGAAATTCGGCGGCAGGAATTTTACCCGATATTCGTTATTGTTGACCCCGAAAACCATGAAAATGACACCCATGAAGAGAAGTTGGTAAAATTCATAGGCGCCATCTTGGATTTCGATTTTGACCTGATATTCGTTATTGTTGACCCCGAAAACCATGAAAATGACACCCATGAAGAGAAGTTGGTAAAATTCATAGGCATCATCTTGGATTTCAATTTTGACCCGATATTCGTTATTGTTGACCCCGAAAACCATGAAAATGACACCTATGAAGAGAAGTTGGTAAATTTCATAGGCGCCATTTTGGACTTCGATTTTGACCCGATATTCGTTATTGATAACCCCGAAAACCATGAAAATGACACCCATGAAGAGAAGTTGGTAAAATTCATAGGCACCATCTTGGATTTCGATTTTGACCCGATATTCGTTATTGTTGACCCCGAAAACTATGAAAATGACACCCATGAAGAGAAGTTGGTAAAATTCATAGGCGCTATTTTGGATTTCGATTTTGACCCGATATTCGTTATTGTTGAACCACGAAAACCATGAAACTGACACCCATGAAGAGAAGTTGGTAAAATTCATAGGTGCCATCTTGGATTTCGATTTTGACCCGATATACGTTATTGTTGACCCCGAAAACCATGAAAATGACACCCATGAAGAGAAGTTGGTGAAACTCATAGGCGCCATCTTGGATTTCGATTTTGACCCGATATTCGTTATTGTTGACCCCGAATAATAATCAAAAATAATAATAATAATCTAATAGCCAAACTAAAAACTAGAAAACAATTTTCGGTAAGTTAAATTTCTTCGCACGACACGCCACAAGTTAGGATATCATCCCCACCATCTGGATGTGTGGCGGTCCTCCACAGTGCGGTTTTCAAAGAGCTTTCTTCCACGTACTACAAAGCTGTGGAATGAGCTTCTTTGTGCGGTGTTTCTGGGACGACATGGGTGCCTTCAAAAAAAGCGCGTACACCTTCCTTAAAGGCCGGCAACAAATCAAATCAAATCAGTAAAGACACAACGGGATGTTAAAAAATCGGAAACCCTGATCCCGATAAGGATAAGGGGACAGATTATTTGAATTAATCCGACGTTTTGAAGTTGTCGAAAATTCGCTCAAAGATATATTAGGTCCTTACATATGAAATTGGCGTTTTGTATGGGAGGAACAAGAAGTCGAATATTTTTAAATACAATATATTTAATTAATCAAAGTATGAACCATTGTTTTCTATGCACTTTTGCCATCTCATTGGTAGTTCATTGATCCCTTTACTAAAAAAACCAGTCGGACGGGAATCAATAAAATCTGTGAAGGCGATTTGGACTGCCCCATCAGAGTTAATTTTTTTCCCTTGCAAGAAGTTGTCCAAATTTCGAAATCTGTTGGAGCAAGCTCTTCTTATTTGGTAGCCGTCTGTTGTGCAGTGTGTGGTCTAGCGTTGTCGTGAAATAGCAGTGGCGTGGAGCGATTGACCAGCCAGAGTTAATTTTTTTCCCTTGCAAGAAGTTGTCCAAATTTCTAAAAAAATGCTAATCTGTTGGAGCAAGGTCCGGTGAGTACGGAGGATGTCTTAGACATTCCAATTGAAGCTCTTCTAATTTGGTAGCCGTCTGTTGTGCAGTGTGTGGTCTAACGTTGTCGTGAAGTAGCAGTGGCGTCGAGCGATTGACCAGCCTAGGTTGTTCAGCCGCTAGCTTTTTTCATCATGGTTTGCAATTGCTGACAATAGACATCAGCCGTAATAGTCTGGCCAGATTTGAGAAAACTGCAATGAACAATACCGGCACTAGTCCACCAAACGCTTACAAGTAACTTTTTTGGGGGTAATTTTCGCTTGGGGCAGGATTTGGCTGGCTGGCCACGATCCAACCATTGCGCTGAGCGCTTCCGATTATCGTAAAGAATCCATTTTTCATCACAAGTAATGATTCGGTTTAAAATACCTTCATTATTGTGCCGGTTCAGTAATGTAACGCAGCTATCGACGCGCGTTTGCCGGTTTGCTTCAGTCAATTCGTGAGGTACCCACCTTTCAAGCTTTTTAATCTTCCCAATTTGCTTCAAGTGTATTAAAACAGTTTTATCACTAACACCGCAGCCTGCAGCTAACTCGGACGTGGTTTACGATGGATCCGCTTCCACAATAGCCTTCAATACTTTATTATCAAATTGGGTCTCAGGCCGTCCACGGGGCTTCTGCAGGTCGAAATTTCCAGAACGAAAACTTTCTTTTACAACATGACCGCCATACACATCATTCACCCTTCGAGTCGTTTCCGCAGAACTAGTGCCACGGTAGAACTCGTACTCGTAAATAATGCGATACTTTAAGTTTTCCATTTTGTAAAATGAGTGACGCAAACAGAAAAAAACAGAAGAAAAAAACAAATGAATGACGGTCATCGAAGCACAAATACATGAGTAAATAGATGTACAAATTTGAATTTGGAATTCCTTACCAAAGAGGAGAACATCGTGATTAAAGTGGCCAGTACGAAATACGCCAATTTCATATGTAAGGACCTAATATAACATTCAAAAAAAACATATACCAAGCGTATGTAGGTTTAATAGAAGTACCTTCATAACAATTTGTTTAGATTTGAAGGACATTTCAAATCAATTTCCTAGCATTTGACTTGAAGAACTGACTGACTGCCCGATCCATTGAGGCTACAAATTTGCACAAAGATATCGTTAATGACAGAACATTTCACGCTGGGGATAAAATAAGAGGAAAACGGTTGTATGGAATACATCATTTTTCATGGTACGAAGTATGAAATTTCATGTAACTGCTACTATTCAAAAATGAATGCTATGGATTTTCATAATGTAACCCTAGGAGAGTGAAATAATAAAAAAGAGGGCTGAACTTTAAAATAGACAATTCGACAATTTCGAAGGAATAAGATATAGCAAAATGTGGACCATGTTAGGCAGTTAATTATATAACTCATGACAAAGTCATTAGGCATTCAACGCCTTTCGTGTTGGTCCCTGCTGACGTGATGTCATCAAATTGCTGAATTAATTACACTGAAATATATCATGGAAATTGAATTATCATTTGCGTACTAATTTGACTTTGAATTAAAGATTTATACTAAGAAATTCGTTGAGAAATTATTTTGAATGCTTATCTATTGCCGAGCTAAAGTCCCTAAATATTATTAATTGAGGCTTTTTAAAGGAAGCAGTGCCAATTCAAAGATTTATGTGAAGATGTTTTGAAAATATATAATTCAGTTTTTTTCTATCAAAACTACTAAAATATCTGGTTCTTTCATTTTATTCAAAATATCACACTAGCTTAAAAACGTAATTAAAATAATTTTCTCGGTGGAATAATCGTCTTAGGTAAAAATAAATCTAACTAAGAAAAGACAATTAGGAATGTCAAAATATTTTACTATTTACCACCAATTTAGAAAAGATTGAGATATACTACGAAGAAGTAGCAAGAATATCTTTGGCACTGTTTTTAATCAACATTTACACGTTTTACAGATTATTTTAATTCCAATCTATGTGAAGTGATGCAACGAAAATACTCAAACATCAATAAAAGGAATAATTTAAAAACTATTCGGATTCGTAAGTGTCCAATTCGTTTTTTCCCTGCACAAGCCGCGTCTATTCATAGCTTTCAAAAATAAAAATAAATAATAGGGGCTAATTAGAGGCGTTTCCTCAGCATTTAAGGACGCGTTCTCAAAACAGAGAGGTATCGAATCGCACCACAACACTGACACGGCTCAAACACATACGCGAAATTAAAGTTAATTGCGGGAATCAAATGAATTTGATACTTTAGCAAGTTTGAATTTTGTTTTTTTTAATACCTATGTATTTTTGATAATTGTTTGATGTAATCGTTTAGTAGTTAAATATTAGAACATTAGATGGCAATTCTGTCGCATAACGTCGTGTGCAGTAAACGCTGTTTTTTTTAAATCCAAGATGGCCGCCGCGCAAAGATATGATTTCCACAATGTGGGTATCGTATCCGAGGTTCTCGAGGGTGCAGATAACGATTTTGGGATCATTTTTGAAATCCAAGAAGGCCGCCACACAAAAATATGATTTCAACAATATGGGTATCGTATCCGAGGGTCTCGAGGGTGCAGAGAACGATTTTGGGATCATTTTTGAAATCCAAGATGGCCGCCGCGCAAAGATATGATTTCCACAATGTGGGTATCGTATCCGAGGTTCTCGAGGGTGCAGAGAACGATTTTGGGATCATTTTTGAAATCCAAGATGGCGGCTGCGCAAAATTATGATTTCAACAAAATCGATACCGAATCCGAGGTTCTCGAGGGTACAGAGAACGAATTTGGGATCATTTTTGAAATCCAAGATGGCCGCCACACAAAAATTTGATTTCAACAATATGGGTATCGTATCCGAGGGTCTCGAGGGTGCAGAGAACGATTTTGGGATCATTTTTGAAATCCAAGATGGCCACCGCGCAAAATTATGATTTCAACAATATGGGTATCGTATCCGAGGTTCTCGAGGGTGCAGAGATCGATTTTGGGATCATTTTTGAAATCCAAGATGGCCGCCGCGCAAAATTATGATTTCAACAATATGGATACCGAATCCGAGGTTCTCGAGGGCACAGAGAACGAATTTGGGATCATTTTTGAAGTGAAACGTCTTTGCCCGCATGAGGGTAAAATTTTTACGGATGAAACGGAATAATGTGTCACGAAAATGAAAGACGTTTTTATCCAAGAAGAGGGGAGGGAGATTGAGTCTGATTGAGATAGAGTGAGAAAATTCGAATATAGCATGAAGCAGACGGTACCGCTATGAACTAAATCAACTTCACTGCTAGCGTTGTATCATGCAGGTTTAGCGCGCGGCCGCGAGTATGTAGAACATCTTCCCTACTAGCTTTGTATCGTGAAGGTTTAATGAGTAATAATAATTAGTAAAACATCTAATAATTTCTAATATTGACAAAAATCAATTGGTTTAGAGAACAGATTAGGATAATTATTAATATAAACGAGATTTAAAAATTGGTTTTCACAAATAAGTTTCACTTCTGACATGTGTACTTTGTACGCACGTGATTTTTTGTGTTGTCTGGTGCTTTGGACGTAGCTTCCCCCCTGAGGACACCTCCCCTAAAAGTGGAGTTGAAAAAAATACTGGAGACATACCTTGTGGGATATCGTTGGATAGGTCTTTGAAAGTTAGATTCAGGTTTGATACATGACATTTCCCTTGGTCTCTTGAAAATAATGCGGGATTAAGGAAGATATACGTTACATTTATGTAATATATAGGTATCATTAGACTAAGGAAGGTGTACGCGCTTTTCTTGAAGGTACCCATGTCGTATCGTCCCGGAAACACCGCACAAGCTCAAGAATACCACGAAGCTCATTCCACAGCTTCGTGGTACGAGGAAGAAAGCTCCTTGAAAACCGCACTGTGGAGGACCGCCACACATCCAGATGGTGGGGATGATATCGTAACTTGTGGCATGTCGTGCGAAGGTGAAATTCGGCGGCAGGAATTTGACCCGATATTCGTTATTGTTGACCCCGAAAACCATGAAATGACACCCATGAAGAGAAGTTGGTAAAATTGATAGGCGCCATCTTGGATTTCGATTTTGACCTGATATTCGTTATTGTTGACCCCGAAAACCATGAAAATGACACCCATGAAGAGAAGTTGGTAAAATTCATAGGCATCATCTTGGATTTCAATTTTGACCCGATATTCGTTATTGTTGACCCCGAAAACCATGAAAATGACACCTATGAAGAGAAGTTGGTAAATTTCATAGGCGCCATTTTGGATTTCGATTTTGACCCGATATTCGTTATTGATAACCCCGAAAACCATGAAAATGACACCCATGAAGAGAAGTTGGTAAAATCCATAGGCGCCATCTTGGATTTCGATTTTGACCCGATATACGTTATTGTTGACCCCGAAAACTATGAAAATGACACCCATGAAGAGAAGTTGGTAAAACTCATAGGCGCCATCTTGGATTTCGATTTTGACCCGATATTCGTTATTGTTGACCCCGAAAACCATGAAAATGACACCCATGAAGAGAAGTTGGTAAATTTCATAGGCGCCATCTTGGATTTCGATTTAATATAGACCTTATATTTAGAGATTAAAATAAATCACTTATTCTTGATAAAAATACAGAAACATAATTTTTTTAAAATCTGACTGCGTACAAAATATGAAAAGAATCAAAGACAGTATTGTAGAGCTTATAAACAATATTCATGTTTGTACAGCGATCTTTCCGAGTACGAGCTGCTGCTTACCACCGACACAGTGTCTACCCACGACGGCGGCCTAGCGCGGACTGACGTTGTTTCGATAGATCTCTCTGTGCAATGCGTACGGAGGGACAAAATAAAATAGCCCTTAATACCACACTTTAAAGCTCATGCTTATCAGATTCATTTTTATTTTTTTCTGAGATTATTTATAACATATTCACTAATTTATTTCCCGTGTTTTTGAAAATATTATATCTGCTTTCCTTACGTAATTTTTAAGAGACAAAATTATGTAACTAGTAGCAGAAAACTGATCCTGAATGAAGCCCCATTTCGTCAATTTTGTGTGAAGAGGTAACGGATAATCGTTTTTACGACATAAAATATCAAAATTTTAAAGCAAATATTTCCCGCTTTTAGTTTTGTTAGATTTAGTTTCATTTCATCACAAACTCTACCGAAAAATATGTTATTTTTGTCGGATTCGTAAACGCGTCCTTAATACAATAAAAACCGGTGGTGCAATAACAATGTGTTCAAAACCCGAAGTTGTAGACTCTGTGGTTGGTGAATTATTTTGTCTTCAGATGTAGCACTGGTAACTGAAGTCACATAGAATTGAGGGCACACACACAGTCATGGATAAGGGATATTTCTTAGATGGTATTTTACATCGTCAAATTTTGTTGAACAGCGACTTTCTAAGACAAGAGTGAATTATGTGTGCATGTATCAGCAAACAACACAATTCAATATTTATACTTAGCGAGAATTAAGGGCCATAATTAAAACAAATTAGGATTAGAAAAGGTCCTAAATTTTAACCCTGTGGAGCCCCTATTTTAATGAAAATTAAGAAATACTAATTTCAAGTCATAATAGCCATTTAGTTACTCAATCATTTCTATGATCTCTAATTACCCTAAACTCTGAGCTATGGGTCCCGGGTTCGAATCCTGGTAGATTAATATTATATGATGAATATGCATGTATATTTCCAAGTCATATTGTGTGTTGCTGTTTAGTATTTATGTACACATATTACAACAAATATATCGTTGTCTGGCATCCATAGTAGCATGATATAACTATATCGCATATATTTTTTTGTAAGTGCACAAATTATTATAATTATACTTTTATTGCATAATAAACTTAATTCGTTACAGAAATCTCTTATTATAACTACATATAGAACAAAAGCGCGTACACGTCAACGAAATGAGCAAGACAAGGCTCACCTGATGGCAAGTCAATTAAATACAGATCAACTTGTCAGAACTTTTAAACAAACCTTCAGTTCTAAGGGGCATTGCATTGCTCTAGTCACCATCAGGTATAAGACGTTAAGTCTCAATTGCCGTGGTGAAATAAAGATGGCGTGACTTTACCTCGTGATAATTAAACCCTATCACTACAATTTCAGGTAAATAGATATCAAGTATCCAAAATGCAGATCCTAATGCCAGACGTTAACGCCCTAGAAAAAAATATATTTTAGACTGAATCTTAATGTTAAATAAAACATTTTCAGTAAATTTTTCGAAAAAAGAATATTAAATAAATAATTAAAAATTGCTTTATATTTCTTCAATAATAATTGTCTGTAGACTAAAATAGTTTGGTTTTATGCATGGGCGTTGATCAACATTTAATGCTGACCTAACACATAATATATGGGAGGAGTTTCGAGATGCACTTGGCGTCTTTTGTGATTTACTCAAAGATTGCGATTGTGATGAACACGATTCATTGGTTTGAATTTCACTATCACACAATAGCAGTACAGCATTCGATATGTAGAAACTGTAGATTACAAAAGGTGGACGTGAATGGAAAGCGGTCTTCTCGATTAACCATTAAAAATACTAGAATTCTTACTTAGTAGTAATATTAATACGTGATATTAATAATATCTAGTGCTCGCAAAGTACAAGTTGGGAGGCGTTGTTTGGCCTGGCTCCATATTGAATACAATCCCTGATACATTATTCTTTCTTGGCTGCAGCACGTCTATCAACTCGCTCCGGTCCCGCCCAGTTCAGCTGATATCCGGCGGGTAGACTTTCAGTGTTTGCTTGAAATTCTTATTTAATATTACTTAAACCAAGAGAGACATAGCAAAATAATGCTTTTAAGGCTAATGTGAAACCGTACTCAGTACAAATTAAACAAATATTGTATTTTGTTTGTTTTCTGCTTAGATAACGCATTTATTTTCTTGATTATTAGGTATAAATTAGATAAATAAATAAAATAAGCCTTTATTGCTGTTACTAACAATAACATTTTCTAAATATATATCCTTAACTTATTGCTTACTATTTTCTTAACAGCTTGTCCTTCGACATAGGCCTCCTCCAAAGACTTCCATCGTTCTCTCTCTCTCTCTCGCCATTCTTATCCATTCTGGGCCAGCTTCTGGCAGAACGGAAAAAGGGGAATTCCGCCTACATAGTACACGACAAGCTCATTGTCATGGAAAACTTTAATGCTAAAAATAAACGAAAAAGAGAAATACTCACCTCTCCACAAACTGATCTACAGCCAACAAAACAACCGACATTAGCCTCATCCAAAAACCACAGATAAATTAGATATATTTTATTAAATTGATTCCTTTAAAATATATATATAAACTATAGAACGCTGGTAGCGTTTGAAATGACATCAAAAAAAAACTTTCGGAAACAAATGGAGCACTGAAAAAAACGGCGCATGAAACTATCATTTTGTTGATTTTTTAACTTATTTTTTTTTGTACTTATTTTAATAAAATAAAATATTTAGACAACCAATGAAATCAGGCCAGGCTTATTGCTTTTGATCATAATATTATAAAACCTTATACATCGCCCAATAAAAGACTTACAAATTTAACTTGCACTACTGCATAAAATTCAAAATTCAAAAACACTTTATTCATGTAGGTCACAAAAATGACACTTATGAATGTCAAAAAAAATATATAAATATTGTTTCTTATTGAATTTACCGCTACTTCGTAAAGGGTTGAGCTAATGAGAAGAAGTAGCAAGAAACTCATTGCCACTCTTTTAAGTCAAGATTTACATTTTAGTTGTTTTACAAATCATTTCAATTACAATATATCCAAAGTGACGCAACAAAAATACTCAAAAGCCAAAAACTGAAAGGCTTACATGAGTAAGTCAAAAAATGAAAAAAAAAGTAAATTAATATAAGTATTAAAATTATTAATTAAGATTAATACTAATAAATTAATTTCAAGATATATATTAATTGTCTTTTATGTGTGTGTTTTGTAAGAAATAAAGAAATCAATATTTTTATAAGAAATCTATCGTCAGCCTGGTGGAGACAATTTGCCGGAGTAGGTCAATATGTTATTTAGTTGCCCGAAACCAAATAAAAAAATACGGTATCATATTTTATAACTCCCGCAGACATTGAAAAATAAAAAGTGCAAAGTAAACATTAAAGAAACTCTATTTATTTATAAAATTATATTTGCTATATCTAATATCTATCTAATTCACAAATATATGTTATTTTTAATGTTCAATTGATAATTTATTTTTATTTATTGTAAACAGTTAAGAAAAAGTTTTATTCTTCATTCTTAGCTTTTTCTATGAGAAAGAAGTGACAAGACGAGCAAGACATTACCGTGAGATTTCTTGATTGAACCCAAAATTCTAGGAAGCCTTACTATTGTACTTGTAACTTGAATATTACTTGAACGATGATCTTTTTGAAAAATTAATAATATTACAATTTACAAACAAAAACATATGATAGAGAATATCGTCTCACCATCAAACAAAACAGTAATCGATTCGAACGTAAATGGTACACAATAAAGCTCAATTTCTTTTATATTTGTGGCACTGGCCAACTATAATTTTCTAAACTGTGGTGAGACTGTGTACCTTATAACAAAAGAATATCAAAATGATATTTAAATTGAGGTTTAAATATGAGAAAGCGGCACAAAGACGTCGCGTAATAACCTCGTTTAAAATGTACTTGTGATTCAGAAATACTTACTTTTTAAATAGTTTTCTTTTACATTCATTATAATATTAAATCGTACTGGAGTACGAATAGTTTTTATTGTCATCGAATTTATTTGTCGAGCTTGTTGCTGTTTCTGCTTGAGGTAAAAATTGAGGAAAGCAGCAAGAAGTCGACTTGATGGTCAGTGATACAGAATTCTGTACAATATTCAGAGTAGGGTCGTAATTATTGCGCTCACCATTAAGTCAAAACATGGTAGGTCTCATTAGCTTAGTAATTTCATTAGCCGTAGCTTTGACCATTTGCGCAGAGCTACTCGAATTGTCGTCGATCCAGTACTCTGTGAATGGCTAGATGACTTTGCGTTGCGTTGAGACGTCGCTTTATTGTATGTCTTCTACCACATTTATGACTGGGAAGTGTACCGAAAAACAGACGTTTAATCTGATTCCTGCCGCAGAATTACACCTTTGCACAACACGCCACAAATTAGTATATCAAAGTCAAAGTCAAAAAATCTTTATTCACTGTAAAACTTTATAAGTTATTTAGTGCAAGGCAGGATGTTATTAGGAAGGAGGCAAAAGTTACAAAAGCATTCAAATGATAATAACAATATTCATTAACAAAATTTAGAACATTAATTCTATCTATCTTTATTATTCAAATAATCTTTCACATTATAATAGGCCTTAGGTGTTAATTTATTTTTTAATACGATACTTTAATTTTTTTTAACAGATATTATTTTAATTTCATTTGGGAGTTTATTATAAAATATAACACAATCCACTTTAATAGATTTAGCAGTTTTACGGAGCCCAGTAGATGGAATTGCGAGTTTCTGTTTGTTTCGAGTATTGACACTGTGTGTACATCACTATACTTTTTAAATTGGCTAATATTTTTATGAGCGTATAGGAGGTTCTCGTATATGTACTGGCAGTGTACTGCCCTAATATTTATTTTACTACACTTTTCTCTCAATGAATCCCTTGAACGCATTTTATAGACTGCTCGAATTGCTCTTTTCGGTGTTCAATACCATAATCGTTTAAAAAGTTATGATTGACAAATGGACTTGTAAAAATTACTAGCTTAGCCCGAACACCGTTCACTGTTGCCAAAAGCCCTACACTCTTCTATATCAATAATAAATATATAACTAAGTTTCATTAATTTAGAAAGTAATTATAAAACGGCGTCGCTCGTACGGCACGTACGATTCAATCCATTTCAGATGAAGCTATAGATTAGATATCCCGACAGAAAGTTCTAGATAAGAATTAAGTGATTGCCTTTCTCGATTAGGATTACGTTTTTAGCTCGTACATGTTTTTATAAAAAGGTGTAATTAATGGTATTTATATTGCTGGTCTACATCTCACCACCTACACCCATACCATTTTTGTAATGTACCTACATACATTCACGCCTGCTTTCCTATTCTTTCTATTGTGGCTAATGCGGAAGTGTAACCACAATTTAGCCACTAGGTAGTGAGTATGTTATCGTACATACTTACATCACTTACAAATAAATTCTAATAAAAAGACAGTGTAACTAGAGGTCTTATAATAGTTACCATTTGTAATGTACATTCAGTTTGAGGCATTAGAAAATGACTTAAGATAGATGTTCGCGATTTACTTATGGTGGTGTTAGATATGTTAATTATCACTTAAATGTTATTTTTATATTATATTTACATTAAACATATAAAAATTAATGAAATTCCAGTGAGAATAGATATGTCACGGAAGTACGTCGGGGAATTACTGGTTATAATATTATACAGAGAAGAATGCGTTAGAGATCAACTAAAGAATATAGGCCACATTTCCCTCATCTAGGACACAGTCACAAAGAGAGTGATCCCTTATTCTGAGTTAAGCCATATTAATGGTTGCATGTTTAAGGCGTTAGCGGCAAGCTGTTGAAATTACTAGTTTATGCGAAATCTTGTATTTAGAGAACCATCGTATAAAAGGTATTTCAGTTTGGAGTTCTCCATAGATAGATAGATTGATAAAGGCCGGCAAGGCATCTCTTGACACATGTTGTTGCGGATGTCCATGGGCGGCCTCACCACTCCCCAACCCGTGAGCCTCTTGCCGATTGCCACCTCTTATTAAAAAAAAAACAGAGTTTTCCTTTCGAACTTTTAGATATTTTCCCAATTTGTGTATATATTTAAAATTCTTTATTTGGCTACTATGGCCCACTTAAATGTCATAATAATACAATTAATTAATACAGATTTAATTAATACATAACTAAGATAAAATAAGTAAATAAATTATTAAAATTATTGAATTTTAAATTATAATTAATAACAAAAGCCCCATATTCCTCAGTCCTTGTGTGCAACGTTGGTTTAAGAGAAGTGTTAGTGGAAGTCGTAAGATAATTGGGATACCTACCATACAAGAGAATACATAACAGCTTTTTTTTATAAGTAATAATGTTTTATAATGACATATTATCTAAGCTTTTTCAGCCATTTTTTTTTCTGCTTCTGTACATTTAGCTCACCAAGGAGTTACATTTGTACTGTTGGAAGTTTATTTTAAGGAAAATTATTATCAGCGCAGGAAAATTATTGTCTCCACTAGTTTTGTGTTAATCTATACATGACATTTGCTTGATTTGATAAAGGGTAACACGCCTATTTTTGTTCAATAGCAGAGAAGAAAGCCTGCCACGTCGCATTGGATAATCTTTATTTAAAGGCTGGGGAAAGATTTGACAAGGGATAGATTTGTATGATAATAGGGGAATGTTCACTGCCATTGTTCCATGAAAGTAACATTCCGCGGGTCCTTAAACCACCTCCGATGAATATTTAGTTGTATGAGATAAAATGTCATAATCAAGTCCTAGGTAGAGGGAAACATGTAGAGATAAATAATTTTGAAAAATCTCCCTATAGAGTGAAATTTTTTATCTATTACCAAAATAGGTACATTTGATATAAGAATATAAAAAAGATAAGAACCTAAAAGCCTATATTGATTTTCATTAAGAGAGTATAGCAAAAAATTAATTTCCTTACCAGGTCTTCACTTGTGATATTATTAATATGGATAAACAAATTATTATCAAAATAAATAGTTTTTTGTAGACTTTTCTTTTTATTTCTTTGCATTCGCGGTGTTTAAGGTAAAGTCTTCAACTCTGCTATAAAGCCTTTCTTAGTCTTAGCTTGAATCTCTTGTTTCACTCACAACTCTACATGACTCCTTTGCTTTTTTGAGGAGTTTAATTACGAATTGAGGCACTGTATGTCGCCTATAATGTAATACAGACATTTACTCTCTTGGCGTATATTTATCTACCTATAACAGTTAGTATATCATATCTACTATATTAAATACTAACCGTAAACACTTCAGCATGCTTAAACACAAATTTAACGTGTTTATTGACCACAAAGTTATTCTCCTTTCAGTGAGCCAACTACTACGCTACTAGAAAGAGCATTGATGGGGTTTGGTATTGTTGGGTATAATTGTGTTATAGATAGTTGCTATATAATTCCAAAAAATCAGTCAGTGCTAACCGCCGCCTTTCATTGGCGTAGCAGCATTGAATGAGAGTGGCGTACCCCTACTCCCCGCGTCGTACCGGTTCGCTCCATGGAATATCGGTACTCCCACCAGGCGTGTCAGGTACACGAAATTAGTTGCTAGCTTCAACATGGTTTTGCTAGTGAATTAATAATATTTTTTCAAATAATTATGATTATTTTATAATTTAAATATGCGTTTAACCTGTGCTATAAATTGCTTTCCGACGTCATCTTATAGAATATTTTTATGACAACCCTTAAATATAATATTTTGTGACTAGATGTCGAGACTTTGTTGTAGGCAACGACAAAACAAAACTGCTAAGTTAATATTTTCTTCAATTAAGTCAAAATCAAATAACAAGAACAAATTGTAGCTATTATAGCTCAGATTTCATTAAATTTGTTGCAGATATCTCGAGTGTTCCTTGGAGCCGTACACAAATTTGCTAGGTGATAAACAACCATCACTTCACCAGCTCGACCTCACGTTTAGATTGATATCAGAAAAGATCAAAGAATATATCCAAATCACCTACTACTATGTAAGTTTTATATATTAAATTAGTTTTATGGAAGAGGATGACAAACGAGCGTACGGGTCACCTGGTGTATGTAAGTGATCACCACCGCCCTTTTCCTCCTGCTCCAGAGGAATCACAGGAGCGTTGCCGGCCTTTACGAAATATGTAAGGTACCAAAACAACAATGTCAAAACAAAAGTAAGGACAAAAATGTCATATAAAAAATCTATCCTGAATCTGCATTTTAATAGGGCATTCTTGATTTACAAATCCAGGCAAACGATTATCTGTCACATTCACACATTTACCAATTAAAAAATACGTCCTTACAGACGTCTTGATATTAGAATATCTTTTTAGCAGTGTTTTGCAATCTGTGTGTGGGTCGCGAACCCTGACTAGGGGAGTCGCCAGCAGAAAGAATAAGGCAAGGTACGCTACATATTTTTATGAGTACCTCGGATGCCCTTCTTTAATTTTCGAAAATTCGTCAAATCGTGATGCTATTGTGAAATGTTAAAAACCAAATCATTTTCTAATTGAAGTCTACTTCTCTTTTTTGCTTAATGTCCACTATTATAAAGAATGTCAGTTCACACAGGTATGAAGTTGCGAAAGGTACTAAAACTTTAGAGCCTCCTTGTAAGCTCTAGATATTCTTGTTTTCTTTTCATCCAAAACACATCGACATCTTGTGCATAAAATCATTACCGATAGTAGTCTGTTAAAATTTAATTATAAATTATTTATCTGACTGACAAGGGGCTTACCAGAATTTTTCGAGATGTAATAGGGTTGCGAAATAGATAAGATTGAAAAACACACTTGTTTTATATGCTTGCGATATAATAAACATTAACATAAGTTCTATATAATTTTACAATTCTTAAACACCGGTGTTTCTATAATGCACAATATAACATTGTCTTCAACAGGAGAGGCACCTTACTAAGAAGGTAGACAAGAGTGGCTCTCGCCTGAAGAAGTACACGGTCCATCCTCAACCAGCCAACGTTTGGACTCCAATACCAATCAACCTGCTGGTTCCCGCGGACCCTTGTCCATCGTGAGTTTCAGTAGTACATACTTGAAACTTAACACGAAGATCTTTCATTGGAATAGTAACTTACACGTTTGGCTTATAAGTTTTAATATTAACACAACTGCTTGTTAATTGACTTCAAATTGACATTGAAAGTTATTTGGAGTTATCCAGTACTGGGAGATCATCTCCAGCTGCAACCCTAATGCTGTCATGCAGGAATTATCCCAGAGAGGCTAACCAATTATAATTTAGAAACAATTTAATTATTTATTAGTTTTTCATTGAAATAACTAGTACAATTAAGT
Source organism: Leptidea sinapis (assembly GCF_905404315.1). Taxonomy (NCBI): domain Eukaryota; kingdom Metazoa; phylum Arthropoda; class Insecta; order Lepidoptera; family Pieridae; genus Leptidea; species Leptidea sinapis. The sequence continues at coordinate 1,512,552 of NC_066290.1, read as the reverse complement.
AATTACATTGTGAAACATATAAAACTAATTCTAAAATTAAGCAAATTTCCCCAGACATCACAATACATAATAAAACCTTACCACCATGATGTGATAATGAATAAAAAAATAATATTAAAGAAACTGAGTGGTACAACAAAATAAGAAATTAAGTACTTATACAGTTAAAAATGAAAATGAAAACGTTTATTGAACTCATAACATTTTTTTTTATGGAATAGGAGGACAAACGAGCGTACGGGTCACCTGGTGTTAAGTGATCACCGCCGCCCGCATTCTCTTGCAACACCAGAGGAATCACAAGAGCGTTGCCGGCCTTTAAGGAAGGTGTACGCGCTTTTTTTGAAGTTGGGAGTGTCGTATCGTCCCGGAAACACCGCACAAGGAAGCTCATTCCACAGCTTTGTAGTACGTGGAAGAAAGCTCCTTGAAAACAGCACTGTGGAGGACCACCACACATCCAGATGGTGGGGATGATATCCTAACTTGTGGCGTGTCGAGCGAAGGTGGAATTTGGCTGCAGGAATCTGGTTAAATAGCTCTTCGGAACACTCCCCGTGATAAATGCGGTAGAAGACACACACTGAAGCGACGTCTCTACGCAACGCCAAGTGATCCAGCCGTTCACAGAGTGTCCCCGACAATTCGAGCTGCTCTGCGTTGCACGCGGTCTAATGGATCGAGCTGATACTGCGGTGCGCCAGACCAGAGATGACAGCAATACTCCATGTGTGGCCAGACGTGCGCTTTGTAGAGCGCTAGAATGTGGGCCGGCTTGAAGTATTGACGTGCTCTATTGATGACGCCCAGATGCCTATTCTTCGAAGCCAGTTTGGCTTTGCCCTCCAGATGGCCATGGAATTGGCAATCGCTCGAGATTTCGAGACCCAGTGTTCCGATACTAGGCGAGGCTTTAAGGATTTATTAATTTCATTGATTAACAATGGCTCAAGTTTAGTCGTAGAAAAAGTTAAAAGCAGCAAAATACATACAACCGATAGCAGTTAAGTTATAATATTGAAGTTAGAAGATAATATTTAATTCACAACTTTCTAAATTAAATTTGCTATATGTACCAGATATAGAATTATTTTAAACTTACTTCATTTTGACTTAACGTATTGCAAAATGAAGTTTATTTCGTGTATCTAATCTGTGACACGCAAAATTCACTTTGCGGGGCAGTATCAATAATATCATGCAGCAAACAACATTAAAATCTCTTAAAACACGGCGTTTTTCGATTGTTTTACTGTTTAAGTATTTGATAATGTAGTCTACAGAAGAATTCTAATGCTATAAGTGAAGCAGAAATTTGTCATTTATTGTTTCAATAATTTTAATTAAAACTTTCTATTGAAATTTCCAACATGAAGAACAATACTCAAGAATAGAGCAGAGAGTAAAATAGTAAAATAAAAGTTGTGGGCTCTTCAAATCTTGAAGAGATAGAGATACGCATAAAAAAACCTAGTATTTTGTAAGCTTTTTGATTTATAATACTAATATATGACCCAAACAACTTTCTGTCCAAATGTAGACCAAGATCACGCAATTCATTCGCTCTCACCAGCAAATTATTAGTTAAGTAAGTTTTGCTCCACTTGTCCATGTCGGTGAAAGTTTTAAACATTATCATATAGTTTTGTTTGTGCTCTTATTTGGCTTACTCTGTCCTGTTCCTAATGTCTATCATGCTCCTATCCATTACACTCTGGCAATATTAAACTTTTCTCGATGATGCATTGTAAGTGTATTCTGTAAGATTTGACATCCGTAAGTGATGCATACTCCCAGTATTAGTCTGCAATAGTCCAATGATCTTTATAAACTTTCATTATCTATTGAGCCTTCCATTTGAAAGCATTATTAAACCAAATATTTTTTTATCTTTAAAAATGACAAATCCGGTGAATTTTGAAGAAGCTTTCTGTTAACTGCTTACAGTTGCGTGGAAGCGCGGTGGATGTCTAGGGTTACGGAGACCCCGGAGGTGCCGATGAACAAGACCATGGCTCTTGCAGCCCTCCGGGAACTGGCTACAGACCCTGCCTTCGAGAGGAGTGACCGCGTGCACCAGCTCGTAGACTGCCGGGTGCCGCGAAGCCGGGCTATCCTCGCCAGAAGATACATGAACCTATAGTTTAATAAAGATGAAACATTGGCTTATTGCTTTTTCTTTTTGAATAATTTAATTTAACAAGATATTAAAGGCTGGTGGCACATGAAACCAACTTAAGATAGAAGAAAAATGATCGAGAACACATCGCGGAAAACAGCGTTTGAGATGATTTTGTAAATAAGTACGAACAAATTTTACTCCCATAAAAAGTAGAAATATATTCTACGCACACCCTGGAGTTGATTCTAAAAAATAATTGAAAATCTGAAATAGGTTGGATAGTGTGTGACCTTACTACTACTTCATAATAATTGTTCTATTCATTCATTTACTTTACAAGGCATTTGCCGCTCTTAATATAACAGATCTTTCGCCAGTGATGGCGTTCTGATGGAATGACGCTGGTGGCTCTGGCTCCTTCTCATGCCCAAATTACGTCAGTTGGTGCTGGGAGAGCTGCTTCGACTGCCGAAGACGCAAATATGTCGATCTCAGTAAGTCTTACATCTTTGTGCCGTTTGGTGTCAAGACAACACAAAATACTATCTTCTCGCCTCAATAGGGTATTGGCACCCAAGCGCTGGCAGCTATTTCGGTCAACAGTTCAACCTAGCTATCCAACGTGAAAATGCTGCAAATATTCTTGATACGCGTAATGATAGTTTTAATTTAATGTAACCGTAAATATAATTATAAGATTTGTATTATTTATAAAGTATTACTCGTTTTATTTACTAATATTAATAGACGCTGTTGCAGGCAGGCATCTGGTAGTTGCTCCGATCGCAACTACCAGAGTTTACAAGTTTTTATACAATAGCTCCTCATTACGGATGACATGACCGTTTAATGAACTATCCGTTACTTTATAAGTTTATAACTACAATAGAAGTTTAATAGTTTATTTTTGTTTTTGTTACTGTGAGGTCACTAAATTGCCTAACGGAAGACCAGCGCTGGTTCTTAAACGATCAAACATTCTAGGTAGGGACATATTTTAGAGGTGTAAAAAAGAATTTTCCGCGAAGAATTACGCACCATCTATCAATAACTGGTGATGTTAGTCAAAATATAAGCTTGGTGACAAGTAATTATCATGTAGAAATTATTGTGGTGGCAAGTCAGTTAACTTAAAATTACGAAAATTTATATTAAACTACCGTCTAAAAGAATCTTATTACGGGTTCTGCTGAGAGGTCTACCAGAGGGGGGCTCCTCTGCACAGGATGCTGGCTAGATTATGGATACAATGGCCACAATGGCGCCTATTTCGGCCGTAAAGCAGTAATGTGCAAACATTACTGTGTTTCGGTCTGAAGGGCACCGCAGCTAGTAAATTACTGGGCAAATGAGGCTTAACATCTTTTGTCTCAAGGTGACCAGCGCAATTGTAATGTCGGTCAGAATTTTTGGGTATTTCAAGAATCCTGAGTTGCACTGCACTGTAATGGGCAGGGCGTATCAATTACCATCAGCTGAATGTACGGTCATCTCCTTCTTTATTTTCATTAAAAAAAGATATTCAGTATAGAATCGAAATACAATTAAAATAGACTGAGTCTATTAATACGGGTACCGAACAAACAATTTATAAATATTAATACGTGTTTAGGACAAACAATTTATTATTATTTAAATTAGTTTTTAGGACCTACTAGTGAACATGGGTCGATACGGTTCTGGCACTCGCCGGTCGCATCCGCGGCCCGCTACGCTCGGCTCGTGCGTTGTGGTCAACAGTCTAAATTTGTTTTTGTGACCTACTAATAAACAAAGGCGCATTCAATAAGATAATAATTTGTTGATTACACTAATGCATAACAGATAGAAACAGACCAATCAGAGACGGCCTCATAAGCTATCGATCAGTAAAATTGTCAAAATATCATTATAAGAATAATATAAAAATAAATATATATAAACATAAATTGTAAGAAAAGAATTCGATTGACCAACTTCCGGTTTTTTATAATTTCACTGGTGATTATGATCACGGCATTGACAATATACCTGCGACATTTGCCGTAATTAAAAAAAATGAAATACACGTACGAATAAATATAATATTTAAGATGTTTTTAGCATTTCACTGCATTTAAGTGCAATATTTGAATTTAATTAAGTTTGACAGTATTGTAACAACTGTGTTTTACTCAAACTTTACAAGATAATATTTTCTTAGCTTAAAAAAATTAAAAAATGTTAAATGGCGCTTACGTAATTTGCATTTGGGTGGATTTTCGTACTTGCTATATTTTTTACCTGTTATTGCGGTGAAAAGGTGTCCATGCCCACCTAGTTTCAGTTTCATTTGCAAACGCACGACTAATTTACTTGTTTTCATAGTATTATGTCCCATGGTATAAATGTTATAGGGCAAAGCAGCGAATATTAATATCAACTTTTTGCTACCATAAAAGAATCAATAAAAAAAAAATTAAAGAAATAAATATTTTAACTGTTTTTCTCTTAATATATTTTGGATAATATTATGTATGTTGATAGGCACAAAAGCACAAATGACTTTCTTAATAATATGAATAGAAATTGAGCAACCACTCTCAGGCTATTTAAATGTGAATAAAAATAGTCGCTTTTTATAGAAAACCGAATTAAAAATAGTGAATAATATTAAAAAATTAACATCAATTCCTGCCTTTTAGACGATAAATGAAAACTATATTAAAAAATCTTATTTTGCAAATTGAAAAATGGAATAATGTTATCAATTTAATGTATTGTCATCGGTCCTTGATAAATCTACGAAGTTTCAACTAAATCTGTCTGTTTAATAATCGCGCCCAAATGAGTCGGTTACAAACAAACATACACACAGGTGAAACTTTTAAAAAGCGTGTAAAAAAATATTTGTCTTGGATTATGAAGAAAATGGCAAAATACATTTCATCACATTATATTAGGCACGTATTGGACGAGTTTGTAATACGGACTTTATTAAAGTATTACTTCGCTTACCGAGAAGTGTTCGTAAGTGTAAAGCGGTATCGCAATGTAATTAACCCTGGACTTGACGAAGTGCAACCTCGACCTTCTCATAAATTAAACTCGATGTATCGACACGTGTCGATCCTCAATGATGCCACAGATAAATGAAAATCAGTTTGACAATTTAAAAACTGACATATATAATTTCTTTGTGTTGAGATCTGCTTGTGAAACAGTGTTATGTTAATATGTCAATACGTAAGACATTTTCTTTCAAAGGTTTGTGTTTGAAATGTTTTTTTTATAATAATATCAAACACATAAAGATTCATCAATAGAAAAAAAAATTGTTTTGCTTATAGATTTATGTAGATTACATAACCCGCAGTATTCATACCTTGTCTCTTATTATAAAATACAGAACCGTCACTTTTTTTTTACATACATTCTGTATTAAGAATAACGACAAACGTGAGAGGGAAATGTATATTTACTATTTTTAATTGTATTAAATTATCACGGTGCAAATTCGAAAACAGTATTTATATTTAAACAATCTTATAAAAACATATATACCGAGTACAATAACCAACCTTAGTCGCAGATACACTGTACACTATTTAATATAAACATGTTTCTGGTTCTATCACATTCATTAAATTTATAGTATTTTACGAATATATGTTCACAAAATAATTTTTATATGAATTTTAATGTGTCTTATTTTTTCTTTTTTAAAAATTGTTTACTGGCACTCCGACAGTTAAGGTAAGGTAAATGCTGAAAATCAGCGCTGCAGCCAGAATTGGTTTACAGCACAAGCTGAGCATCGGCCTTTTCTTTTGCCACACAGCATATTTAGTTAAGTTAGGATTAGGAATATATATTAAGTATTTGGATTGTATTTTTATGTGTGTGGCATGAAATAAATTTTTCTTGTAATTATTATTCTTATTCAAACAGGCAAGAATAGTCAGCTATTAACATTTAAGCCATGAGGCTTGTTCATCTACAGCTTTTATAAACCTTATCAATAACGTCTTATAATAACATGACTGTGATCAACTATTATTAGGTTAATTTTTTCAAACTTTTTATGAATACTCTTTATGTAAGTCAAATTTGATCTACTGTGTCACAATTACTTGAAAAAAACATACCCATTGCTTCATTATGAACATGCTTAGGACTGTATCCCCATAACTAGTAACTGTGTGTTTCTATGCTGTGTCACAGCTTTCACATACACTGAAGCGGATCAAGTAAAACTAATCACAAATTGGATTTATATGCAAGTGGTATGTAATGCACAACGCTCTAGGTGGCATAAAGACTTTATTATATAGAGAATTGGATTCCCACATTTTTCTTTCACCTTAGAACGATTTGCTCTTAATATTATATATTACCTTTTTATTATTTCTTTTAAAAATTTCGTTGATTTATAATAAAAATTTAAGTATTGAACAAAACTAAACTGATAAAAACAGGTAAAATTTGACTGCACTTTTTAAATGTTAAAAAAATCTTCATTTGCTGCTAATAAATACATATTGCAGCCAGGTGTTTCACCTCCAAATGTTTTTAAGTGTATAGAGTTGTCTTCTGGGGAAAATAAATTAGAGGCCTAGGCTATTGTTGTTATATGTTTATTATATTTATATATTTTTATGTTAATTTCTTAATTATTTTAGCATTATTAAGTCCCTTTGTTTTAACTGTATCCCGTTCCTATATTTTAATATGGCTATTTGATGTTATTTTTTTAATTGCTTTAATTTTTACCATAACACCCCCTCTTATCTACGCTTAAACTTTAGGTACTAATATTTTATATAATTTTCCTTTTTTTTTGTTACTTATAAACGGCTAAGATATATGGCTTCAGTAAATTGTTTAGATGCCTAAGTGACCAGTGCAATAATTGTACTATTTCTGTCAGAACCCTTTTAATTTACGGCCGTTTTCAATAAAATATCTCTAGTTACGGATACATTGCTGTCACCGTTTAATGACAAGATCTTATCTATCCATAGTTATGTCCAATATAGTTATAGTCCAATGCTTTATGTCGATAGGTTATTGAAATGTACGTAAGCGTGAAAGGATAGATTTGTCTACCTCTAGAAAGTTAAACTAAGGATGGATAGGTTATTGAAAACAGCCGTTAGATGGTTGTAATCGGTTATCGCTACTCTTGAAATACTTACATCGAAAAGTTCCTTAAAATACTTACATAAAATCTTTTTATTCAAAGTAGGATATAATTTCACTTATGGAAATCAAAAATTACCTTGATTCCAACTTTTGGTTGCTTTTTTTATAATGGCAACAATCAGGAATACGATTTTCAAAAGAAGTAATTAATTTGGTGCTTAAATGACCAGACAAAGGAGTAAAAAGATATCCAAGACGTGGTTAATAATACGAAATCTAATATATAAAATTCTCGTGTCATGTTAAACTCTTAACTCCTCCGAAACGGCTTGACCGATTCTCATGAAATTTTGAGTGCATATTGGGTAGGTCTGAGAATCGGACATCATCTATTTTTCATCCCCCTAAATGCCCCACACGAATATTTTTTTTTTAATTTTTTCGACATTTTTTTTTAATTTGTTTGATTATGAGTCAGCATTACAAAATACATACAACTTCAAATTTTCACCCATCTACGATCAACAGTTACTTTTCTATCGCGATTTTAATATCGGCAATACAACGTTTGCTGGGTCAGCTAGTATAATTATACAATTGATTATAATAGACTGACACTCATAGCTGACTAGACTTATTATTTGAGTGATTGACGGCTACATCACCGTCTTTGACCGAGCTGACTATACCGTTACATAGCCGAGCAAGACAGCTTAGTCCCATAAATATCTCTCTCGTCAAAAAAAATCCGATTCAGGCTATAAATGGCGGACAAAAGGATCTTAGAACGGCCATCTCTAAAACATTTAATTAAAATAAACATTTAAAGCACGACATTGCGAATTTATGCGCGATCCAATTACGTTTATTTCGTTAATATTAAAGGAAATGTCGGTCGTAACTTTAAATGCTTATTGTTCAAGAGGTCACTTTTCTCAAGCAGCTAACTTTTCTTACAAGACGTAGTTGGCACTCTGCTAGGGCTGTCTCGCTTTCACTTCTTTTATACTCCAATCAATAGCGGTAGCCACAGTTACAATGTTCGTCAATTTATTCTGCAGATTCTTATGAGCGTATTCGGCCATATTCACTTCGGTAAAGGTTGAGGTTTAATGAGAAGAAGTGGCAAGAACTGCTCTTCTTTTAAGTCAACATTTACACTAACGCAGGGCAAGTAGTTTTAGGTTTATGCCGACCCTTGCTCTTACGTCAAAATATACTCAATGCCTTAAAAGGCATAAAAAGCGTTTATTTTCTAAAAATTTATTCCTTTAGAATTATTTTTGATATCATTTCTAATATACTAGATACTACTACCGCTTCGGAAACAAATGGCGCTCTGAGACAGAAGAAGCGGCGCAAGAAACTCTCCCAGCATTCTTTTTCTGAGCTGTTTCTAACGGCGTATGCCGCAGAGCTGAGTCTATCTGCTTGTTGGCCAATATGTGGACCCCACTGAAGCTTTTTACCTAACGTGATACCCAAGAAGACAGTAGTGTCCACAAGTTCCAATCTCTGATCATTGATATCCTATCCGTAAACACTTTCTTTTTTTACTGTTTAGGTGCAGATTATTTGCATCATCGTTTTCTACCATCAAGCAGTAATTAGAACCCTAGACCCTCAACAAGGTGCCCCAATTCATATATTGCTTTAACAGATCTCCAACGTTCTTGTAGTTCAATTTACCAGTGGGAGGCTCCTTTACACCGGATGCCGGCTAGATTATGGGTACAACAACGGCGCCTATTTCTGCCGTGAAGCAGAAATGTGTAAGCATTATTGTGTTTCGGTCTGTAGAGTGCCGTAGCTAGTGTAGTAAATTACTGGGCAAATGAGATTAACATCTTATGTCTCAAGGTAGCGCAGTTGTAGTACCGCTCAGAATTTTTGGGTTTTTCAATAATCTTGAGCTGCGCTGCATTGTAATGGGCAACGCGTATCAATACCATCAGTTCAACGTCCTGCTCGTCTCATCCCTTATTTTTATTTAAAAATATCCTCTGGTGTTACAAGAGTATCGTCCGCGGTAAACACATACCATCAGGTGACCCCTATGTATATTCCTACTTTTCAAAAAAAGTTAACTAAGTTAATTGAGTGCGTAAAATCTTTCGGTATAAAACGTTCCTCTATATTATGTTTTTTATAATAATGCTTATCATGCTTCAGCTTGTATACAGTCAACTTTCAACAATAATAATAATACTACAATATTATACAATAAAAAATTTGATACCTATCTATCTAAAATTAAAACTTGTAAGCACACCACTTATAAGCAAAAATGTTTTTTGCCTGACTTTCCCATTGAATAATTCAACAAAACATAATATTTGTTCGTATTTATTCCCAGTAGAACCAGTGCGTGTTTCTGTGCACTAAAGAGGTGTACGTTCTTCACATAGTTTTAAATCCAGTGACTATGAACATACCATATATTAGACTGTTGCATCTTCTAAAGTAGTTGAATCCGAACAATAATTGGTATCTAGTGTTACAGTAACTGCAGTATCCAACAATTACGTGTCTCAGAACTATTCTACATAATTAAGTTTGCGTCTAAGAATCGTCCGTCCGTTAGTAATGGTAATTCTAGTTGAAACTTCTTTAGTTATAAATAGGGCTGTCGCGACTGGATGCTGAGATTTAATTAGTTAATGTCAGACTCTGTTTCAACGTCGAATTGTTGAACAAGAGGTATTTTTTCTTTCTTTGTTTATTATTCGACTAGCTCTTTGGTTGAGTTTATTTTCAAAATCAAATTCAAAGGTTTTTACTTAAAGTAGAATTTTAGAAGCCAACCATTTCATTCTATTCATAGCGCGAATAGCCCTCTTCTGCAGCACAAAGATAGTATTAATATTGGCTGCCCTGCCCCATAGCAATATACCATAAGACATATTACTATGACTGATGTAAGCTAGTCGCGCCGTATCTACTTTTTTTTATTAAAACAAGAGACGAGACGAGCAGGACGTTCAGCTGATGGTAATTGATAGGCTCTGCCCATTACAATGCAGTGCCGCTCCGGATTCTTGAAAGACCTCAAAAATTCTGAGCAGCACTACAACTGCGCTCGTCACCTTGAGACATAAGATGTTAAGTCTCATTTGCCCAGTAATTTCACTAGCTACGGGGCCCTTCAGACCGAAACACAGTAATGCTTACACATTACTGCTTCACGGCAGAAATAGGCGCCGTTGTATTACCCATAATCGGCATCCTGTGCAAAGAAGCCTCCCACTGATATCTAAGTCAGTTAATTGTCTAATCTTCACGTATGCTGCAGAAGTAAGTCTATATAAAATTTATTTATAAGTATAGCCTCAATAGCTAGTTGAAAAGAGGTGTAATAATATAAAGAGTAGATAAATATGTACTTTGCGGTACTTGCTGGAAATGTTAATTAATAATCAACTCTCTCGTTATAATGTTTCGATGTATTCGGTAATTGGTTTAAATTGCAACTAAAATCGCATCAGGTATAAACCACAGAAACCAATTATATTGTAAAGATTAATTCAAAATATCTGTAGAAGGATATTATAATTTAATGGGATTGTTAGACCGGTTGTTCAATTACAATTTATAACCAATATTTTGAGTTGTGGTCAAGGAAAACAAATATGTATGAACAATTTCACCATAACTTCGGATTTAGTTTAACTGTATTGTTTCGTAAATCATGAAATATGCAACACATGCACATGCATAGTTCAAGTTGCAATAAAATACATAATAACCATCTAATGCAATATACTTTTTTTTTAAATAATCTCTATAGAAAAAGGCAAATTAGACAAATACTTGTGTACTTAACTTTTTTTTCTATTCTGTGACGTTACTATGTAAGATAGTGGACCTATTTACATTATTGTATTGCCGAATATGTTCTAAATCAGCCAGGCATCGCTGAGGTATGAAAAAAAATGAATGTAATCAAAATTACATTGATAGACCTTTCGTTTCAGTGACTATGAAAAGTAGAAAATTAAAATATATTGATATAGGATATAAGTACATAAGCCATGACTAAAATGAAATTAAAATTTCTCGTTTATAGCTATTTCGTAAACCAATTTTCGAGTTTTTCGAGCACAAACCGAGGCAAATAAACTATCACGTAAAAATGGGATTAGGTTTTTTTATAAAGAATTTTTCTAGTCCTTATCTTACCTTGCATCAACTTTAGCTTTACAATGAAACCGGTCTCAACTTATAGTACAGCACTGAATAATAGAGGTCTATCTATATAACCTCAATGACGGTTTAGGGTGCAACTCTTACTAAGAACCTATTTCAAAAGTAATGCATAATTTTATAGCAAATATTCGATTGTTTAAAAAACAAAAATACAACTTCTTTATCTCTGTCTCCAGCCCAATCAGCTCATCTTTTCGTAACAACAAAATGGTGCATAAGCAGCAAAAGTGCAGTGTTTTATAAAGACCTTATACAGCTAATTAGCGTCTGTATTCCTGTATTGACAATATAAGTAACTGCTTATAAATAAATTAAAAACCGTATCTACGAATATATTAATACGTGTTTTTAATATTCGTTACAAATTCTTATATTATCATTTGAAAATCTTTGAAATTCTATTACGTGTCTAGTCAACAAGTGGTATGTTATTCAACTTGTTTCAATTCGGAATAAAATCTAAATAGATCGTTTTTGAAAAAGAAAAGTTTCGGGCACATTAATTTCTGAAAAAAAGTGTGTGCGTGTAATCTTTACGCGTGATTGAAGTAAAACTTAATTTAATTAACTTTAGGAATAATCATTAACAGATATATATATATATATATATATATACTTTTTTTGCTTATCTGAAAGCTCATAGACAAATTTTATTTTCATTTGGCCTTGTCCCACCTATTCTGGGACACCCAGTATATAACAGATATTCTTAAGAAGTTGAAAGACAAGTAGATTTAATTTATACCATTAAATATATACCTACAATAATTAACGCCGTGTTATTAATAAATAATTGAATAAAAATAATTAAATTATTATCATCACACATATTAATATAACGTTGTTATTGAATATTAACGAATATGGCTGTATGGGCTCGAACCTTTTGCCTGTCCAATGGACGAAGAAACCAGTAAAATTAACGAATGTCGCAAACGTCAGACTGAGAACTCTTATTTATTAACTATTACAAAATTAGTCATAAATAAACAAATACAGAAAATATTACTGAGTAATTTGAGACAAGTTCGTAGAACTATTAAGTTGTATCCATAACGGTTAAAAATTGTTTCAATTGACTTCTTTCTGCCGGAAGTACTGAACGTTACTTCAGTCAGAAAAATATTCTGAGTTACCCACCCCCAAGTCGCGCCTAAAGAAGTTTTACTTCAATGTTACATACCTACATAGTTTGTATAATTATTGAAAACATTTGTTATTATTCTTTAATCTTCTGTTAGAATACGTGTCAGTACTTATATTGTCAATACAGGAATACAGACGCTAATTAGCTGTATAAGGTCTTTATAAAACACTGCATCCGCCGTATACAAAGACGCAAACATAGATCTGCGGGAACACGGCATTGAGATGCCGATGAAATTTCTGATCGAACACGGAATATGAAACTGGGTCGCCCACATACTTGTGGTTGTGGGTGTCTTGTAGCTGCCCTAAGTACACCTGGATAGCGTTTACTGTATTAGCAAAGACTGTTGGAAAGACAAGTGCAGTCAAACGTAAAAGTAATCACTGTCCAGACGGGAAGGAGCGCGTAAACCCCTGTGCCCTATATATATATACAGGGGTTTACGCTATATTCCATGAACTAAATCTACACTATTTGATCACCTACTATAAACACGACGGCAAAACTACAACTATTATTTAAAAGGGCTTCAAATACAGAATTGAGATTGCGGTTTAAATTATAAGCCAAACTCAAGTATTGAAAATATTTTTTTGAATCTTGTTTTGTCGAGTTCTTAATTATTACTGTTAGCACTGTAGGGCCTTAGTGATAGCCCTCATTTCACCGGGATCGCAAGCTACCAAGTTTGGTACATAAGACACCAGAGTCACGACACCACTCTGAAACAGTAATGGACCTCGATGAGATACAACTACTGCTGTATGTAATTAGGAAAAGAAAGTTTATGAGAAAAATATAAGTTCATCCTTATTTAGCGTTTTATTTTCAAATTTCTTTCAGTATAATGTGATGAGGAATTTTGTTTAAATTGATGGTTTACTTTGAATTTCGATAGGAAATCTTTCTATATCGAAATTATCCATCGTATGCAATTAACAAACGCATTTACAAAATAAAACACAACAGTGCACACCTGTTGCACGCAATGAGGTCTAAAGGAATTTATAGTGGTGGCGTGACCTGTAACAGTCTGTGCACGCGTCCGAGCTGTTTCGGAGCGTCGGAGCTTTTCTGTATCGGAGTCTGCATTAGTGATGGTGATGACATCGTTCGCATCTTATATAATATTCCTAGACCTGGCACGGAGACGGCTCGGTGAAGATGTGGGGACGCCGCTTGCCTCGCAAGAGAATGGAAAAGAGAGAGGTAATGTAACTCAATATTACGTATTCTGAATATTGATGGTGAAGAAATAACACTGTCTGTTATTCTTAAGCGATATCTCTCACTTCTGTTATTAAATAAACAAATTGGATCTGTACCAAAATTTTATGCACGATGCGGTACTTGAACCCGTGCCTGATGGGTTTCGTCCGTGCGCTCTTGTGAACCAAGCTGTCTGAGTGACGCATCTGAGAGTTGAACAAGACATACCAAGATTAAGGGTGCTGTATCTGCCAACGACCTTGAGTATCTTGGCAGAGCGGGATGTTTTCCCCGCACCTACTATTATTCGCTGGCCGCGCGGCCGCGCTGCAATCTGCTAGTCAGCCATCGTTACGTCGTGCGTGCGGGCTGCTGTAGTCGAACTATCGATAATTTGGTTATCGATATATGATTTATTATAAGCTGGAAATCATCTATAGGGCTATCGATATAACATTGAATATTTAGGTTCAATTATTATACTATAGTATTGCTGTGTATCGATACTATCGATAGTTTATCGATATTATTTGGCTTCAATTATCAATTATAATATCCTATTGATAAAGGACTATTGAACTGAAACACTTTTGCGTGTCATGACTGTCTTTTTTATTAGGTAGGTACATTTTATTTCTATGGTACAACTCGGGCGAATCAACATGACGCCTGGCTCAAATGTCGGCAAATTCTAATAGGTATTTTTTTTACAAATGAAGCGGAAAGGGAAGCGGCACGGAAATTTGAGACGTTTTTGTTCAAGAAGAGGGGGACGTTTTTGATCAAGGGAGAGAGCGATTGACACCGATTAAGGAAGAGTATTTCTTACATCGGGCTACCTTACTAGCCTTGTATCGTGCAGGTTTTTTTTTAAATCCAAGCTGGCTGCCGCGCAAAATTATGATTTCAACATTATGGATGTCGTATCCGAGGTTCTCGAGGGTACAGGGGATCATTTGGGATCATTTTTAAAATCCAAGATGGCCGCCGCGCAAAATTATGATTTCAACAATATGGATATCGTATCCGAGGTTCTTGAAGGTGCAGAGAACGAATTTGGAATTTATTTTTAAATCCAAGATGGCCGCCGCGTAAATTCATGATTTCAATAATATGTATATCGAATCCGAGGTTGTCGAGGGTGCAGCAAACGAATTTTGAATCATTTTTAAAATCCAAGATGGCACGGCATAAATGAGAGGACAAGCAAAAGTGTTTCAGTTCAATAGTCCTCTATCAATAGGATATTATAACAGCTGATAATTCAAGCCAAATAATATCGATAAACTATCGATAGTATCGATTTTTTCGATACACAGTATAACTATAGTATAATTGAACCTAAATATTCAATGTTATATCGATAGCCCTATAGATATTATAGATCATTTCCGGCTTATAATAAATCATATGTCGATAACCAAAGTATCGATAGTTCGACAACAACAGGCCGCACGCACGACGCAAAATGTAATTTTATTATTTACACAAAGAGTACCTTATACTAAAATAAAATAAGTGTCACTAAAGTGAGATGCGCGAATTAGTCCACGATAAAATTACAACAAGTAGCGTGACCTCTCCGTCCGACAGTCCGACTTACACTGCCGCCCGTCGCCCGCGCACGTACCCGCCCATGCGAATTTATATAGAAAACAAGGAATAGTTATTTTTAACGTTTTTAGGTCATTATATAGAGTCGCCAATCGTCCACTTTGTGAAAAATATCTAGCCAAAAATTTATGCGAAAGAAAAATACTGAAATTCAATGCCGTTTACAAGTAGTTACAAAAATTCAAACAAAAAAGGCTTCATTTTGAGATTTTTTTTCATCTATTTATAACATTATAGAATAATTTCAAACGTTCAAACTAAAATATAAAGTCCAATAAATAACATATATTTTTTTGTTCATTTATATTCACTCAATAAAGAACAGTTACACGGAGAAAACCACTTATTGACATATACAGAAGCCTTAACGATGATGACCCGATCATAAATTTTGGTATAAATAAAGTTAATACAACAACTATTTTCTTATTTGAAGTAGATACAATTTTATCTACTTAACCCCTTATTCATAATACTCTGCTAACTTAAAGCATTGCTAATTCTCACTCTGTCTTCTTCTATTGACCTAAGTCAGATTGAGAAAAAACACTCCTTAGCGTCTGTTTAAAGTTAGCGGACGATTTGAATAAGGGAATTAAAATATAACTGTATCTACATAAAAATATGTATATGAAAATATTGGGGTTTATTTAATATATGTACCTATATAATATATTAATGGAAGGTTTATAACTTACAGAGTTATAGATTGTCTTTATACCGAGATTGCGAGTTCAAATATGATTTATAAGTTAAATGGCCTAAGTTTTGAACGTGAATAGAATAACTGGGGCTTAACTTACCGCGTTCATGTACAATCCCAATTTCAGTAGATTTTTACTTTAATACAATTATAATTCTTGTTTCTTAGTAAATATACTGTTATTGAAGTGAAAAGTTCTTTAGCGGCGTTCAGCACTTTTCTTAGAAACAAATTTTAGGAATAATATTTTCTATACGTCACGAAGTAGTTCCAACTCAGCATGTTACCTAGTTTGAAAACCAGCGCTGGTCTTCCGTTGTGCCATTTGGTGACGTCAAGGGACAACGTTACGGGTTTTATAAGAGCTGAAAATATAAGATATGGTCAGGCTTAGAAAATATGGCTTAACAACACGCTCACAATACGTTGCTTAAGAAATCTCTAGAAAAAGCAGTGACTAAATTTCCCATGGAAACAGTGTGTAAATCCATAAATTCGTTAACTGATAGAAATGCCAAGGGTAGTCATTTGGAATAGTATTATTTTTTTGTTGAGACTTCGTTAAATAAATCCATATTATACCTACCTACATTTTAATAAATAAATAATAAAAAATATCCATATTTATTTGTAACACATTTTATGGCCACAATAGTTATGTAAGTGTAACTTGCCAGTACCTATAGTTTTCCTATTTCTACCCTGAAGCAGTAATGTGTAAACATTACTGTGTTTCGGTCTGAAGCGTGCCGTATTAGTGAAAATACTGGGCAAATGAGACTTAACATCTTATGTCTCAAGGTGACGAGCGCAATTGTAGTGCCGCTCAGAATTTTGGGTTTACTAGGAATCCTGAGCGGCACTGCATTGTAATGGGCAAGGTGTATCATTTGCCATCAGCTGAACGCCTTGATCGCCTCCTCCCTTATTTTCATAAATAAAAAAAAGTTAAAAAACGTCTAACAGTTCGAACTTTGACTGAATGGGATCCATATCGCAGAAATTTTGCAGAAATTATTTAAAATAGTTCGTCGAACTGAGGCCGTTTGGCATTCGGTTGGCAGCGCTCCATTGATTCAGTAGCGTGCGAGATTCAATTATAAACACTTTTATATAAAATAAAATATTCTTTCCACCGATTCCAAAAACTGCTTCTGTTAAAAGGAATATTCTGTTAATTTGATTGCTTTTGAATTTTATTGCGGTTTTAACAATACGTCAACAAATTCAAAGGGCCGAATAATAGGAGTTTATAGCCTCTTGTTTATGACACTTATATTTCTAATGAAATCATGCGAGCTTGCATATGAGGCCCGGTCCAAAACTGATGACTAGGCAGCATGGTCTCTGACCTTAGCCTGTTCCTTGTGGAACGAATAAAAAAATGAGGCCCGGTCCACATATTCCCGATACATAATTCGGTGATATGAATAGTGATCTGTGTGAATGTTGTTGGCTGACCTGAACCATATATTTTTATCATGCCCAAAATATAACCGGGAATCGTTATACCCGGGTCTTATTCAGTGTCATATCCCACTTCCTACTTCTGTTGACATCCTCTTATCCTCTGATAAACCTTGTGTATATAAACTTCTTTCCTCATTTATCCTATTAAATGATATTAAACTGTAAATAAGTAGTATAAGTAATAAGTATTCCATTATATATTATTTTCTATCCTTTCCTGATCCTATCAAAAATTTCGTTTGTTATTTTCTATTTTTTTCTAAGTAAATAAGTTTCCTCCATTTTAAAAAGAAATAAAGAAAAACTTGACAATGGCTCAATCGCTTAACGCGCATAGCCAATAAACCACGAAGAAGAAGAAGAATTCGGTGATAATACAATAGCAAAGAGAAAGAATATGTGTGGCGCGTTGAATGAACCGAAGGGTGACGTTTCGTTTAGCATGCTATGTCGACAATGTCCAGGCCTGCCATCACCAAAATTACTGACCCCGGGATAAAAAGTAATAACCCCGGACATTTGAGTGAAATACAGAATTTTAGTCGGACGCACGTGACAAAAAATTAAAACATCTTGTTATCATACATCTTTTTTATTTATTTATGTATTGAAAAGACCAACAGCATAATTGTTACAAATGAGTCTTAAAAATTAATAACTAATAATAACTATAAAAAAAATCAACTAACTACTTACTTATTAGTTGAAATTCATTGTTTATAGAAAATCAGTATAAATAATTATAAAAACTCTGTGTATGAAGCCATTTGTTCGACTAACGGGTGTCTATTAGTCGAACTGAATTTTTAAGTACCTATGTGATTAATTTAAGGCAAATCATTAAATTAACCCCGCCCGGACGCTCTTCGGACACCCTACAAACTCGGACAAATCCGGGGAAACCCGAACGGCAGCCCTAAGTTGTTAACGCCTGACACGGCAAAACTAGACGAGCAAAGCTGAAAGCATCGAGCGCACCGGTGACCGGCGACATCGACACATTTACATAGACAGTGGGATGTGCTGCAAGTGTGTAATACGCACGCAAAGATGAATCAAGTTCAATCATCAATCAGTGGAGGTTGTTTTCGGGACGGTTTATTTTCGATTATTTTGTTCTTCGAGTAAAACAAAATAACAATGCCTTATTAGATATTGATACATATTTACAGCCCACTTTCGGAAATCTTTATGGAAATTCATTAATAGAAAACCCAGTTTTTAGAGTTATTTTATAAAAAACGAACATAACCTTTACTGTAAAAAACCAGGGAACTCGCTACTTCTTTCGATGATACCAATGATGCATTTTGAGGCAATATTGTTATTATAGTAGCTATGTAGAGATTACTGTATAATTGTATATCAACATATTTTGTTATACACGGTGAAACTTTATGGCTATACCATACGTACTATACTTTGAACGAGACATTCTTATGATCATCTTTAATCGTGTGTGAAGTCAGAAATTAATTCGCATTAAATTTTAATACAGTTTTTGAAGTGATTAGTTTTTGCAAAAACTTTTCATGCCGCAACCCTTATCAGCTGTTTTTCTGAACTCCCTGTGACCTAACTGATGAATAACCTAGATGTGACAATACCAGATAATAGTAAATTGCCTACTATTCATTGTTCAGCTGTGAGGCATATTATTATGTTCTCATTTTGCCATGAAGACTAAGATATTTTGTATGTGCATTTTCTTAAGCTGACATTGAAAATCATTCCAAATTTGTATTTACTTTAGTTATGTATTACCTAATGCAGATAGGTTATTCTAATCTACTAATGAAACTATGTTAAATTATGCATTTAGGTTAAAAAGATCGAACTGTCTGCTCTACTATACAAATACTCTTTGAATCACGAATATTACTGCTCTGTGATTGGATAATGTGAGAAGGACATTATCCAATCACAATCACGCAAGCTTCTTTATTCTTTTTAAGCCTGTTACTAATTAAATATGGGCCCTTGTTGCCCCAATAAAGAAATATGATATTATTATTATTTAAAAAAACAAAACAAAAATGTGGATTAAACTCGGACAGCTCTATAGGCATATTCACACTGCACCATTTTTATTCAAGATCATTTTGTTGTGTTGGAAATTAAAGGAATTCATATTTTTGATTAGTGATTATTACCTAATCACTCCCAATGTACGATTATTAGAAATTTTCTTCACCTGACATTGAAAATAATTCTTAATTTGTATGTACTTTCGTTATAGTGGGAGTGGGACCGGTTAAACCTTGCACAGGATGCCGGATATATTATGGGTACCACAACGGCACCTTTTTCTGACGTGAAGTGTGTAAGCATATAGTGTAATTACTAGGCAAATGAGACTTAACATCTTATGTCTCAAGATGACCAACGCAATTGTAGTTCCACTCAGCATTTTTGTGTTTTTCAGAACTCTTGAGCGGCACTGCATTGTAATGAGCAGGGCGTATAAATTACCATCCGCTGAACGTCCAGCTCAGCTCGTGCCTTCTTAACATAAAAAAATGCATTACCTAATAAAGATAATTCTAAAAGGCTCCAATTATGAAAATGGTACTTCACGGATAAATTTAGTTAAAATTGGAACAAACTTTGACCGTCCTCGTATAATAATAGGTAGCTATTCCATTCCCGGGCCGGGCAAAAATAGTTATTGGGTTTTTCTTAAGAAATTTTTCAGTCAGTCCGGATTTTAGAAAAGTGGAGGCTCGCCGCCTATTACGTGGGAATCAAACATTGTGGGCGAACCGTGGGTGGAATAAATACACCTCTACCTAACTCTTCAGAAAAACAGGCGTGAAACTATGTAGTGTTATGTATGTTACGCAATAAAAGGAAGTAAGTTATTGTAATTGTATGTGAAATACATAAATACAAGCCACGTGCATGTCTATGTATTATTCGCTCGTGTGTAGTCGGTCGAGTGTGCATACACCTTAATCATAATCGCAATTTCAAGGGAAATTTACCTTTTTACCAGAATAAGTAATTTTAGACTTTAGTTGTCTTCCAAAAGTAATGATTGTTAGTTCGTCGCGTTAGACTATTAAAATGACAGCGATTTTGAGTGATTTAGTATTGAAAGGGCCAGGAGGACACATTGAACACTTCCTTTGTGTCGTTGCTGTAAAACCTACCTACCTATTTCTTTTATCATGTATGAGTACCTGGGTTGTTATGAAGGTACTAGCGATGAGTTATTTCATACCTACTTATGTACCAAACTACTACTAATTACTTAAAACATAATCAACATATTGTGATGTTGTCTATTCTGTGTGAACTCCAGGAGTGTTTAAAAGCTGCGCAGGATACAATTAATGAGGAGGATGGTATGCTTTGTATGTACTTAAGTCCGTAGGCAGGTTACCCTATTTTGTTTACAAGCATCGGCTACGCCTAAAAATGGCCGTCTCTTCAAAAGTAAGTCTGCGGGTACGAAACTTGCGACGGCGATGTAATCAAATGCATTAATAGTTATTTATGCAACTGTTGTGTAATAAGGGGTATTAAAACACGAATGTGGATTTAACACACGAGGCGAAGCCGAGTGTGATGATAGTATCACATGAGTGTTTTAATACCTAATTATCAACAGTTGCATACAAGACTTTATCTACACCCAGAATATGAATCCTCTAAAAGATTCTGGAACAGTTAGCTTACTGCTAACATTAAAACACCAGTCCTAGTAGTAACCTAATATCATTCATTACTTCTATACAAATAAAATAAGTATGAATGAAACAATTATATATTTTAGTAGTAATTTACATTTTGTATAGTGCAATAATTAAAATTCACTCGAATATAATGATCTTTTGCAGCGTTTAAAATGAATCGCTTATTTTTTGTAAACAAAACAAAGATATCGAAGAAAAATGGCGGGGATTCGAATAACCTACTTTTTTTTACGGCGCGCGACGTTCTGGGAGTGTGGAGCGCGCGTAAACGAAAATGTTCTTTTTTTGAAATTCATACAGATACCACGCATCGAGCAATAAGAATGTGGCTGTATGTTGAAACTCTTTGCGCAAGAAGGGATAAAAAAAAACATAGGAGTGTTGTTATGAAATTCAGTACAACATTACAACACTCTTTTGGGTGATGTAATGGTTATTAGAACATTGGGTGTTTTAATGTTGGCAATAAGCAAACTGTTTCAGAATCTTTAATAGATGATTTAAAGCATGGGTGTAGATAAAAACATTAAGCGCTGTGTACGAAACGGCCGACGGTGGAGCGGCGCGATCGAGCGATGCACGGGCGGCGCGGAGCGACGAGAACAAACTAGTTTGGTTTCGCCGCTCGCGCGGGTACATAGTGTTGCATTTTTATCACAGTAATAAACAGTAGTTTTCTCTAAAACATAATCGAATGTCTCCATACTCATTCTTGTGTAATTGTAGAACTTTCTTGAATGACAACGTAGCTCGTAATAAAGTGTAGAAAATTCTCCCAAACTGCATCGTCGTTGATTTATTGGATGAACACCATCTCTAGGTAATAAATTTCTCTCATTAGGAGACTGGGCTCCAATAATTCTCTTTGACGTGAATTCATGTTTATCACAACACTATGTGTTGAAGTTTGTTTTGTACACACGCAAGACACCGCTATCTCTCCGCACCGCACCGCCCCGCCCCGCCATCGCTCCGGCCGTCTCAAGTTTCGTACCCGCAGATTAGGGCTGTCTAAGAACGAAATTGAAAAATAATATTTTTATTTTGTAGGGGCTTATTTTTCTTTTTTTTTATTAAAACTTAAACGTCACAAGACTATATTGCATATTATGACTCAAATAAGGTAGCATGCACGCGCAGGGCTCGTGTGACTAACAGCACTGCGACGTCCGCTTATAGGCCTTGTTTAAACCTGCGTCTGTGTGCGTCGGTGGCTTCGAATGTTTGTACGTAGATTCTATACAGCTTTAGGGTATATAATGTATATATATATTATACTGTGACAGTAATAAAACGAACATCTCAGTAAAGTATTTATTATCTAATAAAGTACGATAAATATAAGGATTTCACATAAATAGCTAAAAAGCTTACGTTTAGTCAAAGAGCTGAAGACTATAACTACTTACACTAAATGCAACATTGGAATGAAGTACAAGGACACTTAGACTTACAATACTGTTGATAACTTTTTTATAATATTTTGTGCTTTTAAGTATTATCAATATAGTAAACAAAATTAAATATTCCAAAATAAACCAATAACAAACTTACACTTTATCCATATTGCACATTAAATACCTTAATTTTAATAATATAGTATTAATCAAGTCGAAGAAACATTTACTCTCATCATACGAGAGGAATACTAAGGCAAATTTTACCACTGGCTCCGTGTCTATATTTTTGATTCTGGTTGATTTTAGGTGCATTCTGAAAAATAAACATATTAAGTATTATTATTAGTGTCTTACTTAGTAGCAAATAGTACGTGTTTTGTTTATGCGGCGTGCTTATTAGATTATATCGTATTATAGACAATCACCCAACAGTACCTTCGTTGAACATAGTATATTAAAACAACTATGATAATAATTTTGTTACTTGTGTGACTTCCATAAAATATGTTATACTAGATTACATGTTATCGTTATATTAACAATAGGAGGAAAGCGGCCAAAATTAACGTTATAATAAATATTTGTGTTTGATATGGTAGAACCTGAAATAACGGGCGGAAGCTGTAAAATGTCTCAAGAGTGATTTGGTAATTACGGAGGTGTACATTTTCCGGGATTTTTATTTATTTATTTACAAGTAGGTACAATAACAGATAACAAGATAAAACTATCATCTAATAACAATTACAGCATATTTTTATGATCCTGAGATCCAATTAAAATTGTAAACATCATTCACCAAATACAGTAAAAAATAATAAGTGGACACAATAGAAATTACATTATGACGAAATTTAAGTTAAACATTAAATTATTTTACGTAAACTAGCAAGTTCTATATAGATTATTTTTAAACAAGTTTATATTTGTAAAGAATATATTAAAATCAGCACACACTTCATTAAATTCTCTGCAAATTCTCATAATCGGGTTGTTATGCGATACATTATTATTTGAAGAATTGATCGAAAATAGACATGGAATACGCACAGATCGTGTTGGCACTTTAAAGTTTATCAAACTTAATAGAGGACTATCCATAACACCATTCGCAATGTTATGTAAGACGCACATATCAGATACCCATCTTCGCTTATCAAGACTATGCAAGTTGAATTTACGTAAGCGCTCAGAGTATTCGGGAATTTTACGTCTGACACCCAACCTGCTACAAAGAACTCTTACAAACCGCCGCTGAATTGACTCTATTCTATCACGGTGAACATTATAAATTGGAGACTAAATTACTGAGCAATACTCCAGGATACTTCTCACTAAACCATTGTATAATAGTATCCAGGAGTTTTCCTGTTTAAATGGTCTGCAGCCTTGAGGCACACCAGAGCTAGCTAGAAACGGGACTGACTCGAAGCCACTTAATGCAACTAGTTGCGTACGATTTGATAAATACGACGTGAACCATCTGTGAAGATTGCCATGTATTCCCAGGTGATGTAGCTTTCATAAAAGTACTGAATGGTGAACGTAGTCAAAAGCTTTCGCAAAATCTGTATATATTGAATCAACCTGACTCTTATCGTTAATTGTGTCACATAAGAATGAAGTATATACCAGTAAGTTAGAAATAGTTGAACGACCCGCAAAGAAACCGTGCTGACGTGAGCTTAAGATGGGCTTCAGATAGTTAAAAACAGGTGCATACACAAGTTTTTCAAAGATTTTGGCAAACCAACTTAGAATAGTTATCGGGCGGTAGTTTGTGACATCTGTTTTGTCCCCAGTCTTGTATATTGGTGTCACCTTAGCTATCCTCCATAAAGCAGGAAAGATTCCATTTTGTAGAGACTTGTTGTAAATAAGAACAAGGGGTTTGGCGAGACTCACAGCGCACATTCGTATTAAAATAGGTGGTATACCATCTGGTCCAGAATTTTTGGATAAATCAACGGTTTTAAGCTGCTGAATAACATTTTCTAGAGACACTGAAAATTGGCAGATTGAAAACAGCGAAGGAGGAAAGTCAGGAATATAGTTCACATTGCTATTAGCGTTCATAGAGTAAATCGACGAGAAATGATCAGCAAACAGGTTCACAATGTCAGGGCCATCATTAGCGTATCGATTATTATAACTCATCTGTCTTGGGTAGGCATTGGTGACTTTCTTATTTTTAGTGTAACGCCAAAAAGCTTTTAAGTTTATAGTCAGATCAGACTCTATGCGATTTATATATTTACGAAAAAATTGATCAAACACTACCTTAGCTCTACATCTTAATATTGCAAAAGTATCATAATCTCTTGGATAACCGTAAGTTTTAAATTTGACATGAAATTTAAATTTAGATTTTAGCAGTTTTACTAGCC
The DNA here is from genome assembly GCF_905404315.1 of Leptidea sinapis. Taxonomy (NCBI): domain Eukaryota; kingdom Metazoa; phylum Arthropoda; class Insecta; order Lepidoptera; family Pieridae; genus Leptidea; species Leptidea sinapis. The sequence continues at coordinate 1,487,490 of NC_066290.1, read as the reverse complement.
CAGTAGAGAACCAAACGGGATAAGATTTTTTGCGTACTTTGGTTTTGGGTGTGTACTTTTCAATTATTTCATACAAAGTGTTATAAAAACAATGAACGAACTCATCACAATCAAGTTGCAATGCCGACTGCTCCCAATCAAAGTCTTGAATTTCCCTATTACAGCTCTCGTAATCGATCTTATGAAAACAGAGTTTCTCGGGATCGTGTTGTAAAAGTTATCATTTTTATCATTAAGACTTCGCTTCATCATTTATCATTTATCACTAAGACTTCGCTTTCCAAAACCACTCCGTATATCTGTCTGCGATCTGTACCTCGAATTAGTATAGTATTAGAATTTTAAACGGGCGGCGTAAGGGAATATAGACTTTATGTCTACCAACTAGGGTCGAGTATGTCATAGCTTGCAGTTATTTAAACTGCTTGCATACGTGTTTACTCTTTTTGTTCTTAATTTATGACACTGTTTGACATCATCAGAGAATAATCCATTACTGTTCATATAGATGTACATTTCATTCATGGATTTATTCAGTGACTAAGTGATACAACTGCAAGTGTCATTATTCATTTATATTACTGTCTAACGGCTTGATTGGTGCTAGTAAGAAAGTACGTGGTGTTTTCCGAACCCTACAATCCTGACACGTAACGTTACTATTATGCCTCTAAGTTTGACACTCTCATCTATACATATAAATAAAATTGGAGTGTCTGTTTTTAATATTGAAATAACCTTTTTTTACTACATGTATATGAATATATATTCGGTTCATACACAAAAATATTTTTTTTTACAATTTTTGTCTGTCTGTCTGTCTGTTTGTTCCGGCTAATCTCTGAAATGGCCGTTTTTGACGGGACTTTTATTGGCAGGTAGCTGATGTAATAAGGAGTAACTTAGGCTACGTTTATTTTAGAAATATCTTCTATTTTAGAAAAACGGTCTAACTCTAAAAATAATTTATATGGCAAAAAAACGTTTGCCGGGTCAGCTAGTGTTTTAATAAACTTCATTAGACCAATTGCACAAATAACTGTTATTCAAATTTGTGTTACTCGTCAACTAACTATTGTCAAACTTAGTTATACAAATATAATTGGATAACATTTTTTTTTCTTTTTTTTTTATGGAATAGGAGGACAAATGAGCGTACGGGTCACCTGCCGCTCACAATCTCTTGCAACACCAGAGGAATCACACTAGCGCTGCCGGCCTTTAAGGAAGGCCCTGTACTTTTCCCGGGGCGTAAAAAGAATAGGGGAGTCCCAGGCCCATGGGTGTCGTAAGAGGCGACTAAGGGCTTTTTAGAAGTGGGAGAGTCACGCTGCCGTCTTTTGACGTCAGCACAATCGCGCCAGACTCGTCCGGGTTAATTACCACACTCGCACAGAATACCGGCGTGAAGTAGCGGCCTAGTGCCGCTATGTTTCGCATAGGTTAGTGTTGGGTTGCGGCGCTGAGCACAAAGGATCCGAACTGCACAGTTCTTAAGAGGAAATACAACCGTGCCTCCAGATTTTTTAAGCGGCAAATCGCCCGTGTAAAATCAAAACACGTCGTCAAAATCGGCGAGCACCTTTCCAGTTACCCGACCGGAACACGCAAGGTCTGGTCGTTGTCGAAAGCTGCTCTTGGTAACTTCAGCCAGCCGTCCATGCCGCCGTTGCACATGAGGAATAACACCCTGGCCCATACGGCAAAAGAGAAAGCCGATCTCTTGTGCACTCTTTTCGCCTCCAACTCGACTCTTGACGACAACGGAAAAACACCGCCGACCATCCCGCGGTGTCAAAGCTCTATGCCTGAAGTACAGTTCAGACAGAAAACTGTTAGGCGAGCTCTGTTTTCGTTGGACGTCAGGAAGTCGAGCGGGCCGGATGGCATTTCTCCAATCGTGCTTAGAACGTGTGCCCCTGAGTTGACGCCGGTGCTAACGCGTTTATTCCGGCACTCTTATTCTAAAGGCGTAGTCCCTGACTCATGGAAGTCTGCCCTTGTCCATCCGATCCAAAAAAAGGAGACAGTTCGGATCCGGCAAACTACAGGCCTATTGCTATTAGGTAATAGCCCTGCTCTCCAAAATCATGGAGAGCATAATTAGCCGTCAGCTCTTGGTATACCTAGAGGGTCACCAGTTGATCAACGACCGACAATACGGGTTTTGCCATGGTCGGTCGGCAGGTGATCTTCTGGTATACCTGACACATATATGGGCTGTGGCTATTGAAAGCAAGGGGGAAGGCCTGGCAGTTAGCCTGGATATAGCGAAGGCCATTGATCGTGTATGGCACAAGGCGCTCCTCTCCAAACTTCCATCATTTGGGCTTCCCGAGAGCTTGTGCAAGTGGATCTCCAGCTTCCTCACTGGGCGTAGTATACAGGTCGTTGTCGACGGATATTGCTCGAACCCGAAGCCCGTGAATGCTGGAGTGCCCCAAGGCTGTGTGCTATCTCCCACGCTGTTTCTTCTGCATATCAATGATATTTTGGACACCTCCAACATTCATTGCTATGCAGACGACAGCACTGGTGATGCCATATACACGGGCCATGCAGGTCTCTCTCGGGAAATCGTCGACCAGTGCCGGGAGAAACTTGTGTCTTCTATCGAGTCCTCTCTTGAGAAGGTCGCGGAATGGGGAAAATTGAACCTTGTCCAATTTAACCCCCAGAAGACTCAAGTTTGCGCGTCTGCACTAAAAAAAACCCCATTTGTCGTATCACCGCTCTTCACTTCCCTCAAAGCCTCGCCTAGTATCGGAATACTGGGTCTCGAAATCTCGAGCGATTGCCAATTTCGTGGTCATCTGGAAGGCAAAGCCAAATTGGCTTCAAAGAAACTAGGCGTCATTAATAGAGCACGGCAATACTTCAAGCCGGCCCACATACTAGCGCTCTACAAAGCGCAGGTCCGGCCACACATGGAGTATTGCTGTCATCTCTGGTCTGGCGCACCCCAGTATCAGCTCGATCCATTTGACCGCGTGCAACGCAGAGCAGCTCGAATTGTCGGGAACCCAGTGCTCTGTGTACGGCTGGATCACTTGGCGTTGCGTAGAGACGTCGCTTCATTGTGTGTCTTCTACTGCATTTATCACGGGGAGTGTTCCGAAGAGCTGTTTAACCTGATTCCTGCCGCCGAATTCCACCTTCGCACGACACGCCACAAGTTAGGATATCATCCTCACCATCTGGATGTGTGGCGGTCCTCCACAGTGCGGTTTTCAAGGAGCTTTCTTCCACGTACTACAAACCTGTGGAATGAGCTTCCTTGTCCGGTGTTTCAGGGACGATACGACATGGGTACCTTCAAAAAAAGCGCGTACACCTTCCTTAAAGGCCGGCAACGCTCCTGTGATTCCTCTGGTGTTGCAAGAGATTGTGGGCGGCGGTGATCACTTAACAACAGGTGACCCGTACGCTCGTTTGTCCTCCTATTCCATAAAAAAAAAGGCTTTAAGATTACCTATTCCTTCTTATCCTCCGTTTTGGGGTTGTTCTTCCATATGTAGTATGAGAGGGACGAGGCGTACGCCAGCCACGCCAGGTAAGGCAGCATCAAGCCGGCCGCAGTCTTGTTCACTCTGGCGAAAGACACCGTCGTGGCGATAGCAGCGCCGCCCAATACTGATATCTCTATGAACGCCTGAAATATAATAACGTTTTGTTTTACACACACACACACATTAAATCATCCTCACCATCTGGATGTGTGTCGGTCCTCCACAGTGCGGTTTTCAAGGAACTTCCACGTACGACCAAGCTGTGGAATGAGCTTCCTTGTGCGGTGTTTCCAGAACGATACGACATGGGTATCTTCAAAAAAACGCGTAGACTTTTCAAGGGGCCGGCAACACTCTTTGGTGTTGCAAGAGAATGTGGGCGACAATGATCACCCGTACCCGTACGCTAGTTTCTCCTCTCTTCCATGAAAAAAAAACGTACACGGTTCGGAGGAATCACTGATCTACGCTTGCCACATTTGCTGTAGTTATTATCATAAGGCTAACAGTCAATATGTGTAATAAGGAATTACTTGCTACTAATTGTAGTAGGTTCCATAAGATACATGTTTGCTTTAAGGGTAAATGTAATACTTTTCCCAACCATAAAGGTCACATCATAATTTAAAAGAATAGTAACAAATAGTCTATTAAATTTCATAGCTTCAACAAGTACAAATAATAATATAAAACTGTGTATATATATAAACTGTAATTTCACTTTATACACACTACAGTGTATCTTATCGTATCTTCGCCACTTTTCGGCAACGGTCGTCGAAAAGTGGCGAAGATCTGTACGCACATTATTAATTTGGGAGCACTGTATACGTAATTCTGTACACAATTAAACTAAAGCTAAGCAGAAGTCCATTTACTATTTTTAAATAATTTAATTTACGGAGACAATGCTCGCGTCACTGGGCAGCCATTACCCGAATTGCAATTGTGTTGTTTTAAAGTAAATCTAATATATAAAATTCTCGTGTCACGGTGTGCGGGACCGAACTCCTCCGAAACAGCTTGACCGATTCGCATGAAATTTTGAGTGCATATTGGGTAGGTCTGAGAATCGGACATATATTTTTCATCCCCCTTAATGTGAAGGGACACGAATTTTTTTTTTTAATTTTTTTGACATTTATTTAAAATTTTTTTGATTATGAGTCAGCATTAAAAAATACATACAACTTCAAATTTTCAACCATCTACGATCAACAGTTACTTTTGTATCGCGATTTTAATATCGGCAAAACAACGTTTGCAGGGTCAGCTAGTAATATATAAATAAAATGTTTCAGTTTTTCTTGTATCCAAAGTATTCAAAAACTGTAGGAAAATGTTAATTCAAAATATTACCACGAATATCGAATACCTTGACTATCTATTATATGAATTGGCAGTCATTAAAGTTTAAAATAAAATAATACACCATATCTTTTCTACTCACTACTTATTACAAATATTTTTACGTCAAATTAGTCATTGCTTTGAAGCAACTCATATTTTTTAAACCTTGTAACCGTGTCGTAGGTTAGATGGGAGATAGGCTATTCGCGCGATTTATAACCTAGGTCCTAAAGAATCATTGAGAGAAAAATTTAAAGAAATTAACATTTTGACTGTTGCTTCTCAATACATTTTTGATAATGTTCTGTATGTTCATAAGCACATTGAGGAATTTTCTAGAAACTGTGACATTCATAATGTTAACATAAACTTGTTATGCCTACTACTGGGTCGAGTTAGTAAGTCTTTTGTTGGGCGATTTATATGCTTCTACAATATAATCCCAGAAAATGTACAAAACAAATGTGTTACGAAATTTAAAAGAATTGTTAAAAAACGTTTGTGTGGGAAAGGTTATTATAGTATAAACGATTTTCTTAATGACACCACGGACTGGGAATAAAGCGAACACCCTCAGGCTCTTTAATTATAAATGTTTATTGTACGATATCACATTGTAATCCATATTTTAAATTTAAAAAAAAATGAGTTTCTTGCGCCCATTCTTCTAAGGTCTGAGGCAGTCTCTTTTGTATGGGTGGTAGTTTTTGACGTTCAATAAGTGATTTTAAATCCTATTTTGAATAAAAATATTTAAATTTGAATAGGACCAGTTCAGTAGCTATGTTATTTTAATAGACAAGTACCCCAAACACTTACCAATTTAAAGTCTTTAAGGCCAAAGAATATGGGCGTCCACGCCCAGTTCAGTAGAAGCTGACCACCATACAATGATAGAGGCAATACAGCATCCTCTGAAATAAAATAATAGTAATTATATCAATATAATATTATTATAAAAGAATTGCGCGCAGTTTTGTTCTAAAAATTCAAATTCGAATAGTCAATATTGCACCCAACTTATTCAATCACTCGAGATTTCGAGACCCAGTATTCCTATACTAGGTGAGGCATTAAGGGAAGTGTTTGTTAGCAAATTGCTAACAAACACTTGGGGGCGTCCAACATATCATTGATATGCAGAAGAAATAGTGTACGAGACAGCACAAAGCCTACGGGAATTCCAATATTCAGTGTCTTCGGGTTCCAGCAATACTGTATGCTGTGCCCAATAAGGAAACTGTAAGCCCAATAAACATTATACTTCCATTTTAGCCACATTGTGCATTACATAACATAGGTGATACAATCTTACTGCTGACATGTACATCTGATAAACGGACTCTTATCTGTTAATATATGTACAATACTTTATAAAACTGAGACATATTTGAAATCCACCCAAGGAAATGTTATACCTACTGGATACATAATGTATCTTGATTTAAAACAGTGGCAATGAATATCTTGCTTCTTATTAGCTAAACCCTCTATGAGGTAGCAGTAGATTCAATAAGAAAAAAAAAATTTTTTGACACTCATAAGTGTCATTTCTATGACCTACACAAATAAAGTGATTTTGATTTGATTTGATTAGATATTGTAAGTCAACTGTATGCTTTTGTTAAATGCTTTTAATAATGATATAACCCCCGCACAATAAGATGCGGCTGCAGTCTTATTGACATAGTCAGGTCAGCTCCAGACACATTTCTAAAAACACATATCTAAGCACTGTCTGCAAACTGACGAGTGCCCTCTGACATCATGCAGGGGTTAATGTTCCATTCCTGTAGCAACGAGGTTATATTGGAACATATTTTCCACAATAACAATGAGCGGCTGGAATCATCGCCTCGATTCTTTGGGGAGCATAGAGATGACGTGGTTTCTCTATGCATCTTCAACCGCATTTATTAAGGGGATTGCTCAGAGGAGCTGTTCAGGTTGAAAAATAATTCCATCACAGGACATTACGTCAAAATGCGAAGTTCAAGCGTATTACGTTGTCTTCTGGCATTCTACAACCGCGTGATTTGCTCGCTGCATTTTTTCTGAGCTAATACGACTTAGGCACCTTCAAGTATAATATAACATACTCCCTACATAGAGGCAGGCACGTCTTGACCCCTGGTTTCCACTTTGACCATGTCCTAACACCTGAATCTTTTGTCTGTTTGCCCCTCTTTTAAATAAAAAGAAAAACATAATTTTAAGCAATCATTTCAGGATGGGTTCATACAGTTTAATTACCAAATCACATGTGAACTATCCGAATATGCTTTCAAGGGAATTGAAGTAATGAAAATCAATTCAGGGATAGATTGACTGACACCTTTCAACTTTAGTCAACTATCTTTCTGAAATTCATGCTTGCCTAATGATATTCAAACTAGCTGTATTCAATCAATTTGTTTCAAGTATACTTTAACTTGCTTTTTTTGTTTTGCTTTTAAGCTGTCACAAAGTATTTTTAAATTTCTATGACCTAATACTTTTTAAACAATGGATAGTGATCTATTTTAAAATAAACATTTGATTTAAAATTTACCACTTTTTAAAAAATTTGCTGCAGTTTCTAGGTATTGTATTAAACACAATTCAAAGTGCTGATGATTATACTTAACAGAAACTATTTACCAGTACACAGTTTCGGCGACTAGTAATAATAAGTGGAAGTTTTTTCTTAAATTACAAGACAGATTTGGACTCCTTATTTAGATAGACAAACCAGCTAATAGGTATCCAGACGAAAGCCACAAATATACCTCAGCCTCTATGTACCTACACTAACTGTATACATAACAAAGCTATAAATGTATCCTTTAGGGGGCTAGAATCATTGAGAGCAAAAATCAAAGAAATTAACATCTTGACTGTTGCTTCTCAATATATTCTTGATAATGTATGTTCATAGGCACATAAGTGAATTTGCCAGAAACTGTCATAACCATAATATTAACACCAGGAACAGACATAAAGTTATGATGCCTACTACTCGGCTAAGTCGAGTTAGTAGGTCTTTTGTGGGGCGATGTATATGCTTTTGCAATAAGAACATAATTTCAAAAGTATTGCAAAATACATTAAGGATACAAGTATCAGAATTTGAGAGGATCAAACAACCAAGTACTCTTTACAAACAGATCCTTATGCCAGTGTGGCATCAAATTCAATTATTTTAGTATTCTATTTTTGATGTTGTACCAAGTGCACAGTTATTTTATTAATCCCCAAGTACATAAGAACAACCATAATTGGATGTAATTCCAGAAAAACATTCCAAACCAAAAACATGTCGAAATTAAGTTAAGAACACAAAACTGGTCACATGATACATATTAACTGACTGAAAAGAAATGGCAGGCCTACTGTCACTCTTCAAATGGCATCATGACATAGTAGCCCAACCCACATGTATGGAATACAGTAATATTTTTTAAACTTTAAACATGAATTCCTTAAAATGTGATGTTTGATTGATGATTGGAATTATTTTAAGGAACTATGTCCAATTGTGACCTTACAGTTTATCTTTGTGTTCCAAAGAATAGAATTTTTGGAAAGTTTTCAAATATAAGTCTTATTCTAATCAAATGAAAATGTTTTGAAAAATTTTAGAATGATCTAGAAATTTTTTATATGAAAAAATTATGAAGTAAGTTGTTATGGATTATTATCATAACAAATAACTATACAATAAAAAATGACCCGGCAAAGCAGTGTTCATAGCTAGCTATTTAATATTCTACATGCATAAGTAAATCAAGCATTAAGCTTACCTGTGAGGCCACCACATTCTTCATAGACCAAGTATGATGCATAGCCCATTCCACAGTACAGAGTGGTCCAGGCTGGTCCAAACACCCACTTGGGAGGATTCCATGAGGGTTTCTTTAGTTCATCATACCAGGCCTTCTTCTCATCTTTGCGGATTTGGCCCGCAAAGTATAACCCATTAGCCCACCCTCCTACATTAGGCAATATAATTGAACCAATTGCTCCCCAGTTAGCCATGATTTTATCACTATAAGAAAAAAAAAATATAGGTATATGAAACCTTTGAAAGTGTGTTTTGCAAACTTTCAAAAGATTTGCTACAATAAAATATAAGAAGACAAGTAGGTAAAGCAAATATTGAAAGAAAATACCTTATGTTTTCAAAATTGTAATTACTTATTAAATTCATTGTGAATGAATGTTTATAAAATCTATATACAAATGAAAGAACACACTTAGAGTAATTAATATTAGCAACTAGTACTAACTCAATAATTCTAAAATTAATTACGTAATGCAAAGGTTATCGGTCAAAATCCATACGTACAGATATGATAATTCTTTTTAAAGCTAACTGACGTTAATTGATAAATCAACAGTTTGTACGTGGTATTGAGCGGCAATGAAAATATTGTTATTTGTTGTTATTTGTCAGAGTACCCAGTAGTGCTTTAAACAAAAAAAAACCGGTGATGTAAGTGAGAATTTAGTATGAAAAGAATTAGTTTATAACAAGTGTGGATAAAATTTATCTAAATTACGCAATATTTATTCAACCGGCAAGAGCGATGACCTCATATTCAAATTTGAAAAGTATAATTTAATAAGTTGATGGATCTTTTGTGGCTCATAAACAAATTAAAAACATAAATTATACCTTCTGCTTAATGTAAAAATATTTTTTATATAATTTGTACTACAAACTATAAATTTTGGAGTTTGTACTATTAAAATTTTCAATACCAGATACCTCTTATTACTTTTTAAAAGTTAAACTTTAAATTATATAGCTTCAGCCTGCAGTCTACAAGCCCAAGTTTCGCTTATTTACATATATTTAATTTTAAATAGTTTATTTACTATAAAATTACCTTGAATTCTCGCAATTCACAAAAAACAATGTAATTTTTTAAAATTTGAACGTAGTGATTATATTCTCTTTGTAAAAACTCGTGATGTTTTTTTCCACTTCTATCAAGGATTCAAGAACTTTTAGCTAGTACGGTCCAGGCATCCGCCAGCACCGAGATTTCTCGGTTACAGTACCTAGTGTACCTGCCTACCTAGTTTTCAGTAGGTAGTGTTTTTTTCTAGAAACACAATTCTACATTAATCTTGTAGTCTAGCAATAATATAAAGCCTGGAGAGCACGCATTTAATTGAACATTTTAGTAGTCTCGCATCAAAGAGTGTACAAGTCAGACGTGTTGCAAATTATTTTTAAAATTTTTATTAGTGTGACAATTTAATTTCATCCTAATTACAACTGCCGTAATCATAAACTCAATTGTATAATACTGTGTCAGTTACGCTTATCATGTTTTACGTATGATCAGTCTGTACTCTAGCTAGCTTACCTCGCCCCAGCGAGGAAAATAGACAGGCTCTGATTTTTCAGCCCGCACCCACGCATGGTAAGAATATAAACGTAAGCAAAACATTAACTCACAAATTTTAACTATGTAAAACATGGCTCAAGAGCGCTCACCTACTGGAAGTGGCAAAAACATTGAACGTAGTGGTTCTCAACCGAATCTATCAAACATAGGTATCAAACTATTCAAGGTATGCCTCAGATTTAGCTGCCATTACCATCCGCAATAAGCGCAAACACTGCCTTGATTACGATGTAAATGATCAGTTAACAGATATACAAAAACAAATGGCTGAGATGATGGCATTGTTGACATCATCTATAACTACACAAAAGGAGAGCTCCTCTAAATTAGCGAATGATATTGCAAATATAAAAGATCAAATGTCAGAAATCAAGTGTGGTATTGGCAAGACAGAGTAAAAACTAATAACTATAGCTACAGAACACGAAAAAATAAAAGCTGATGTAGAAAATATTAATGGTCTTACGCTTACAATGGAAACAAAAATAGCATCATTGGAGTGTGATCTGCAGAAATTGAATATATCACCAAATGAAGTGCATATGACTGCTGAAGAATCATATGGAGATATACTAGCAGAAATAACAGATCAGACTCTGAGAAAGAAAAATATTATAATAACTGGCATACCCGAACCACAAACCACCGACTTTGAGACCGACAGAAAAAAGATAAAGTTGAGGTGATGAAAATTATAAAATTTATTTCAAAAGACAGCCCTGAACCTATCAAAATGATAAGGATCGGGAAATACAAAGCTAATAAAAACCGTCCTATTAAAGCCTGCTTTGAGTCAGAACACACGACGAAGAATACACTTCGAAATAGAAATAAGATGAAAAACGACGCAATAAGAATCTTTTCAGATCAAACACCATTTCAACAAGCACGGTTTCAAAAACTCAGAGATGAACTGAAACGCCGGACTACAAACGGGGAAGACAGCCTGCGAATCAAGTATATCAAAGGCATGCCTAAAATTGTCAGCTCTCTTCCAAAAAACGACATTTTGTAACCAATAAAAAAGATAAAACCACTACATACATAGTCCTAAACAATTATGATGGCTTAATAACAAATAAAAAATCGAGCTACAATGTATAGTGGATTCATTTAAAACTGCACTGCATCTTATAATTTTATCAGAAACCTGGATTAAAAGCGACGAAGAGGCCAAAAAAACTTCATATACCCGGTTACACTCACTACTATCACTACAGAAAAACTACAATTGGAGGAGGAGTCTCTATTTTTGCTAGCAACAAATTGAAACATTATGTAATTGAAGAACTTTCGCAGGATAATAACCACTTCTTATGGATACATTTGGAAAAGCTATCCGTGGATATTGGTGCCATATATAAACCTGGTCGAACAAATGTCAAAAACTTTCTAGACACTCTCTCAATACAAATAAATAACAAGAAAAGAGCAGTAGTTTTTGGTGACTTTAATTTTGATTTATTGGCCCCCGACAACTTAGTAGAAGATTATAAGGATACACTTAAAGAAAACGGTTTCATAATTATCAACAAGATCAACTATGAACACCGTACTCGTGAAACACCACAAAAGAAAATCCTGCTAGACTATGTATCAACTAATCTGGAGGGTCACCAGTTTCATAAGGCTGTCATTGAATCCTCAATGTCAGACCATAAACATATATTCTTCGAAATAGATAAATTTGTACCAGAACCAAAACAAAAAATAGAATATGAAACTATTGATTATACTAAACTCAATAAAATTGTAGGAATTCATAACAACGAGAATGGCAATGATAATTATACACAATTTGAAAACAGATTGAAACAAACTATTCAGTACTGCAAAGTAAAAAAAACTAAGATACTGAACCCTCCAAAACAGGATTTGTTAAATAAAAGCATAACACATAAAATAAATCAAAAGAACATACTCTGGAAACAACATAAAAGCAATCCAAAAGATGAGGAAATTGAGAAAAAGTTCGTAAAAGAAAGAAAATCCGTTTCAGAAGAAATACAAACTATGAAGAGTAATTACTATTATAAAAGATTCTCTGAATGTAACAAGAAACCAAAGAAGATGTGGGACCTAATAGATAGCTTAACTAACAATAAGATAAGTTAAATCTCAATACCAGCTAAACTGAAAAAAGGGGATAAGGCATTGAAAGATGGACAAGAAATTTGCTAATATTTTAATTAATTTTTATCGACTTTTGGTTTATTACAAGGTTTATTACAATCCTAATTTTGGCCTTAGTAAACTAAATTTCACGACAAAAAAAGAAATCATTAAAATAATAAATAACCTAGATGTGAATACTAGCTCCGGAATCGATTACATAAATACAAAAACTTTAAAATCTATTAAAAACTTTATAGCTGACGAACTTAGTCGGTGCGTAAATATCTGTTTAGAAAGTGGTAGTTTTCCTGCGTCTCTCAAAATAGCCAAAGTGACTCCTATTTATAAATGAGGAACCAAAACAGATCTTAGTAATTATCGACCCATTTCTGTACAAATATATATATATACATATATCCAAAATCTTTGAGAAAATTATATATAATCGGCTAGAATCCTACTTGAGCTCCATTGATTATCTATACCCTAAACAATACGGATTTAGATCAAAATCCAATACATTATCTGCCACTGTTGACTTAGTAACTAAAATAAAAAATAATATAGACGGCAGAAAAATTGCTCTGGGCATATTCATAGATCTAAAAAAGCCTTCGACACGGTTAGCCAGAAAATTCTTCTGAACAAATTTAAAGATATAGGTATCACCGATTACGCTCACAAAATCTTTGAATCATATCTAACTGACCGTTTTCAAGTAGTGAAGATCGGTGAATACCAAAGCAAACAAAAATTAATAACTTATGGAGTTCCTCAAGGCTCGATTCTTGGATCCATAATATTTGCCCTTAAAGGAGAACTGTCACTATATGCCGATGATACCACCTTGTTTTATTATGGAAATAAAATTGAAGACATAATTCGAGACGCCCAAAATGATTTTAACATACTTAATATCTGGTTTCAATGTAATTTGCTAACCCTTAATATAAACAAACCCACTATGTAATATTTGCCACCTAAAAATAAAAAAAATAATGACTTTGAACAGCTAAAAATAAATAATATGAATATAAGTAGGTCATATTCCGAAAAATATTTAGGTTTGACTTTAGATAATAGGCTTACATGGAAACCACATATTAAAAATATTAAAACAAAATTAGTATCTCTAACTGGAGCCCTTCGCAGTATTGTACGTTGCCTGCCCCATAAAGTTCGTTATTTATTCTATAACTCCCTTATAAAGCCACACTTAGATTACCTAATCCAAGTCTGGGGATCAGCAGCTAATACTAATCTTAAAGTACTACAAACGGCACAAAACAAATTGATTAAAGTGTTATTTAACTATGATTTCTTAACATCAACAGAAAAAATATATAGTGAAACAAAATTAACGAACATAACTAATACCTACAAATACTACACTTGTATCTTAATCCGAAAATAATTATCAAAAGAATTACATTTAAACATAACCTTAACAATAAAAAATAAATATCCCCAATTACAACGATTTAGAAGTGCCAACAATATAATCTTATGCCAACCCGGAACTAATTATGGTAAACGAAATATAACTTTTGAAAGTGTTGAACTGTATAATAAGCTTCCTAAAAATATTTAAGAGTGCAACAGAATGCACATTTTTAAAAAACTCCTAAGGGCCCATTTTAGCAATAAAACTGAAACATAAATAGAAATATCTTGAAATTAATTGTCAACCCATTGAATAGAAATAATATTTTCTGTTGTCATATCTAGTAACTCGTTGTCGATGAATCTACGTAATCTTGTGTAGTGAGTTGTGACTCAACCGTGGCTCGCGTCGACTGTTGACGTCGACCGGCCCGGGTCGGTATGATTTTGATGCGATGACGTTTTAAAACTACCCACTAGTATTATAATTTTTATAAAACATTTGTATTATAATTTTTATTTAATATTTATATTAGAAATTAGAAATGTATATAAGCTATACTTACCTAATTAGCCTATTTTAATTACTTTATATTTACTGTACGCTTTAAGATGCAATTTTGTTACCCACTTTTTATAAAATAGCCTGTAAGTTCCATTTAAGTGGAAATTCCTTTATGGAACAATAAATGTCTTAAACCATAGTAGTGGCTCTCTTTTATCAAATATACCTAGTACTAGTCAATGGACTTCAATTCAAATACATATGATCTAGCCTTTTTTTATTCCAGTAAGGTTTAGCCATGCCAATATAATATCGATAAATAAAAACGTGCGAATTCAAGAAATAAAGAAACATACTTTTCGGTTAAATTAATGTAAGTAGCTCTTGATCTGTGAGCCCTCTGTCTGTCTTCATACAAAATTCACGTAAACCTGCCGATACATATTTACGTGAAATACTAAACTGGCATACTATCACATTTTGTATTATTAAGATAGAATGTATGGATTGGGGAAAAGTCTTTATTTGCTTGCGTAACTAGAAATTGTGCAATAAACACATTTTAATTTTTAATACGAAATTTAAACTATATGAACTTATTTTCATACTTGCTTACATGACCATACCTGTTTTTAAACCCTATACATATTAAACATTTTACATTTAGACTATAATAGTGTTCAACAATCACATAAAACATAATAAATAATAATGACTTAATATTTTTAGTGGTACGCAATATAATAAAATAAAATATAAAAAAGATCTTTTCCCAGTGGGAGGCCCGTTTGCACAGGATGCCGGATATATTATGGGTGTATATCTTATATACTACAACGGTGCCTATTTATGCCGTGAAGCCAGTGAAATTACTGGGCAAACGAGACTTAACATGTTGTCTGGAGATGAGCGCAATTGTAGTGTCACTCAGAATGTTTGGATTTTTCAAGAATCCTGAGCAGCACTGCATTGTAATGGGCAAGGCGTATCAATTAAAATCAGCTGTCATGCTCGTCTTGTTCTTTATTTTCATAAAATAATATAAATAATAAATACTATTGAGGTAATGAAACGGAACATTAATTTTTAAGGACATAAACAATGGGGCTATTTTTTTTTAAATTTGTTTGGTGATTTTGAAACATTATATTGTATGCGTATTTAGAAATTATCTACTTTTCACCTGGTATTCCAACATTTAATGTTTCGTCCTTTAACTTAAAAAGTATTGACATTAGAAAAAAAGTTGGACAGAATAAAATGATCTATAAAAATATATGGATGTATTTACGGCACAGTTTTATAGTTTAAGGTCTACAAGACCTATAATAAGTATTTAAATCCTCTTTGTTCTTATACAAGACTAGAGTATACATACGTACGTACCACAATGACGTTCTATACATTATAGACAATGCACCTCACACACATGCCACTAATGACACCATAATAAACTTCGACTGCTATGTCTATACATTTCTGCGTTTACTCCAGTTTTTTAAAATATTTTAGGTCAATAGGCAGCAATGTAAACACAGCAGTATTTTGATTTGGACAGTGACATCAGTGGAGTAGCAGTAGGTTTTTTTAAAACCCAGAGGAAAAAGGGACCCCTATTTTCCGATCAAAATCACACTCATATTATTATATTTAAAAGGGAAAAATTGTATGTTTATTTATTGGCTTGTATTTATATTTGTTACTTCATTACTTTCTAAAGGGATTTGGATTTAATAAGTTAAGGTAAGCTTTAATCAGAGAAAGTAATACTTAAATATTATATTTTTATTTACATAGAATAATTAGTTAAACTGATTATTTAAATGTTAAGTTCCTTGAATTAAATAAAATTAATCTTTAGACTTAGATATCTTTTCCAGGGTATATTTTAGGTATGCGTAGTGTAAGCGGACATCAACATAAATTATATCAGCTTTTGTCAAACTTTAAATGTTATTAAATCCAAAAAACTTTAATCCTTTAGTGGTAAATTTCTTTCTTCATGTCTCTCTCTTGCTACCAACTGGCACCAATTCTCTTTAGTTATCTCGTGTACGAAAAAGTTGAAAAATATTAGCTTTTACATATTTGCGATGTAAATAAGTATCAATTATCACTAGGTAACGATACTTCTGTGATAACGTGTAAATAACACTAGTATGTAAGTGTTCACGTTCTTGTAAGCCGTTCACATTACACAAAATAAAATATTAATAATCATTATTTATTAGGTCTTTAAAAAAAAACAAATGAACAACTGACTTCAAAAACACTATTCCAAAACAATAGATATAATAGAGAGTTTTAACAAACAATAAAACTTACCTATTATTTTTTCTGAGATATCCGGAATCCATATTGAGTCAAAGCCAGCTCAAGAAAGTTAGCCCCCCAGATTTATTTTTTATTTTTTTTTTATTACATTGTTAGTTCGCCATTTGTTCTTGATTGTTCTCTATAAACATTAGTTTGTTCTCGATTTTTTTTTAAATTTGCAATTCATTCAAATTGGTTAGGTTAGGTTATGTTAGAACAGTTAAAACAACGCACGAGCCGAGCGTAGAGTGCCGGGGCAGCGGCCGGCGAGTGCCAGAACCAAATAGTAGGCGTTTCCCCCCATTTTTAATTAATTGTTTTCAAAAATCAACAACAAAAGAACAAACAATTATTTATAGCGAGCAATTAAGAACAAACTACGAACTAACGATATGCAAAATTGAAAATTCAAAAATAGAAAAAATTTCTTTTTGGGGGGCTAAGTTTGATGAGCCGTGAAAGCCTTGCTTTTCAAGCGTTTTCGATGCTAGCGACATCTATCTCCCTTCCGGTTTACGCGTGCAGTGCCACCTAGTGTTTCTTTTACGGACTAAAGTTGTTGAGTTGGAATGACGCACAAAATCTTTTCCTCATTATAAGACTCAATGTACCAGGTAGTCGTTACCTGGATTCCGGATATCTCAGAAAAAATAATAGGTAAGTTTTATTGTTTGTTAAAACTCTCTATTATTTGTTTCGTCTTTGATATCCGGAATCCATATTGAGTGATATGTTTATTATCTCCTGGTACTGTTTACGATGATGCTATAATGTGTTGATTACATAAATAAAATTAAATGAGAATTAATTAAAGTCGACATATTAATTGGTATACAATAATTAAAGATCAAAATATCATCTATTTGACAGCATTAAAATAATTAGATAAGGAAAGGGACTCCTGATTATTAACATTAGAAATGATTTGTTTCTGATAGTACTTCCGAAATGTGTGTTCTGATTTCCAATTTCCCGTGGACAGAATCTGATCGATGCTAAAATTTTCTAACCAGTTTAAGGATCCAACTGCCGAACGAACTGAACCAGGTGGGGCGTTAATTCCTGCAACTTTAAGTGCTGATTTTACCCAGCCCCCTATTATTGTCCTCGTAGCAGTTCGTGGACTACCCCTGGTTGTAATAAATAAATGACTGTAGTTGCCTTTCTCACGGCGTTCCAGTGATACCTGTATCAGACATCTAATCCAGTACACACAGCAGATCTTTTGGTTGGTATTCTTAAGCATTTTCCACCCGGACTGTCTGTGATCAGCCTTATCAGTTTTCGAGCCGAATACTGGCCAAAGCAAGACTGAATCACCTTCATCTATAAAGTTTCCTGAGCCTATATGCAGCAAGGTGAGATCATGGACTCTTCTGCCGGATGACAATAATAACAAGATTGCAGTTCGTTTAGAAACTTCAAACGTATTATTTTCATTAGGATTGACTTTAGATAAATGACTTATAAGAATTTTAGGATCCCAAATAGGGGGTTTTAAAGCTTTTACTCGTGATACCGAAATTGCTTAATAAAGAAATTTGAAGATAAATCAACGTTATTAGTGATATTGGTAAAAGTTGAAATCACGGATTTATGAACAAGTATAGTTCTATAGGCCAGTCCTTCTACATTGTGGAGGTAAGCTAAGTATCGTGCCACCTCTGTTGGAGAAGGAAATTTAAAATTTGTTGAACCCTTAACACACCATTCGTTCCATTTTCTCCATGCTGGCGCATAAGTGTTAAGAGTTGATTTTCGCCAACTGGATAGCAATAAGGCTTTATCTTCTTCTGACCAATCCTCGATTACCTCTGACCACCCAAAATCAGCCTCGCTTCCAACTGGATTTCTTGTATTCAAGGTGGATGCATCCACGTCCCTGTGTCTACCA
The DNA here is from genome assembly GCF_905404315.1 of Leptidea sinapis. Lineage (NCBI taxonomy): Eukaryota > Metazoa > Arthropoda > Insecta > Lepidoptera > Pieridae > Leptidea > Leptidea sinapis. Next base: position 1,469,019 of record NC_066290.1, on the reverse strand, counting down.
GTACTCTGTGAAGATTTGCAATGCGAAACGGGGCTTGTATTGCTCTGCGCTGGATGTCGGCTATCAAATTCAAATATTTTTATTCAAAATACGATTTATAACCACTTATTAACCACCCATTCAAAAGAGACTGCCTCAGACCTGAGAAAAATGGGCGCAAGAAACTCAGCGGGCTTTTTTTTATATAAAATATGGATTACAATGTAATATCGTACAATAAACATTTATAATTAAAGAGCCTGAGGGTGTTCGCTTTTATCCCAGTCCGTGGTGTCATTAAGAAAATCGTTTATGTTATAATAACCTTTCCCACACAAACGTTTTTTAACAATTCTTTTAAATTTCGTAACACATTTGTTTTGTACATTTTCTGGGATCATATTGTAGAAGCATATACATCGCCCAACAAAAGACTTACTAACTCGACCCAACCGAGTAGTAGGCATAATAAGTTTATGTTTGTTCCTCGTGTTAACATTATGAATGTCACAGTTTCTAGAAAATTCCTCAATGTGCTTATGAACATACAAAACATTATCAAAAATGTATTGAGAAGCAACAGTCAAAATGTTTATTTCTTTAAATTTTTCTCTTAATGATTCTTTAGGACCTAGGTTATAAATCGCGCGAAAAGCCCTCTTCTGCAGGGCAAAGATAGTATTAATATCGGCCGCACTGCCCCATAATAATATACCATAGGACATACTACTATGAAAATAACTAAAGTATACTAATCTCGCCGTATCTATGTCAGTTAACCATATGATCCAGAAGGATCTCGTCCATTGTGGGGCTATCAATATGTAAAGACCCTGAACCTCGTTTAAGTGCTGCAATACCAGAGGAATCAAGTTTGGCGGGGGGAACAACCATGCTAGCCGAAAGTTCTATTGTTGACAAAACGCATTGTGAAATAGGGCTTGACTGTCTTGAGTGTCTCTCGTTACGTAACAGTCCACTACATGAGCCGTATTTGATGCAAACAGGTCCACGACTGGAGTTCCCTACATCTGAAATATAATTTGAGTGGCTTCGTTTGTCAGATGCCATTCGGGCAAGAGGCCCCTTTGGCGTGACAAGGCATATACTTCGACAATGTACCGCCCCGGGAAGTACTGAGCTGTTATGCATGTGTCCAACTCGTCTAGGAGAACCAGTAACTTCTTTGTCAATTTAAGTAATTTTTTTGACTTGGTTCCACCTTCCTGGTTGATATAAGCTACCACTGTGCTGTTGTCGGTATGTGACATTGAGGCAATTGATCCTTCTTTTCCGATATTGCTGCAAAAACTGCATATAACACGGGGGACTGTGAATCGGTGTCGTAACTGAGGCTGCGTTGTACCACCATTTCATTTCTGTCACGGCAGGTTCTGGCAACTGAAACGGTTGGTAAGGGTGTAGTTTTGGAAGCTGTCGACTGTAATATTGTAACGTACCTAAAAACTCTAATTGACGGAGCCAGAACAGATTTGTCGAAATTTATCGTCCATCCTAGTGTCTGCATGAAGTGTACTGCAAAAGCTATGTGTTCGTAAAGTATCTGGCGATTTTGATTTACGATCATAAAATAGTCGAGATATACTACGCACCTTATGTTGTGTGACCTTAGATGTTCTGCGATCCAGTTTGTCACTGTGGCAAAAGTCCTTGGTGCTGAGGACAGGCCGAAGGGTAAGTAGGTCATCTGGAGCAGTTTTCCTTTGTTGCTCAGTCTCAGGAATCTGCGATGTTCTCTGGCAATCGGCACGTGGAAATAAGCCTGGCTCAAATCTAATTTTGCCATCCAATCTCGATTCTGTAAAAACTGTGGCACTCGGAAATGGCTGAACAGATGGAATTCCTTCGTTTTTACAAATTCGTTTAACTTTCTGAGATTGAATATCGGTCGAAGCGATCCGTCCGACTTCGGGACAAGAAAAAAGGTTGAAAGGTAACTGGGAGAAGTTTCGGCTTCCTCTAGAATTTGAGACTTGAGCATCACTTCTATTTGTTGGGTCATTAGAACACTCTCTTTGGTTTTGAAACATTCCAGTACTAGACGACTTGGGGTTATTAGGGGTGGTTTCAACATAAAAGGGATGCACATACCTTTTAAGATTTGACAGACATGCGGTGGTGCTCCAATTTCTTTCCAGATATGATAATATTGCTTTAGACACCCACCCCAAAATGCTCGCGAGTCATGCACGGCGGTTGAAATGTCTAGTCGGGGAGTCAGAACGGTGCTTTCTTGGTTTTCCATTCTGTCGTCCCCTCGATGATGCGGATCTGTTATCTGAGAATGATTTTGATTTAATAATTTTTCCTCTTTTAGAGCTGTTACGAAATGGCTTTTCATTTAGTTGCTTGCTTGTGGAAGGCTTAGGAATGTTATCATTCCTCTGAGGTTGCCTAATTGAACTGTTGCTGTATCCCTGTGCATTGAGGTATTCGCAGAGAGTGAGGTATTCGCAGAATTAAACTGATTATTAATCATATCTGATTGAGATTGGAGACAAAGTAAAGCTTAAATATTTTTTTTTTAAATTTAATTTGCTTTACTAAATTAGCTAGATCGATGTGAACGCAACGAAAAACGACGCCATAATGAGGAAAGTCCGTAAAAGAAACACTAGGTGGCACTGCACGCACAAACCGGAAGGGAGATAGATGTCGCTAGCATTGAAAACGCTTGAAAAGCAAGGCTTTGGGCTTATCAAACTTAGCCCCCCAAAAATATTTTTTTTATATTTTTGAATTTTCAATATCGCATATCGTTAGTTCGTAGTTTGTTCTTAATTGTTCGCTATAAATAATTGTTTGTTCTTTTGTTGTTTATTTAAAAACAATTAATTAAAAACATACCCTTTAGTTAGCCCCCGCAATCAAAGTTATTAATATTTTTCTCTCAATATAAGTTTGTAAATACACATTGACGTTTGTTCTTTAGTAAATTATGTTTGTTCTAACATTTAATTGCTTTTTTTTTGTTTAATTAATAATTTTTAATTACCTTAATACAAATTTGTAAAAACTTGCATTGCGCATGCGGCATGCGTCGCCTTTGCGTTCAAGGCGGTCAAATTACATGTCACATTTTTGTGAGATTGTGTTTGACTGTAAATTTAAATAAATATATTATTTATTATTATCTATATATATTATATAATGATTTTTATTGATGAAACTCTACAGTGGTTTAACTGAATTTGGAGTATGTGAAAAAAATAAAAAGTATAGTTTTTGTTTCCTTGGGAACACGTGGATCTACAATTTTTTAATTAAAACTTTTAGGTTAGTTTTAATTTACTGTAAGTAAAACAAAAAAAAAAATAATTTTCAATCAAACATAAATCAAATATTATCTTTACTATAATTGTATTAGAAGTGTGGAAACAACTTTATTCACTAGTAAATCAGTATATATATACCTTTACTTATGTTTAATTGTTTAAAAATCATATTAATAGTTCCACAATTCTTTGAACAACGATAATTAACATCTACGACAAGATAGTTGAATTATAAAATTAATCATTATTTATTACTTTTTTTCAGTGGGAGATATTGATTGGAAACGATTCAGATTTTTTTTTAAATAACGATGTTTCGATGTTTCGATCGTTAACTACAATGTCATACATTAATCGACTAATTAATAATTAACGACGTATAATTCTTACAAACAATCATTATTGGTGGTCCATGTTTCAAAGTTAACCTCTTGGAAACTTTTGTTTATGTTGAATCGAACAAAAAATATAATCGAATTTGAATTCATAAAAATCAATTTATTTAACAAGAAAATCAATGTTTCTTGTAATTTCCCGCTAAGAAAATTGAAAAATACACTCAAAATATTGTTGACTGATAATAATTTATCCAAGAATGTTATATACAAGATTTGTATTAGTTAAAATTCACAATAATTATTTTTAGCTTATAAATCACAATTGTTTATAACGATATACTTGTAAAAATATATCCTGTAACTTCAATTTAATGACTGTGCTTGTCATTATAATTTTCAAATAGACCGCGCTAAAAGTCTAAACGTAAAGTTGACGCATGCGCAGTGCAAGTATTTAGAATACAAATATTCAAGTAATTAAAAATAATTAATTAATTAAAAAATAAACAATGTCAAATGGGAACAAACGTTTGTTATACATGAACAATCATAAACAGAGGTTTATTGACCCGTATTGCTAAAAAAATATTAAAAAATGGGATAGGGGGGGGCTAACTTAAGGGCACATTTTTAATATATTTTATTTTTTAAATAAATAAATCGAGACATATACAAACAAATGTTTATAGAGATTTGTAGATAGAGAACAAATGGCGAACTAACGATGTAATAAAATAAAAAATTAAAAAAAAAAATCTGGGGGGCTAACTTTCGTGAGCTAAGGCTTTGACTCAATATGGATTCCGGATATCGAAGACGAAACAAATAATATGCACTAAAAAGAATAAAAATAATTGCGTATTTTTATACACTCTAATTCTAGTAACGATTATTGTTATTTTTGAACCGGTGTCCTCCCGCAACGGCCCCGCTCTCGGCTCTCGCCTCCTCACGTCGTGTGTGTGACTCAAGCACATCTCACCTATTTGTATGTAATTTCAAACCTACCTAGGCTGACACTGGCTTCAAAAATATCAATAATCATTTCTAGAATAACATTTATTATTAAGATTGTAAAAAAATACACAGTTATTTTTATACTTTTTAGTGCATATTATACCTATTGTTTTCAAATAAGTAGTGTTTTTGAGGTCGGATGACTTTTTCTTAATTTTATTTTATTTTTAGATTTTTAGTGAATCTGAACAACACTAACAAATAATTCGTCTAAATTCGTGTAGATCTACTAAATTTTGCAATGCAGCAATGAACGTAAGCGCATTGCAATTTTATTACAGACTGTTGCCATGTATTTTGCCACAGATCGCACCCTTACTGTAAGTCATTAAGGAGTTCCATTGATCATCTATTTTACTACGAAAATTACATGAATATAACGACGACGACGAATGTGCAAAAAATATTTTAAGCCTAAATGTTTTGTTTACTAAATTCTGTTAGTATATTTTTCATTCTAATTTCAGGTTCAGGACCCTTACGTATGACTTCAAAAATATTTATTACAACACCTGAAAAATAAAAAACCAAAAACTGTCAAAACCGTAACCACTAAAAAACCTATTAAGAAATATTAGTTATGTAAATTATTTTTTTCTTTGAGATAACTAAAACGTATCCTTAGTTTAAACTATTTATACTTGGCTTAGGTTCATCTTAAAATTAACCTTAAAATTAGAACACAATTTTAAGGGAAACCTTAAAATTAGAATACAATTATATTAATGTAAGTGTCGATATAAGAAAGACGTATTTGTTAATTATCGATAATATAAAAGTAAAAAATAAATGGCTTATTTATATATTAAATTATCGATAAAAAATATGGATTGATCCCAACCGTTATATTGGTTTACTATATTTGTAGTATTACATCATCAGGTGATTATGTTGGTATCAATATATAGTATGTGTTTCATGCGACATTTCTCATCATTTCTATGGCACTCAAACATAGTGTTTAAATTCTCTTTGTGTGTTATTTATCATAGATAACAGCACTACAGAAATATTATCAGCCAGACTTATCATTCAAAGTAAATTTTAAAAATATTTTATTAAGTGTAAACCTGCTCCACTAAATTCTGTTACAGACACTAGACAGTTGTCAGCACTTATAATGCCTAACTGGAAACTAATTGGTGCCATGGTATTACCAAATGTTGGAGGATGGCTTGGTGCCCTTTCAATGGCAGGCCAAGTGCGAAGCCCTACTGGGAAGGCTTGGTATGACGATTTAAATAAACCTAGCTGGCAGCCGCCGAAGTGGGTGTTTGGGCCAGCTTGGACTGCATTATACACAGGGATGGGATATGCTTCTTATATGGTGTATGAGGACTGTGGTGGATTTACAGGTAATAAAATGCAATATTTAATATCTTAAGCTTTTATTATGTCATGCAATATCTTAATTATTATCTTAAAGCATATTGGAAATGCCTCTCAATAAATATCAAGTTTCTGTAACATTTCAAACATTTGAAGATATAAATCTTGATATGTCTTTGTTCAACTCTCAGGTTGTGGTTTCATCTACAGGGTCTACTTTACAGTTGATAGCCTGATCAACCCCGATATTTGCTTAATAGGAAATTGACTTGAGATGTTGCTCTTTCAAATCTAAACAATTTGTATTTTTTTCAAGTGATTACACTCGCACACATTACACTTACACATATTAAATTTAAAAACAAAATCGATGATTGATGCATGGATCGTACCTGTGACCTTCCACATTCTGTGTAAAAAATTCTAATTTTAAAGAAAAATTCCAGTGTGTAGGTTGTTGTGCTGTCACATATAATATATATAAAAGGCATCTATTTTCTCAAAATTGATTCCTTTAGAATTCTTTTTGATGTCATTTCTAATAACTACTAGATACTACCGCTTCGTAAACAAATGGCGCTCTGAGAGAGAAGAAAGTGGTGCAAGAAACTCTCCCAGCATTCTTTTTTGCACTCTTTTCAATAAAAATATACAATATTGTACAGTAATTTCTATCGCTATAAAATAATCACAATCTATTCCCAGGCTATCCGATCATTTAGATATTCAGCAGTGGAGTAATAGGACTTTCAACAGAGCCATATATATATACATATCATTGGTAAGGGCCTGGCTAAGGTTGCTGCACTAAAGTGCAACACTAAAAACAATAGAAGCAAAAATAATTTGTTGATAGTATTAATGTGCAGAGTACAGCTTGACTCAAGTCAGACTCAATTACCACTTTGGACTCGCCTACTCATATACCTATTTATTTTGATTCAAGTACTCCTGACTCACTTCTGGTACTCACTGACTTGGTTCTATAATATTGTAAGTTCTTAAATAGCTTCTAAAAAGATCATTCTGTAATAAAACTTATAGAATTTGTTTGATTTCTTAATGATTGATTAATTATCATTGTCTCATTGTAATATGAAATGTACAGGTATTGTTTAAACTGCTTTTCAACTTTTTCCTTTTTCGTTTTAAATTGGTAGCGGATTCGAATTCATAAATTTTGACAAATAAGTTAAATTTGTACAAAATTACTTAAGAATAACTAATTGTTTTCAAGGTATTGTAATTTTAAGTTGTATAGAAATTGCCATTTTTTAATTTATAAGTATATGTAAATAAATAAATGTATATCTATTTTGTTTACAATTTTGGTATAGTAGAAAATCTGCTTTATAATTTTAAATATAATGTAATCCTGTATAACAACATTTTTGATTGTTCTAGATGATTCGCTGGTACCTCTGGGATTATTTGCATCCCAGCTAGTACTGAACTGGACTTGGTCACCAATATTCTTCAAGTTCCACAAACTTGGTTTGGTAAATATTCTAACATGTTCACACATTTATTTAAAGAGTTACATACTAAATTAAAACGTAAAAAAGTATATCTTAATATAACATAAGAAGATAATGATGCTTCTGCCTTCCTTATCCATTGTTTCATCTGTTGTCACATGTTCGCAATATGTATTTCCTACTATTGCCAAATAAAAAAATAGCCATTGTACAAAAGTATTTAAAAACCATGTAGTAGTTTAAGGTTTATGATGGTACAGAATCAGAACTGTTTTTTATCAATCAAAAAGCCTCTTTTATGTAAACTTAATATGTAATATTTTACCAATATTATATGACGGGAAGCACTTCTGCTCCTATATTCCGAAATTCATCTACGGATTAAGATGTTGAGCTATCCAAGAATATTTTTGACAAATATTTGTGATTTATCGAATGCTTTTGATTGTGTTCTACATAAGTCAGGAAGGAATAGCGCTAGACCAACTGGTTTCATATTTAAACAATAAAATCCAGATAGTTTTTATTCAAAATAGGAGTTATAACCAGGTCAAAATTACAACCCATTCAAAATAGTATGGGTTGTAATTTGACAAAGACCTGATGGGAAAGGGTGCAAGAAACTCAGTGGGCTTTTTTTTCTTTATTTAGTTACTATATAATGTAGTGTCGTACACTAAAATTTAACTAAATAGTTTGAAAATGTTCACTCCATTGCCAATCTGTGGTATCATTATGACAATAATTTATCGTTTTACATTAATGATCGACCTAATCTTATAGAAAAAAACATAAAATAGTATTTATGATACTCATATTCAAAGTAAAAAAAAAACAAATGACGGAGGTATGACGAAATAAACAATTTTTTATTTGACATCGTGTTCTGGTTTAGCGCTAATAACCTATATACATATAAATTGTTAAATAACAAGAAACATATAAAAAATGTACCGCGCCAAACATAAAAAAATACGATTGTTTTGTTTAACGAAGAGATGGTAAAACCGGCGGATTTGTTATATTTATTGGCATTACTATTGGTTCCAATTTAAAATGGGCATAGCATGCAGCCTTAGGTACGCGGTTGAAAAGATTAGATAATTAATTGACATAGATACGGCGCGCCTAGTTTACCTAGTTATTTTCACAGTATTTTGTCATATGGTATATTATTATGGTGCAATTCAGCCGACATAGAGGGCTATTTACGCTATTCATAACCTGCGGGCCTACCATGAACTCTTATTGCGATTCAATTGACAACCTAAAATGAACTGCTTTGCTATTTCGTACAACGACGTGAATAGAGCTATCTAATTTAGGTTGACGTCAAATCAACTGATTAACCTTTCCGCATCGGGCGTGCCCGCGGGCACTGGTAATTCAAAAAACAATGAGAGCGGCTGTGCCCCGAGGCACTCTTTTATCTCACCCAGTTTTCACCCTTATTAGTTGTACAAGATGGTTTATTTGCCTACGCAGTTATGAACGAGTGAAGTCCCATACACATTTCGATCCGTTACGATTCAAGGCCACCAATATTCGACATAGCACTTTTCGCAATGATGTCAATTGAATGTCAAAAATTATATCAACTAAATCGCAAACTGATTTAGTTCGTTCATTCATTCGCACCATGAGGTGTTATTTCAACCTAAACTGGATAGCTTATTTGTCAAAGTGACCGATTCGAAAAAAGTTGCTACTTCCTTAGAGGAAAGTAAATCGTGTTGTTAATAACTTTTAAAATAGTGAAACCATAGAAAAGAAAAATTTTATTGATTAAAGATGAGATGAGAATACTTTATTGTAAAACAAAATACTGAAAGTAAATACCAAAGATGAGGCAGTAAGGGCTCGGGCTATAGCCTGTTCGCAAGAACGAATTAAAAAAAAAGTACTCTGTGGTCCTGTCAAATCAAACATCAATGGAGGTGCGTTCATAACTCGTTATTTTTACGAAAACACATAAGCAAACATTTAATTTGTAATTCAAAGAACTATATTTATTTATATTACTATTATTTAATAAGTATAAAAAAGGGCTTAATGGTTTATAATTTGACGCAATTGCGCAATTTTAAAATGTATTTTTAGTATTTTCTACGCAAAAAAACCGCTAAAATCATATCATTTTAGGTTTCGGAACGCAATTTTATTTCGTTCATTCTTCATAAGCGATCCAAACGCCATTCAGTAAAAGGCACTTCATGGTACGAATTTTAGTGATTCAGTTTACGTATCAAACTGCATCGGATTCGCATCGCTTATTAAAAGTTGATGGTAGGCCCTCTGGTTCCTAAAAACCCATTAAGAGAAAAAATTAACTGGTGCCTCTCAATATATTCTTGATAATGTAACGAAATTTTATTTAAATACAAAGAGAGCGGATATTCTTGCGCCCGTTCTTCTCAGGTCTGATTTCGAATCCTATGTTAAAGATATGAATTTGAGTGACTAGAAGCCTAGGTAAAGATTCGTTTAAATTTCAGGCCTTCTACCACATCTTAGCGTTGGACGTGGCAGCCGGTGCGTGTACTGTCAGCTTCTTCAGAGTCAACAAGAAGACCTTGTACTTAATGGCTCCGTACCTTTGCTGGTTGACATTTGCGTCGTTCCTCAATTACACGATCTGGAAACTTAATCCTAACATTGAGGAAACCAAAAGGGAAGAATAACTTTCTCTATAATATCTACAACCAACATATATGTACCTACATGCATTTTGATTTATATAACGTAGGGTGAAAATAGGGTTAAATAGGTACAAGTGTAAGCACATTTAACAGGTTGTAATGATTTTTATTTTATTATACAAATAGTACAAAACGAGACTCACAATCGCCTATTAAAAAGTCGTCAAAAAATATCCGAGCCGCGTTGTATACACGCACCCATTAACTTTACAGATAACATTAAAACGATTATTAAAATTAACACCTTATTTCGTAGCAATGTTCAAAGTCTTTTGTATACGCTAATTAGATGTAGTGACACTACGTAACGCACGAGACGGACGCGAATCTGACCGAATAAAATTTGTTTTATTGCAATGTAATTGTTTAGCAAAATTATTAAAAAACGTCAAGTGAGATACACAATTTTGTTAATTTAAAGGGGGCAAACCTAACTGAAATACGAATCTCCATCCTTATAAAGTTTGGATAACCTGTTTTTCACTGAACATTTTGTCATTGCGTTGTATTCACAGCGCGGTCGAAATACAACTGAACGAAAACTCTACCTAATAGACACGTAGGCAGAGTTTTGTTTCAGACAATTTTTGAGCGTGATTGTGAGTCTTGTTGTTTTTTGGACTTCAATGGTTCTCGGCTATTTTTTGACACCACGTTAACTTATATGGAAGTATCTGTATTTAAATAATAAAAATCAAAATCAAATAACTCTTTCATAAGTATATCATTTTGAATGATTATTGAAATTATTATTTATTTACTGTGACATTTCGTTTTGCATTGGAGGTACCTGTGACCAAGCAGCAAAGTTAGCGAAACTTCGGTATAAATAAATAGTTATAATATTCGATGGTAATTAATGTTACAATTCTGATATTATAATAATAGTTTTAAACTTTCTTAAGCTGAAATTTTGCCCTCGTTTATATTTTAATCTATAGCAGATTATAATATAAACGAGGGCTATAGATAGCTATTCTGGGAAATATGTTCACTCGTTATTTGCAGCAAATTTATTTGTTTACCTATAGAAATACTGATTTGACTGTCTATGACAGATCTATTTTAGGTATTTACATAGATACCTATGTATATAAGATATTAAGGCCATAGAAAATATACCAAAAAATGTCTATATTATGTACAATGTATGCAAAGAATTAGTATTTTTTATAATGGTATTACAAAAACACATTTACCTCAAAGATCAATGAATATAATTCACTCAAAGAGGAAAAAGACTTCAGATAATTCATTTCATAAATGTATAAATAAAAATGAGTTGCATATCGGAATATTGAATTTGAATATTTTTCTTTGTAAGATTTTATTTTAATCTAACTTTTTTATAAAACTCTACTATACTTATTAAACATAAGATCAAATAATTATTTATATTTTTTTTGCATGAACAAAACATTGTCGTAAAATAAAGGTGTGTACAGATTGTCACAAATGGTGCTATTTTACACAATCATAACGTATTTAAATAAAGTACAAATATAATGTATCTAATGTAAAGAATATGTTTTGTTTTTATAAATATAAACCTTCTTGAAACTACTTGACAATTTATCTTTGTGCAAAACCCCTCCAAAGATATATATTGTTAATCGTGATAAGATTGTCAATTGGGGACATAACATCATATTTTTATATAAACAGAGTGTCAGAGTAAACTGTTAATCTACTGTACCAACATACAGATAAAGAGATTATTTTTCTGTGTTCTATGCGACTTGGTTCGCGTGGAAAACATAATTTATTTGTCCACCAGACAACATTAGAAAGTACTCCCCTTAATGCATTTCCCTTATAGTGTTTGTTTAAAAGTGTTTACTTTTAAAGTAATGAATGTAACACATTTATGGTAAATGTTATATTGTTACCAAGTTAAGTCAAGATTAGTTAATGGTGCTCTATACTTAGAGACGTCTGAGAATTCCATATTACCTATACAAATAAATAATTAAATAGAGTAGAACTTGTCGAAAACCACCACACTTGATAAATGTTTCTTCCTACTCTGAAGCCAGCCCCAACACGACTGTCATTCAAGAAGATATAGGTACTAAGCAATACGCAAGCTTGTTACTAAATCAGTGATGCTCAGCAAGCCATTCTATTATTTTCCCCGCACAACTCAGAATTAAATTATTTGTCAGCTCGAACTCAGAATTTAGTTAAGTCAATGCAAATATCGGCAAGTTGACTATTTACTTAAAAAACCTGCTTAAATAATTGTTATTTATTAAAAGGATTTGTCCTATCAATTAGTGCTATCAAACTACTTTCATCCCCCACATACTGCAGATATCTCCTGACCTCGCCCCTTGTGTGTTGTACGCCTTAGTCGACCCTTCACTTAACATTTAACTCTTAAGATTTATGCAAGCAACGTTGATCCATCCTCTATAGTCTATACAATACAAATCCCATCTCTACCTCAAACCGACTGTGGATTAAAAAAAATTGGTTGTCTGTAAAGTCGGGTTACAGCCGATAATTTTAGTCAAAATTGTAACATAACCTATTATTACTGCACTCGCCGACCGATACACTTTTTTTAATAATCAAAGAGCGCTGCCTGCCTCTCTATCACTTGTTCCTCGGTCTCGCTTGCACGCTCGTCTCAAACGAAATGTGACACGATTTATTACATTATCACGTCAAAATGAACAATTATTTTTTTGAACACACTGAGAAGAATGTCATTCATTTACCCAATTTTTTTTTGTTAACTAAATAGGTACATATTTTATACACATGTGAATGATTATTAGACTAGATTGTACTGTTTTGTTTAAATTAAAGTTTGAAATGAATCAAATGATTTATTATTAATGTTATAGTAGCACAATCTCCTTTTCTATTTTATTTTTTACTACGTATTTGCACTTGTGGTAACAGGTAGAACTTACACTGAGAAAGTTATCAATAATTAAACAAATGTATTTTGTTAAAAATCATTTAATTTTATAACAACAACTACTGTCATTTGCCTCTCTTCAATTTGTTCAGTTCTCCTTGTTGTATTGAGGCATCTTTGTATATTTGTTTAACCTTCTCCTTTCTCATGTTGTCGCTGAAAATAGAAATATTTTTATTAACATTAAGTAGGTATATGATATATGCTAAGCAATTCACTATAAAGTTTCAATTTTTGTAAACATATTTCGTGGAAAATTCTAATATTTCCATCGAACTTCTATAAAATTTCAATATCCTTTAATATATAACGTTAGTGTTGAGCTGTCTCTAAGGTACCTACATGAGAATTTGCATGCTCTATTCTTGAGATAACATGTAGACAGAGATGGTCAATTTTAAAATTTTGTTAATTTAAATAATTGGCCTGGTGATCACATACCACCAGGTAACATGAATGTATGCTCGCTTCACTTCTTCCATAAACAAAAAAGCAATTTAGCATTCGAGCAAAAAGTATAAAAGGCGCGGGCTGCTTCGATTGGGCATGAATGTATTGCAATAAGCATAGCAGCATTGCATCCATATATGTTCACAAGTCAGACACAACAGTTAGGTAGACTGATACTAAATATTTATTTTTGATAAGATTTATGGACGATCTGGGATTCGCCCCCAAAGATATCTCCGGGGCAAGTAACCCAACGCGTGTAAGAGACAATAGACAAAGCGTGTGAAAGAGAACATCTCTATAGGAGATACAGCAAGATAGAAAAGGTAAGCTAATCTGTTGTATATCTCGAACTGTAACCGAATTTGATTGGCATATCGTATACAGTCTTATTTAGAATATATAACCACCAGCTAACGCACACATTGACATCAGAATTGGTCGTCTATAGGTAGGTACGCTAGTATATGCAATCGTGTACGAGAGTTTTTTTTGTTAAACCCATGTTTATTGCCAACCTCTTAGCGCAGTGGTAAGTGATTCTGACGTCTGGCTGCGGACCCCGTATTCGAGTCCTAGTTTATTTCCTCCTCCTTATGTGATTTTTGTTATTTAAAAGAGGGCAAACAGGGGAAGGGGGCTATCCTGATGGAAAATTAAAATTCAACTGCTGGCCTGTGACTTGGGCTCACTGTTATGGTGAGTACAGATTGGTGAAATGTATCGTGCAATGAAAGAATTCGCCGTGCACATCGCTGCAACATATCGTGAAAGGTACCCACTTTGTAACAATTTCTCATAGTTTAGACGAGATGTCGAAATTACGAAGCATTATAAGCCGCGCGTGAAGCGTTCCGTATTTTGTCGGTTTTTCGAACGAACACAAGAGCGTTTGCGGATGAATGGCGGAAACAGACGTACGCGAGGGGTCCGTAGTGAATGCGTGGTATGAGCGCGCTATGCGTCCATGCTTGCAGCGAACATGCAATGGAAGGTAGAATGATACATTTAATGTTACGTTTCACCAGTCTGTACGCACCTTTACAGATAGATAGCAGAATAAGAAGGTGCCCAAATTGGATTGGAGAATACTGCAGCAGAAACGTACGATTGTGGAATTTTAGACGTGATGCGGGGGAAAATTCATATTTTGACGTGACGTCCAGTGATTGAATTATTTTCAATTTTGTATTAAATATATTCAAACCTAGTTTGGGCTTACATAATTTGTGGCTATTAAAGGCCTAAATATGAAAATTATAGTAGAGATTGAAATCACGATATTGTATCTTTTAATGCACAATATGGCAAAAAATAAAATTAAAAACCTTTTACCTAAGATTGTTTAATAGTGTAGTATTAATAATCGTCATACCTCTGTATCTTCTGCCTCAATTTGACAGAAGCTATGAATGAGTTGTCACGCCGTATCTCGCGCAGCGCTCCCTTCATCTCCTTCTTGTACTTGGTCTCCAGATGCTTTCGCTCCGTGGCCTCACGAGACAGCTTTGGGTTGTTTTTGCCAGTAAACCTGTGAGAAATCACAACTGCAGCTATTCAATGTGAAATGAATTATACTACTTCTAAAATGGTGAATAAAATCCAGAATAGCCTTCGGTCTCGACCTTTATTTAATTTTTTTCAGACTGGGTCCACCAGCTGACGAATGACGTCTAGAGAAAACTATGGAAGAAAGAGTATGTATAGCGAGGCAGGTGGAGGAAGGCTTCTATTTGCCGTCGTTATGTGTGTGTGGACAAGGTATAAGAGTCAAAGAAGTCACTAACTTCACTAAATTTTTAGAGACCTCAAAACATCATCCTCATTTAACATGTCAACATGAGAATACTAGCCTCAAAAATATTTTTCAAGTCCACATTTTTCTAATTTTTGCAAGCAATGTTAATATATCTTTACAATATTATAGCTTCCGATACATATAACTAATCTAAGACATAGTCGCGGACATACATGGCGAAAAATTTAAGGCTCCTTTTACTACAAAATCCTAAAAATTTCATGTAAAGAGTTGGCATTTCTAACTATATTATAGGTTTTTACCTTTTAACTAGTTGTGTGAAAACATTCAAAATCACAATTCGAAAATCACAATTTGATAATCAATTAAATCACTGTAAATATATTCTAACAAATATTTTTCGAAGCTATCCTTATTGTGGCACTTTTGGGAAAAAATGATGAGAGAAAATTTTTCACGAGATACGCGTAAAGTTAACAACGATTTTCAGACTGCATGCCAGTCGATAAATTTCTCTCTTACTTATAGTATAGTGTGAAGTGATATCCGTATTAAGGATACTTATTTGGCAAATGACACTGTCACTACAAAACAGGTAACTATAATATCCAAGATGGCAGGGTACCTGCTACAGTTTTGTCACATGGCCCAACAGTCAAATAATTTATTATTAATATAAAAGTTTTGGAGTTATTTTTGTTTTCCTATCCCAGAGTACATGTATTCCTACACGTTATTTTTCTTCATATTATGTAATGTAATATATGATTAATATTTTTTTACAGATACTTACACATCCTGAACATCGGGTTCATAAAGTCTTAAAGCTTTTGGTCGGACTTTCTCTCTGGCCATTGGCACAAAGGTCTTCATTTCCAAAGTTTCTTTCATGTATTGAGTCACCTCATTTAGTATACTACAGACATCCTTAGGATAAAAATCAACATCTACCCTTCCCAGTAATTGTATATGCGGCTCAAAAATACAGTTCAAAGCTTCTATTTCTATATAATTATCAAAAAATTCTCTCAAAATTAATACTGATGTTACCAAAGACCGAATTTTATATCTATCATTAATCGCATCTACCGCTAAATCTCCCGCGGCCATTTTGTTTTCGATCACCATTTTTGAGCAATCATGTTCCAAATTCAAAATTTTAGAATCTCTGTGCAACTTGAATGGCGGAACTAATTGAACTGGATTTAAAAGTGATGTATTAGCACTTAGATAGAGAATACCTCTTAGAAAATTAATAGCTTCGGGAACAAACCTTTTTGATAAAGACGTGTATTCTAGTACTAGTGTTAAAATGAATAAACCCCTAGATAAGGAATATGCATCCTTAAATCGCGATTGACTTAATATTTCGGTCATGAATATCAAACATGGTGTCGTAACCGGATGTCTGAAATCTGAAGTTGGGTATAACAATGATACCAACTTGAAAAACACTAAAGTATCTAAATCAGGAACACGTTTAACATTCTTTTTAAAATTGTCATGTTTTTCCTTTATTAATTCAACTAAAAACTTCTTAGTTGATACTTTATTAATATGAATGAGGTCATAGAAAAAAGGTGCTATTTTATCAAAAATTAAGAATGATTTGATAATATCGACTTCCTTGGTAAGATTTGTGAATACATCGTTGATATATTGCAACAAATACGCGAATAATCGGCTCAGATATTCCTTATTATTCGCAGACAGACCGGGATCGTGAGATTTTATTATCTTTTTCAATGTCGCCGACTGTTCTACTGGTGATTTGTCTCTTAATAGATCCTGAAAGCAAAATTTATGAATTTAAAAAAAATATTTGTTAGGTACGTAATATTTTAGAATTTCGAAAACCTTTTTATATTATATTTGAGCAACATCACAAAGCTTGGCTAAGTGATTACTTACGCTCACGATAAATAATCAGAGTCAGAAATAATTTTTTTACCTTTAGTTGAATCCCTTCATTAGACTTCATATCGAATAGGGATCCAAGATTACATTCACTATCTGATTCGTCCTTACTTTTATCTCCATCACTACCCTTATCAGAATGATCATCATCACTATCTTCACTTTCGTTATCACTGTTGTCATCAGAATCATTATTACTTTCATTCTCGTCACTATTACTCCTATCTTTTTCATCATTTGCCGAAGATTTAAATAATTCTTTTTTATCATTCTTAATTTTAAAATTGTCTTCTAAACTATAATCTAACTTGACCGTTTTTTCACTACTATTACTTTGTGGTAATTTTCTTTTGCGGTTAGCGTTTTCTGTAAATAAAGACGGTTCATTTTTTGTAGTTTCGTCATCTGAATTACTTTCCTCATTCCTTGAGTTACTTGTTGTTCTATCATCACTACAATGTAAAACATTATCATATGATTTGTGAGTTGCTATTTTTTCTTCAGACGCACCCTTTACTTTTTCTTCTATAAGAAGGTCTTCGGTAGGTAGCAATTCGTCTAGATTTGAATTACTTTCAACATCACTCCCGCTGTCAGATTCCTCGCCATTTACTTCAATAGTTTTTTTTACTTCAGAATCGTTTTCAGTTTCAACCACTTCATCACTTTTCTCATCAGTATTTTCACCATCATCACTTTCATCTTCACCGTCACTTTCTTCCGATGAAGTATCTGATACGCCGTCATCAAATTTCTTTTTAGCGTTCGGTACTGCAATAGAATATTATTGTTAGTTAAAATTTTGAGATTATTCTTCGTGTAAGTAATGACTTAAAAAAACATCGTTTCATGCAATGGCATGGCTGTATAAGATTAGATAAAATTGATAATTAATATTTTTTATAATAGAGCACGAACAAGTTTGTGGGTGAACAGGTGTTAAGTCGCCACCGTTTAGAATATCTTGCAACACTAGCAGGATTCCCAAAAATATTGCTGCCTACTTAAGGGTTTTTTTTATAAGAAAAAGAAACTGTTTACCTGAGTAATCATTTAGAATATGTTCTGGAAGCAAGGGTTTTCCATCTTTGTCATATGCTAACATTATTTCCTTTTCATCATCTAACTGGAAGTTATCGTCCAAATCATCAGCTGACCTAAAATCAATCACATTTAAATTTTAAAAGCAAAATAGCAGAAACAGTTGCTAACAATTATAATTGGCTCTCATAGTTTCGATTATATGAAGTTTTTATTAAATTTTATTGTCCCCAAACTGATTGATACCATAACCCCTTGATGATATCGTAATTTCTTTGATATACACCATTGCAGATATTATAAAGAAGACAAGAAAGAAGTTATCTACTCAATCGGCAAGTATTCTCGGCCAGATAGCATCAAAGCGTAGATCATTAGTACTTCTAGATAGATCTATGACAGCTGTGAAAAATTTCAAATAAATTGAGTTTGGAGTTAACGTCTCTTTTGAGCGATTCACCCACACTAACACATAGTTTCATACAAATCGTCAGCACACTGAAGTATTTAACCTGGACTGTTTTTATCGGTTGTCTAACAGCAAGGGACTATTTAGACGTATAAATTATCTAAGCATCAAAGATATTATATTAAGTACAGTTTACCCTAGAGGTGGCCCTTGACGAAGGGTGTACCAGTCAGAGAAGTAAAATAATTTTATATATTATTGTGATTCGGACACGCTTTTTATATTTATAGCTGCACCCAGTTATCCTATAGAAATATGATGCAAAGAGGATATAACACTAAGTTATAAGAGACGGGACTGCCTAAGTAAAAATTTAAATTTAGTTTAGTATGAAACGTGCAGTGATTTGACATAAGTTTAAAAAAGTAGTAATTGGCAGTATGCGACTGGCGACGTATAATCCGGCTAAGTTTGAAAACGTAGAGTTGCTTAAAACGTAGACAAGGAACTTTTTGATTTAATATTATGTCGTAATATATAATTTCGTTTATCATTTCTAATTTTAATGAGTATTGAAAATTTAGTAAGCGTTATAATATATTTTGTAGTAGTCCCGGTTTTTTAGAGACTACCCAAATTATTAATACTATAAATAGGTCCAAGCGAGACAAACAGTAAAAGTGGCAAAAAAATATATTATATTTTACAGTGTCACGTGAACATTATGATACCTATGTTTGACTGTGGGTTGAACTACTCTCCGTCCTTCTTCCTCTTGAGGCAACATCCTCTGCTGTCTCGCTCGCTCAAACTCTTCCAACTTCTTCCTCTCTTCCTCTTGAAGCTTCTCTGTGCTTTTTAAAGCATCTGATGGCTTTTGGAGTATTAATATTATATTAGTATTACAATAATTCCAACAAGTACGAGTTATACTAACTGCGAGTTTGCACTGCCGAAACACATGTTGAAAACCCTGTTTTCTGTCATTGTATCAAACTGTGGTCACACAACTTGCTCAGCCGAAACTTTCTGGACTTTTCACAATCTAAACATGTTAACCATCTCATAACAACTATTTAGTTCAAAATGTTTAAAAAATAACATTTCCAAAGTGTATGTTTTTAGTTTGTGCGAACACGGACATGAACAAATCTTGAAATCTGACAATGTTTTACCTAGTTTACCTACCTAGGTTAGTTTTTTTTTCAGCTGATGGTAATTGATACGCCCTGCCCATTACAATGCAGTGCCGCTAAGGATTCTTGAAAAACTCAAAAATTTTGAGCGGCACTACAATTGCGCTCGTCACCTTGAGACATAAGATGTTAAGTCTCATTTGCCCAGTAATTTCACTAGCTACGACGCCCTTCAGACCGAAACGCAGTAATGCTTACACATTACTGCTTCACGGCAGAAATAGGCGCCGTTGTGGTACCCATAATCTAGCCGGCATCCTGGGCAAAGGAGCCTCCCATTGGTAGCTAGTTGTCTTGAGTGTTAGTAATCCCAACAAAACAAGTCGCACGATTTGTTTAGTATGACAAGTTTCGACACATTGCATATTTCATGTTTCTTGGTGCAAACTCACAGTAACTGACTAATAGATAACTTTAGAATTGACATAACTATTCGAATAGCATTGAAAATTACTATCGATCTATTGGTCACCTTTTTTAAAGGACAAATGACCCACCAGGTTACCTGAAAGTGATTACCGCCGCCCGTGTTCTCTTGCAATACCAGAGGAATCATAAAATAATTCCGGGTCTTTTAAATGAATGTATGCCTTTTTAAGGTCCTTGCCATATTAAAATTCAAACGTAAATATTTTTTTATCCATGTAAGCCAGAATCATTAACGTCAACATTATACATTTTACCATTTACCACCACTTCGGAAAAGGTTGAGCTTTAATCTGACACTCTTATCTGAAACTCATTGACACTTTCAATCTAATACCAACGTGAAAACCGAAGAAGAATGTTCATGACTAATGATGCTAGTATATAGAAAGGCGGTGGCAGAACTGTCACGTAGGTAAGATACGGTAAATTAATATGCGTTGAAAATTGGTATGTAGGTTAAAATTTAGTAGGAATTCTGAATATTTCAGACGGGGATTTCTTATTTCGCGCAGGCAAAGCACTCCGGAGAAATTGACCTGCGGAGTCCGAACATCAATTCGTGAATATGTCTAATTCAAGATATAATTATTTTGAACTCTTAAACCCTGCCGGGGATGTCAGAATTAAAGGCGTTAATAAAATGTATGAAACACAAGTATTGTGTCAAATTCAAATTCGAATATTTTTATTCAAAATAGGATTTAAAATCACTTATTGAACGTCAAAAACTACCACTCATTCCAAAGAGATTGCCTCAGACCTGAGAAGAATGGGCGCAAAAAACTCAGCGGGGTTTTTTTTATATAAAATATGGATTACAATGTGATATCGTACAATAAACATTTATAATTAAAGAGCCTGAGGGTGTTCGCTTTATTCCCAGTACGTGGTGTCATTTAGAAAATCGTTTATGCTATAATAACCTTTCCCACACAAACGTTTTTTAACAATTCTTTTAAATTTCGTAACACATTTGTTTTGTACATTTGCTGGGATCATATTGTAGAAGCATAGCATTGCCCAACAAAAGACTTACTAACTCGACCCAACCGAGTAGTAGGCATAACAAGTTTGTGTTTGTGTCGATAGTAATACGAAATTTTTAGACTTAAGTAAGTACTTACTACTCCGCGTTTCTCAAATCTCAATTCTCGCATCATTTTGTCATAGTCTTGTCCTTTCTCCGCTTTATTTAACAACTTGTCTATCAAGGATTCCTCATTATCCGTCTTCTGTCGTTTTAATACAACTGCAACACACATTTTTATTTAATTTTCTTATATACCTATTCGTTATTAGATTTTATAAGGACACACCAGACACCTAGTGGTTTTGGCTGAGGGTATAATTTTTTTTTCTTGTATAAACTACCCAGCTAGGTAATATCATACAACACATTGGCCAGCAGAAGATAAAGTACATAGTCAAAACAAAATTCTTAAATACCCTTCTTGATAATAACAGATGCCTATAGATAAGTATAGTTAGTGAAGAGAGATGAATTTACGTAAGTGAGTAAAAGTAGGATATGATATACTATTATGATAAGCATTCAATTCAGATATTTTATTCCAAATAGGCAATAACGTTCTATACATATGGACAAATCACGTCGTATAAAAACAAACATGCCACAAATTACACCATAACAAGCGTCTACAGCTATAACTATACACATGAAAAAAATTTGCATTGAAAGTGCTGCCAACTATTCTATTAGGCTGCAACTTCACCACGATGGCAATAATTTAACATACATGATAGATGGAGCTAGTGATAGTAAAAAACTCACTTAACTTACTTATTAAAGACTTGACTATCGTGTTGTAATCATTGAATGGCTCTCCTTATTTAAAGGTGACTGCTGAACTTAATAAACGAATAATAATTTTCACCCACACAATACAAACATCAACATGCATTCAATACAGTCTACAACTAACAACAATAATAACGAACGAAGCGAAAACGAAAGTCTACAACTAACAATAAAAAGTAAAAACTATAAATATAATTAGCGCCATCTAGCGACGGTACGCTAAGAGCGTAAAAATAACGCAGCGCCATCTCTTGGCCTGGGTACACTGATTTTACAAAATAAAAGCATGAGTTATATGTCTATCTCTAATATAAAGTGTATTATCTATGGTCGCATTTAAGTATGTTGAATTTAGAAACCCGATATAGACAGTGACAGTTGACACGCGACTATCGCATATAGCACGACGTTCTGCTATCAGACTGCAAATGTCCTAAATAAAGGGTATGTTCCGATATGTACTGCGAGCACTGCACAGTGCTATCACTGTAGAAAAATTAGTTCCGTTATGGACTGCCAGTATACTGCCGCAGTACCCTAGGGAAATATATGACGCCGGAACGACGGAGGTCGTGGGTTCGAATCCCGCATCGTTCATAAAATTTTATTTGTGTATTAATCCTAGAAGTGAGGGTTATCACTTTAAAAACATAACATATTGTTTCACCATATGACGTAATAAATCGCCACCATATTCTACTGTGAGCACTGGCGTTTTCGAGGTAAGGTACTCGCAGTACTTTGATCACGTGATCAGTCAAAACCACTCGATGCCTAAAATATTAATTAAAATATTTTTAATTTGACAGTACTCCCAACAAAAGTTTTTTAATGAACCAGAAATATTTAATACACTCATTTGAGCGCTGCGTCAAAAAATGCGGCTGACAGTATACGGGATTGCGTTCCGTTTTAAATATTAACCAGTATAACTGGCTATAAAGGAATGGTGAAGCCAGTATACTAAATTGACGTCACACTGTACAGTGGTCGCAGTGCACATACCCTAAATGTGTATAGAACGTCATTGCAAGCAAAGATTATAAATCACTTGGAGGATCAACCTGAAAATTGCTTTCGAAATTCGTAAATATTTGCCTCTGACATATGAAAAACGGATGCAGAACAGCAGCGGTGATATATAATATTCGCAATGCAAACAAAAAAGATTAAAGGTTTTTAATTAATTATCCTACATTATATATTTCCTAATATGTTATTATTGGGGTTGAGCAGGTTATCAACTCTAAAGTAGATTCTGTAGATGGAGCCACAACCTGAGAGTTGAACAAGACATATCAAGATTTACGAACCACACATCATTTGAACGATTGGCTCAGTTGGAAGACCGCTCGGTCGGAACTCGAGAAGGCCGCGGATTCGAGTCCCGCATCGTTCATAAACTTAATTTAACCAGCCTACTACTCAAATTGGATTAACAGCACAGTGTTCGAAATTTTAATAAAATCGGTTCTGTAGTTAATGAGATCATCGTGGACAAACAATATATATATATATATATTTAAATTACCTATATCATTTATGTATATTTAAGAGACCTAATAGATTCTTCAAATTCAACATAACCTAAAAATAAGATATTATGTGTACCTGGCTGTAGGTCTTTCCATTCAGTATCTAGCTTCTCAGTCAAATCCAAAGTTTGTTCTTTTTCCTTTTGTTTCTCAGCCTTTCTCTTCTTAGATTCAGCAATCAGTTGCTCAATAAGATCTTTATGTGATTTAGCACCGTCTTTTGCTTCAGTTTTAGAAAGAATACCACCTCCAAAATGGCCATCAGATACAAAATCATCTGAAAAGAACTACATTTTTAACTAAACATAAATTTTTTGCATTATTTCCGACAATTTTTATAATAAACTGTAAACAAACACCACATTTCCATGCTCTAACTCCCCTGATAAATGCTATTATTTCTAACATGATTGAACTAAGTATGTGTTAAATACTTACCATCAAGTCCACCAAATCCTTTTTCACCATCTTCATCATCAGACCGAGGATCATCAAACTTTTCAACTTGTTCCAATGTTTGACCCCTGTAATATTTGTCACATTCATAAGTGATACAACCATTAAAATAAACATAATATTTAGTAGTACATTGGACCAAAGGAATGTAAATAGTCTTATCTTAATAGCTCAAAGCTTTTATTATCAAGAATTACAGATTTTTATATCTATCAAGAATAGATATATATATAAATCTAACTATATATGTCTGAATACAAGTTTTTTATTGAGTAGGTGGACAAACAAGAGTAGAAGGGCATCTGAAGGATGTTCCTCACTGCCCATTTGTGGAATCAATTACTGGTTGTAATTTTTCTGAAGCAATATTACTTAGACTTTCAAGAACAGATCATACTGACTGTTAAAACACCTCTTGACCACTGGTGTTGTACTGTCATGTAAGCATCCGGGCCCTCTCATACCATTAAGGAACTTGAAGTACGGTCAAGAAGAAGGCTCAGTCCTCAAAATCAATTCAAGAAGTAGGGTCATTCTTGGCATTCTCAATTGCAATGGAGCCCTCATATTAGAGGCATAAATTTAGACCACATATTAAAAATTGCCATATGAAAATAGGATACTACAAAATCAAGGATAGTTTGAATGGTAAAATATTTCAACAGGCCAATTATAGTCTACTCCTCTACATTTTATTAGTTATATCATATGTAGTATATAATGTTAATTTCATTGAAATCTACTTGGGATAAAGAGTTTTTGAATTTGTATACAAACTATTTGTTATTTTTAAGTGATACATATTTGGAATTAATATTATTGGGGTTGAGCAGGATATCAACTATGAAGTAGATTTTGTAGATGGAGCCACAACATAATGGCAACTGCACATACTTATGATTTCAGAGAGACAGGCCTGATATAATATGAAAAAAATGAGAATTGGACAAAGAAAGAGAAAAACCAACATAATATAATAATTAATACCTGTGTGTCAGTATTTCATCATCAGCTAGGTTATAAATACTTTTCTTAGTGTGTTGACGAGCTCTCTCCGCAGCAAACCTAGCTATCATTCTATCTTCAGCAGACAACTGATTGTCTTTTTCACCAATACGGCGATCGATAAATGCATTAGTCTTATTCATCAATTTTATTTCCGTTCCCAGGGTGTCTTTTCGCTGTTATAAATAAATTAGGTATTAAAATTTTATGGAAATCATTGAGGTCTGTCTTACTGTCTATTTAAGTCTACAAACCTTTTGTATAGCTTTAGCACGAGAGACACCAGGTAAACCTCTATCATGTTTCGACTTTTTTCCTAATACTTTAATTTTTTCTCTGTTTATGTGCACTTCAAATGGATTTAATGATTTCTTCATACCATCAAGCTTTTTTTTCTTTTGGACTCTGTCTGCTAATCCGGCATTGCGTTTATTCTTTACTTTTGCCATTATTGCTTTGTTTATTTTATAACAGAAACCAGCACATTTATATAAGACTATTAATAATCAACACATAAACAATTACAACAAGAAACTTTTAGGTTAGGTAATGCATAGACTAATTACTAATACACATAGGGGTTAATGTTAAAAAAACACATGGTTTTGACATGATATGACATTGACATGTGCGACCACAGAACAATATTACTGTAATATTTATGCGACATGAATATTGGAAGTTTTCTAATTACAGCACTAAAGCGCATTTATACGGCTTAATGCTCAATGTTGCTTGTTCCAATGCTTCGCACAATCGAACACTTTCAAAAATACTTTCGCGTGATGCGTGCAATCGATACCAAGTCAGTGGTAGAAAATTAAAGTTATCATAGAGGTATGTGTAAGACATAGAGGAAGAATTTAGTTACTTTTGTTACTATGACTACAAAGCAGTCATTAGAGTTATTACGTTGTCATGAGAATAAAAAGTTGTTATAAATTTATAAAATTGTTTTCTTATATTAAATAATGCTGAATGCACTGATTTGCTCATTGTCTACTGCTGATACTCTGCTCTATCTCATATAACAGGTTATGGGCCCAGAATCGGGAATAAAAGAAAAAAATGAGGAATCACGTGCACATAGAACAATTGAAAAGAGAAAACTACGATACATGGAGGATCCATGCAAAAGCTGTACTATTAAAACTTGGCCTTTGGAGCTATGTTTCAAATAAAATTAAGAGACCAACGCGAGAAGGTGATGCATTGAATGACTATATGGAAAAAGATGAGTTAGCATTAGCCGAGCTATTTCTCATAATATCACCGGGCGAATTATAACAAGTTAAAAAATGTCAAACAAGTAAAGATGTCTGGGAAACGCTAGAAAGCATATATTATAGCCAAGGTCCTGCAAGAAAAGCAAGCCTATTAAAAGAGTTGATATTGAAGAAGATGAAAGATGGTGATAACATTGTCAATCACTTGAATAAATTTATGGATATCGTCGATAAACTAGCAGATATGGACATACCAATTAATAAAGATCTTCTTAGTATTATGATGCTGTACAGCTTACCTCAATCTTTTGAAAATTTTAGAATTGCAATAGAATCCAGGGATGATCTACCAGATCCAGACAACTTGAAAATAAAGATAATTGAAGAAGCTGAGGCAAGAAAAAATATAGCTCGTACAAGTGAACAAAACTCTGAACAAGAGGCGCTGTATAGTAGACAACGTGGCAAAAATAAAAAAAATATTATTAAATGTTTTAAATGCAAAAATAAAGGACACAAAGCTCATGAATGCTGGTCAAAAGTGGACCGAGTTAATAAAAAAAATGCAAGTCTATGTTGTTTAGAAGAAACATGCCTAAATACGTCTGATAATAAAGAAAAAATTAAGAAATGGTGTCTTGACAGCGGATGTACGTCACATATGAGTCATGAATTGAAAAGATTCTTTAATATGGACAAAGCTGATAACAAAACGTTAAGGTTAGCATCAGAAAACTGTCTTGCACAAATCGAAGGACGAGGTCCAGCAAAACTTTACACCTATAAAATACCAAATCTGAAACTAACTGAAGCCTTGTACGTATCATCGCTGACTACAAATCTAATGTCAGTTGGAAAAATAACAGACAAAGGTGGAACAGTTTTATTTAAACAGAAAAATGCTACCGTGATGCGAAACAATAAAATTCTGTTAAAAGCAGAGAGACATTCAGACGGTTTGTACTACGTTAAAGAAAAGATAGAAGAGAAAGGTAATTACTGCGAAGCAAGCAAAATGCAGCAATGGCATAGAAAGTTAGCACATCTAAATGAAGGACAAATGAGAATAGCACTTGATAAGAAAATTATGGAAGGCTTAGAATTCAATAAAAGTGACACAGTTAGACTGTGAAATCTGTGCTAAAGGCAAAGCAACAAAATTACCGTTTAATGCACCCAAAAATGAGTACTATTAGAATACTTATTGCACATGCAATTTAATATAAATTTAAGTTATCCTAACTAGACGTGTGTACTGCATTTTTAAACGGCGATATAGATGAACAAATTTATATGAAGAAGCCGAAAAATCTGGATAAATATTTGAAATACATAATTACACATGGAAAAGACAAAGAGATGATTAAAAAAGCAAAAGAAATGCTTTTATATATAAAAATAATGGGATATGTAAACTAAACAAAGCCATATATGGTTTGAAACAAGCAGGAAGACAATGGTTCTTAAAGTTACATGAGAAATTGTTGGAAATCGGATTTAAGAATTCTTCAGCGGATCCTTGCTTGTATATATTAGAAAAAGGAGGAGAAAGCTGTTTGCAAACATTTATGTGGATGACTTAATACTAGCATATAAATCAGAAATGTTGTTACGAGAAGTCAAATCAAAACTGCAAAAAGTTTTTTTAGTTACGAGATATGGGTTCACTCCATCATTGCCTGGGCATACAATTCACCCATGTAGGGGGAGAAATAACATTGTCACAGGAGAATTATATTGAAAATTTAATAAATAAGTTCAACATGGCTGAATGTAAGCCAGTATCAACGCCCATGGAGACTGGTCTGAAACTGGAGAAGGGTAATGGACTCACAGAGATGGAGAATATACCATACCAAATGTTAATTGGATCTCTAATGTACCTCGCTGTAGCCACAAGACCAGATATAATGTTTGCTGTTAGTTATTTGAGCCAATATAATACATGTTTTGATAATACACATTGGCAAACTGCAAAAAGGGTGATTCGTTATTTAAAAGGAACGAAGAATGTAACCATCAGATATAAACAATCAGGAATGGCACTAACAGGCATGGCTGACGCTGACTGGGCGGCATGTACCGTTGACCGTCGTTCATATACCGGTTATATTTTTAAGTATGGTGGTGGCCTTATCAGTTATGCATCAAAGAAACAAAGAACAGTGGCTTTGTCAACAGCAGAAGCCGAATATATGGCGATGACAGAAGCAACGAAGGAAGCTTTACACTTGAAATTTCTGTTGGAAGATATTGGAGTTTTTCAACAAACTGTTACGATCTATAATGATAATTTGGCTGCACAGATGTTAGCAAACAATCAAATGACTGGTAAGAGATCGAAACATATCAGTATAAAGGAACATTTTATACGGGATTGTGTCCAGAAGAAATTAGTGGACACAGAACATATGGAGGCAGACCTTTTTACAAAGGCATTACCACAACCAAGATTGTTAAAGCTTCTAAAGATGATAGGCGTCACTCAGACCTGAAGGTCATCGTGAGAGGGAGTATCATAGAGGTCTTACTCATAGAAGAAGAAATTAGTGACTTTTGGTTACTATGACTACAAAGCAGTCATTAGAGTTATTATGTTGTCATAAGAATAAAAAGTTGTAATTAATTTATAAAATTGTTTTCTTATATTAAATAATGCTGAATGCACTGATTTGCTCATAGTCTACTGCTGATACTCTGCTCTATCTCATATAACAAAAGTGTTTTCCTTTTAAGTTGTCATTGATTGGAATTTTACATTATAATGTTAGTAATATTGTTAATTACTGAAAAAAAACTTCAAGTTTTCGATTCGTCATAGTTTTTTGTAAACATTAAAAGTTAATTCAGGCTTTGCTAAAATAAGGATTGTGTGGTTTTATAAAGCCACGGTAAAAGTGAAACTCTTTCTCACGTTTCACGAAAGTTTACCAAAAGCAAATATAAGTTTTACTTCAATAAATAACAACATTTACATTAAACACTGACAAACAACATTAACATTAAACACTGACAAAAACAAAATAAGAAACGTGGTGCACTGGCATAAATGAGTAATAGTTTATTACACTAAGCGGTCAGCTGCTGCGAACTATAAGCGCCGCCCGACCGTCACGCATCATGCAACACACAGACGAAAAAGTTTGAGACGATGTAATAAAAGTTTCACTTTAAAAATAAATATAAGTATGGATGAAGATAGAAACGTTACATTTACCAACCTAATTTTTTTTTCAACACCGAACTAAGCGCAGTCTACTGGTACATTTGAAAACTATTTCACGTTTCAATTAAGCATCAGCACAATTCGGCATTGTGCGGCACTGAGTCGCAGTATGCTCTATAATTAGAAAACCACCCATTAATAATTATATGTATATCTAAGTCATATCTACAGTTTATATATAAAGTCGTGACATGAATGTTTGTGGAACTAACATTAATCACGGGTCTGGCAACACTAAACAAGTACATCAGCTGTTATTTGTTATTGCTGTCATCGAGCTTGAGTTGTGGAACAGATTTCGTTTTGTATTTTTTATTGTTTTAAGTTTTAAGAATTTTGTCTCAACATAGAACATAAAGGATAGATTTATTTATTATTTATTTATTTATTTGTTTTCAACACTTATATCTAGCTTTACAGGATTATTCCTAATGCGCTTATGTAACATTCTTCTTATAAAAATAAATTAACATTTAAAATGAGCATAAACTAAAAAATAACATATGGTACCTTATCTAATTATATACACGTAATCTTATATTAAAAAATTAATACTAAAGAACCTAATCTAATAATTATTATGTATAACTATCATAACATATAGCCCACATTGCAATCCTTGTGAATTCACTGAGAGTACAACAAAACAGGTCGATCCGCTCGGACACGATGCTAAGACTACCGAGCGCCCGCACCAGCGGCGCCTTCTCGACCAGGTTGGTACGCCCGCGTGGCAACACCATCAGTGACGGCCTACGCCTGCGCCACACGTACCGGTCCGGCACTCGAAGATTAACCTGCCTTAATACGTCCGCATTAAATAACTTGCCTCTTATAATTTTAAAAATATATAGAACAAGTGCTAATTCCCTTCTAGACCTTATTGTATCCGACCATACCCAAAACAAATAGTGTAGGGTACATTAATGGGTAAAATGGGTAAACGGCATAAAGCCTCATGTATAGGAATCTAACAAATTTGTTTTGCACCCGCTCCAACATAAGACTATATTTAGCCTCATGTGGAGCCCAAATGACTGCGTTACTTTCTAGTTGACTTCTTACCAACGCGTTGTATAATGCTGTAATAGCGCTTATGTTAGTGAAATCACTAACGGTACGAAGCAAGAAACCCAAATTTCTGTAAGCTTTCTTACAACAATGTATAATATGATCACGAAACGAAAGCTCAGTGTTTAACCTCACTCCTAAGTCTCTGACTTCTGAAACTCTCGACATTCGTATCCCCTCCATATTATAATTATAATAAATAGGGGCCCGTAATTTAGAGAAAGTGCTGACTGAACATTTTGAGCTATTAAACTGTATTAGGTTGTCCTGGCTCCATGTCACCACCACCACCTGGCACCTGTCTATATCCTCTTGCAGCTTCACACAGTCATTTTCGGCATTCACAGCCAAAGAGAGCTTGAGGTCGACCGCAAGTAACAAGCATTTAGAATCCTGGACCACCTGCGGTAGATCGTTTATCATTAAAATAAACTACAAGGGCCCTAGGTTACTGCCCTGACTGACAGCTGACCTTGTGAAATACGGTTCGGACTTTCGGCCTTTGTATTCCACATATTGCTGCCTATCTCTCATATAACTCGCAAAAAAGTTAAGTAAATGTGGAGTGAACCCGACTGATGCTAACTTTTTGAGCAATACATCGTTATCGACTAAATCAAAGGCTTTTCGAAAATCAAAGTATGCTACATCAGCCTGTCCGCCACCGTCCACTGCTGGAACTATATGAGACATATAGCCGAGAAGATTGCTGGTAGTGCTTCTCGAAGGCCTAAATCCATGTTGAGACTCTGATAGTCGCGCACTAACTTGAGTATAAATACTACTATGAATGGCGGATTTTAATACTTTTGCTGCAGTTGACAACACTGCAACTGGCCTGTACCCCTCAATCTGTGTTCTACCTCCACCTTTCGGTACTGGGACGACTCGGGTCACTTTCCACTTCTCGGGAAACACAGCTGTCTTCAGGCACAGTTTGTATATATGAAGTAACGGCTCGGCCAGGACAGACCCGCAGTCTTTAAATACATAAGGTGGTATACCATCCGGCCCCGCAGACTTCTTCGGCTTAAGTTTTTTAAGTGCCTGTCTTACCTCGTCTAAGGTCAAGTGGTCTATGTGCAACCGCGCCACTCCGTTCACTCCAGCCGCTGCCGCTACTGCTGCGCTAACATTCAGTTCAGCTCGTTGTGAACTGTAGACTGAATGGAAATACTTGCCTAACACTACAGCGCATTGCTCGTCAGTCAATAACACCCCACTCTTCAAAATTTTTTGCGGGCCCCTACTCCTTTTTTTGAGATAACGTAGTTCCAGAATGACATCGGATCCTTATGTAACTGGTTCTGAACTCGATGCTCATAGTGCCGGTGGGTGAAATCTATCATGGCTTTAACACTCGCCCAACACTGAGCGAACGCTTCGTAATCATGCCTGGGCAGTAAAACAAATAAAGTAAAGTTGAAAGGTTTCAAAGCGAGGGACAGCTGCCAAAGCTTTCATTTTCGGGCCAACTAACAGATGACATTACAGTCTCCTGAAAACGTCACTTTAAGGCGTCTGTCCCACCCCTAGCTCACGAAAGTTAGCCCCCAATTTTTTTTTTATTTTTTTTTTATTACATCGTTAGTTCGCCATTTGTTCTTGATTGTTCTCTATAAACATTTGTTTGTTCTCGATTTATTTATTTAAAAAAAAATTATTAAAATGTGCCCTTAAGTTAGCCCTATCCCATTTTTTAATATTTTTTTAGCAATAAGGGTCAATAAACCTCTGTTTATGATTGTTCATGTATAACAAACGTTTGTTCCCATTTGACATTGTTTATTTTTTAATTAATTAATTATTTTTAATTACTTGAATATTTGTATTCTAAACGCTTGCACTGCGCACGCGTCAACTTTACGTTTAGACTTTTAGCGCGGTCTTTTTGAAAATTATAATGACAAGCACAGTCATTAAATTGAAGTTACAGGATATATTTTTACAAGTATATCGTAATAAACAATTGTGATTTATAAGCTAAAAATAATTATTATGAATTTTAACTAATACAAATCTTGTATATAAAATTCTTGGATAAATTATTATCAGTCAACAATATTTTGAGTGTATTTTTAAATTTTCTTAGCGAGAAATAACAAGAAACATTGATTTTCTTGTTAAATAAATTGATTTTTATGATTCAAATTCGATTAAATTTTTTGTTCGATTCAACATAACAAAAGTTTCCAAGAGATTAACTTTGAAACATGGACCACCAATAATGATTGTTTGTAAGAATTATACGTCGTTAATAAACTACAAGGTACTATGTAGAGACCTGATTATTATATTATATATGTATATATATATATATATTATAGACAGCTGTCAAAAAAATTTTAAAAATATTTCATGTGTAAAAAATTAAAAAATCTACAAGTATAATTTTTTATAAATCACTTCTTAATTCTAACTTAAGTTGTGAAAAAATATTGTTCGCTATAAATAATTGTTTGTTCTTTTGTTGTTTATTTAAAAACAATTAATTAAAAACATACCCTTTAGTTAGCCCCCGCAATTAAAGTTATTAATATTTTTCTCTCATTGCTTTTTTTTGTTTAAGTAATTATTTTTAATTACCTTAATACTAATTTGCAAAAAACTTGCATTGCGCATGCGTCGCCTTTGCGTTTAAGGCGGTCTTTTTAAATAAGTAATAACTCGAATTATTTAGAAAAAGCCAGAAAATACGAAAAAGAAACAGCTTCGTGAAGTATCGGTCAATCGAAAATGTGATAAGAAATTGTTAATGTGTTTAATTTAATTCGTATTAATAATAAAATTTATTCACTAATACATAAGCAGGATATATAATTTTATCAATTTTTTTTTCTTACACTCTCTTTTAATTTTTTAACTTAGTTTTCCCTCTTTGAACTCGAGTATTTAATAATTAATATAAAATTATTTATACAAACATACACACATATATTATTAACGTTTTTATATTTTACAAAAATTCTTTCTTAATTTATTTTTTAATGTCAATGACTAAGTTGTTCTCGTGTTTAAACTCAAGTGTTTGATAACAAATATAGAAATATTTATATAAACTTATATGCATATATTATTTATCTTTTTATATTTTATAAAAATTCTTTCTTAATTTATTTTTTGTTTCTATAACATACCATTTAATGTTTATGGCTTAATTTTTCTCTGTTTACCCTCGAGTATTAAACAAATATTTAAATTTATTTATACAAACAAAACATGCTTGAAAATAATGGAAAACTCCATTAAGAACATGTTTTAGATTATTTCAAAATATATAAAATAAGTCATTTTAATATATAAAGCGTTGCGTGAGGTTCAATTTCAGCATTGGCAGATGCTTTTTCTGGTTTAGTCGATTGATCATTATAAATTTGCCAATTACCGTTTAGTCTTCGGCAATAAGCAATGTAGTGACCCGTTTCATACGCTGCAACTCCAGATAGTCTGAAAATTAATAAATCGTTCATGAATTTTAGTTATGACAGTATACTTAGGTAGGCTTATACGCCCGAGCTCAGTTACACCAGTATAAAAAAAGAGGCGACACATAGCCTGGAAAAAGCTTCCCGCACAATACATGCTATGAGCCCTCGGGTTTATAATAAACTCCCGGACTATATCACAAGCGTGACAAATTGTAACACTTTTAAATATAAACTCAAAAGGTTTACTCATATAATGAATTTATAAATTAATAATTGAATTATTATGTTAAGTATGATATAATTATAGTATGACGTGTAATAGTATTTACGAATAAAAACTTCAACTTGAACTTGAACATGAATTTTGCCGAGAATAATAATAATAAACTTACCGATAACATAGATTAGTTGTGGACCCATCATCATTTTCACGCTTCAAATTTAAATAAATTGGAAGCTCCTTCAACCTACATCGTTTTCTTCCTTTCTCACACTTTTTGTTTCGTATATCTAACTCTATAAATAAATGTTGCTGAGGAATAGTCAAGCATGTTGCTGTTGTTTTGCAACAAAATCGGCAATAGACGTTGTAAATTTTGTTGTGATACTCTAGAGATTTTTCCAAGGCAGTAAATCCGTGTCGTGATATTATTTTATGATTTGCACTGATAGCTGGAAGAGCTTGTGAATGAGTATACATACTCCAAATTCAGTTAAACCACTGAAGAGTTTCATCAATAAAAATCATTTTAAAATCATTATTTATATTTAATTAATTTTTATTAATTTTAATTAATTAACATTGTTCATATAAAATCATTATATATATAAAAAAAGATTACATAATAAAATCGCAACATATATTTATTTAAATTTACAGTCAAACACAATTTCACAAAAATGTGACAAGTAATTTGACCGCCTTGAACGCAAAGGCGACGCATGTGCAATGCAAGTTTTTGCAAATTTGTATTAAGGTAATTAAAAATTATTAATTAAACAAAAAAAAGCAATTAAATGTTAGAACAAACATAATTTATTAAAGAACAAACGTCAATGTGTATTTACAAACTAATATTGAGAGAAAAATATTAATAACTTTGATTGCGGGGGCTAACTAAAGGGTATGCTTTTAATTAATTGTTTTTAAATAAACAACAAAAGAACAAACAATTATTTATAGCGAACAGTTAAGAACAAACTACGAACTAACGATATGCGATATTGAAAATTCAAAAATAGAAAAAAAAATATTTTGGGGGGCTAAGTTTGATGAGCCCCCACCCCTGGAGAATTGCAAAAAGTATATAGGTATAGGGGAATGGTTTAAAATTTTAATAAAAACTTGATCGTGTAATTAATATTAGAGTACCTACACTAATAATTTTGAATTAATTTATTGTTTCTTTTTGACAACAAATCTGAAGGTAGAGACATCTATTGACACCTATGTACATTATTTACGAAAAAGTTCCGTTCCATACAATATTGTTGTTATAAGAGTACCACCTCTGGAGAAGTGTAGGTATAAATTCTCTTTGGCGGCAATCGAAAAATTGGAATCGCTGGCGCTTAGAAATTTTAATTTAATTTGGTAAATAATCAATTTTAATCATCACTTGCTCTGCGCCCGTATACTTTAGAAAATGGCAGATGGTATTACCAATGAAGAACTTGAAAAGGAAATTTCAAGTGAGTAAATTAATACTAAAATGTCTTATTTTTATATATAACCATTACTTGTAAACTTTTGAGTTATTCCTATTAAAATAGTCTGCCTTAGCTTGCTAATGGCCTCCAAATCCAAAATATTCAATTGAAGTTCTATTCCAAGTAGTTTACAGAATCAAAGCCTAATGTTTCAAGTACCGAATAGTTGTTTGGTTATGTCGTGTGGATTTCGTTTTAACACATCTTTAGCACGCAGTATAGACCATTCTAGGGGTTTATTTTTATTCAAGGCATCAATTTTTTTAAGTATTATTCAGCAAATCGTATAGTTATCTGGTTTATAGTAAGTGTAAAAATGATGCAAAATTTTATCAAGTTTTTTTTTATGTTACCAAAAACGCTTTTAATCGAATTCACATTCGCATCATGAGCATCTTTTATTGCATATGAGGTTGGTAGAGGCCATTTCAGCCAAGCTCTTCCAGGAAGTCATAATAACATCTTTAAATTTCTGATGTAAATTATAGCACAACTGCTTCTATGGCTGATTGTCGTACTTGCTGTTGTTAATATATCATTGTATTTGTATGATGTTATTACTACTTATGACAGTAAAAATATAAATATCATGTTCATAAAGCATCCTTATACAAACAATGATTCAAATGACTTTATGAAATATTTGATTACACACTAACTTTGAAACCATTCATATTTTGGATGCAGAACCTTACAAACTAATTTGGTATGTTAATTACACCTATTGTAAAATTTACATATTAAGTATAGGGTGTCCCATGGGTATGCCACATGGAGGAGTAATTTAAACACCTATAAATGTAGTTTGAATTTTTTTGTAAATTAAAATAAGTCTTCTTTCAGTAAAATATTACATCTACAATATTTATGGTACTTCCCCTCCATTTCAATGGTTTTCAAATAAAGCTAGAAATCTTAATATATATAAATCCACTGTCCTGATGTTTGTTTCCAGTGAACTCCTAAACTAATAAAAGGATTTTAATGGGGATTCCTTTATGAAGTGCAGTTTAGTCCAACTTGAGAGATACAATAGTTTTTATTTACATTTGGGACCTTAATTATTTTTATTTCCAATATTTGTTTTGTATGGACATATTTTCTATAAGATAATTAATTGATGCACTGTTTGACAGTTTTGCTGTGAAACAATTTCATTGTAACAACAGGTAGCATATTTTATGAAATATTTCTTGATGTTATGAAATATTATTGACAAATTCATAAAAATAACAGTATTTTATTTGTTATGAACAGAACAATATATGTTGGGTCAGCTAGTATATTACTATATTTGTATTTTAATATTTTAAGAATCATTATTAGGTGGAAATTTATTTTTCGAGCATTACTGTCATATTAATTGATAATCACGATTGCATATGTTAATAGTCAAGCCTTATTTTATAATCTGAACAGCACAGACATGTGTGATAGACAAGTGGTGATCAAAACAATTTATTTTTGCCAGAAATCCTTCAAGATGCAAACTTGGCAGAAACTTCAACTCGAAAAGTTGTACAGAAGTTAGAAGAAATATTTGACACTGACTTAAGTGATAAGAAGAAGGTTATAGACCAACTTGTGATGGACTATGTGAACGGGCAGGAATCAGAAGTAAGTTTAGAATAGTAATGAGGAAATTAAACATAAATGGTTAATTTATATGGTCAAATGTTCATATTAATTTACTCTGTATTAAGTGCTTAAGTGAGGGTGCTTAGGCCAGCAAAGCCATCTTACGATCTTTTTAACATGATTCTGACTCAAAAACATAATGGACAGGAACCAAAATACCCCTGATAAAATTAAGCACAACTAAAACCTGACAAATAAATTACTAACATGTCATTTTCATGAACAACTACAATGTCATTCCAAGAATACTACTAGAAAGATCAATTTGCTTACGAAGTTGTGTGCATAAAACATTTTTATAAGTTGTCATTTGTTTGGCACAATATTATGCTGCAAGTTTATACAGACTAACATACTAATCAAATAAATATGTTCGCCACCTATTCCATAAAAAAACATTGCTTTTTTTTTGTCTAGAGTGAGGAGGAAAAGAAACCTGTGAAGAAAGCTGCAAAACCAAAGAAAGCACGCAAACAAAGCTCTGATGAGGAAGAAGAAGAGGACGGTAGTAACGAATGTGATTCCGAGGTTAGTTACTCCATAGTCAGCTATTTAATCTTAGATGCAAGTTTCTTTTTGTTGTTTCTGTAAAATATTTTCTAGTATGTACTTAACATACTCGTATAAATGCAATATCTTAATACACAATTTTTCATTATGACATTGAATTATATTATGCATACCTTATTTTATTAAAGATATCTACTTATATATTAAGCAAGTATATTTTTGTTTTTTGCCTACAAAAGAGGAAAATCAGATTCAGAGAAAATAAGATTCTCACATGGAGCCAAGTGGTGAGGTATTTGCCCATGGATACCCACAAAAGAAGTGTCATGGCAAGTGTTAAGAGATGTGTTGCCAGCCTTTAATTGAGGAGTATTCTCTGAGCTTGAAGGTCCCTAAGTCTTTCCGGTTCAAGAAAACGGCAGCCGGTAATTGATTCCACAAAGTGGACTCCAAACTCCGTTTTGCATTTTTAAATTAACCTGAGTACATTAGTCTTAAGTCTATACGCTAAACTAATATAAAAAGATGGAAGCTGTGGTTATCAAAGAATGCAAAGAAAAATATACAGGATTACCTCGTAAGTCGACCTAGATTCTTTATGGCTATAGTTAAGATAATTTCTGACTGATTTGACTATGAAACACCCTATCCTAAATCTAATGGTTTTCAAGATTCAAGATTTTTTGCCTTTTGTTGTATCTCTTTTTTGTAATCTGAGCCTCTGGTATGTTTGTTTATACGTTTTATTTTAGAAGATGAATTGCTCTATCCATTTCAATTAAAAAAAAATACAGTTGCAGAATAAAATGAGTTGTGAAAGATGGAAAATATTGAAAAAAAAACCTAAGATGTGTTTTTCTTTAAGGGATACTTTAAAAAAAATCTATGGAAGTCTATTTGCAGATGAGCTTTAAAACATCTCCATTTTGTCAGCTATCCAAAAAGGTATAACATTATAGGGTAACATCAAAACCCCACAAAAAAACTTAGGTAAAAGGCCCCCAGGTAGCAAAAGATCCGGTCTTTTGTTAAGTTTCCTTGTTAGAAAGTATAGTAGGTAAGTAGATAGTTAGGTGCGAGCGAGATGTCATATCGTATTAAATCGTTTATTTCGTTGTCAATCGTATGAGCAGAATATAATTTATATACATAAGCATAAATTTTTTGTTTCTTTTTTCTAAATACTCCTCTGTTTGTGTAACAAAATATATTATAATGCTAGTTTAAAGTGTCCCTCATAAATATATTTAGTCTGTGGATGTCTAGTAGAGTAAATTGTTCAGGATTATTCTCCAGGAATCGAAGTTAGTTTGTTAATAACTGATGCCAAATAGAACTTTCATAAATTATCATCAGTTACTAACAAAATAACACAAGGAAGAAGTGTGAAAACTTCTTCTATATTATTTTTAGTAGTGAATTTTTGTTTTCTTTTATTTCTTATATTTGTTATTTATGTTTACAGGAGGAGAAAAAGCCCGTTAAGAAAAGCAAGAAGAAGGTAAATTGACATACAATTCAAAATATTCATTGTCCCGTGGTCATAAAAATAGTAAGGGTCCCATAACACTGCCTTGGAGCACTCCAAATTTACTAAATGGGTTGACTTTTATGTAATCATATCCAGTTTTCCATTAATTGTATTTGTATCTGCTAAATAATTTTCAATCCAGCAGCAATCTTTTCTGATGCCATATTTTTCGCATTTATATTTTAAGATAAGGTGATAACAATAAGATGAGATAGTTTTTTTTATCAATACTTGTAATTATTTCTTCTATAAGAATTCAGGCAGTTTACTGTGACCGTTGTATTAAGTTGTTACGATGGGGGTATCGATAAAGTAAAGATGATCTATGACCCCAAAATTTTTTTTGTTTGTATGACAATAAAGGACGAGACGAGCAGAATGTTTAGCTGATGGTAATTAAGACGCACTGCCCATTACAAAGTTGCTTAGGATTCTTGAAAAAGCCAAAAATTCAGGGCAGCACTACCTATTGCGCTCGTCACCTTGAGCCATAAGATGTTAAGTCTCAAAAAGTTACAGCGCCCTTCTGACCGAAACTAAATAATAATTACACATTACTGCTTCACGGCTCAAAAAGGCGCGAAGATACAATCAATGTCATCAATCAATCAATCAATCAATCAATCAATCAAGACATCTTATAATTTTCTTGATTTTTATATACATTTAAAATATTATAAAATTATTCAAATTAACCACATTTAGAATATTCATCACGTACATTATCTACGGAGCAGATTTAAATTGATGTCGTCAAAGAAATGAATTTGAAACTAAATAATGTATTGATGATGCAGGATGATGATGATTACAAAAAACCAGCAAAACGGGCCGCGCGGCCCGCAAAGAAGGCTCGCAAGGCATCTTCTGATGAAGATGAAGACGCATCTGAAGACAGTGACTCTGAAGAGGTAAGGTCATCTGTTTTTATTTATAACTAACAATTATAATACTGTTAATGTTTCAGGAATGCTCATGCAATAGTAATAGTCAAAATAATATGACTGACTATGGCCAATATAACAAAAAATAATAAATATATACTAAAATAGCGAATTAATTATGTACATAATTTGTTGGGACCTTCTTTTAGGCGACCAAACCTGTCTCAGAAGGTCCCATTCTTCCATATCTATATTCATTAAGCAGGTACTTACATAACACTACCAACCTACTACAATGTAACAATGTACTTGCGTGACTATTTGTGTGTGTATGGGTGTTTGTGAATATGTGTGTATATTATACAAGCATGTATATTAATAATCTTTAAAGATACTTAGGAAGAATGTTCAAATGGTTTAGTGAGAAAGTAGTGGATTTTTTTGAAGTCTTGCATTTAATTTTTTTTCTCATTCATGGTTCTTATTTTCAGGACAAGAAGCCAGCTAAAAAGAAGGTAAAAATCTCCAAAGCTCTATGATTACTATAGTTACTTTAAAATTAACTAACAATCATATAATTTTTAAATTTTGCTCTTCAGAAGTACATACACAAAATACAGACTAATAAAATAATTTGACAAAATAAAATACGGACGGACAATGAAGATTTGTAAACCGATTCTAAATTAATATTGTGAATGCTGAAAACATATTCTATGATAAATTAGACGTTGAACCATTCATGGAAAAGTTTTATACAATTTTGGATTATAACCACCATCTTAATTTAATGTAACGCATAGTAGGAATGAGGGATAGTTTCCCAAGTTCTTTGCAAACTGCGTGTTATTTATTGCAAATGTTTTATACATTCCAGAGTGCGGCGAAAGGAAGTAAAGCGAAAGGCGGTAAGGGTGGTGGATATACACGGCCCTTACGGCTGTCTCCCGCACTGTCTGAACTGATGGGTGCGGAGTCGATGCCGCGCCACGAGGTGGTCAAACAAGTGTGGAACATTATCAAGACGAAGAACCTGTACGACCCCAACAACAAACAGTTCGCCATCTGTGACGACGCGCTCTACAAGGTGAGACAGTCCTGTGTCCAGGTTGTGAGGGCCGGGCAACAAGTGAGAAGCATGATCCAGGCGGTAGACCTTATGACCCCAACAATAAACAGTTCGCGATATGTGACGACGTGCTCTACAAGGTGAGACAGTCCTGTGTCCAGGTTGTGAGGGCCGGGCAACAAGTGAGAAGCATGATCCAGGCGGTAGACCTTATGACCCCAACAATAAACAGTTCGCGATATGTGACGACGTGCTCTACAAGGTGAGACAGTCCTGTGTCCAGGTTGTGAGGGACGGGCAACAAGTGAGGAGCATGATCCAGACCATAGACCTTATGACCCCAACAATATACAGTTCGCCATCTGTGACGACGCGCTCTACAAGGTGAGACAGTCCTGTGTCCAGGTTGTAAGAGCCGGTCAACAAGTGAGGAGCATGATCCAGACCATAGATCTTATGACCCCAACAATATACAGTTCGCCATCTGTGACGACGCGCTCTACAAGGTGAGACAGTCCTGTGTCCAGGTTGTAAGAGCCGGTCAACAAGTGAGGAGCATGATCCAGACCATAGACCTTATGACCCCAACAATATACAGTTCGCCATCTGTGACGACGCGCTCTACAAGGTGAGACAGTCCTGTGTCCAGGTTGTAAGAGCCGGTCAACAAGTGAGGAGCATGATCCAGACCATAGATCTTATGACCCCAACAATATACAGTTCGCCATCTGTGACGACGCGCTCTACAAGGTGAGACAGTCCTGTGTCCAGGTTGTAAGAGCCGGTCAACAAGTGAGGAGCATGATCCAGACCATAGATCTTATGACCCCAACAATATACAGTTCGCCATCTGTGACGACGCGCTCTACAAGGTGAGACAGTCCTGTGTCCAGGCAACAAGCTCGCTGACCTCATAGTCAGGGTTGCCGAGGTCCGTCAAAAAACAATGTGTAAACTGTATAAGTCGAGACGTTCTTGTGTCAGATTAGCTACGGTGATTCAATCACATAAACTTCCTACCACAAGGTTCTGATGGAAGCATTCTTGGTCTGCTTTAGCAATTTTATATGCGGCTTAAACTGTTACTGCTTAGACCTGTGAGCTACCTTTTTTAAATGAAAATAAGGAATGAGACGAGAAGGACTTTCAGGATTCTTGAAAAACCCATAAATTCTAGGTGGCACTAAAACTGCGCTCGTCACCTTGAGACATAAGATGTTAAGTCTCATTTGCGCAGTAAGTCACATAAATATCGCTAAGGGGCTGTAATCTATTGAACCTGCATTGTCTATCATATTTTGTACCTATTTTTACCATAATATGTTTGTCAAAATTGCAGTGATATGTCAAAATTTTTATTTTGATGCACGTGTGTTTTTTATGAAAGAAACGAACGCATGGATCGCTTTGCCTTAAGACCCGAGTAATCGCGCGTTATGTCGTGTTGACCTGGATGGACCTCATTCTACACTTTGGTTGCATTTGGAAGAAAGTTCCTCGAAAACCGAACTGTGGATGTACGCAACACATCCTTAAGATGCTTAACTAGCTAGTGTTTTTTTTTTATATAAGAGGGGGCAAACGGGCAAGAGGCTCGCGGGATGGGGAGAGGTGAGGCAACCTCCCATGGACATCCGCAACGACAGGTGTCAAGAGATGCGTTGCCGGACTTTAAGGTGGGAGGATGCTCTTTTCTTAAAGGTCCCTAAGTCGTATCGGTTCGGGAAAACCGCAGCTGGTAAATGATTCCACAAAGTGGCTGTGCGAGGCAAGAAATTTCTTCCATAACGCGCCTATTCTATTTAAGGAATTATTTTAAAATATCAAAATATTTTTTTTAAGGTGATTGGCACGAAGCGATTCAGAACGTTTGGCATGATGAAGTATCTGAAGACACATTTCCTAGACTAGGTGACACATCTACGTGATACAACTAATTATTGTCATCAATATATTGTGAAATTCAGTTTCTGTTAATTAAGTATTCACAGGGTTTGTTAAATCAGTATAAATGCTTGTTAAATCTACTTTAATAATTTTAGCCTATTATATTTAATGTGATTATTAAACAGAGACTAATAAATAAATTACTGAGGTAAGTCATTTGGATGATTTGAAGCTATTTTCTTATGCTTATATTATTAATATTTTGAACCTTCTTGTATCATGTACGCAGGTATATGCATATGAGTGTATTTAATATGAAAAAAAAAACAAATTTAATATCAAGAACAAAAAAAAATTATAAAATAGACAAATTCTAATTCTTACATAATATTATGTATCATATTCTAAATATTAATTAGGTGTGTGACGCTACCATAACGTAACATTATTTTCTTCATAAATTGATTATGATTTTGTCGTTGGTGTTATTGTCAATCAATTATATTATGTCTATACTTTAGTGATAGCTATAGCATAGCTTTTACAAAAAGGAGTTGAAATAAAAAAAAACTCATCGGAGACAATAAAATGAGACATAATATCAACAAAATTGATTCATGACCCCACTGTGCTGATATTTCTATTAAATCATAAAAACAGGTTTATATTTGCACGAAAAACATTGTATGGCAATTGGTGGACGGTCAGTGTATAATAAAATGATAACAGTTACTTAGGAAATGTATATTCAAGCGAATTTCGACCTAATTGTTTATTATGACTGTAGGAAAATGAAAATAAGGTGGGTCACGAATAAATTTTGTCGATAGTATCTTTATATATTATAATAATTAGGTCGTAATACTATTATGTCAAATTAAAGTAAACATTATTTTTATTATAAACTTAGTTTAAGTGAGATAAACGAGGATCTAAGTAATTGTTAGTCCAGCTAGTTTATTAGGATCTACGTTATATGGAATCATATAAGAAAAATTATTAGCTCGTGAATATATGTCATAATTGGACATAGTTCCCGAAAAA
Source organism: Leptidea sinapis (assembly GCF_905404315.1). Taxonomy (NCBI): domain Eukaryota; kingdom Metazoa; phylum Arthropoda; class Insecta; order Lepidoptera; family Pieridae; genus Leptidea; species Leptidea sinapis. Next base: position 1,424,714 of record NC_066290.1, on the reverse strand, counting down.
CGTTCCAATCCACAAACATCACATTTTAAGAAATTCGTGTATTAAGTACCTTCAAAAAAAGCGCGTACACCTTCCTTAAAGGCCGGCAACGCTCTTGTGATTCCTCTGGTGTTGCAAGAGAATGTGGGCGGCGGTGATCACTTAACACCAGGTGACCCGTAGGCTCGTTTGTCCTCCTATTCCATAAAAAAAAAACGTTTTATAAATATTAGTGTATTCCATACAAGTGGGTTGGGCTACTAAGTCATGGTGTCATTTAAAGAGTGACAGTAGGGCTGCCATGTTTTTCAGTCCGTTAATATGAATGACATGATTGTGGTTTGGAACTTTTTTCTGGAATTACGTCAAATTGATGTTGCTTTTACCTCAAACGAGGTAAATTATTGGTGACTAATTATTTACATCTATGAGGTATATTATACTATATATTTTAAACTATTAACTATTTACTGATATTTTGAGATCGATTTTGTTTTAAAAGTTTCAAGAAGTATTGTATTGTAGTAAATAAAACTACTTTATAAGTAGCATATTTTTCGTTCCTATAATGTTTGTCTTCTGTTATTGACGCTATCAATAATGTAGTCGGTATGTAATAGTGAATTAATTCCGCTATTTGAGATATGACAAAAAATAATGAAGATCTGTAAAGGTTTTAGTGGTAACGTCATTTTTGCGGCCAGTTATGAACCCGACTAATCAACTGGTTCGGACTTGTTTACTGTTTACGGTGAACCAGTGAGCACGAACGCGTGGTGCGAGCCGTTACTCGCCCGATAAAAATAGAACAAAATGGATTAACTTGAATAATTATTACTAACCTACTCAACTAAATTATTTACTAACTCACTCTAACTCTCGACTAAATTTTTGGTGTTCAGACACATTTAGCTACTAAATTACTCGGCACTCGACTAAAATACTCGTCTAGTCCGAACTACGCTTTAGGGAGCTAAGTAATCCTTAATATACAGTGCTAAAATTTTTGTTGTGCGACAAAAATTTACGAATTCTAATTTGAATTGAATTTGTTTATAACATTACTGATCCTCATTGTAAGTGGTCATAATATGCTAAGCTGATAATGTAACGTGATTTTAATATACGTTATACGTCCATGCATGAATAAATTACCTACGTATTTTTCAAGCTACTCTCACCTTGGAGATAAGAAATGTGAGATTTTGCTGGTATGGGCTTTTCATAATGTAGGTATATATTAAATCTAATTAACTTTATTTTTGTTGCTTGCGTTGGATTTTTCTAAATACATACTCGACATCATTGCAAATAGTCAATAGATTTAGCTAAAGTTGTTATATCAGCTTTTATTTGACATGTTGCGTTTTTCGAGCTCATCAACTTAGATTTTCTAAAGTTTTCATGTTATTTGGTTGGCTCCATTGTATTTGTTTCATGAGGAATTGTTTGCATCTTTGCTTCGTGTTTTATACAGTCCCCGAATCCCTACAAGACTGTATTTTTTCCAGCTATCACCCCAAAAATACTATTTCTCGCACTTGTCCCCCCCTCTTTTTGGAGGGATTCCCCCGCTACGGCTTCAGTGAATGAGCGCACACATCACAGGTTAATATTATATCGTTAAATAAAAATAAAAGTGGGTATATAGGAATATCTCATACTCAACCATAATATTGCACATCCCTAAAGCTTTTAGTAATAAGGGCTTCACCAATTTGAGGGTTATACCAATAGAATTTGTATCTTTACTTAAAACTTAAATTTTGTATCACCCCAGTTATAATTAAATACTTTCTGCAACCTATCTATATTACAATCAATAGCTGTTATTGGTCTGTTTTAGAGTTTGGACCTATTTAATGGTATATCTCACTTGATGTCTGTATTTCACATTAGTCTGACGGTTTTGGGGACTTTTATATTTAGGACCGACCCCAGAGAGAGTGAGAGATTAGTCATGCCTTTGACTGAGTTGCTCTCAATAGCTCTAATATTTGACAATCTGTTGTGTTTTAATATACTGGCTCCTTTGCTTATTTTAATATCTTTTTCTTTATGAAAATACGGGACGAGACGAGCAGGACGTCCACCTTATGGTAATTGATATGATTACAATGCAGTGCCGTTCAGGATTCTTGAAAAGCCCAAAAATTCTGAGCGGCACTACAATTGCGCTCGTCTCCTTGAGACATAAGATGTTAAGTCTCATTTGCCCAGTAATTTCACTAGCTACAGCGCCCTTCACACCGAAACACAGTAATGTTTACATAATACTGCTTCACGGCAGAAATAGCCGCCGCTGTGGTAGCCATAATCTAGCCGGCATCCGTTGCGAGCCTCCCACTTTTAACATCTTATACAACAAATCAATAGAATCCTCTCCAATCAATGTATGATTTTGGCTCGTCTGATCATCCATTTTTGATGGTATTCAATGATGTATACAATTTGTAATACTATCCTATTACTGTGTATAACCATTCGCTTATTGGAGATGAAAAACTGCCAATAACTAATAATGAAATAACTATGTAAACTCATTAATATTTGATCATTTATCTTTAATCTTGATTTTTTCTATTACATAGTTTCTTGGTTGTTTCAGGATTAAAACTATTACGTTATTACTTAGGTGGTATTTTATTTTAGTGTTCATAATATAATCGTTATAATAATAATGTTTATTTTCCAATATAATTGAAAATATGTATTTTGTTTCTTTTTTATAAATACAAATTAGTAGATCAGTTCGAGTATAGATTAACCCCCTTATTCATAATAGTCTGCTAACTTAAAGCATTGCTAATTCACACTCTGTCTTCTTCTATTGACCTAAGTGAGAATGAGAAAAAACACTCCTTAACGGCTGTTTAAAGTTAGCAGACCATTATGAATAAGGGGGTTAGAATAAGAAATTGTGGAATACTGTGATTGTAAACCTCATAAAATAGATTTTAGTTTAATAATTAAGTTGTGCTACTACAGTTGTGATTTGAAAATAAAAAGATTCAAAAAAGGTGCTGTGTTTAATTATGACAGAGTCACATAATACTATATTAATATGTGTTTTAACGGACTTCGTAAAGGAGGACGCGCATAATACGCCACATATTGGGATATCATCCCCACCATCAGGATGTGTGGCGGTTCTCCACTGTGCGCTTTTCAAGGAACTTTCTTCCACGTGCTAGCTGTGGAATGAGCTTCTTTGTGCGGTGTTTCCGATTCGATGCGACATGGGTAACTTCAAAAAGCGCGTAGACCTTCTTTAAGTCCGGCAACGCTCCTGTGATTCCTCGGGTGTTGCAAGAGAAAGAGGGCGACGGTGATCACTTAACACCAGGTGACCCGTACGCTCGTTTGTCCTCCATTTTCCATAAAAAAGGAGGTTTTCAATTCGATTGTTATTTTTTTATGTTTTATTCTTCTTTAGTTAAATGCGGAATGTTTGCCTTTTGGTCCCATAAAAATTAAATACATAGTTTGACCCAGTAGTTTTCATTTTATGAATATTTTTGTTTACATGAATGATGTTATTATAGTTTGTGTACTGCTTTTTTATGACTTTCATTTAGATTTATTATATCTTTTTTATTATTAACCCGTTGGTCGATAAGAAGGTCTTAGGCTACCTATGATTCATAGCTATCAAACGTTTTTCATGATATTTCAGTGTCTCACAAAAACGTGAAATACGGGAGCTATATTGTTTAAGGCACGCGGAACCTTTCGTAGGCCTAACCCATAGCCTATTTACAAAAAAATACTATATAATATATGACAATAAAAAGCAACGAAATTTTATAGTTTACCTGATTAATGACACTAAAAAGTAAAAAAAAAACTTCCTTCATAAAAACCGACTTCAAGAACTGAAAAGTATAAAATAACCTAATAAGTAAATATTTAATTGTACTGTAGCATTAACACAAGGTCATTTGACCATAACAGTGTAAGCCATAAGGTCATAATTCTATAGGTCATAAGGAGTTATAATTCGGCTTTAAGCAACCAGTTCAGCCATTTTAAAATATTGGGCGCTTCGAACCTGAGGTGATGCCACTGACCACTCTAGAAATCTTAAACCATGACCAACCCACAATATGCAGCATTACTGATATGTTTTATTAATGTATTTCTGTGGAATAGATAGAAATGAGCCAGCAGGTAGGTAACCTGATAAGATGACAGCTATCACCCATAGGTACAGGTAGCCCTCACCACATGGCAATAAAAATTTATAATCACATCCCAAACGATATTAAAAATAAAGAGAAGCCTTCTCTATTTAAAAGACATCTTAATTTTTTTTTAGTTTCAAAATGCTTCTACCATTTACCTACCCGAATTTTTTAATTACACTAAGTGTGAGAATTAGTTACAATATAGTATAAGAATGTATAAAATGTATAAGACTTATTTATTTTATGTGTAACATTGCTGTGCCCTTGGAGGGCGTCACATATTGTCTACCCATTAATGTACCTACCATGTGACTTGCAATAAAATATTTTGATTTGATTTGGTATTGTTACCCCCTTGGAGAATTTTGTAGGTGCAATTTTGTTTTGAAAAATGTCAGATGAAGCTGGAAAGATTTACTTCTAAAGCTAATTAGTGAGATTAACACCAACACTTAGAGCTTTGAATTACTTCATGGGACTAACCAGCTTGTGTTCAAGTCCTCACTATTTACATTCCAAGAATAACCATACAGTATTCTATTATAAGTACCTATTGGTATTTGTTACACAAAGTTATGCTTGTTGTACCTGACTCCTGGAACACCTAAAACACAGAGTACGGATGGATACTTACATATCCTAAATGAAGGAATAGGGTCCCAACTAAGAGTAGTATTCTTTTATTTATTTAATATTTAGTCATAAACAACATAAGTCTGAAGAAATAACATGTACGTATTCATGCAATGACGTTCTAGAACGTCATTGTGTTAATGTCTTATTTAAGTACTTAACTTAAATAAAAGTATGTAGGTATATTAAGCATGTTATCAAGATGTGAAACAATTAATGAGTGAAAGAAATATTATACCTACCTACATGTTACAAGATACTTAGGCCCTTAAAGAGCAGTCAGCAGCTACGCAGTAGTACCAATGGATAGTACCGAATTTTTATCTATTTACCTACATAATTAATATAATAATGTAGGTACGTAAGTAGTAACAGGGTCATATCCTACTATTAATGGTAACTACAAAAATAGCAGGCTATTGTAGGGTGAATATCTATCTCCACATGCAAAGCAGCTAACGGAATGATGATTGCTGAATAATCTATGAATGTACGCACTAGTACTAGTTTTATTCACAAATCTGAATTCTGAATTCAAAATAATTAATAAACATAGCCGTGGCGTAGGTCCTTAATTAGGTTACTATATATTATGGTTAATGGCCAATGGGTGTCATTTTCATTAATGAACTGCAGTCTGCAACAAGCCATAGAAATGGTCGCGTTCGCGGCGCGCAGTTTTAATATTCTTTGGTTCTGTCTGGTCTTCAACAAAATATAAAAAATGTGTTCGTTTATGCACATTATTTCATTGATTAAAAAGATGGCAAATATTGAAAGATAATTTCAAAAGCTTTGACAAATATATTTTATGTTTCTGATAAACAAATATAAATAATAAATTAGAACGCATCACTCAAATAACGTGGGTCTTGTCACCTTGTGTGTTGTATATTATTTTGTAGGGCAGGGCAGCCGGCCGGCAGCCGAATTTTAACGATGTCACACTCGGCTATATTCGTTGCGACGCCGTGTAGCACTTAGCGCGTAGGTATATTATTGTGTGGCTACTCTGAAGTCTGAACAGTGAACTGTGTCGCTAGCGGGATCTACTTGTTCCAAAGAAAATGGCAGATGTAACTAAAGAAGATCTTGAAAAGGAAATTTCAAGTGAGTTAACTTATTTTATAATTTAAAGATTTAAAATATTTTGGTTAAGTTTATACTATACTTTTTGTACCTAATACACTCAGCCTGATGGTCGCTTAATGGCTTCTCAAGTGTTCTATAGAAGTTATATTTTGCATAGGATTAATTCGAAATATCTCTGTTATTATAAGGTCAAACTAAAAATGTTTCAAGTAAAAGTTGTTTTGTAACGTTGTGCGGGATTCTTCCTGTATGCGCCAGAAATTAATATGCCGTCTATCGACTTGTATACTGATGGTTTATTTTTATTCAAGGCGTAAGTTGTTACATCAATATTCCACGTATGATACGAGAAAATGCGTGAGTGTCTAGTTTTTTATAAGCCATGAAATAATGCGCATCTATACTAGAATTCGTTTTTGTATGAAGCATTTTATCGAAAATTTAGGAAATTTCATCAAATAAAATTATATTAACTAAAATTATTTATGTTTTCCCAAGCATTGAAACCCGCCATATTTTTGGACAGTGACAATTGTTGACAGGCGGCATTTGACACTTGACAGTTTTATTTTTGAGGGATATAAGATGATGTTGCCATCGTAAAATTTTATCTACGGAGCAATAAAATATTTGCTCGCACCAAACTTGTAAGTAATATACATGAAACATTTTATGGCGCCATAGTTCCAGCGAAAATTTTCAAATGAGGGGATGTAGAACAAGGGGGCAATGCCCGCCCGCTGCGCGGGGCTCGCGCAGCTACGAGTTATTGGTGGGAAGAGCTCGTCGCTGCTACTTTTGTTTCTTATCGATGCGTACATAGTATAAAAATAAGCAGTTGTATAACTTTATAATTTTGAATTATCTACAATAATATAACATAATATACGTCAGTCTGTCTGTTTCTTATCTTTTCAAGATTTAATTGCAAATTAATTGTTGTACAGATTTTAATGAATTTTGGCAGGAAGATTTTTTGAACTCTGGGATTCTTATGGTAAACTACAACTTATTCGTAGAAGATTATGAAAATTCTCGTCCTAACCGTATTTACCGACCAGCCAAACCAACGTTAGCAATATTTAGTCTTAAGTTGATGCTGAAAGAAAATTGATTGAATAAGGCGTTACTTTGCGGAAATCCATAATTATACAAATGATTTAAGTTTTCCTTAGTGTTAATTCCGCCAATATTTGTTTTTAAAACAATTCGACGTGTTTCGCCTCTACACGAGGCATCCTCAGGACGTGTTGTCTCGCCTAAATCTGGCACGAGACTGAATCAAATGAGCTGGAAGCCGCTCTTTTAAACCCTCGTCCCATGACGCGCTGTGATTGGTCGGCTGTTGTGACGCTTACCAAAAGAAAGGGAAAGTTGTAAAATTTGTTGAATAAGATTAACTTCGATAAATTTTTTTCAACGGAAGCCACGTAATTTTTTATTATTTTCGTCTTCCTTTTTCTTATGATTAAAAAAAAATTCAACAGCTTTGTGTTCCATTTTTATGTTTCCTAATCTTATTGTTTTTTATTTCAATGACTGTCCGCGGTTTCTTCTTACTTCCCCAAATAGAATAAAACACTTTTTGCCGACTAGTAATATTTAGTTTTCCTTGGACATCAAAATACAAAGTAGTATTTGTGGTGATTGTAACCTCCTTTTTTTTTTAGTAGTTTCATCCATGCCAAATTGCTAGAATCCATTGAACCGTTGACCTCAACTATTATGCCCGCATCCACTAAACTGTCGGGACTCGATTCACGAAATTAACGGGAGGCCCTAAGGCTCAATTTCCAAATTCTCTTGTTTATTCCAATGATCCAAAGCAATTTTTTTCATAAACTATACCGTGTGATTATAACATATTATTGGAATATTTTTGTAACATTTCTTTCACTTAATTTCCGGGACCTTTTTTTCTTTTATCTATAATATAAAAATGACCGTTTTTTATTGCGGTAACTTAGCAAGCATTACCACATTTTTTTCGAATTTTAACTCAATACCTCAAGGTACTGTTAAATATACATCCCTATTCGGGTCTGCGAGCGACTAAACACAGTGTTGTCATATGACGTCATCGCGCCATAGTGCGCATTTCGTATCTCAAACGCTCACAACTATTAAATAATGCAAAGTCATATAATTTTGATATAAATAAGTATCAACGATGATGTCTGTCCATCCTCGTTTAGGGAATGACTGTACTGTTAAATAATCATTTATTGATTGTTAATTAATTTGTACCGTAGAAATTCTTCAAGATGCAAACTTAGCAGAAATTGCAACTAAGAATGTCGTACAGAAATTGGAAGATAAGTTTGGCACAGATTTGAGTGACAAGAAAAAGCTGATAGATCAGCTTGTGATGGACTATGTTAACAGCAAGGAATCGGATAATGAGGATGAAGATGACGAGGTAACTATGGGTGGCTATAACTATTAATGATCAGTCGTGTGTTGTACCCTTTTAGCATGGAAAAACAAAAATCATTGATAAAAATTCAGATGAAATAAGCAGTGGCAACAAACTCATAGCTAATATTATAATTTATGACGTATTTCAAATTCAGTTTTCAAAATATTTTTATATAATATACTTTGCAAGATGATTGAAAAAACAAAAAGACCATTTGATACCATCATGACCATAAAATCATATTAATTTTGAAATACTTGATCACAGCCCCATGTCAATCGTTAAACAGACCATATCCCAATGCAGAGTACTTCCTCGTGGTCATACTGATCTTGTCATTAAGTAATTTATTAATATTTTCCCAGAGCGAGGAAGAAAAGAAACCAGTGAAGCGAGCTGCAAAAACAAAGAGAGCGCCCAAGGAGAGCTCTGATGAGGAAGAAGAGGACGGGTCTAATGAGAGTGAATCCGAGGTTTGCATTTCTTATAAATATATCCCTTCGCGATCCGATTCCTCGAGTCGATTACCTTCTTTGGCAACTAACAAACGTAAAAGTAAAGGGTATATTATGATTGTTTGGGCTCTTCAATGCCTTCTATATAATAATTAGTAAGCAACTTGTCACAATAGGGCTAGGTAAAAAAAGAGCATGTACTGATAATCTTATATATAAAATTCTCGTGTCACAATGTTCGTTCCCGTACTCCTCCGAAACGGCTAAACCTTCATGAAATTTTGTGAGCATATTGAGTAGGTCTGAGAATCGGCCAACATCTATTTTTCATTCACCCTTAAATTTTTTTTCATTAAATTTTTGGACGAAATTTTTTGTTTTTATTTTTTATAATGTGGAATTAAAAATACATATGAATTCAAATTTTTACCCATCTACGATCAACAGTTACTTTTTTGTATCGCGATTTTAATATCGGCCATACAACGTTTGCTGAGTCAGCTAGTAACTGTATATTATAGATTCGTCCGTCCTACAAGATGCCTTGCGGCTAAAAAGACCGTTCCCCGCAATTCCGACACAGTGGCGCCAAGCTTGCAAGCGCCATAGAGTATATTATAGTCTGTTATTGACCCAAGAGTAACTTTCGTTATCAACTTATTTGTTCTCCGAACAATGATCAATATTATCGACTATCGGATTTTTGCCCAACCTTCGTAAAACGGCGGCAATTTAACTTTATCGTGGTACCAAAACACAAGAATTTCTAACTTCTAACTGCCTGATTCATAACTAAATGCTGATGTAAGGTATGACGCTATGTACTTAATTATAAAACGTGTTTTTAAGTTATCGAACATTCGGTAAAATTCTTTATTCATAATCATTTATTAATCCTCCGATAATTAGCATGCCTCTTATATTATTATCGAATCACACCTCTCCGGGTCCATGCTGGGTCCTTCAGCCTACTACAACATTATGCTATAAAACTATTGGTAGACAAAGTTTTTATTTTATTTCAATTGCTTGCAGGAAGAGAAAAAGCCAGCTAAGAAGGGAAAGAAGAAGGTAAGACAAACAGCTGCTTTAACTTCATATTACATTCCATAAACGTCATACATATATTATATTCACAATACAGAAAGTTCACTTGAAACTGTCCTCAATTTTTTAAATATTTACGTAGGTATTCTTTGAAGTGAAAACTTTTTTAGCCGCGTTGGTCACTTTTTGGTAGGGGAAAATCTTATGGTTTCGCGTCACCGACATGCTCATGACCGGCGCACGCGATAAAAAGTGAGGAAAATAATTAATTATTAAAATCGTGGTTCGACTATGTTTACTCACAAGTGACTGATGTTATTGGGAGTACGTAGTTTTTGGTAGATATATCAATCTACCCTTTTTTGCACTCTTACGGCCGTTCCCAATATTTAGTCTATCTCTTACTTAACTATATCTGTCCCAATAAACTTATCGACGGTAACTCACCTTATCCGTACACGCTGTCTGTTAATGGGACGATGTATAGCGATAGAAGTTTGTATGGAAATTTCAATTCACGCGTCCCAATATAAGGCGATAAGAATGACTTATCGGGTATATTGGGACTGCTTCAGATTACTGACAGTAGAAGGTAGTAATATATCTCTATCTGTAGATAGTGTATTGGGAGAGGCCGTTAGTGCGTCAAACTAACTGAATAATGTTTAAACTGTTAAAAATTCCATGACAAATATTTAGAAAAATTTGTTTGAATAAAATATGTTGATTATTCAGGCTGATGTTGACGAAGACAGAAAGCCGGCAAAGCGCGCTGCCCCGCCTTCCAAAGCCTCCTTGAAAAAAGTTCGCAAGGATTCCTCCGACGAAGATGAAGACGTATCAAACAATAGCGATTCTGAAGAGGTGAGGTCATCTTTGAGACGTTGCTTCATGTTATTACGGAAATATTACAAAAACCGGTTTAAATTTTATTTTTAGTTTGAATTTAGAATACTTGTTAATGTAATTGTACTTGTAATACTTGAATATTTGTTTTTAAAACAATTCGACACGTGTTTCGCCTCTACACGAGGTATCCTCAGGACGTGTTGTCTCGCCAAAATCTGGGCCTTTTTTTGATTTTAGCTTTTGGATTTATAGTTATGGATTTCCGCAAAGTAACGCCTAATTCAATAAATTTTCTTGAATTTAGAAGTTTAATTTTATTTATTTTTAATGGGGTAGCAGTTGATGTTGTCTACAGATGTCACAACTCTTAACCTCGCCATTTTAATTATTTTAAATGTTAATGTTCTTTGCAGAGTAGGTCTCTGCTCTATCTGTTAATCAATAATAAATAAAGCCAACTTATAATATTATGGAGACAATTGTACTAATAGTACCTTCAAGAAAGAAAAAAAAAAAAAAAACAAAATAAAAATAGTATAGAATAGAATTGGTATGCAACTTACACTGTTACAGTAGGTATTTAAATTTATTAAATTATCCTGATTACTTCAGCCTTCACTGTTTTATTAATAAACGAAATCTAAAGTTACTCCAAGTTTAAAACTACTTCTCCTTGTCATGTAACTCTGTATTGACAAAGGTAAATATCGGCATCAAATCAATAAAGCATCGTGAGTACCTGTCAAAATAATTACAATGTTAAAGTTCCCCGATGATAAAAGTTTAAAAACATATAAATACAAAAAGTTTTAAATTTGGAATAAATTTTCTTTGCGTAAATAACTCAGAATAGTATCACAATTAATGAGATTATGAGCTCAGCCAGTGGCAGACAAATACATTGTTAGCTTAAGAATCTATTCCAAGCTGAATATTCAATTGAATATATACTTTTACAAGATGCTTTTGACTCAAAAATTATTTTTACAATTTATTTCATAGTCTACCTGTACCTATAGCCCAGTGGTTAGCGATCCTACCTACTAAGCTAGAGGTCCCGGGTTCGAATCCCGGTAGGGGCAAGCATTTATATGATGAATATGGATGTTTGTTTCCGAGTCATGGATGTTTAAATGTATTTATGTATGTTTAAGTAAGTATATTGTATTAAATATATCGTTGTCTTGTAACCCATAACACAGGCTATATATGCTTAACTTGGGGCAAGATAATTTGTGTAAAAAGTGTGTCAATATTATATTATATTATAATTCAGGACAGAAAGCCAGCGAAGAAAGGTAGAAAGAAGAAGGGCTCCGAAGATTCGGACAGTGACTGGGGAAAGAAGGAAAGGGCGGCTAAAGCAAAGAAGGTGGGCTGATTTTAAAACAAAAGTATTAACACTACTTAATAAAATCTTATAATTACATCAACAATAGTAAATAATTAATCTACTTTAAAATACAAGTTAAAAAATGAAATTATGTAGGTACATCTCGATAAACACATAATATTAAAAAAACCAGCCACTACCTAAACTCTATCTGCTACGGTGAGATTCTGACCCTGAATTTCTGTGTTTAACTGATTTAAGTAGGTAATAGAAAATACCACATAAATATGCCAGTTTTGTGATCCTTATAATGGATCCAGCATAATGGTGTTTTATATCTTAAAATAATTTGTATTTCTGTATTAAAAGATAGAACTGTAGCTGAAACTTTAACCCCCTTATTTATAATAGTCTGCTAACTTAAAGCATTGCAAATTCACACTCTGTCTTCTTGTATTGACTTAAGTCAGAATGAGAAAAAACACTCCTTAGCGGCTGTTTTAAGTTAGCGGACCATTATGAATAAGGGGGTATATGTATAACTATATAACTAGATATCTGAATACAAATGATATCTTCAATTGGGCCACTAAATTTTAAGAAAATCATACCTCGATTTTCAAATGTCACTGGAGATGCCAATGATATAACTGAAATTGTTAATTATGATTATCATATTTTTTTATTCTAGGGCGGCGCAAAGGCGGGGGGCAAGGCAAAAGGCGGTAAGGGTGGTGGATATACACGGCCGTTACGGCTGTCTCCCGCACTGTCTGAACTGATGGGTGCGGAGTCGATGCCGCGCCACGAGGTGGTCAAACAAGTGTGGAACATTATCAAGACGAAGAACTTGTACGACCCCAACAACAAACAGTTCGCCATCTGTGACGACGCGCTCTACAAGGTGAGACAGTCCTGTGTCCAGGTTGTGAGGGACGGGCAACAAGTGAGAAGCATGATCCAGGCGGTAGACCTTATGACCCCAACAATAAACAGTTCGCGATATGTGACGACGTGCTCTACAAGGTGAGACAGTCCTGTGTCCAGGTTGTGAGCCCCACAAGTGTGGTGCATGGTTAGGTTTATTCGAAAGTGATTAAATAAACTTAACTTCGTAATTTATAAAACAAGGAGTACTAAATAATAGGTAGTTAATTATTAGGTAGGGAATAGGTATCAAAACAATATCAGACATTGAAGTACATATTTTTATTAACTGTATTTTAGTTTTTTTTTATATAAGAGGGTGCAAACGGGCAATAGGCTCTGGCTGCAGGCGGTGGCTTATAGTGAAGTACTTTCTCGCCTTACTGAGGACACCAAGCTTTGTCGAGGCCTGTTTGGCCTTCTCTTCCTCGTTACCACGAAACTGATCGTCGTTCGAAATATAGACGCCAAGTATGCCAATACAGGCTGTATGTTGTCTTTGGATTAAAAAAAAAAACTTGTATTGTTTTATTTTCTGGCCACCATATTATTTTAAAGTATGTGTTATGTCCGCAGGTAATTGGCACGAAGCGATTCAGAACATTTGGCATGATGAAGTATCTGAAGACACATTTCCTAGACTAGGTGACATTATGAACACGTGGGTCCAGACATGTTGTATATGAAACGTTTGACTGACATTCAATGCGATACTACAGTGTAAGTTTGAGGTTATATTAATAAGCAATGGAGGCCTGTTTTTACTATTTTAGGTCACATGTCAATTAAATATTCTTATAGTGGTATTTAAGAAAACATTTGTTGGAAATGCGTTCGAAAACAGTTTGGCTAAGCGTATGCTGAGACGCAGACGACGCAGGTCCACACAGAGCAGCAGATTTTGTAACATATTTACGTACTAAGTGCTACGTATACTGTGGCGGAGTCACGTACGGCCCAGAAATGCGTCTGTCCTGCTCTACGTCTCGTTGTAGCGCCGGCACAGATTTCTGCGCGCTAATTCTTAATTTTGATGCAATTGCAAATCATTTCATTGAATTAGACTTTAAAAATAGTATATTACGCACTTAGGGAGAAAAGTAGGCCATTATTTCCAGCGGGTGGCAATGTCCTACTTATCTGACGTGGTGCGTATACGACTTTTTTCCCACCTGGGTGAATATCTGGCTTTTAGTCCCTGGTACGAGGGACAAAAGTCGTCTTGCCGGTATAGAATCGGCCACCCGTCTCCAGTACCAGGGACCAAAAGACAGCTTTTTAATGGAGGTGGGAAAAAAATATATTCAAAGAGGAGGCTTCGTAATGCGTAATTAATTATTGAAATTAAATGATTTTCATATTATGTATGTTGAATAAAAAAACTTACAAGCGACTTCTTGCAAAAGCATCAGCTTACAAAGAAACCGCCCCTGGTGTATTTAAATAATTTTTAAAAGTGATCCGTACTGTAAAAGCATATCTCGCTCACCTCATCCTAATTCTATGTACTGAATTTACTTCTCAACTAGAATACGTATATTAATATAATAATACGTATAAGCTTACGCTTAACCTTAAGGTTTCAATAAATTTAAATCTGACAGGGAAAGTAAAAAATAAAAAATTGTGTAGTTTTGGTGAAAACAGGCCTAAGTAAGTAGCCTAAACCTATTTACGTAAATAAGTACGTATTATAATTGTATTTAATTTAGTTTTAATCGATTTTTAGTCAAGTATTTGACCAAAATAATAATTAAATAATATAATTCTATGTAAGTGTTCAACCATACTGCAGTGCAGGTACTTTATTTTTACTATACATCAAAGCGAATTTAAACACTACGTTTATTTCATAACATAAATTGATGCCTTTATTGATGGAAAGATTATATATCAATTTGTGGTCATCAATCACTGATATTATTCAATTATTATTGTGAGTTTCGTTGATAATCAACAGGCAATAATGTATTCCATAAATCATTCCAAATACTAAGTCCCATTTGACAGATGTCAATTTGACAGTCGCGTGAAGACACCCTGGCAATATCTAGGATTAGTAAGGCAGAGCTTAATCTGTAATAAATAAACATATACTATAATTATAGGATTCTATAACCAAAAGGTAGCCACAACTCTAAAGCCGTTTTTAGACTTTTCGTCTGATTTTCGGTTTGTCTGTGCACGCTCGTCTTAAATAGGGCTAAACCAAAATTGCGTTCATTTCATTGCTATTATCTGAACGCAATTAAACTTTTTGAAAAGTGCGCGGTTAAAGACACGGGTGACCGATTGTTTTTATTAAAAAAAATTGTTAAGCAATCTGTCAAATGGAATTTCGTATGGAATGGATTGTAGACATAACATAAACTGAAATTTTGGGTGACAAACCTGACTGTTGACTGGGCTGTATGGCGTACAAGTATCTTTCTCGTCATAAAGGATGTTGATTAAAATGTTTGTCATGTGTAAATATATTGTGCATGACATAGTATGTTTAAATATTTTTTTTTTATATATTTTTTTACAAATATTTTTTAACTATACAATCTATCGTTTTGTAGGTATTCGCCCAAAACTGAATTTGTATTTATTTCGATGCGATTAAGTAATTAATTATTTTAAGTTAAATGTTCCTTATTTACAATAAAACATATTATGTTCCTTTTAGTCATATTATTATTTATTCAATCATAAATTTGCCTAAAAAAGAAGTAAGAATGAAATGACATGAATTAAAATATATATAAGTAGATACGTCGACCACTTATTAAATTATAAATATATTATTATAATACACCATTAAAGTGATCTCAAAATTTTTATTTTTCAAATCAACACTTAATTTTAATGAAATCTAACTTCTAATAATTTATATTAAGAATGTTTATTTTTCTTGATTATAAATCTTTTTGAAGTGAAAAATTTCTTTAGTGGCGTTGAGCAGCACTTTTGTTGGGATGGGTATTAAACGTTAAACTCGCGTCAGGGCACGTGGCCTGATCTAAGATTCGTAAGGCAGTCGTTGAAATTATGGATGAATATTGATTTTTCTGAGAGATTAACTTTTTAATGTAAAATAATTGTAATAGTTCTGAAGTGTTAAATTTTTTATGTGATATAAATAATTTATACTGACAATTATTGTCAGTTTATGTGTATGATAGCGCAATAAATGAATATTGCATTTAACCATTTATGTGGCTAGTACTTTTATACTGATAAAGAAAGCAATTCGGGCGAAATTATTCCCTAACCATTCCAAAATATTCAAAAATGCACAACGTTTACTGTTCAAGTTTTCACTTCTGTCGGCACTCCCGGAGTGCAACCCGTTATTTTTTTTAATAATTCTAAATCGCAGCTCAAGGTTTAATAATATAAATAAATGTGTGTGTAAAAATAAGAATAAACTTGATGTAACGTACAATTGATAAGGTTTGAAAATAAAATCGTTGTGGCAGCGTCTTTCAGTGTTTTATTAAAATTGCCTCCTTCTGTAGACAGACAAGAAACAGTAGTTGCTTGGTTTTTTTTGAGCTCTTCTCGTTATAAATAAAGAGCTACATAAAAAGGTTTAGGTTTGATGCTACATAAAGCTGGACACATATTTTTCTAATTAAACCTAACCAATTTTAGTGAATTCTAACCTAACCAATTTTAATGAATTGCAATTTTTTTTTAAATAAATAAATCGAGAACAAGCAAATTATTGACACGGGAGTGGGTCAGGGATTGGAAATAATACTCCGCTTATAGGAACGAGTCTTTATTTGCGTTCACTTTTTCTGAACTTGCACATGCCGGTCTGCCGCTGTTCCTTTTGTGGGCGGCAGTACCTTCAACGCGTCACACTGCACCGAACACTAAGTCTCTTCTATCTTCTTCTTGGAACACTTCCACTTTTCACTACTTCTTCTTTTCTTCTTCTTCTTTACACTTTCGAGTCAGAACTAGAACTGCCGTAGGCTACGCTTAGTACGGCTTATATACCCCCGGATCTGTTCCATTTTCAAAATGATTCCATCTTTTAAATTTAAATTGTACTAGAAAATTCTTTTAACTATTTTTATCCTGCTTACACATTTTCCATCCCTTTTTTTCTGTTCGATTTGATCCTGAACTTACTAGAAATTTCCATTAACTTTACAAAACCCAAAAAAATTCCATACACTGGTAGGTGTATCGAACCCGGGTCTACAGCGTCTAAAGTAAACACTTTTCCGCTGAGCTACGAATATTGCTGACGGAGCTGTTGAAATTAACAATGTTTTGAAGCTTGACAACTCTCGTCATACACTTCGAAGCGTTGCTACGCAACATTATTAAATATGGTACAATAATTGACAGGTCCCCAGACAAGACCCGCTTATCAGAATGGGACAGATGAAAGCACACAGTCAGAAAATAAAAACAATAGAGTCACTCTTTTTAACTGATTTAAAAAAAGGAGGAGGTTCTCAATTTGTCCGTGTGTTTTTTTATGTTATGTGTGTCTATTTCAGGCCTTTCGACTGGGTGAACCGATTTTGATTTTTTTATATTTGAAAGCTGTTGCTTCACCAAGAGAAAACAATAAAAACCTTAAATTTGCTATAAGTATGCGCGCAACAAATTTACGAACAACTCAATATCGCGCCAACGTTGGGTTCTGCTTATGGGATCCATGACAAAGTAACGGAACTCTTCAATTCATATGATCAACGATACTAGGCCGAATCTTTTTCTTGCTATCCGGATATTTGAGTCACCTACTGTGACGTCGTAATGGTCAAGTAATTGTCGTAGTAAAATATGATGATCAATGGAACTCCTGAATGACTTACAGTAAGTGTGCGATCTGTGGCAGAATTTCTAACAGTCTGTAATAATATTGCAATGCGCTTACATTCATTGCTGCATATCAAAATTTTGTAGATGTATCCAAATTATTAGTTAGTGTAGAATGTAGATTCACTAAAAATCGAAAAATAAAAAAACTAAAAAAAACCACTGACTTCTAAAACACTATTCCAAAACAAAAGATATATTATTTTTGGAGTCGGTGACAGTCAAGGTGGGTTTGTAACTACATACATAGTTATAGGTGAGATGTGCTTGAGTTGGACACGCGACGTGAGGCAAGAGGCGAGAGCGGAGCCGCGGCGGTAGGATACTGATTCATAAATAATTCATAATAATCGTTCCTAGATTTATTAATTTGATTGTATAAAAATACGTAATTACTTTTATACTTTTTAGTGCATATTATATCTATTATTTTGGAATAGATTTTTTGAAGTCAGTTGCTTTTTTTTTAATTTTTTTTTAAGGCCTAGTGGACAATGATTAGCAATTTTGTGTAATAGGAACGGCTTACAAGAACGTGAACTTTTACATACTAGTACTATTCACACGTTATCACGGAAGTATCGTTACCTAGTGATGATCGATACTTATTTACATCGCAAATATGTAAAAGCTAATATTTTTCAGCGTTCCCATACACGAGATAATGAAAGAGAATTGGCGCCACTTGGTAGCAAGAGAGAGATGTGAAGAAATTTACAAACCAAATAAGCATATTTATATTTCACCACTAAAGTATTTAAGTTTTTTGGAATTAACCACATTTAAAATTTGACAAAACCTGTCATTTAAATATAATATGTTGATGTCCACTTACACTACATATACCAAACAGATACCCTGGAAAAGATATCCAAGTCTAAAAGACAATTTTTTTTTAATTTAAGGAACTTAACATTTAAATAACCAGTTTAACAAATTAATTTATGAAAATATTTTTTTTATAGTTTCTCTCATTAAAGGTTACCTTAATTTATTAAAACCTTTAGAACGTAAAGAAGTAACATAAACACAAACCATTAAATAAACATAGAAACTTTCCCCTTTATAATATGAGTGTGATTTTTGATTAAGAACTTAAAAACCTCCTACTGAACAGATCTTGATCGGAAAATAGGGACAGACTGACGAACATATAACTCATAGGAACCCTCTTTTTCGTCTGGGTTTAAAAAAATACCTAACTACTACTCCACTGATGTCACTGTCCAAATCAGGTTGTTAATTCAAAATACGCAGCTAAAACTGAAATAGTGTTTATATTGCTGCCTATTGGCCATTAATATTTTTGAAAACTGGAATAAATGCAGAAATATATAGACATAGCAGTGGAAGCATATTATGGTGTCATTTGTGGCATGTGCCATATTTCTGCTTTGATTTTGTATGAGGTGCATTGTCTATATGTATAGAACGTCATTGAGTACAGTAGATAAATAAAGGTATTTTGCGAGAATTTTATTTGCGATTATAAAAAATATAATAACTTTAATTTTAAAATCAGTTTCTGGTTACAGGATCATCCTGCCACTACAAGTAGCGCCCGTTCACGAGCACGACGCATGGACTAGCCATCGCCTCCCTCGACAACATCTGATAACCTATACATAACAAAAACATATAATAAATGGGTACATAACAAAATCATATAATTACAACTTGTGGCACGCGAGCACTTGCCCCTAGCCTTTTTGTCTCGATTTATTACCTACATATTGACCTAAAAAATAGGGGCTTTTATTGCCACTATTTTCTCGGTCTGTAGTATTTTTAAAGAGATTTGTAAATTTTGTGCCCCTGTTGCTCTGTCCATTCTCTATGTTCATGGATCCTTCTTTTCACTGAGCTCTTTCCACCTGAGCCAACCGTTCGAGTACGCATGGGTCTTAATTTTGGTATATCTTGTTCAGATTATGGCTCCATCTACAGAATCTGCTTTACTGTTGATAACCAGCTGAGCCCCAATAATTGCATATTAGGAAAATGACTAGAGATGTCGCTCTTTTAAATTTAAACAATTTGTTATTTTATAATGATACCAAACCTTCACTTAAGGGATTAATTATACAAATTATGAACGATGCGGGACTCGAACCGCGACTGAGCCAACCGTTCGAGTATAGTAGCCAATTTTAATTTTTTAGAGTATTAAAAAAGAAGTGTACCTAAAGGTCATCACGACATTTACACATAGATGCCAACAGCGCAAATAATAGGGAAAATTTAGAAGAATAAAAACGTCGTTTTCGGCAAATGCTTTATCAAGGGAACTAGAGCGACCATATCTATAGATTTCCCAGAAATATGTGATCAATGTTTTCGACTTGTCTAATGGTTACCATAGAAACAAGTCACATTCCTTAACATTCCTTTCATCGTTGGTATTTTAGTTGGTATAATATAGCATTTGTACATACATAATACAACCATGGCTTGTAACGAAAACGTAATAAAAAACATCGCAAACGAAATCGCCAGGAACTGCCAAAGCCAAAGCCAGACAACTGTAGACCCGGAGTTCGTCATATTTCTAATAGATCTACTGTTTCTTAACCCGAAGTATGGGAAGTTGTTCTCGAAGTCAATCAGTCGGAATAACTTGGAATATTTTGTGAATCAATGTGTTTCTATGCTCACAAGTAAGTTGAATTCTTCGTTTCAATTAGTTCTTATTTAATTGAAATGATAAAACCAGTAAAACTATTTTAATTTGCAGATTTCGTACGGTTCAGCATTGGCATCATGTCTATTTCCACCGCAAAACAGCAGTGCAATTTTAGTGTATTTTTGTTTTCCAGTTTGGGTGTGGGTGTTATTACTTGCTTATCAAATATTCCATGTGAATTTTGACAGCAACTTATTTGTGCCTTGTTTCAATACAATATCGCTGTCTTCGACGTCTTTGAGCGAAACCCCCTGATATTGCAAAAGTCCGCAGTGAATAAGGAGGGGACTGGTTTGAGGCTCTTGCTCTCTCTGCCCCCTCCAAAATATGCGAGACAGCATGTTCCTAACTGTGGGCGCCCAGGGACTGATTATCCAGGACTACACAGTCCTGAACCGGCCTGGGGGGGTCTATTTAAACAAGTGTACGGGTCACCTGATGTTAAGTAATCACCGCCGCCCACATTCTCTTGCAACACCATAAGAATCACAGGAGCTGGAGAAGGCGAACGCGCTTTATTTGAATGTCGTATCGCCATGGAAACACTGCACAAGGAAGCCAAAGCTTGGTTGTATGAGGAAGAAAATTCCTTGAAAGAATGGAGCCATACATACAGATGGTGGAGATGATATTTTAATTTGTGGCGTGTCATGCGAAGGTGGAATTCCGCGGTAGGAAACAGGTCAAACAGCTCTTCGGAACACTCATAATATGATAGATGCAGTAGATTACACACAATGAAGCGACGTCTTCACGCAACGCCAGGTTTTTTTTATTACAGTAAAGGACGAGACGAGCAGGACGTTCAGCTGATGGTAATTGATACACCCTGCCCATAACAATGCAGGGCGGCTCGGGACTCTTGAAAAACCCAATAATTCTGAGCGGCACTACAATTGTACTCGTCACCTTGAGACATAAGATGTTAAGTCTCATTTGCCCAGTAATTTCATTAGCTACGGCGCGCTTCAGACCGAAACACAGTAATGCGAACACACTACTGCTTCACCGCAGAAATAGGCGCCGTTGTGGTACCCATAATATAGCCGGCATCCTGTGCAAAGGATGCCTCTCACTGGTGATCGAGCTGTTCAGCAGTTCAATTGGCAATCGTTCGATATTTTCAGACCCAATATTCCGATATTATGGCAAGGCTTTAAAGGAGGAGTTCCTCTCCGAATGAAGTAACAAGCTCAATACTCCTTTTCAATTATTTAAAATATCTACCGTTCTTCATATTTAAAGCTTAAAACCAACTCTTCCATAAGTATAATATGTATGAGTGTTTTTTAGAAAGTGAGACATCAGTCAACACGATGAAAATGCAATTCATAATGCATACAAGTTACGATACACTACAAAACCTCATCGACAAGCATCTGAGCTCGATTGAGCAATGTCTGAAGCCACTCATCGATGAAATACTTGACGAAGACCCTGATGGTGACGCGATGACCAAGAAGCTGTTCAGGAAGATATCCATTTATATAATACTTTCGAGTGGGTTGGGCAACCCCGGAATTATTACGGTAGGTCCTTAAATTTTTGCAAAACTTTTTAATTGAACGCCAAGGACAATACCCTAGGAAGAAAAAGAAGGATTAGTGCGGAATGGGCCGTTGGCTTTCACGCGGGAGGTAAATATTCGATCACTGCCATGTACCAATTTATTTTAGATGAAGGAAAACATCTTGAGGAAATCTATACATACCAATTCAAAGATTGTGTGTGAAGGAATATTGTACTAGACTTAGATACAGAAAAATGAAATTACGAAATTATCAAGATGTCACCGTTCGCGTAACGTGGGTTCGTAACGCTCTCGTTAGGCATTCACCAGCTTACACCCCAAGTCAATAAATCACCGTTCGCATAACGCTAGCGTTCGTTCGTAACGCTCTCGTCACGCATTCACCAGTAGAGAAGTTTTACTTCTAAAACAAGTAATGCTTGCGATGTGCATGGGTTGAAATTGGTTTCAAAATAATAAATGCCTAACTTCCAGACGCTGAAGGATGGCTTGGCAGCTTTAGAGAGCATATTCTCACTGGATGACTTAAAGGTGTTTGTCGCGATGCCGAAGGATGAGAAGCGTATGCAGGTGGAAGAGCTGATGCAGGTGGCCTCGGGAGTGAGGCTGTTCAATCGAGACTGTAAGAAAGGCGGAGAGGGCATCCCTGATTGTAAGTGCGACAATTTGTAAATACTAGTTAAATTATGTAATTACTTAATTTATTAAAACTTTATTTATTAACACGGCTTTACTCAAGTTTATCGATGTTGTCGACCAACCTATTTTTGACTATTCGGAGGTTCTTCATACGTCTAGGCTGGACGTTATCAAGAACCCACTTGACTCACCCTGATGAAGGACATCTGAATGATCCGCAGCCAGTCGGTACCCACACCGATACAACGTGAGTAAAGCCGTGTTAGTAAATAGTGTAATTGTAATTTCATATTAATAAATGAACCTAATCAATGGGAAATACAGGTTTCAGAAATGATTTCATTTTCATATTAGAATATGTCATTCTTTTGAAAGTAAGAATTTTCTGAAGTCAAACTTCAATTGCGCCATCGTGAAAGCATTATGAGATTGATTTTTTTACGACGGGCGACATTAATTTCCGATACGGTGAAGTTAGTCGATAAAATTTCCTCTAGTATAGTGTGAAGTGATATCTATATTCAAGATATTACAATTAAATTTGACATTTGACTTACGTATTTGAAAATAATTTATAATAATAATAGGCAGATCAAAAATATAAAGTTTTGAGATTTAACCTCTTTGAGATTGAGATTTACCTCAGAACTCAGAAGTTCTAACCCCCTACTGCTGTACCTTACTATAATATAGTACCTAGGTAACACTGAAAATGTTTAGAAAATAGCTTAATGTAGAAAGTTGCCAATACTTTTATTGTTTTTCGAAGTAATCCGTTCCTCTCTACACATCGTCGCATTCGATGGAACCACTGAGAAAAGCAGTGGGCCCATTCTTCTTTAGGGGTCTCTTCTATGGCATTTTCGTACGCTTTCACCGCATCTTCAGGGCTCGTAAAGCAAATACCTCGAATTTTATCTTTAGTTTTTGGGAATAAATAAAAGTCGCAGGGCGCCAGGTCAGGACTGTACGGCGGATGACTCATTATCTCGACACCTGCCATAGTCAAATATTCAACAGTCCGTTTTGCGGAGTGCCCTGAAGCATTGTCGTGGTGAAGGAATCCTGCTTCGAGGGCGCTGCTGTCGAATTTTTCAAGACAACAGGAAACAGCGATTGACATACCAGTCTGCAGTAACTGTCCTTGCATCTTCTAGCTCAACTATCGCGAAATGACCTTTCCGACCAAAGAATCAGCAGCAATCATCTTTTTTCTTTGACTTCTTCCTTTCTTTACCTTAGTTGGCCGATCCTCGGAAGGAAACACCCACTGAGCTGATTGTCTTTTGGTTTTGGGTTCGTAGCAATATATCCAGCTTTCATCACCTGTGACGATGTCAAATACAGCATTTGAGTCACCGCCGTTGAACTTATCCAACATTTGGCAACACCAGTCCATGCGAAGGTGTTTCTGGTCGTCGGTTAAAGTATGGGGAATCCATCTGGTACAAAGCTTCCTGACGCCTAAATGTTCGTGTAATATTTTTTGAACTTAACTCATACCAATGCTTGCCCGTATCTGCTGATAGGTCACTCTCTTATGTTCCTCTATCATGCGTCGCACAGCACTGATGTTATCTTCAGTAGTGTCTGTTAAAGGTCGTCCCACATGCGGATCATGATTGAGATTGCTACCTCCACGCTTAACTCGTTAAACCAATTGTAAATAGTGGTACGAGCTTCATTAAGAAATGCTAACCGCAGCCTATCATAGCTTCGGTTTAGAGTAAGCTCACAACGAAAGTCATAAAAAATCATTGACCGAAAATTTTCTCGCATTAGGTTCATTTTCACGTGTAACAAGAGTTTTAGATTTGTCGCCAATTCACAAAAACAAATGACAAATGAATGCAATATACTACATTATGTTACCAAAGAGTTCTAAAATTGAAATTCAGCAAAAGTTTTCATTAGCAATGTTTCTAACTGGCCAGTTCTAAACATTTTCAGTGTTACCCACGTAATCGCTAGCAAGCGCCCTCTGCCACAGCACCGCCACTTCCCATTTGGTGTCGCTTTTTATCTTGAAGATGTTCTTCATATATGCTATAAGGTAGTCAGTGTTTTATTAATTCAAAAGTTTCATGTTTTAACTCGATTTTTCTCCACAGTGCCGTTTAACTTGGTAGATGCCGGAAAGGCATGTTTAGCGTCCTTGTCTAACTCCCTGATCGCAGTAATGCAGCGGGTGAATACGCTGACCACAGCAGTGACTGACTCAATAGCCATTCAGGTATGAGATGTAATGAATTATGATATCTTTGGTGATTTTAATTATATTGTAAACAAAGTAGTTTTCGTAATTGTGTTACGTTGTTTGATCAAGGTACCTAATAATCTCGATTGGCCTGTCCTAGTTGTATGTTCTGCTAGATGTAATGTATGTTCATAGGCACATAAGTGAATTTACCAGAAACTGTCATAACCATAATGTTAACACCAGGAACAGACATATACTTATAATGCCTACTACTCGGCTAAGTCGAGTAAGTAAGTCTTTTGTGGGGCGATGTATATGCTTTTACAACAAGATCCCAGAAAATGTTCAAAACAAAAGTATAACGTTATTCAAAAGAATTGTTAAAAAACGTTTGTGTGGTAAAGGTAACATAAATGACTTTCTTAATGATACCACAGATTGGGAATGGAGTGACCGCCCTCAGGCTATTAAATAATAAGTTTAATTGTACTATATTACTATGTAAACATATTTATTAGATGAAAAAAAACCCCGCTGAGTTTTTTGCGCCCATTCTTCTCAGATCTGAGGCATTCTTTTTGGAATGAGTGGTAGTTTTTGACTTTCAATAAGTGATGTCACATCCTATTTTGAATAAAAATATTTGAATTTGAATTTTAAACGACATTAAAAAGCGAGAATGTTTTCAAAAGCTGTTATTTTTACTGATTTTGATAATTATTTTTTATTGAATGGTATGCTATGGTTGTCTAAATTTTTATTTAAAAATCTTTTTCTGGTTGATTGAGATATCTTCTTAGATATACAAATACAAAAAATACAAAATCATTTATTTCGCACTTTTCATATACAAATTAACATTTTATACTGACCCCCACACTAGGCGTTGCCTGTCTCGTGGGGGAAATAGTAGAATTAACAGAAAATAAAGATATACAAGCGGCTAGTGACAACAAGCTGATTACTAAAATTTTACCAATCATATAAAGAAATAAAGTAACAGTAATAACTATACAAGTATTAATTGTGTGTATATGTGTTGTGTGTATGAAAGTGTGTGTATTGTGTATATGTATTGTGTGTATTTTTTAGGATTGTACCTTAAGAAGATTTTCAGTTTCCATATAGGATAGTTGTATCAAATATTTTGATAGAAGCTCTTTAGCCTTGAAGATGGAGTGTTCTTTAAATTTACATAGCTGGACCAGTTTATTATAAATCCGGGGGTACAAAAAGGTTGGAAAGCGACATGCAAATGCAGTTTTGACATTAGTAACAGGCAATTTGTAAACTCGGTTTTTAAGCAATGTGTTGTATTCTTTTGAGTTCAGAGCTGTTTTGTGGACATGCATCGCCAATCTTATCAGGTACAGCTTTCGAACACTGAGTACCTGAGCGTCGCTGTACAAATCATTCGTTGGGTATCTAATCGGTTTCCTCGAAGCGACTTTTAACACGGCTCTTTGCGCTCTTTCCAATTTTATGAGGTTGGTGGAATTTGTACCTCCCCAGGCTAGAATGCAGTAATTTATGATTGATTGTCCGAGGGCTAAATAGATGCTTTTTAATAATGAAAGCTCAGCGGACTCTCGAAGCAATTTAATGGTGTATACCAATTTTCGTAAACGAGTTGAGACAGCAGCAACGTGATCTCTGAAACTTAATGTTTCGTCTACGACTATTCCAAGATATCTCATTGCGTTAACTCTTTTAATGTGATCACAAGTGCACTTTTGAGCTGGACGTCTTGTACAGTTTGTACTGTGAATTTTAAGATTTTGCTGTTGGCTTGGTGATGAAGCAGAAGTCTTATAAAAGCATTGAAATCTAGTTTTAGAAGAATTTAAAGTTAGAATATTTTGTTTCAGCCAGTATGATACCAGTGACATACCTTGCTCGACATATTCGTAAACGGTATCCCGAGAGAGTCCGTGAAAAACAATAGCTGTGTCATCAGCGTAACACAGGATCTCAGCATTTTGTAATGGGATAAACATTATGTCATTAATATATAATAAAAACAGAGTAGGACCTAAAATGCTGCCCTGTTGTACCCCGAAGGATATTGGTCTCAGGTCACTAAGTTTATCACCAACTTTAATACATTGGCTTCTATTCGTCAAATAGCTGGTAAACCAATCCAGTATAATTCCTCGGAACCCGTATGCTTCGAGTTTTCGCAGTAGGATGGGAATTGAAACTGTATCAAAGGCTTTCGATAAATCTAGGAAAACTCCTACACAGGCCCTTCCTTCGTCTAAATGGGCGGCAACAACTTTTGTGAGAAGAGTCACTGCATCTTCTGTTGACTTGCCCCTTCTAAATCCAAACTGCCGATTCGCTATAAGGGAGTTAGATTCAAGGTAAGCGACTACTCTTTAGTTCACAATGCGCTCCAATAGTTTTGAGACAGACCCTAATAGTGATATCGGCCTGTAATTACTGGGTTCCATCTTTGATTGACCTTTATGGATCGGTACAACTGCCGCAACTTTCCATGCCTTAGGGAATGTACCACTTTCGATGCTTTGATTAAAAATCGCCGCTAGCGGTTCAGCAATTGCAGGGCCCATTGACTTTAGGACTTTATTATTCAGGTAATCAAGACCTGGGGAGCTATGAGGGTCTAATTTCTGAATGAGACCGAGAACTTCATGTTTATCTGTAGGCGCTATAAATATTGAGCTTAGTGCTGATGAGTTAATTTTGACCTTGGCTGCAAGCGATTCTTCGGTTCCATTTTCTTGACCAAGTATTGTATTTGCAAGGTTTTGACCAGCTGAAGTAAAATACTCATTACAAATCTTTAAGGCCTCTGTCTCATTGTTTCTTATGTATTTTAAATCTTGCGCTGGAGGAGCTGTGCAATTGCGATGTGTTATTTTATTGATTGTTTGCCAGTGCTTTCTTGGATCTTTTTTGTGAGCAACTAGTTCCTTTTTTTCGTGTTCAGCTTTAATATTTCTTAAGAGTTTAATGTAGAAGTTACGATATCTTGAATAGATTAGTTTTTTAGTTTCATCATGAGGAAATTTTTTTGATATTTGGTGGAGTTTATCTCTTTGTTTGGAGCACCTAATGAGGCCAGGAGTCATCCAGGGGTGGATGCAAAATTATGAACGACTTACCTTAATACACACACTCGATTCGGTGGTACACACAATCGATTCGGCATGAAGGTTACATGGGACGAATATGTGATCGATGCAGGTTTTACTGTGTGTAGGTTTGTTGATAGACGACAGTAGCCCATGTGAAGCAAGTACTTCCAAGTAACTTGATGTTTGCTCAGTAGTTATTTCTTCTATAATGTTAATATTCACGTCACCTGACAGTATGAGACAAGAGTGTCGGTTAACTGACTTGAGCAGCTGGTCCAAGGACTGAATAAAGTTGTCAGTGTTAGGGAACGACGGAGAACGGTAAATACCTAGAACTGTGAAAACTTTGCATACACTTATCTTCAAACAGTTTGGTTCGGCTATATCAGGTTCGGAAACTTCCGCAGACCATTTGTTATTTACGTAAGCGATGACCCCACCTGATTTGTTGATGTACTTTTTTGTGCTGTGTGCTATATAACCATTTATTTGCTTAATTGTGGTGTAATCATTAATCCAACATTCGCTGAGAATAATAACGTAAAACGGTATATCGATTCTAGCTAAAGTCAATAAGAAATTATCAAAGTTCCGCTGCATGCTTCTGATATTTACTTGAAGAATTTTAAGTGTATATTTTGTTATAATGGGATAACATACTTCCGGACTAGAAATAATGTGGCATTTAATGTCAAAAGAATTATCAATTTCAGTCATAAGATCTAAAGCAGCCATAGAAAATGGATAATTATAAAATAAATTTGTTTTCTAAGTAATAAATACCACGATGTAAAAGCGCCCATACAAGGAAGAGGACGTGCACGTGCATTGGGGTTTGTTTTAAAGGTAAGTGTTTGTTTAAGATTTTTTCTTTCAAATATTGTAGTATGTGTGACTGTTTGGGTGTGTGTTGAGTTAAGTTGAGTGAGAGTGTTAAATTTCAAAAGAAATATTTTGAACGAAGTTAAATACAAAATTTCTAAAGATAAAAAAACAAAATACATATATGTTTTACTAAAGTTATTCGTTACGTTTGTCTGAGAAGTTCTGGAGATCCTCAAGAGAACGAATCTGATGGGCCGGGCTTCCGTCTCGACCCTCGTGCTTTCTGATATATATATTTCCTCTTTGGGTCCAGCAGTATTTAAATCCATTCTCCTTAATCCAAGCCCGGGCATCACGAAATAACCGCCGGTTAGTACTGGTCAGGCGCTCATTTACAAACAGTTTCATTTCGGGTCCAGCTGGTACTATGTCCTTGGTGGTTAGGGCCGAGCGCCGCATTTTCGCATTTTTGAAAAACTCTTCGCGCTTCGCCCTCCGAACAAAGGATACTACCAAGGGACGAGGTCGACTGTCATTTTTACCACTGGAATGGCGTGGGCCTGCTCGGGATGCAAAGTTCACATCAGCTTCTTCTAGCTTCATCCCAATCTTTGTGGCTGTAGTTAGAACCATGTGAAATGGGTTTTCGTTGGGAGTTTCAGGGAGACCTATTATTTCTAGCTCTGAGTTAAGAGATAGCTGGGCCTGTTGGTTTAGCTGGCGTTTGAGCTCAGAAACTTCTATTTTAAGTACAGAATTCTCCTTTTCTTGCTCTTCTAGCTTAAGAATACGTGTATTGTAGTTCTGAAGTTTTTCTGATAAAGTCTCGAAGTGGCTTGTGAATTCAGTTTGAAGCTTTGCCATACCTTCTCTCAATAAGCGGATTTCTGAAACCAGTGATTGCATTTCGTCCGGCCGGTTGCGTTGCAAATTGTTCTTTCGGAGGGTGACATTTCCTGATGTCCCTACCTGGTTGTGTATATTGTCGCCGTCCATTTTATGTTGTCGCAACGTGGTAGGGGGATGAGCGCGGTTTTGTTATATATTAGATAGGTTTATTATAGATAGATTTATTAGGTGAGATTTTAAAAGATCAATGCACACCTAGCCTGAATTGAAGATACTTAATATTTTTAAATTTATTTCAATTTATAAATTTAAATTATAAAATATTTTATTATAATAAATTATATAAAAAAATATTATAATAATTAAAGAAAGACACAAAAAAAAAATATGAGTTTACTGAGATTAGAACTAGTGACCTATGGACTCAGTGTAACACACTGTTATTGATTAGGCCATTCACGATGTTTAGTTTAGATTGAAATTTTACATTCAATTGATGGGAAGCGATAAATTATTGCTGATGTTGTCACTACTTGTCACTATTGTTGTGGATTTCGTCAGCTGATTAGTATTTTGTTAGAACCACTTTCTTTCACTTTATACACAACAGATTTTATTTATGTTGTATTTTTAGACACTTCAACTAATATTCTATTGTAATCTGCTAATAATTACATTGTAAGCTGTGCGTGATAATTATGTTTATTATTGTAGAAATCTGTGGATATATTGTTAAGGATAATTTGAGCACTATCACAGAATTTAATATGTTTGCTTCACTACTAACACACAGTGTCACAGTATAAATTGGATATTTTTTCGTTAACACAGCTTAATCGTCTTAAAATAATTTTATCCACTATATATTATGTCTATGTATATGTTAGACTATTTGTAGCGATTTTTATTTATTACTAGCTGACCCAGCAAACGTTGTATTGCCATTTAAAGTAATAAGAAAAAAATCAATAATTAATATTTTTGGGGTATAAAAAATAAATGACGACCGATTCTCAGATCTACCAAATATTACTAAATCGTACATAATATGTATCGTACTACAGTAATTATTATATTCGATTGCCATCTTGAAACAATATTTCTGTGAATGGAACAGAATAATATAAAAATCGCGATACAAAAATTGGTGTTGATCGTTGATGGGTGAAAATTTGAAGTGATATTTATTTTATTTATTTGAAGTGTATTTTTTAATCCTGAATCATAATTAAATATAAATAAATAAACTATCCCCCTTATTCATAATGGTCCGCTAACTTTAAACAGTCGCTTAGGAGTGTTTTTTCTCATTCTGACTTAAGTCAATAGAAGAAGACAGAGTAAGAATTAGCAATGCTTTAAGTTAGCAGACTATTATGAATAAGGGGGTATATATTTAGCGGTGGGTCACCCTTATCATTTAGCGATATGAAAAATAGATGTTGGCCGATTCTCAGACCTACCCAATATGCAAACAAATCGGTTCAGCCATTTCGTAGGAGTTTGGTAACAAACACCGCGACACGGAAATTTTATATAGATATTATGGTTAATACCTTGAAAGTGGCCATGAAATTGTCCTGTATAATATGTGTAACGCCAAACGATGTCATCTGGAAACAGCTGTTATATTTCTGAATGTTGGCCAAGAAGCGCTTAGAATGATTTCCAATCCCAGAAACTAAAGAGCGTAAAGGATCTGGTGGTGCTACAACTTTACTTTTCCTCCAGCACAACATAATTCAGTAGAGTCATCACTGTAGTTTAACGCCTAACAATATTTACAAATTATTGTCATTTCCCCAATTGTTACCGATTTGTCGGCATATTCGGCGATACTATGATCCCGCAATAGACTAACTATTGCCGGATCATAGTGGGACGCAGCTCATTCCAGTTCCATCACAGTAGCACTGCGTCCGCGGAATCGCTCTATTTCACTATGTCGTCCTCGCTGTTGTTGTGTTTAATGTGCACCAAAGAGAATTACCCAAAAATACGTTCAGTGCTCGAAGTTGTTGCATTCTAAGCCTATCTATGTCATTGTCACTCACTAAAGAGCGCAATTCTGACATATCAATGCGACTATTTCCTTGATCTGTCTCTGGTCATCATTGCGGTAAGCACGTGAGGTAGCTCGTCGCACATTTGATTGACTGCGAACCTAATTCAGGTCGTCTACTCCTCGGCATCGTTAATTATATTAAATAAAATGGGAAAAGTTCTCGTGCACTTAGCAGTAAAGTGTCACTATCACAAAAGATCAACAAAAAAAGAGCATATAACTTGAAATGTCACTATCACAGAGGATAACTTAAGTAAGAAAGTTGTCGCTCACGTAGCGGTTATCTTCACTCACAAAGATAGAAGGAGGCACTCTATGTCTAAGGCATCAATCGATATAGAGGATGGATCGACATATAGATATAAAAAATCTAATTACGAGTAGTTATTCATTTTCAACTATTCTTTCAATTCGATTTCTGACGGGGACACGTCAAAGAAAAATCAAAATTGTTGTTTTTATTTAAACCCGAGCATTTTCATGTTTATTCAAAACTTTTAAACCTTCCCTGGACTTCCACAAATAATTCAAGACCAAAATTAGCCAAATCGGTCCAACCATTCTCGAGTTTTAGCGAGACTAACGAACAGCAATTCTTTTTTATATATATATAGATTATTTTTACCAATTATAATATTTCTTACTTACTACATTTAGGCACCAAAATATGTCTAAGCTAAGGTATATTTATCATTCTCATGATAGTAAATCGAAAGAGTAATAAATATCATTACAATTTAAAAACTTTCAATCAGGTACCTTCTTACTTATTTTTTTTTCAAATTTTTAAGGGGTTGTTTCAAAGTGTTATATGTGTAAATATTAAATGACATTAATGGAATGGGGTGTTAAAGAAAAATAGGAAAAATAGGATTGCAATACATACATATTTGTGAAATTGGAGTAGATTAGAGCCAAAATGTATCAACAGACACTCTTGTACTGTGTTAGGAAACCGCTTAGCAATACGCTTTTTGGAAATATAACTTGGAGTTCCAAGCAAAACCTCTGCAACAACCTTGTCACAAGGCACGAACTACCCACACTTGGCTAGAAGTCAACGTTCCAGACTTTATAAGAGCTAAAGACTCGCTCACGTCTAATCTAAATCTGAAAGCTTTTGGCTACAAATTATGGTAAGTTTTAAAGACATGGGATTGGCTAAACGATACGCTGACATCGAGTAGGTGGTTTAAAAATCTCTAAAGCTGTGACTAATTTTCCCATAGAAACCTTGCGTAAATTCATAGATTCGTGGTCACCGATTAAAGGCCTGCGTTTATTAATCCAAAGATTTTGGAATAGTAGGTTTTTTTGCTAACACTTTAATAAATAAATATATATAAGTTTCTTTACATTATATTATGTCATAAAAATAGATATATTTTTATTTGCACGAACTTTTTAACGTTAGTAATCACGGCCACCGACATTCTATTGCAACACCATATGAATCACAAGAGCGTTGCCGGCACTTTAAAAAAGAGTATTTGAAGGTATCCATCTCGTATCGTCCCGGAAACACTGTATATGGAGACTCATTCCACAGCTTAGTCGTACGTGGAAGAAAGTTCCTTGAAAACTTCACTTATGGTCAGACCAGGTATTTTGCATGAAAAATTGTGTTAAATGAAGAACTAAATAACGTTCATTTGAATATTTTCGTCGCAATTGACTCGATGACCTGTCTTTTAGGCTTGAATTAAAGTTGACACAGCCAATAATGGATCATTGTAGTCTCAGTGCGATTATCAGTTATTTTTAAATATATTTCCAGGAAGAAACTGGAAACGTGGTCATTGATATACCGAATAATAGCTCGCTTACGGAGTAAGTCACCATTTTATATTTTATTTAATTATTATACTTATCTTAAATTTATGTAGTTGAAGATATTTTATAACATTGCCTGCGTCGACTATAACTGAGGCTTGATATTTTTTGACGATATCACGTGACGACGTGACGTGAAGTGACAAGCATTCAAGCACGAGATGAGACAACGAGATGATTATCTGATAGTAACGTAACCTGTTCTTCTTATTCTTCATATGCATTTCTATTACTGAATGTTAGCTGTCAGATCAGCTCTTGTGCCAATAACAGGTCTTCCACTCTGTCAATACTGGCCTCGCTAATCCTGAGATTGTCAACTGGCTGTGCGAATAACCAGTTTCGCCGAGTACGCAACAACACATATCCCTGATCATTGTAACACTGCAATTTCGCGTTGTTGTGTGAAGCTTTCTCTCTGTACCTGTTTTATTTACTCATGTGGTTACGATACATACCATAGTAGGCTATCTCAGTCCCGCTACATGCGAGTGAGAGAGAATGATTCGTCTATTTGTACAGTGAATTCTTTTATTGGTACTAGGCGCACATAAAGTAGAGATAGTACATATTCCCTGACTGGGCTCATGACTACCTATCGCCTTCGACGTAGAAAGTCATTATTATACTTTATAGGCACCAGATGAGCTTGCATATACAGCGTGTTACTACAATGGCGACATTATATAAACACACGGGTAGAAATACTTTACTATATATATAAACTAAGCAATTAAATTTTCCATAATAACCTGTAAGAAATCTAGTAGCCGCGCGCTAAAGTAGGTACTGACACCAACTTCGTGCCGTCTTATGCGAACATTTAAGTCTGATTATAATTAAGTTTCTTAAATATATTATTTACTTTAAATTTTAGAAATATTTACGATAAAATTAGATAGCTCAACCTGTGAAGTGTGTATTCATTTAATGTCTCCATTATAGCGCCACGCTGAATATGCACATAAATCTAACTTTGAAGGCCCCTAAGTCGTATGTTTTGAGTATAATGTACCTGGGCAATAAGAATTCGTTTCCAGAGACAAGTATAAGCAGGTATTCGATCTGCTTGCGTTCAACCGACAGTACGAGAAGTTCATCCGCTGGCTGCTGTCGGATGTGGAGAGCATGGTCCACTGTGG
This sequence comes from Leptidea sinapis, assembly GCF_905404315.1. Classification (NCBI taxonomy): domain Eukaryota; kingdom Metazoa; phylum Arthropoda; class Insecta; order Lepidoptera; family Pieridae; genus Leptidea; species Leptidea sinapis. The sequence goes on along the minus strand of NC_066290.1, from coordinate 1,390,095 downwards.
CAAGCAATACGTGGACAGGTTCCGAGCCGCGCTGCAGGAAGTGCACACCGCTGTCAAGTACAAGGCAGCCGTGCCTGTTGCCACCGTGTTTGTGAGTATCTAGGTGTCTGTCCCCTACACCGTGACAAACCATGACGTGCTATGAAAGTGTCAGTCACAGGAAGGAACAAGACACGGACCACCATTGTTATATCTAGTTATAACATCATCATAGTTACAATCTATTCACATGAATAACAACAAATAATGACTTGGCATAACGCGTTTTGCACTTAGAATTATTTACCTATTTTTAATTAAAATGGAACGAAATGACGAAATGAAGGTCATTTAAATAAAAGATTATTGTCAATGTGTCTCAGAGATATTGGTTCTCTCTGCATTATCTACTGTTATTATCGGAAGTATTGTTTGCCATCACACCTATTTCTGTCTAATGCATAAGACAAAAAATAAATAAGACGGACCTGTGCATGTTTAACTCCCCGTGTAGGTATCGAAATCGTATTTACGCGCGGCGGCCGATGCAGGCCTACTCCTAAAATCGATATTCGATATATCGTGGCATTAGTCGTGTCGAATTCTACTCTTAGGTACATCGTATTCAGTGTCGAAACGATGATTGAACGAACGAAACATTATTCGATATTATCGGTCCTAACCCTACTCTTAGTTGAAAATGTCAGAGACGAATATTCGAATTTGACAAACAATCAAACGTCACTTTTACGATAATCTCAACGACACCTTCTAGGCTGTCGTTGCTATTATCGTTTCAAAATGTATAGATATATTTGCCATACAATATAAATACTTAATAAATATTATTAAAAAAATAAAATGTGATTTACTATTCAACAGGATTTTTTTTACTACCAAGTAATTTAAGTCATTTTGTTGATCGCTTATGCGTAGAAAGTAATGCAAATGGCTGTCTGAGAAATAGGAAGTCGACGAGAAGGGTTGACTTACTTTTTTTTACATTTTATTATCCGCAAGTTTTGTATTAATCACTCAATTTTCAATGGTCATATTATATTCATTGCAGAATTTTTTAATATTTATATTTTGTGTAAATGATACATTTAGTATCATTTTGGTGGTGCAGAGTCTGGCATGGTCCTTAGCGCCTAAGCTATGTTTTGACTTTTGACACTTAACAGCGACATAGCTTAGATAATATTTAGTTTTTATAGGTTTGCGCACAATTCATTCACTCTACTCGTTATATCGTAAAAAAATCAAAATATTAGTCTATGGTTACGATGTTGTTACGATAAACGATATGGAATACGATAATTTTTTAGAGTAGGTAAGTGCGATATATTCGGAGTATTATCGTATCGTTGCGAATATATCGTTGTCGATTTTTCGGCAAAAACAGTGACGCACGCGCGAGCATTGTACGTCACCTACTTCACCGGTCCTACCGATTATTTAAAAATGGAGAAACATAAAAAAGCATATTAAAAGTATCTGCAATCCAAAATTATTTTTAAGCCTCATAAAACTCTGAAACAGTCTAATTTAAGTGATTATTATTATAACGAGATTACTTGTTTGACTATGTCGTGGTCTTCCAATGCATACACAACTAATGTAGGTTTGACAACGAAATTCTATTGATTTAAAATACTGATTACATATCTACCTATTTATATTATAGAAAAAATTGAACTATTTTTATTTGATAACCTTATACTAGGTAGGTACAGTTTTAGGTATAAAAGACAACCCTAATGTCGTCAGAAGAGGTAAGAGTTACGCGATAGAAAGAGAGGCTACTTCTAGGTAAATAAAAATGTAGGCTAATAGCGCTGTGCGATGTGAATAACACCTTATTTTATGACCGCAAGAGTCCCTTTTTCTTTAATTGAATTTGCGGAGTGAGACTTCCGTACTTGTACTTTTATATATTCTTTGATAATACTCAAAGATGTGCCGGCTCAAAACAATATTTCAAGAGCCTTTAATTTCAGTGATGCTCATAATTGGGCATTACAGCAATTACAGGCTCTTTCCATTTTTGTGTAATTAGATGACGAGAGCAGTATACTGTAATAACAAAATATTGCGGTTTGTTTTTCGTGTTTGAGTCCCACTCGTATATGCCCCATTAGGTAGGCCCAGCTACTTCTTTAAGTCCATTTATGGAAATTATAGAATCGTGTAATCCGAAATATGCCCTTCGCCGCTACTACATCTGTGAATGTTTCCTATAATTTATTAATTCTTACTCACTCTCAGACCCTCGTCGAATCCAACTCGGAAGCGTTCAGGAAGCTCCGTAAAATCTTCTCGTCCCAAATACCAGTGTCTGAAGACGAAGGTTTTTAACCAGTGCGTGTTGCCAGTGATGACATACGGAACGCAGACGTGGTCGCTAACTATGGGCCTTACGAGGAAGCTCATTGTTGTTCAGCGGACAATGGCTCTCAATTGCTATGCTCGAAGTTTCCCTACGAGATTGAATCAGAAATGAGGAGAACCGTAGGAGAACCAAAGTCACTGACATAGCCCAAATGATTGCAAAACTGAAGTGGCAGTGGGCAGGGCACATAGGTCGACGGACAGTAAGGTCCTCGAATGGCGACCACGTACCGGAAGGCGTAGTGTTGGTAGGCCCCCCACAAGATATACCGACGATCTTGTCAAAATCGCCGGAATAGGTTGGATGAAGGCAGCTCAGGACCAATCGTCATGGCGATCTTTGGGGGAGGCCTTTGTCCAGCAGTGGATGTCATCCGGCTGAAATGATGATGATTAATTCTCACCTCTACATTGACAGATGGTGAGCTGATAAAGTAATAAAGACAAGTATTTTTAAATTTTTCGTATAATTTCAATACTTTCAGCCGTTGTTTGCGAAGCTCTGGCAGGACTGGCGGTGTATGCAGAACATTATGTACTTGGTATCGACTGTCAGCCGTCTCATGACGACCTTGGCTGGCATTCAGGAGCAGATGAAGATACCCTATCCCATGGTCGATATGATGCTACAAGGTAAGCTCTGTATAATCATATCATCAAAGCTTATCAAAACAACTTCTAACTGGTAGTCAAAGCATAGATTTTTCATATTTGCTATCGTAATTTTTATTACCAAGCAACATGCTAATACAAGTAGAATCTCTATAGAACAATGTGGGTTTTTTTTTTTAAAGTTATCAAAACTTCGACACAGGTGAATCAAGATACGATTCCTGGGGTGGTCAAGCCGATTAGCAACACCATGTTCTATAACCAAGAATAGTCCTTTCAGCACGGGGCTTGTAACCCCAAAACCCCACGATCTGTGGTTTGAAGCAAACGTTAACTGACTCCATCAGAGCTGAAGACTGCCCGTCATCTAGTCTTGATATTAATCCGGTGGATTATGAGTAGGAGGGTCCGTAGCTACTACGTAAGTCGGTACTGACTAGGAGCCGATCTAATTCCTAGCCAACAGATATGTTTGAAGCGTTTAAGCAAAAAGCAATCATATGACTTATGGCCAGTTTTAGAGAGCATGGCATGCTCTAAGCGACACGATAATGTGGAGTTACTAAAACAATTCATAATTTTATCTGTGAAGAAATATAGCCCAAGAAGTGATTGCCTGGTTCAATTAATAAATGGCTGTAACGTTTACAGGATTGCATTTTTGGAAATTCAGATAATATATTTTAATGAATCTCATATGTGATATGTGTATCTATAAACTACCGGACACTATACTAGTAAGTAATTTATGCAATAGAAAAAAAATATATATTTGATGTCTTCTCCAGGCTAACCGCGCCCTGTCATTTTATTTGAAACTTTTCTAATTTCATAATCGTCGCTGGCGTTGTATTTCAAGGAAAGCCAAGGGAAGAAACTGCAAAAAACTTGATCCATTGTCACTTGTCAGGTAGGAGCGTGGTGACAGAAGATCAGAATGCGGGGTTGGTGAACGCAGAGGATCGTATGTCGATCAGTTCACTTCAGAACTACGTCGCTATCGACAACCTCGCGCCTGGTGAGAGAAACCCAGAGGTGAGCGAAATCCAGAGGCTAGCTCATAACCTCTCATAGTGTATCTAACACAATCATAGGTCGTTTGGCTTATACCACAAATAGTTGTGATGTGAATACTGCATTTCCTTTTAGAAATGATGTGATATAGTAGTGCTCAATCAAAAATTGACCTTGCTATCCGCAGGTTACCCGCCAGGCTCATCAATTTTTTCGTCTTGTTTTATTTTATACCACGTGTTGTTACAGTTTCTGGGTTTCTGCGCTGTGTGCCTCAGTGTAGGAGCTCTAGTACCCAGTAACATGAAGATCGGGCTGATCAAGCACAAGGACAAACTATATGCCCTGTGCACAGTCAGAATGGCTCTGCGCTTCAGTAAGGACCCAGAAAGGTTAGTTGTCTTTTTAATTTATTTATTTTTGTCTGCCTTCAAAGAGCAATAGGGCTTATAGGAAAACCGTTTAAATGAGTCCTCACGTAACAGTACGGTGATAGGAGCGAGGGGAAGCCTCAATCTTGACAGTTTTTGGCTCACGTAATTATTGTATTGTACCTATGTATTTTTAAAATGTTTAGGACAGCCAAGGACTCATTGAATCTGTTTAATAACCCTATAACCCCGGAAAGTGACGACATTCACGGAGCGGAGACTGAAGTCATGAGCGAGTAATTATTGATCTACCCTCTTTATTATTCTTATAATACGTCGAACTGAGGTATCGTCCCTACTATCACGATCACTAGACAGTTTAACTTTATTGTCGGTTGATTCTCTCCTAATGGGTGATGGAGACTTTGAATAAGTGATTTTTACATCAAAAATTGCATTCGAATGTAAGTACTACGCACAGCCAACGATGGCCGACATAAGCCATGACCTCTCTGTAACAGTGTTCGTCAATGTATCAGGTATATCCTGGAGGTGGTGCAATACTCGCGAGAGAACCCTCATCTCATCAACTTACTGGACATCCGGAGCGAGTTGCAGCGAGTGAGGCACATCCACACACTGGTCGTCAGGGCGCAGCCTAAGAGTATGTCACTGGATTATAGTCTTTAACTAGAGTCCAGATTATGTAAAAAAACATCTCATATCATAAATTTATCAAGCATGCTTTATTAATATCGATGATTTATTGTTAAAACAGTTTAACATAGCCTAGCTGCTCTATTGTTTACATATAGGATTCGATTGTAATGTAAGTTATTACTACAACAGCCTCCACTAACGATTAGAACCAAGGAAAATTTTAGTTTTTCTTATTAACTTAACAAACTTGTATCTTTCCGTGTTAATGAATGTTAGTTTGGGTCAAATCTTGAAAAATTATGACGTTCATCACCTCATGACGTTCGTTCCATTTGCAATTTGGTACACTTGCGTATCTTTACTGACAATGCTATAATATCATACCGTAGAGCTCGTCTTATGATGGAGCTGAATGGTGGTCATGGAAACTTCTCAACTTAACAAGATAAACCAATCAAGCTTGGGCTCTTTTGTTTGTCTTGGCAAACACCCTAGTAGTGGTTGATTTCCAGGGTCTGATGATGGAGCTTGAAGGTAACCATGAACATGAAGTGAACTTGCTCGTTTTATACGCATTATCAAGGAACAAAGCCAAGTCAAAACTGGTGAATGTAAAATATTCATATTTCGATTTATCAATGACACATAGGTTCCTACCGACTACAAAAATGCGCGTGCGCTGAGATCGTCACTTAGACCCCTAGCAGCGAGCGTTTGTAAGTGACTGCTAACCATTCCATTTATTTTATGACAAGGACGAGACGAGCAGGACGTTCAGCTGATGGTGCTTGATACGCCCTGCCCATAACAATGCAGTGCGGCTTGCGATTCCTGAAAAACCCAATAATTCTGAGAGGCATTACAATTGTGCTCGTCACCTTGAGACATAAGATGTTAAGTCTCATTTACCGAGTAATTTCACTAGCTACGGCGCCCTTCAGACCGAAACACAGTAATGCGTACACACTACTGCTTCACGGCAGAAATAGGCGCCCTGCATTGTGCCTTACACGCTCGGCGAGTGCGTTGGGTCTGGGCGCTCGCGTAATATGAAGTCGCACCATAATGGGATGTTTTAACTACTTACAGCAAAAGTATGTGATCGCGACGTGCAGACAGAGGCGCATCCGATAGAAAGCTACATAGAGAAAGACTACACATGGGATTTGTGGGAGTGGAAACGAAGAGCGTGTCAGTGGGTAGGTGACATATCTAGCTGCCTTCTATTATTATTATATTTATCAATCTAAGAAGCCAGTTTGAGCGGAATGAGGGATTACCTAAGATATTATGGTTAACACACATACATAGTCAGACATATACATACTAGCTGACCCGACAGATGTTGTTCTGTTCATAATTGCGGATCTTGCGGATGGAATTTTGGAAAATCCTTATCTGACCTCTAATCAGTGAAAAGAATATTCCTACCAAATTTCAAGTCTTTAGCTCTAATGGTTCCAGAGATATCGTGATGAGTGACTATATACGTGGAAATCTCTTATCTTAATATACTTACATAAACACTAATATATGACACGTTGTTTGTCCGCGATGGACTCCTAAACTAATGAACGGATTTTAATGGGGATTACTTCAAAGAGTGCAGTTTGGTCCAACTTGAGACAGGATAGTTTTTGGTTCGATTTGGGACCCATAATTATTTTTAATTTAAATTTTTTTATGGACTTTTTTTCTATGAGAGAACATGTGACGCACGCTTTGACAGTTCCGCTGTGAAACAATTTCATTATAACAACAGGGAGCATTTTTTACGAAATAATTCTTGATGTTTTGAAATATTATTGGCAAATTCCTATAAAACAGTATTTTTTTATTATCTTCAGAACAACGTCTGTGGAGTCAACTAGTATATATATAGATAGTTGTGACGGGGAACGGTTGAATTGTCGGGGATCGAGCTGCTGTGAACGAAGATCACTTGGCGTTGCATAGAGACGTCATTAGAGGTCACAGAGACGCGTTTATCACGGTGTTTCTGAAGAGCAGTTCCACCCCACTCTTACCGTCGAATTCCAACATCACACGACAGGCCACAAGGCACAAACATCAATATCATCCTCACTATATGGATGTGCGGCGTTTCTCTGCATTGCAGTTTCCAAAGGTCTTTCTGCCACGTAATACACTGTAGAATTAGCTTTCTTGCGCGCTGTTTTCATGAAGATACGACATGGGTACCTACACTTTCCTAACAGACCGGCAATGCTCTTGTGATCTCTCTGGTGTTGCAGGAGAGTTTGGGCGGTGGTGATCACTTAACATTATGTAACTCTTCCTGTTCCTTGTTCCGAGAAGTATTTTAATTTCAAATTTTATCGTATAAAAAGTTAAATTCTAAACGAAAAAGCTTCTTTAAAATATCTCTCTTATTAAAATATCGACTGATGTAGGCCAGCATCGTGAACTGCAAGACACACTCCACTCAAACGCACTACAGCCACCTCCGCTCTGAGATCCACTGCCAGACCGTGCACCCTCGAGATAAGTGTCTGCAGACCATGAGAGATGCTGCTGTCAGCACCACCAACAATGGCACGTTCTTATGGGGCTTGCGTGGGCAACTGGGAGACGGTCAGCACAACATGGAGTTGCTGGTTAAGCATTCCCCTGAGAGGCAGAAGGGTAGGTTTCCTTAAACTCATCCAAATAATGTCCAAAACTGTAATCTATTTCGTCTTGAAACAGCGGACCCCGACAACCCAATTACCTTTTAAGTTTTACAATCCGTCAGGCGCCCAGCAGCAGATAATGCAAAGTGGCTGATGTATTTCGTCAAAACGGCCATCGTAGCGTGCCACTCGTAAGTATGGTCGTGAATCATATTCTTCTATTATTTTTAAGGGACAGAATCACAGAAGAACAAATTCATTCCAGGTTGGTCTAATCTAATATTACCGCTCTTCGACACACTTTATGACTAGCCTGGTATCAGAATACTGGGTCTTAATATTGTAAGGCCAAGCTACATTGACTTTGAATAAACTGGGTGTCATCAATAGAGCTAGATAATACTTCAAGCCGAACCACATCTTAGCGCTCTCCTTATAAAAAGCAGTTCGGGCCGCTACTGAGTAGCTATATATTGTTAGTATCTCTGGTCTTGTGAAGCCCAGTATCAAAGCTCGAACCGTATTTAACCGCCAGCAACGCAGAGCTGCTCGAATCGTCATGAATCTAGTATTCTGTGAACGGCTCGATGGCTTGGCGTTGCGTAGAGATGACGCGCGTCGTTCACTGTTTGAGGTGGTTGCAGCCGCCAGATTCTATCATTGCAATACACGCAATAAACATATCGTCCTAACCATTTATGTTGTAGTATTGTAGTATGGCGTTCCTCCTAAGTGTGGTTTTTACGGAACTTTCTTCAGCGCACATCCAAAGTATGTTGAACGGCGTGTTCCAGGAATACACAACATAGTAATATAGTAACTAGTACTTCCAAAATTTCCGCTTACACCTGTCTAAAAGGCCTGCAACGCCCCTATGATTTCTCTGCTGCTGTAAGAGAGTTGGGGCGGCTATGATCACTTACCATCAGGTGGCTCGTACGTTTTTATATTCTCAGCAATAATTACTACGCATGTTTCTTGGCAGTAGGTACGCGAGAGAAAAGAAAAGAAGAAAACATATGATCGCGTTCAGTCCAGCCCTGATAAATTAAATGCGCGTATATCTAATTCTCGCTGACAAGAATCGTCGGTCGAGCTCGTCAAAAATGTTTACATTATCGTTGACAACACTGTCAATAGGTGCAATGATAATTCTGAAGTTTTTCCTAATGACAAGCTGCCTTGCAAATAAACGCGGGAAACGTTATACGTCCGAACAAACCATTCGTAAGCAAAATGTCTATTTGTAAACAGCTTACATATTCTTGGTTTATGCTTAGTTATAACATTATGTCAACTTTATTTGTAAGGCCGTAAGACTATCGCTTATATGACGTTTGTCAATTATGCGACACGTAGTTACCTATCTAATAAATCAGACACTAAAATATTTGTCATGTTTAAAAGTTTTGTTAATTTTTTTCGTTCCTTACTTATTGGTTTCGGGTTATGTACCTGTGCCCAGGGCCCAACCGACATAAAAACAACCCAAAAGCCTTTTGGGCCTGTTTCTATGTCGGTGGCTGTATTTTTCACACATGCCTTAAGGTTAACCCCTCTCATGCATAATGGTCCGCTAACTTTAAACAGCCGCTAAGGAGTGTTTTTTCTCATTCTGACTTAGGTCAATAGAAGAAGACAGAGTGAGAATTAGCAATGCTTTAAGTTAGCAGACTATTATGAATAAGGGGGTAAGTATTTATTTATGATTGTAGTTCGCGTCGCAGAGGTGTGTACTTGGCCTTGCATCGAGAAAGTGGAGCCTAAATCAGATTTGGATTTGGAACCGACACATGACAATTAATAATATTTATTATCATAATCGTACGATGAATACTTTAACAATCTTCAGCATACCAATTGTATCTATATACAATAAATTACTTATAGTTGGTACAAGAGCACCTAAATGTTTAACCTATATATGCTCACTAAATTTATTCAAAAATAAGGGCGTAATTTTAAATAAATACATTTATTTTCTCTACAGATATATTATCTTTTAATGTACTGCTGACAAGTCTGTAGTATATCAGCTTTGAATATATTACTGTTATATTTAGAATAGCATTAGCATCGCGATTAAAACGAATTTCTTGATTCAATAAAGAAAGATACTTACCTACATGAGTCTTTTTTATCGTGTTTTGCTATGAAACAACACAATATTTAAGAAAAAATTTGGTACTTACCTATCTACTAAAAAGAATTCAATTTTTCCTTTTTGTATGTATAACAAAAGTAATTAAAAACTGCACTATAGTAGGAAACAATATATTTAGATGTTCTTACATACCTAACTGTGCAGCTTCCATCATACTAAACATGTTTAAGTGGATATATAATAAAAACACATGTAATTTATGGCATTACCTTACAATAATAATGAGTTTATATGGTCTTACACATATAGCATCACAAATCCATCTACGGCGACAATTATTTTATAATTCTAAGATTTGCTTTAGCATCTCTAACAAGTAAAACATCATCAGCTCTCAGCTTCAACTCAGCAGCTTCGTGTCGCAGGGTTGCCAGTGTTGTGAATGCAGACATCAGTGACTGGGGCATAATAGAATCAGGAACACCAAGACTTGCATATTTATTCTGTTGAATGAAAAATTATCATGATGAGGTTGAAGATAACTTTAAATGTTAGTAATGCTGTTGATATTAATGCAAAAATATTGTTACTTTTGGGGCGATGCATAAACTAAAGGAAAAATAATGTTTAGATTACAATTAAGAGCCTTTTAAAACATTTTTAAACGATTAAAACGCGTGTAATTATACATGTGTTTTACACTAGGTTTTTGCGTAAAAGTTACATTTTTATTTTAGTTAACCCGACATTTCAGGACCATACAAGACCAAGAAAAAACTAATGTAAAAACACAATTGAAATTACACGCATTTTAATCCTTTAAAAGTGTTTTATTTTAATGTATTACACTCGCGTTGATCAAGGAAAATCTAGTATTTTCTTTATCTTCCTTTTAAAAATCTACATGAGATGATTGTCCAATCAGTAAATTTGAATGCTTAAAACGTAATAATGTTGTTTAACATCCAATGTTATATATAACTGTAAAAAAAAATAATGCTTACACTTGTTTTCTCATAGCATTCTTCATATGTTGCCAACCTCAACTTGATCTGTCGTATATGTTCATTTATATTTTTAGGGTTTGGGTCTCCATTCGCCAGAGACTTTTTAGAAGTCTCCAACTCTTGCCGCAACCCATCAATGAACTTCTCATTTTGATTTATCTTCATTTGCAGTTCCTCATTCTTTTGCTTTAGTTTTAGAATCTCATAATCATCATGCAGTTTATCAGTGAGCTCCTTGGAGTGCAGTAATGTTATTGAAGCTCTGTCCAGTGATCTTAGTCTAAATTCAATCAGTTTCTTAGCCACTGACTCAAGTATTGTTTTACTTTTTTGTGGCAATTTATTAAGAGATATTTGTAGTAATAATAATGTTTCTTTTGTTAGTGTGTCTGAAATTTAAAAAAAAAGGTTATTCATTTAATACCACCTTCAAATGAGCTAACAATATACACTATTTAGGTACCTCTGTGTAAACATAGTTTTTTTATATTTCGAAATAATATATAACTACCAAAATAATATAATTTTTAAAATAATTTTCCCAACAAATTAATTTTTGCTCTTCATCTGATATAAAATAATAAATCAAAATTTAGTGTGACCAAAAAGGCTATTATAGTCAGTCTTTTTTTATATCATGTACAAAAATTGAGGAATCCAGTTCATATTTTCAAAAGAATACTGTAATAATATTTCATGTTATTGGCATTTGTCTGGTGACAGTTTACACAAAAATAAAAAAATAATTGCGTGTGTACAAGGTACACATGTCAGAAGTGAAACCTGCATTGTGCATGAACCTCTAAACTGCATATGTAGTCCTGGTACATGTTGCTAGGATGACACATGATTTCTACCGCTATGAAGGACATTACTAACACCATATTAATGTTCTCCTGGTGTCTATGCAGTTATAAGTCGTGCGTATGACATAAGAATATATTAAGGTATACCTACCTACTCGCATCATACATAAAAATAAAATAGTATGCATATTTCTGTCTCATTCTTTGCCGGCTTCATCCTACACATTTTTGTATTTGTGTCTCTTACCTGTCAGTTTTTCCGTTGCATCCGGTTTGAAATCACAATGATTCTAAAGAAGTTTCCCTCAAAAAAAATTGCATGTGTACAAAGTCCACAAGTCAGAAGTGAAACCTGCATTGTGCATGAACCTCTAAGCTGCATATGCAGTCCTGGTACATGTTGCTAGGATGACACATGATTTCAACCGCTATGAAAGATATTACTAACACCACTACCATATTTATGTTCTCCTGGTGTCTATGCAGTTATAAGTCGTGCTTATGACATAAGAATATATTAAGGTATACCTACTCGCATCATACATAAAAATAAAATAGTATGCATATTTCTGTCTCATTCTTTGCCGGCTTCATCCTACACATTTTTGTATTTGTGTCTCTTACCTGTCGTTTTTTCTGTTGCATCTGGTTTGAAATCACAATGATTCTAAAGAAGTTTCACTTCAAAAAATCTTATAATTGCCTACTGACAACACATTGAGACAGCTGGCTAATAATAATATAACAAGCTTCAAAATAAAATTAGATTAACTGGGTTGGAAAACTAAAATTAGACTTTATGGCTTAAGAAATTATAATTAATAATAAACTTAAACTATTTCCTTCCTAGAAGAAGTTGAAAAGCAAATGTTTCTAAGTACAAAAAGTAAGTATGTCTGCTACAAAATCCCAGGCACAAACCACTGTTATCAATGATGCAACATATCTTTAACATACTATGTCAATTTATTATTATCACACTATCTTGTACATGTAATCTACATTCAATTATTTTTTTAATAAATAAGGTATGCCTTGTTAATAAATATTTTTGTTATAATTTCAATCTTTTAACAAACACAAGCTGTGGCAGTAACAATATGTACACTATAATAGTATTTGTGCTAAGTCATTGCATTTCTAAGAATGGGAAATTAACCAAGTTCTCAATTTTCTTCACTACATTGAGAAGCAACTCTTCAGACAACATAGGTCCCATCAACTGCAATGACAAAGGCATTTTATTTCTAGACAATTTTATAGGTACAGATATTGCTGGAATGCCTGCCATATTAGCAGGTTGAGTACAGTAATCCTGAAATGCACATTGATCTCTATTGTTCTTTGATATAAAGTCCTTATATAATGGTGCATCACTCAATGTTGATGGTGTCAGCAACAAATCAACACCCTGATCGACATTGAACACATTGTTAAAGTCATTTGATATTAATCTCCTCAACTTGAGAGCTTTAATGAAGTATTTCTCATAATTTTGTCTCAAAAGAAAATAGTTGCCCGCAAATATTCTTGACCTTACAACATTGTTAAATCCTTCCGACCGTGTTGAGGCATATAGTTCTTCAGTTGAATAGTCAGCACCTGCCCTCAGGCCGTATTCAAGACCATCATATCTTGCCATGTTGCTTGCTACTTCACATTGGTTAAGAATGGAGTAAACAGCTATGGACACAGAAGTGTGTGGTAAAGATACTGACTTCATAATGCATTTCTCATTGGCAAGTAAGTCTATCACATACTGCCAGGTTTCTATAACCTCATCACTCATACCCTCACAATGATATTCTTTTGGTATTCCAATCCTTATTTTTGATAGGTCTATATCGTCCTTAATTATAATTGGATTAAACTTAGTTTTTAATGTTGTTGAGTCCAACTCATCTGGGCCAGCAATAACATTTAATGTTAGACAAACATCTTCTACTTTCTTAGCCATTATGCCTGGTACATCCATTGAATTGACTAATGGTATTAATCCATGTCTAGATACTAGGCCATATGTAGGTTTTAAGCCCACAACCCCACATAGTGCTGCAGGATTCCTTGTTGAGCCGCCTGTATCTGAGCCAATAGCGACTACACAAGCTCCAGAGGAGACAGCAACAGCACTGCCACCGGAACTTCCTCCAGGAATTCTACAGTTTTCACCGTGGCACCATGGATTATGTGTGGGACCAAAAATAGAATCCACAGTGCCTGAACCCATGGCAAACTCATCTAAGTTAGTTTTACCGACAATACACGCGCCAGCGTTCATTAGCTTAGAATAAACAGTAGCATTATAAGTAGGAGTGAAATTTTTGAGCATATTCGAAGCACAGGTGGTGCGAATATCTTTAGTGCAAAAGTTGTCCTTAACAGCAACAGTTATACCATCCAAAAAATTACATGTGTTACTCCTAATCCGTCTTTCACTTTCTGTACTTTGATTAAAACAGAGATCACTTGTTACAGTAATAAAAGCGTTTAAGTCCTTCGTCTTTTTAGCTGTCTCTAAACACTTTTCTATAAATTGGGTCGGGCTGAATTCTTTTTGTCGATAAGAATTTTGAATTCCTTTGATAGTATTTGTTGATAACTTCTTCATTATATTATGTAGTAAATACTAAATAAAATAAATCGAAACAAATTTCTTAAAGGTTAGTATAATGTCAAACTGTCAAAAGTAATACTAAACTGAACTTACCTTCTGCCTCTACAGCTAAAGCTTCCTGTTGAATTAATTTTTTTAAATTTTCACTTATTTGATCAATAGTACTCTTAGAAAAAGTTTCCGCCATTATTCTTCTACGTTATTTAAGAGTAATTGTCGAATATTAATATCATCTGAGTTCTGAATTCTGCACATTAACCGTTGTTATGTTTAGTAATTTTTTTACATTTGTCATCTACTGTTTACAATTTAACATGACAATCAGCGTCTTTTCACTTCTTTACATTGGCGTTTTCTATGGAAGCCCATTGGCGATGAGCTCTCTTTGGTAATGTCGCTAGATGGCGTTAGCGAAAAATTTGCGAGACGTTTGACGCAATTCCTTATTTCAGTAATATTTTCAAAACTTACTGAATTTACAGAATACATTGTATCGCATATTCCATTAATTTTTGTTACTTTCAATACTTTTGTTTCCTTTAACACATAGTAAATTCATTTAAATATGCAGAAACGATACTGTAATTGTAATAGGCTTATCTTTAAATATCCGGTATCCGAGCCAAAATTTAGAGAAAAAATTTATTGAAAATTTGCGGAATAATTGTGTGTCAAGTGTTTTGTTATTGTTTTGTGCATCAGAGTTTATAATTACTTACTATATTAGTTTTATATATGAAATTAATCCTCATGATAATATCTAGTTTCCGAATTTATCTACAAATTACATATGCAATTCCTCTTACGGCAGTAAACCGACAAGATAAAACAGTATGATCGATACAGTATGGTTTTAATATAAATTTTAATTAAGTTTTAATAAAAATAAATAGTAAAGTTGTTAGATGTGTTGTTATATTTATGCCTTATTTAGTTTACAATATTACAATAAAAATTAAATTATAAAAGACGTATATACATAGGCTGCACTAAAAGTATCGGGAATGGAATATTTCCACTGTTCCTGTCCTATTAAAATCTTTTTAATTGAAAACTCCTTGGTTTTAAAAATCGAATACAATTTATTTATTTAAAAAAAGATTCTCAGTCTTGTCAAACTTGTTTAGTCGTTGAGAAAATGGAATTGACTCTAGAAAATTCTAGAGCGATGATTTATTATGACTTTCGAAGTGGTTTAACACAAAAACAGTGTGTTGACCGGATGATTTCTGCATTTGGTGTTGAAACCCCATCCAAAACCACACTTTATCGCTGGTTTGCTAAATTTCATCGTGGACGAGTCAAATACAAATAATATGCATGAACATTTAGGTGTAAAAAAGTTGTTTTCCCGATGGATACCGCATTTGCTCTGTGAAGAGCAAAAAGTGGCTCGCGTTACTTGGTACGTCAGAACTCACGAAAGATTCCACGCAGGATCCTCAAATGCTGTATACAGCATCGTGTCAGGTGACGAATTTTGGATATACGCGTACGAACCCGAAAGAAAAAACCAGTCACGAGTTTGGGTGTTCAAAAATGAGTTAAAGCCAACAAAAATTGTTCGTTCACGGAGTGTTGCAAAAAAAATGGTGGACACGTTTGTCTCCAAAACCGGCCATGTTGCGACTATTCCTCTTGAGGGACAAACAACGGTTAATGCAGAATGGTATGCTAGCATTTGTTTGCCACAGGTCGTTTCTGAACTCCGTAAAGAGAACTGCAACCGCCGCATCATCCTCCATCACGACAATGCGAGTTCTCACACCGCGCACAGAACAAAAGAGTTTTTATAGCAAGAAAACATAGAATTATTAGACCATCCGCCGTACAGCCCCGACCTAAGCCCTAATAATTTCTATACTTTCCCTAAAATAAAGAATAAATTGCGTGGTCAGAGATTTTCACCACCTGAAGAAGCTGTGGATGCCTACAAAACGGCCATTTCGGAGACCCCAACTTCCGAATGGAATGGTTGCTTCAATGATTGGTTCCATCGTATGGAAAAATCTGTCAAAGTTCGCGGAGAATACTTCGGAAAGCAATAAATACATTTTAAAATAGTAATGTTGTGTCACTTCCTTGATTCCCGAAATTTTCAGTGCCGCCCTCGTACAGGCACGTATAAGTAGTGTAGTTATAGATATAGAAAAATGTAATTTCTTCCAGTTTCACAAGATGGCGCCTGATCGGCGATAAAGCTGATGACTATTCTCCCAGCTCAAGAAAATTAGCCCCCCAGATTTTTTTAATTGTTTTTTATTACATCGTTAGTTCGCCATTTGTTCTTGATTGTTCTCTATAAACATTTGTTTGTTCTCGATTTATTTATTCAAAAAAATTGCAATTCATTAAAATTGGTTACGTTAGGTTATGTTAGAACAGTTAAAACAACGCACGAGCCGAGCGTAGCGTGAGTGCGGCGAGTTCCAGAACCAAATAGTAGGCGTTTCCCCCCATTAACAGGGGACGGGGGCTAACTAAAGGGTATGTTTTTAATTAATTGTTTTTAAATAAACAACAAAAGAACAAACAATTATTTATAGCGAACAATTAATAACAAACTACGAACTAACGATATGCGATATTGAAAATTCAAAAATAGAAAAAAAATTTTTTTTGGGGGGCTAAGTTTGATGAGCCTATTCTCCCCATAATAAGTTTCATTCACTCTAAAAAATACATTACACACATAAAAAACAAATTTGTCAAATGCCAATTGTCTTTTTTTTATTAAATGGCTCCGTCAACTGGATGTCGACGATTCAGCCACGTCAAGCTGCAAGCTGTCGATTTGTACGCGTTAGTCGTTCAATTATATATATTTTATGTGGCAGACCGTTGGCCACCTAATTCGGCCGATGTAATGTTGCAGCGCATGCGCGCCTGTCGACAGTATTATCTATGGTTGTCGACGCGCCATCCCAACGACGAGTTGGCGCGCGCGTTCGCAAGATACATTGTTGGCGTCACTTCTCGAGTCTGGTGCTTTCACCCGCTCGGCAAAAAAAAAGTCATGTTCCTCCAGAATGATACCTAGCTTGGTGGAGAGGACGTTTACAATGTGAACAGAGTTCTCCCTTTTTATTTTAGGGATATGTCCGATGTCCAGATCCCAAAGCAATGATTCCTGGTCACGCTCGTTTCGTTGAAGCCTCAGCTGAGATACGGTCTTCTTCTAAAGTTTGACAACTTCATTTGTAATGGGCGTCGTTACCGCCAGCTCCCTTTGTTCGACCGCTTCTAGTCGTTTCTCAAGCCTCCGTCGTCAAGTCTGTCCGTTAAGCTAAAGCAGTTATACCGTACGTATATTATCTACTAAATACACATTCACAAATCACACCCACACAAACATACACACAGAAAAGGAAACTCACGAGGCAGCTGTTTTTCTACAATACAAGGTTGTTGTATAACAATATGAGTAATCTATTATGAGCTATGGCCTTATGAATTATATTTTTGTTTATATAATTACTGTATCGCCGTTGATTACCAATAAATAAATAAAACATGAATAAAGCGATATACGGTACTTGTGTGACTCACAAGCTCCAAGAAAAGTACCCTGTCACCTATGGATACGAGGACGAGGAGTGATCACAGTTTAACTGTCGTGTCCAAATCATCAAAGTAAACTTCTGTGAAGTGTCATGCTGTCAGACGTCAGTGTCATCAATCCAAATTTTTGATAGCTGCCTAATTATTCAATGCAAATTGCAACCACTATTCACCAAAGAGTATAATAATATATAGGGAAAAGAGAGCCCTCTCTACGCATTATGAGCTGTATACTTGAAAGCTGGCGCCATCTGCAGATTGGCCCCGAAAATAACTATATATAAGCTCGAAATTATACAATTCATTTTTAATGTTCTGACGCAATGAAATAACTAACTCCACTTTTTAATGTAGGTATTGCAATTTTTTACCATGTTGAAATTGCGCGTAGAGTTAGTTATCTAATTTTGTCACAACATAGAACATAAAGGATAGATTTAGTAGTGTAAATATGCAAAATGGAACACGAGATCTACATACATATGCAAACGCTAGGCGTAGCCACCATTTTATGACCAGTGGGCAGTAACACAAATAAAGGAAAGTTGAAAGGTTTCAAAGCGAGTGACAGCTGCCAAAGCTTTCATTTTCGGGCCAACTAACAGATGGCACTACAGTCTTCTGAAAACGTCACTGGCGTCTGTCCCACCCCTTCTATTCACTATTCACTAATCTATGCAACGTGCCATGTGGTTTTATTATTAAACTTCGGAAAAAGATATAAAGCAATTAATATTTATTGTTTAAACGTGTGTTTTAATGGGCGTAAAAAGGAATGCTCAAAAATTATTGATACCGATTTTATTCAATCAACATGGATTATATTGTTGGTAGCGTAGCTGCACTTATATCAGGTAACGTTACTCCTAGTCGTCCTAAAATTATAAAACGTGCTCTAACTCCTATGAAACATCAGCAATCTCCGAATGTTACTCCGAAAAGTGAATTAGTGGACGATAGATCTATATTCCTATCACCGACAACGCAAAAGAAAAAGGCCATTGTAAAGAAATCGCCTAAAAGAATTTTCGAAAATCCTGACTTAGATATTACAAATGATGAATCGAATATTTCGGTAAGTCCCAAAGCAGATAAAGTTAAAAAACATCTTGTTGAACAGTTAGAGAATGATAAGCCATCAACTTCAGTTTTATTAAGTCCAAAATCTCCAAAGAAAAAGCGAGAACAAATAAATTCCGTTTCGCCGAAGAAAAATATTAAATTAAATGATATAGATATGAAGATTGAAAACACACAAAATCATGATAAGACAACACCTAAGAAAAATAAAATTGTTAAGTCAAATTCAGAAGAAACCTCAAATGGAGGTAATTTAGATATTTCTACTAAATCAACTAAAAAAAAGAAGAGATCAGAATCACTATTAAAAGAAAATGTAAATGAAAAAGAAAACAATGTTGGTAACGGTGATACCAATAAACCTGACTCAATTGAACCCATGCAAATTAAAAAGAAAAAAAATAAACAAAAGAAGGGTCTTGACAATGACCAAACAACCAGAGAAATAAATGAAGGGGTACAAAACATATCAAATGAGGTCAAAAATGTTGGCAAAAAAAGTAAGAAATTCAAGCTAAAAAAACAAAATGTAGTTGAGGTGAACCCTAATGCGATCACACAGGAAGATAGTGATAGTGAACATGAATCTGATGATGAGGTTGATTCTGACGATGAGCAGAATAAGCAAGTTCTAAGTACAGGTAAGCTATATTGATTGATAAAATTTTGTTAATTAATTAATTTTGTTAGGTAATAATATGCTTGAGATTTAGATTACAAACACTTTTATAGTAGCCATTACAGCATTAATGAAATTTTCACATTCTTGTGTCCATAAGCAACAACAGCACATGTCAATTCTACAGTGTAAGGCTCCAAAGATTACTATGTTGACATAGTCTGGTTACTTAAATAAAACAGAGTATTTGTTTTTTTTTTATGGTTTTTTAATAAAAGTGCAAGTCAGTTAATAGCAATCTGAATTTGTCTTGTGAGTAACATAACAAACTTGTGTGTCTTCAAAATTTTTCATAGGTATTATACAAATATAGCAGAAGGCTCAAGTGGCTTCCAATTCTATTTTGCCTGGACACTCATATTTCTAAGCTTATGAACTATATTCTTATCAATCTTATTTAAAGAAAAGGTTTGTTTATTTGAGGCCAAGCATTAAATTCATTTGTGGTTGAGACTGTCAGACTGAAATCCTCTAACTATTTACAGTAAAACCAGCTTAAGACAGTTTCACTGGGGCCCAACTAACAACACATCTTAAGTGAGAAAGCATATTATGTGGGATTCAAAATCATTTAAAAAGTATTTTATTTAAATACTTCAAGACTTCTTGACATTTGTTATCATGAGGATAATATCCAGGAGTAGACTACTCCTTATTTTTTTTGAATTACTGCCCTTACTTCTTTAGGAGTTGTGAGCATGATTTTAAAATCTGAAAGCATACACTGGTCGAGCATATAGTTTACTGAGTCCTCATCAGCAGCAAAGGTGGCTTCATTAGGAGTGAACATTTTGGCTAAATGCTAGGCATTTGTCACTAGACTGGCTTTCTCTCTGCTAGATCTACAATTACCAACACATATTTGATAATTTACTTGAATGACTTGTGTGTAAACTGCATTGCCTGTATTGCTCAAGGTTGTGTGATAGTGGGCTATTTTTGTTGCCCTCATCATGTCAACTTCAAAAATATTTTATTGCCATAAAATCAATAGATTGCTTGTCAATGTCAATCGCCAAAAATACAATTCAAATACCGACATGCTAATTACACAAAAGTTTAACATATATATGTTTTAAATAAAGCAATCCTGTCAAACATTACATGCTGACAATGACTAGCTAATAAACTAAATAAGAAGTATTAAATTTTTTCATATAAAAGTGGAATAAATAAAAATTCTTATTAAATTATTTTACAGGCCCACCAGAGTCATCTGATGAAGAGGAAACTAAGGTTGAAACAAAAAAAGAGAATACTGGAGAACAATCGAAACAGCATGAAGACAAGGAAGTGTCCCAGGATGAGATTAAGAGAACATTGTTTGTTGGAAATGTACCATTCAGTAATAAGTGTAAGAAGGAAATAAAGAAGATATTTAACAAGTTTGGAGATATTGAAACAGTACGGTAAGAAATGTAGTGTAATTATGCAATTTTTTACACTTTGTAGTTTTGCAATTAAGGTGAGTGTTACACAATTAAATAAAACACTTTATAAAGTTACTTTATATTGTTACTGCGTTTTACATTAGTTTTTATGTAAAAGTTACATTTTTATTATTATTTTATTTAACCTGATTTAAACTTTTACACAAAAACTAATGTTAATGTAAATACAGTACCAATTACATGCAATTTAGTCCTTTAAAAAGTGTATTATTAATTCTTGTAAATTTAATTCTTGTCATTACTTTATATGCAATATATGACATCTGTATACTTGTGTGCTCTTTGTTTTATATTGAAACCTCTAACTTGTAAACATTTAAGTACTGATGACTGGTTCCCACATGGTGCTGCTTAGTTAAAAATCTCTCACGAAGTCATCATAGGTATAAATTAACGGAAAAGTGAAGATTACATCCAAATTTTTTCAATTGTATCATTGATTATTAGAGAGAATATGAATATATCCATCCAAGTATCTGGAGAACAGTAGCTATCAGATTAAATTGCTCATTAGGAATATTTTTAAAGAAGTTTTCTATCAGCCATTCCCAACCAGTTTGGTATAGGCCTCTTTCAGATTGAACCATTTAACATAGTCCTGCTCTACTTCCATCCATCTTGTACTTGCAATTTTTTTGAGGTCATTTAATCACATCTGTAATCTGCCACTAGGTATCTTTTTCTCTACAAGACCTCTGTCATTTGAGCCCTCACACATTGTCTTTGTAATTATCAGTTGCATGAGTTTTGTATATCAGATTAATGTTCTTCTTCTTATTTTAATTACATATATACTTACTGATACCATTCACAACCACCAAACCATAGCAAAATAGAACAAGTGTCACAGGGATGAGCAGGATTACATTACTGCCTGGACAAACTTTGGCAAAAAAAAATATAATAATCAAATAGAGCTGGAATGTGGGTTCACCAAACTTCAATAAAGTAGAAGTAGGGAGTGATACAACAACATGGTCTGGATCTTTGAGTGCTGGTGGCACACTTTTGAATTTTGAATTGGTCTTACATACTTATATGAATGCCAAACTAACAAATGGTTAGTAGAAATTTGGCGATGCAGGCAAGGTTTTTGCAGGATTGTAATTAGGGGAGTTGATGCAAGAACAATGTGGATATTAGGGATTGGAGTAATACAGATGGGCTCTAGCAATATTGTATATAATAAATATTGAAGTTTTGGCGAATAGGCTTAGTTCTGCAGCATAAACGGTTAAGAAAATTAGATAATGTTAACTGACATAGATACGGCGCGACTAGTATACTTTAGTTACTTTCATAGTATTATTATGTCTTATGGTATATTGTTATGGGGCAGTGCGGCCGATATTAATGCCATCTTTGTGCTGCAGAAGAGGGCTATTCGCGCGATTTATAACCTAGGTCATAAAGAATCATTAAGAGTAAAATTTAAAGAAATAAACATTTTGACTGTTCTTCTCAATATATTTTTGATAATGTCCTGTAAGTTCATAAGCACATTGAGGATTTTTTTAGAAACTGTGACATTCATAATGTTAACATGAGGAATAAAGATAAGTTTGTTATGCCTACTACTCAGTTGGGTCGAGTTAGTTAGTCTTTTGTTGGGCGATGTATATGCTTCTACAATATGATCCCAGAAAATGTACAAAACAAATGTGTTACGAAATTTAAAAGAATTGTTAAAAACCGTTTGTGTGGTTGTTTGAAGAATTGTTAAAAAAGGTTACTACAGCATAAACTATTTTCTTAATGACACCACAGACTGTGAATGAAGCGAGCACCCTCAGGCTCTTTAATTATAAATGTTTATTGTACGATATCATATTGTAATCCATATTTTTATATAATAAAATAAAGCTCGCCGAATTTCTAGCGCCCATTCTTCTCAGGTCTGAGGCAGTCTTTTTGAATGGGTGGTAGTTTTGTTATGTTCAATAAGTGATTTTGAATCCTTTTTTGAATAAAAATATTTGAATGTTATTTTTTATTTAAGTTACTATTTATTACATTTAAAGTCTTATTTAGCTTCTTTCTATTTAAATTACTGGATGAGTGTTAAGTTTCACTTTATTGCAGAATTCGCACAGTTCCAGTGAAAGATGCGCGCACAACACCAAAGCTGGCAGTCATAAAGAATGAGTTACATCCAGACAGACAGACTGTCAATGTGTATATAAAATATAGACATGCCGACTCAGTTGATAAGGTACATTCTCCTTGTTACTAAATTGGAATAGTATTGATAAGCTACAGCAAATGTGGATGCAAAGCAGTGAGTTGTAAAAACTATTTCAATCATATTGTGGTTTTGATTTTAATATCATTGTTTGACAGTCTAAAACTACTACCTACCACACAGTTTAGTTTTGTTTTAATCTATTCACAATATGTCAACAAGGACCTCCACCAACACCACTGTCTTTAAGCTGCTGCCACTCTTAGCCAAAGCTTTATGAGAAAAGTAATGACACGAGCAAGACATTCACGTGATGGTAGGTGATATGTGCTGCTACAATCCCGTACTGATTAGGATTCAAAAACCCAAAATTCTAAATGCCATTCCGGGTTCTTTTAGTATCCCATAGCACGAATTAGCAGGTAAAAAATATTGTACTTGATAGAGCTTTAGTACACGATTATAATGATACCACTCTTATTACAAGGTAATGCATCGTTTTCAAGAAATTTACGAAAAAAATTCTAACCTTTAAACGGGAAAAACACGCAAATAAAACAGAATCTCAGCTCTATCAACTACAAATAATTAAAATTATATAATTGGTTAGGTTAGGTTATGTTAGAACATTTAAAACAACGCACGAGCCGAGCGTAGCGTGACGCGGTAGCGGCTGGCGAGTGCCAGAATCGAATTGTAGGCATTTTCCATCCTTTTCTAGCCATAAAAATTTCGTAATTTGAAGTTAGGTTATAATTCTTTTTTATATGGAACATATAAAAAAGATACGGGATACTAAGTTTTAACCGGCATTCCAATATCGCATACACACACTAACAGGGCTTGGACATTACTGCTTGGTGGCTGGAAAAGGCGCCTCAAATATAATTAAAAATATCTGAAGCATGAGAAGAACTGGTGCTAAAGAAACTCCTTAAGCACCAGACCAGGCAGTACTATTGTTGATTTTATTTGAAAACCAAATTAGTTTACAGTTTTGTATAGGGAGACAATCATATAATAATTAATTAAATGAAAAACCACCAATATATGAACGAAAGAAAGATTTTTTATTATTTTGAAACGTATAAGTAAGTAGTATACAAAGACATAACATAAAATATAAATATAAACTTAAGATTGATAAACAAGCAAAAATCAAAAAGTCTGAAACATTTCTATTATTTACATACGATTCAAAAATGGTCCCAACTCAGCATGTTGCTGGTTTGAAAACCAACGCTGGTCTTCCGTAGGGCCATTTTGTGACGTCACGAAAAATATTTATATATAAATTAAAAGCAAAACTTTTTACTGGTAGGAAACTAAAAGTAACGTGGTATAAAAACTAAATCTTATAAACTTACATAAGGTTACCTAATTTAAAATTAATTTCTTAAGTGTTTCTATCTGATTATAATAATTAACGATGGGCAATGAATGAGTTATAACGTTCTACTTGTACACTCAGTGGCCGCATGTAAATAAATATGTAGATAATTTCTGTTCGTTGCTTGTTACGTCAACTGTCAATTATAAATTATCCAAAAAAAAAAATTAAAAAATGCAAATGTAAAACAAATGCATAACTATGAAGTAACTAAATATTGTTCAATACCAGGCATTATCAGCAAACAACACAGTACTCAATGAGCACCACTTACGAGTGTTCCGTAGTGACACAAGTGGGGCGGCCCATGACCCCAAAAGGTCAATATTTGTTGGTAACATACCATTCGCAATGGAGGATGAAGCACTATGGGCCTTGTTCAAGAGATGTGGAGAGATACAGTCTGTAAGGATTATTCGGGATCGGAAGACCAATGCTGGTAAAGGTAAGTAACATTTACTTACATTGCCAAAATTTTACACCTTGCTTTTTATATAAGAAGAGCATATTTGTCACTTGAAGGTAAGATCACCGCCGCCCATACCGAGCCTTTAATTAAGCGAATCTTTTGAAAACATTCATGTCGTATTGGCAACATCGCGCTAGAAAGTTCAAATCGCAGTTTGGTTGTAAGTGGTTATAATTTTTTTAACTTCAAACCCGCAATGTTGAGGAAATTCACACATCCATGTTGATTTCTTAATTTGTTGGGCATGCGGTGCGAAGGTGAAATTTAGTGCCACCAATTAGATTAAACTACTCTTCCGAACACTCCCTGTGATAAATATGGTAGAAGACACACAATGAATGTCTCTACAGTACGCCAGCAGTTCATAGAGTACCTACTGGATCACTGACCTAGTTAGATTATGTTGGCAAATTTGTAAAAAATATTAAGTAACAACAAGAGTGATGCAGGTTTATAAAGTAGCCTTGCACACTGTTTACAATATAATTTTGTCATATCATAACAGAAGAAAGTGTGTTCTAAAAACTACATTGCACATAAAACCTTATATTGTTAATTCTTTTTCACTTCTTTTTTTATCAGTCTAAAAGCGATACTTAACACAATAACATAATGATATTACCGAAATTGAAAATATATTTTTATCCAGGATTCGGTTATGTAAATTTCGCATCGAAAGACGGTGTCGAGTTGGCGCTGGCAATGACAGAAGAAGATCTTACCATAAAGAATAGAATTATTAGAGTCAAGAGATGTACACAGTATGTACAAAAGCAAGGAAAGAATGTTGCCCCGAGAAAGTTTCAGCCTCCAGCAAAAAGAAACGAAGAGATGGGAGCTCTTAGGAGACTTAATCATAAAAGAAAGTTCCAGGTAAGAGATTAAAATATTGTCTTTTATAGAGGATTGCTTGAAAAATATTACTTCCTCCCATTTTGACTCATATCACAAACAACAGCTTCGTTTAAAGACGTTTTTTTTAGACATACCCTCATATTTGAATTTTCTGCTTGCCACCAAGCTTTTTTGATATAAATATTTATTGTAATGTAATTAGTGTATTATACGTATAACGTATACGACTAAGGGACCTTCAAGTGTGGAGCACACTCCCATCTCAAAGGTTGTCAACATGGCTGTGAAAACCTAGCATGGAAGTCTAGGTTTTCACTTTCCAACAGGTGAGCAACTTGTTTGTTTGCCCCCTCTAATATAAATAATGACATGAAAAATGTTTGTTGAGCTCGTTCTTCTCAAGTCTGACAAACCTCCAACATTTCTCTACTTTTACCGTCTATTTCTGCCGTGAAACAGTAATGTGTAAGCATTATTGTGTTCCTGTTTGAAGGGCGCCATAGCTAGTGAAATTACTGGGCAAATGAGATTTAACATCTTAATATGTCTCAAGGTGACGAGCGTAATTATAGTGCCGCTCAGACTATTTGGGTTTTTCAGTAATCATGAGTGGTACTGCATTGTAATGGGCAGAGAGTATCAATTACCATCAAATCCACATCCTGCTCGTCTCGTCCCTTATTTTCATAGAATAAAAACAAATCTAATCTTGTATAAATATGATTTGATTCAACATCATTCATGTTATTTTAGGAAAACAATGAAGGGCCGCCCAGAAAGAGGAGCAGTATCAACCAACCAGAGCGAGAGAAAAAACAGCGGAAAGAGTTCGTTGGCATGACGGCTGATAAGAAAAAGGTCTGATTTTAGTTGTCTAGGATATTAATTATTATTATCATCATATCAGCCGGAAGATGTCCGCTGCTGGATAAAGGCCTTCTCCAAAGATCTCCATGATGATCGGTCCTGCGCTTCCCTCATCCAACGTATTGCGGCGATCTTGAGCAGATCATGGGTTCATCTTGTAGGGGCCTACCAATACTGCGTCTTCCGATACGTGGTCGCCATTCGAAGACTTTACTGCCCAAAACGTTCATCAGTCCGTCGAACTATGTGACCCGCTCACTGCCATTAATAAATTGTTATACAGATGACTAATTAACAAACGAAATAAGGTTAATGAAATAAAGAAATATGATTTATTTCTTGATATTTAGAAAATGCTAAATACGGAAGGTGGTAAAATCGTACGACGAATGTCAACAATACATCCTTAAATATTTTATACTTCTAGATCGAGCCTCTAGCAGACAACCGATGAAAACAGGCCAGGCTTATTACTTCAGTGTGCGTGACAAGCTACGTCTTACATTCTATATTACTTTGTGTTAGTGTGCGTGCATTGTTCAAAATAGAGGTTTAATGTCAATATAAATTTTTCGACGTTTTCACAACTGTGACAGTCTTTATCATAATGAATAAACCATTATTTTATAAGGACTCTATGCATAGATGAAGTCAGATACGGGCTTTTACCCGTGTGATAGCTAAGTGCCTTAAATAGTATGACATTAGAACGAGCAGTCACCCGGTACTAAGTGTTAACCCTCTCTTGCAATAATAGAGGAGTAACAGGAGCATTGCCGGGCTTGTTATATGTGCAAGATTTTAATAGGTAGAGATATAGTTGCTTGATGAAACGAGTAAAAAAATGTTAATTGTTACAGAAACGCAAATTTTCCAAAGGACAGAAGCAAAAGAAGATATTGAGTGAGATATTGACGAAATAAGTTTTACATTGTGATGTATTATTGACGAGTTACATTTTATTTGAATAAAGATGTTAATTTTTATACTTTGACATTTTAATTGACATGTTCAACTTACTGGACCACAATCTCTAGTCTTTTAAATAGCATAATCGTTACAAGTGTTCATTGATGTGTTAAAAAAATGGTTGTCTTTTCGAAAAAGTATAAAATTAAATGATATTATTAAAAACAATGATTTTTTCCTTTTGAGTAATAATCGATATGTAAATAGAAGTAATGTACGTTTTATTTTTCTGAACTTCTGAACTCTTTTTAAATCTGTCAATGCAGTTTTTTTGTCACTCAAAACGATGACATAGTTTCTAATTTCAGCACTGACCTGTATAAATACCACTGGATAGGCTGCTATGTGAAGCGCCACTCGCGGGCGTCCTTAGAACTAATTTTGACGTATAATGTGGCAAATGGCTGCGAAGGAACGTACAATACTCTGAAGTATTTTTGCATTTTGAATTAATTTCGTTCGTTTTCCGTATTATTTATACTTCAAAAATCAACATAATAAAGTACACATTTTTTTTTTGTAAATAGTTTCCTACCATCTATTGATGTTTGTTGAGGTTGTCATCACTAGTTTTAGTACCGCAGACTCTCGCTATGGCCAACAGCGCCAAAATGGCAAATATCAAACAGGCACAAAAGCACTTTGACAGCCGCCAGTCCAGTGTAAAGGTCAGTGAATTTCAGACTTACTTATTATTACGCCGGTATCCTGTGCAAAGGAGCCTCCCACTGAGTCTGATTAGCAACAACAAAAGTGTAAATCTTATAAAAATCTTGGAAAATCAAATAAAACACATCTTATTTGGTACAGTATTATTGTATATAATTGTCATTACAAAAATGTCAATGTTAGCAAAAATAATCACAGTCGGCGACTTCGCTACGAATAAACTTATTACACATTGATTGCCGTTCACATTCAAACCGTATCAAACTTGTAACTCTAAAGTCACCTATAATTTATGCGCTGGAGATCACGTACAAAGGAGACATTATATTGTTCGTGCCGAGTTCTCAATAAAACAGTTTTTATAGTCAACTGACGTATTAGTTCCAAGTACAATCAATGAACTGTAGTAAAGTCAATCGACCGAAATCATTATAGCGGTGGCAAAAACCGGTCCATCGTATAAATTATAGAGGTCTGTATAACGAGGCAATTACAATGTTGCCAGTGCTAAACACAACATAATTTCTATTTTACACTTATAACTACATATTATACACCGTATTTAATCTACGAATAAAAAAATATTAATGACATTTTTAAGAAAAGATAAGGATTTTAAATACCTGTGGATAACTATGATAAGTCTCAAATTGATTACAATTGTAATCTCTACTTAGAGAACAATTTGAAATAAAATACAATTGGTAAAAGATATTAAAGACATATCTAAATAAAGTTTGCTATTGCAATGGGATATGTTTGTTTTTTTATTTATTTAAACAAAATAAGAAATAATAGATCAACATATCACTGAACGTATTTTGACTTTTTAACTATTCACCCTATTAAAATCAAGGTAATTAAAATATTTTTGACTTTCAGTAATGACATTGTTAATTTTTCTTATTTGCGTCTCAGTAACAGACTTCAATATTTAGAAATAGAATTTATTAGAAACAATATACGTAAAGCTTTGTTCTGTCAATGCCTTATGGCATCATCTAAATCTATGGTAACTTCATCAGGTATCGCGACATAGACAATACAGTCCACCAGAAATAAAAACACCCAAAGTTTGGACCAATCATAATTGCTAACATCCCAACTACCTTAGCTAAGTACTATTAATATTCTACTATTTACATTTTAGCTATTCTAGGGTCAAAGTTATCATTGACTGGATAGTACTTATACATCAGTACGTACAGTATCTGAAGCAATGGTTACATTATGGATATTACAATCAATCGAATAGTATGTAAAAATATTGTTTGGAATAAACACCCGAAATGGGAAAAATTTCACACATTGGGGACACACCCTACTTCCAATTACAAATAGCACACGAATCGCTAGTAAATTGAGCAAACTTGTTATATAAAGTCTATTAGAAAGTCGAGATGGGTTGCCAGATATAAAAAGTGAACAGAGGCAACCCAGAAGCAGAATAAATAATAAATAAAATTTAAATTTAACCTCGTTTGAACCTTAGAATTGTTATTGTTACCACTAAGAATAGTAGAATCCATGAAATAGTTGAAACGAAACCCATGTAAACCTCGGGGTCTGTGATGGGCCAGCCCCTGGTGAGGATGGATCGAAGGGAAGACGTGGCGAGGGTGAGAGGGAGACAGAGAGAGACGTAGCGCAGGATCCAGGGCATGCCTTCGATGGGCCAGATAACGCCGCTCAGCAGTAAGGTCGGGTAGAAGGAACCCAAGGCAAGCTGGATCGCGTTCCGTTCTAACTCGCAGGCGGCGGAGATTACAAAACCGAAGCACATTCCGCAAAGACCTGAAAAATATTTAAAAAAATCTCAAAAATACTTAAAAATAAGATAACTGTTTTAGAAAATTTACGGGCAAAAAGAATTTTATTTGCTTCTTTCGATTTCTAACCCCCTGGATTTGCTAGATAGCGTGAAAGGTGAGGCTCATTTACGATGATTCTTGGTGTCTTAATAAAAAATACAATACGTGTTAATTATCCAGGGTCCAATATTCTGTGAACGGTTAATTGACCTTATTCCGGACGGTATATTACACGGTGCAAATTACTTTTTTTTAGTACGATCAAACGGTAATACTTTGGGTGGTCATAGCAAGTCGATAGGACAGGAGTAATGGTAAAGTTGCTTGAGAGCGTGGGTGACGCAGTGTCAGACCATCAGATTACATTTAAATAAAATGCTTTCTAAGGAATTAAAACACGTGTAAGACTTATTTTTTTTTTTTTTTTTTTGTATGGAATAGGAGGACAAACGAGCGTACGGGTCACCTGGTGTTAAGTGATCACCGCCGCCCACACTCTCCTGCAACACCAGAGGAATCACAAGAGCGTTGCCGGCCTTTAAGGAAGGTGTACAAATAATAATACTTAAAAAATTGTAAACAATAAGCGGACACTGCCAGTCACTGTTGCCAAACATAACGAATTCGGCGATAAAGCTATGGAGCGAGGGAGAAAGATGGTTGTTTGGCGCGGCGAGTGGAAGAGAAGGAATTACCTTCGTTTCGTTTGCCGTTGTATGTGGACAAGGCTTGAGGCAATAAATAGCTGTTTTTTATATCATCTGTGACAATTACTTTTTTTATAATGAAAATTGAGGACGAGACGAGCAGGACGTTCAACTGATGGTGATTGATACGCCATTACAATGCAGTGCCGCTCAGAATTATTGAAAAACCCACAAATTCTGAGCGGCACTACAACAGCTGCTCGTTTGCCCAGTCATTTCAC
Organism: Leptidea sinapis; assembly: GCF_905404315.1. Taxonomy (NCBI): domain Eukaryota; kingdom Metazoa; phylum Arthropoda; class Insecta; order Lepidoptera; family Pieridae; genus Leptidea; species Leptidea sinapis. The sequence goes on along the minus strand of NC_066290.1, from coordinate 1,358,993 downwards.
TAGTTACGGCGCCCCTTAGACCGTAATGCTAATACATTACTGCTTCACGGCAGAAATAGTCGCCGTTGTGGTACTCATAATCTAGTGCAAATGAGCCTCCTACTGGTACAAAAACTCAAACTTACTCTTGTCAACCTCGGTCATCCTGGAAAACTTTTAGACAGCAAAAAGTCGAATTGAATAAATAATTCCTGTTTACTTAAACCACTCGTTTGAATTCCTTAATTATTTAAATTTAAACACCAGCAATTGAGCCGAATGATAGATTGCACCCATATCCCATAATAGAAAGCCAAAATAATACAAAGGTCCAAACCTTGCAGCAACGTGAGCATGACCACGAAGGCGATGTTGCCGTTGCACTTGACCCCGAACACCAGGATCATGAAGACCAGCACGAGCGCCGTCTGGCCACACATCACCACGAACTGGGTGACCACGTGCGAGAACAGGATCTCCCCGGGAGACACGCCCGCCACCCACGAGCGGTCCAGTAGACCCTCCATACGTTCCACGATCAGCGCCGACGAGGTCAACGCCACGGCCAAGAAGAACACGATCCTGGAAACGAATTATGTTCATTTTAATAAATATTAATTGTATATCAATGTACAAAGATGCTCCTCTTAAAATATTATAAACTATTAGTTATTATTTTCGCGGTCCTCAAAATCTACACGGAGCCAGAGAGTAGACAGGTCCCTACAGTGTCAGCAGATATCCTCCCTAACTTACACACATACCCCGGCATGAGGCAAAAAATTATGCTCAATTTTGTACCCGGGGTACGTTAAATATGACGTATCGCTAGGTCGAGATATCTGCGTCTCCGTAAGGGAACACAAGGCCAGCTGAGCCGTCTCAAGGTTGTGATGGTATGTTTTGATAGGAATCGTATTAATTAGATACATCTCATATCACAATTATTAGAGTTCCTTACCCCAAGGGTAAGGGGAACTAACCAACGGGAACCATATTTCGGCGAGCTGTATGTATCTATAGAAATCTGAATAAATAGGAACCTTATAGGTGACGTATGAGGCATATTACTTCGAATGGGTCGATCGACGTTCTACTGGTTTTAAATTCAATTTTGAATAAAAATTTAAATGTTATAAGTGCTTATTACTTGCAGGACCACTGATATATATATTGCTACATATGCTTGCTACGTTCCGAATATTGAGGAACTTGTGAAAAATTACGGCAATACCAATAAATTAAGAATCCCATACAGAACGAAGCAAAACAAAGTTGATATATTGAAAGGGTTGAAAGGGTGTGCTTTACTATTGCCGCTGTAACAATAAATAATAATGGCGACTTAGCTATTTAACAAAATTATTTTATTTAATAATTCAAAAGTATATGCTTAGTGTAATATATACCTATCCATACAGTATACAGCGAGCGAGAGAGAAGAACATATCTAACAGAGATTCAGCAAGATAGAAATGGAAAGAGAATCTATTGTAACTGTAACAGATTTTGATTGACGAGTCGTAAAAAGCCAGCCACACTTGACCTAGATTTACAAATGTAATTTGGTTAGGCCGTATATACTCCAGTATTATCTTACAAAGATTATGGTTATGTCTGGTACGATGGTACAGAAAGTTTTGTGTGCGAGGACCAGTGAGTTTTCATTAAAACGCGTTAGCGTTAGAATGTAGGCCAATATCTGGTCACTTAAGGCCATTAAGTAACTAAAATATTACTTACGTGAGTATGACTCCGGGTGCCACAAAGTCCGTGAACGAAGGATTGTTGTCGCCGTAGATCGGGTCCTTAAAGTCGATCGGGATGTCTCCCACTTTCGGATTGTATTGGCAAGTTGACAGTAAGTCCTGTAACATTGATTTTCACTATTTAGTAAGAAAGAAAGAAAACAATTTATTTCACAAAACACTCACAGGATACACTTAATATAATAAGATAAAAGTACAAAACAAACCAAAAAATAACGAATTTAAGTAATGATTTTGGTTGATTGTTTTGCCTTAATGGTAGGTATATTTGGGCGATTTTTATTATATATTGGAGATAAATAATTCATAATAGGTACTGTATATAAATCTCATATAATGGTCTATAATAAAATATATAGATCTTTTAAAATAACTTTTACAATCTAACTCTAGAAACTAAACTAAATGAACATTCTCTGGTGTCACAGGAAACCTTGTCTAAACTGATTCGCCAAGCCATCGTCTACGATGTCGCTTGCCGCTTTTAGGTAGGTACTCATTCCAGGTGGCTTCCAAATACGGAATAAGTATACGATCAAGTTGCCAGACTCTTCATAACTATGCTTCTAAGAGGAAATATACTCTTATATATATTATCATGGATAACGTATTGAGACATCTTCGGGAAAAAGAAAATCATCATAGCAACTATTTCGGCCGAAGATGCAGCCTAGTATTACTATGCCTAGTAGTACACTTCCATATAGTGATCGTTTGAACTACATGTAATTTTTATCAATAGGAGGCCTCTTTGCTCAAAATGCCGGTTAAGTGGGTACCCTTTTTTGCCCTAAAGCATAACGTGTTTTGGTTAGAATTATTTTAAAATAAAAGCTAATGCTCATGCACTACATTACTATCCTGTTTTTTCAAAGTACTTTCTCTCCTCTCATTACTATCCTGATTTATTCAAAGTACTTTCTCTCCAAGTATGCTGAATAAAGTTTATTAGTGTATAAAGTATATTTGTTAGTGTGAGGCTCCTTTGCGCAGGATGCCGGCTAGATTATGGTACCACAATGGTGCCATGAAGCAGTAATGTGTAAGCATTATTGTGTTTCGGTCTGAAGGGCACCGTAGATAGTGAAATTACTGGGCAAATGAGACTTCAACTAGTGCCTCAAGGTGACGAGTGCAATTGTGGTGCCGCGCAGACTTTTTGGTTGTTTTTCAATAATTCATTGTAATGGGCAGGGCGTGACAATTACCATTAACTCAACGACATGCTCGTCTCGTCCCTTATTTTCGCAAAAAAAGTATGATAGCTTGGTACCTTGGCAAAGTCTCTGTAACTGAACTGAATGTCCCGGTTCAGCATGAGTCCGATCTGCTGGTTGGACATGTCGAGCCACACCTCGATCTCGGAGGACGCAATCGTCTCATTATCCGCGATGTCACCTGTAAGTAAGGTTGTATGGTTTTAAGCTTTCACGGTTACATAGTATTATGCATTTCAATTCAATGTATATTTACGAAATTTTCTCTGTTTCTTTAGCTTCTGGTCAAACAAATTTTGTAGTTTTCGTTACTAGATTTTTAATACTCATTAATTTTTATAACTGTAGAATATGTTTTAAAGTTTAACCTAGTTGTATTACAATTAATTTTAGAATAGTTAATTATTTTGGATGTAGACGCTGACTAAGAACGGATTTTCAGAAAATCCATCCAAAATATAATTTTCAACGACTGTTTACAAAGACTTACCTAAAGCCAACCTAGCCACAAGAGAGTCAGTATAGTTCTCGTTGAAGTAGATAACTCCCCATGCGTCCCCTTGTTGCACCGCGTGCGTGGCATCGCTGAGGTCAGCGTAGTAGTTCTTGATGATGGAGCCGTTCTTAAGGTGGTCGAGGTACCGGCAGGACAGGTTCTTCATGGAGCAGGATGTGTTATAGGGGCAGTAACCGTCGAATACGTTCACGTCATGGTTAACTATAGCCTGAAACGATAAGTCTTTGTTAGTATCTCATTAATTGACACTGAAATACCATGTTACTCTACTCTCTAATTAATTATTAACCATGAAATCAAATTTAGTTCAAAGTTTCATTGGTTGTATTTTTTTGACTCGGAGTACTTTATTTTCTAAAATAAATGTATGTTTTTATAATATGAGCTACCTGCCAGAGATTATCTTGTCGTTTTGAGGATAATCACACCATGAAATTTTTAAATTGACTAAAAAGTTTGCTATTTTGACATTACAGACACAATTTTTTTATGTAGTGATTTGGTGCAATTCAGATGAGTTGTGATGAGGTGAGTTAACATTAGAGTAGATAAATGATTAATAAAAAAATTGACGGAGGGAAGAGAACATAACGCACTTGATCTTCCTGAGGTTTCAACGTCTTTTTAAACTAATAGCCCTCGAGGTTTCGGTAATTCGCAAAATATCTTGTATCTGAATTAATTCTACCAGTAATATTTAGATGGCAGTGATAGTTACCAGTTTGAGACCGCTGGGATCCCTGCCGATGGCCAGACAGAAGAGTATAACCTGCATCACGGGGAGCGCGAAGATGAACAGCATCACACCGATGTTGCGCCACATCCGGAGGAAGTTCTTCTGGATCAAAGCCTTTATCTTGCCGCGGGACGTGAACTAAAATATTAATTACCATATAGTCATTTGGACACGACAAAAAAGGACATACTATCCATTAGGTCCATAGAGGTGTTTTGAAATAACTTAATGGAGAAAGGCAGTGCAAAGAGACTTTGGTTGACGGAGTTCACATACCAACAGTTGCTAGTTTATCCTCCTCTGCCATAAAACCAATTTTCGCTCTTTTTTTATGGAAAAGGAGGACAAACCAGCATCACCTGGTGTTAAGTGATCACCGTCGCCCACATTCTCTTGAAACACCACAGGAATCACAGGAGAGTTGCCGGCCTGTCCCAGAAACACCGCACAAGGAAAATTATTCCACAGCTTTGTAGTACTTGAAAGAAATCTCCTTGAAAACCGCACTGTGGAGAACCGCCACACATCCACATGGTGGGGATGATATCCTTATTTGTAGTGTGTAGTGTAGTGGAATTGGGCGGTAAAAATCAGGTTAAACTCTTAGTCTACCAAAGACATCGAGGAAGATATATAGAAGTTATCGAGCTTCGTGATGTACTAATGATCGGTTGTAATCGTAGAGTAAATCATATCTAAACAATTAGCACATGGTAGTTATTTTTATTGGAAAACTTTTCTATCAATCATGAATGTAAAGATTTACACTACATAAGACTAGACATAAGATATTATCAAAATGCTTTAACCAAAAGACGAATGTGGTAAGGACTTTTAGTTTATGAAGTAATTGTTGAAATATAAAAACTTACACTGAATCTCCCAGTGCAGTTGGTACATTCGGACGCGACAGCCTCCGACACTTTTCCAGGAAGCTGAAACATAGCAACCATAATTAATGTGTTAACAGTATTAAATAACAAATCTATAAATATTAAATTAAATTTCAATTTTTATAAATTAAAGAAAATAACTACAATTCTGCAATTTTATTAATTGAAAGTAAGTTCTGTTTAAATAATTTCCGTGTTGATTTTAATAACTCACATCTCCGTTGGAGCCGGGTCCGTGGTCCATGATAAGCACCTCCTTGCTCTGGTGGAAGTTCAGTCCCACGACCTGGGCGTCTTCCACCGCGTACGGAGCCTCCTCTCTCTTCGACATCTTGTTTAGCCCCAGGCCTCCAGACACGTTCAGTTCCACAACTTGATTGGTTTGACCTGTAAGTGATCATAACGAGTCAAAGTACAAATAAAATACAAGTACTGCTTGTGGCGGCGACGTGGGACGGGTCCCTAAAATATGGTCGAGGGAGGCGATGGTTAGCCCACGCGTCATGCTCGTGAACGGACGCTACTTGTGGTGGCAGGATGATCCTGTTACCAGAAACTCGAGCAGAATTTCTGGCATGTTCTTAAAATTAAAGTTATTATATTTTTACAATCGCCAATAAAATGCTTGCAAGATACATTTATTTACTTACGATTTATGTGGATTGATGCATCTAAGGTACTCAATAACTCTAGTTTTAACGTAGGTATTAATTTACATTTACTTTTATGACTTACTCGTGTTAGGCATTGGGTGTGATGTTAGAGCATTTTTGATGCATCACTTAACATTTATTGTAGTCGAAATGATTTGTAAAAGGATGAAGCTGTAAATGTTGATTTTAAAGAGTAGCAATAAGTTTCTTGCCACTTCTTCTCCTTAAAGCTCAACCTTTTCAAAAGCGGTGGTAAATGTAAAAAGAAAAGAAAACTCAACATTCATAAGTGTCATTTCCTTGTCTTACATGAATAAAGTGATTTTAATTTGATTTGATTAGTATTTGTAAATGTGTTAAGATAGTACAACATTCGTATTCGTAAAGACCTCGAGATGTTGTGCGACCAGGTATTTATCTGGCAATATCGTAAAAAATAAATTAACATCTAAGGCCTATTATAATGTAAAAGATTATTTGAATGATAAAAGTAATTGAGACTAATGTTTGTAAACTTCTTATTGTTATTAAATGTTGTTATACTCATTTCAATACTATTTTAAGTAAGTTTTGTACTTCATCCTGACTTCCACTAATTTTTTTTTCCGTTATTTAGACCTGCGATCAGTCCTCAAGACTATAATCAGGTGAGTTGCAAGAGGTTGAGGTTTGGCGAGGTGGAGCCACTGCCCCATCTCCCCTTAATTAAATAGCACATCGGCTCTCTTTAGAGTCTTCTAATCGGATTTTGTTGCAAGAGCATACTGGATAGCGGGTTTGGGTGAATTGTCAAACGAGCCTTATAGTTGATTGAGTATCGTTTTACTTCTTCAAATATGGTTGGGATTTCCAGATACTCATGGATTTCCGAGTTTCGAGCGTACCAAGGCGCCAATGAAAGTACCCTTAGTATACTGTTTTGAGCTCTCTGGAGGCACATAATTTAGGATTTGCTGGCTGTCAACCATAATAAATAACTTAAACAAGTTTTACAATGAATTTAGTTTTATGAATTTGAATAAATTGCGCAGCACCATATAAAGGACATTGGTTATGCAATCAGAAGAGAAGAAGCAAACTGAGCGTGAACATTGCCTTCAAAGCTTCAAGTATTTTATGACTCGTAGGAACTTTAACATTTATCTTCTTCTACGAATATCCTATTCCTAAGGTACCTAGTGTAACTTATATACATTATTTTAATATCTACCATTTTTTAAACAGTTTTGCAGAAAATTAAATAATTTTTAAAGTAGTTTGACTTTACCAGGTATACTCCAACACAAACCTAACTGTAATTCTAAAGCGTTTCGCCCCATCTGAGCTGTCCTCCATTCTTCAGGAAGGTTTGTCTCAACGATAGCTTGAAATCCACCATTGCAGTGGTAAAGCATCTACACATTTGTTGCGCCGCACTGACAACTGTCGATAACATACAAGGATTGGCGCCTGAGATATTCCAATATAAACCATGTTCATGTATAATTAATAGTGCGTCCGATCTAAGAATGTGATTTGGTACAAGTATTCTTCATTATGAATTGAATTAAGATAAGATACTGATTTGTATAAGGAAGGCATTATTATGAGGAAATCATTATAATAGATAAGTCTTATTAAGAGATAATTAGCTCCAAATTCATTATATTTTTATATTAGTCCTCGATAGAAGAGACAGGGATTGAGTTACTGGAAGATGATGGAGATCATTAGAAACAGCCCACGATCATTTTTCTTTCTTTTAACTGTGTATAACTTTCTTTAGCTGGGAAATTTTCACAAACAAAGCCCGAATGCTCATCGCTTACATTTGTGAAACGTTCGTACCTCTGTGGGAGTTTATTATTACAATTTTAACTACAGGAAAAACCTAACTACCTAAATACTAACCTACGAATATCTTAAAATGAAAAATATCCAATTTTCCTCGAACAACTCAACAGCGCTTCTACTAAATATTTTTTATGATCATTATCTAAGCCAGCACCCGGTTGCCTAAATGTACCTATTTGTTTTAAAGTTTTAGTACACTTGAAGGAAAACATTTCATTATTATTATTTGAACAAAACATTAATAAAGTTTTTATATACGATACGGACGAGTATAATATTTTAAGTACTTAATAAATGTTCATTCGAACAAAACAAATCTCATAACTATTGTTGACAGTTACATGTGGACAGGGTGAAGATGTCGTAAGTTAGGACGTTATTCTGCCTGATTACTGTTCGAATATAAGACATTGTGATTTGAAATTTATTCTTTGAAGCTAAGAGTTTGTTTCTATTAAAGTTTTATAACGGTTTTCTATTTCATTTTACAGTTCGTATTTAGACGTTAATTTATTTGTGAATTTTTAGTAGTTGGTATTAAAATTTTATTAATTGTTATTTAAAAAAAAACTTTTGATCTTATTTCCTAGACTATAATATTTAGAATAAAATGATTACATTAAATTAATACAATCGTTACGTGGAAGTGTACCAAGAATACTGGCAGCATTTCCTCTTTGGAAAGCTATGCTATATCCGTGGACTGAAATAGCTACCAGCGCTTGAGTTTCCAGTAGCCTTATTGAGGCGCGAGGATAGTACTTTGTATATTCTCCGCGCCTCTGGGCCCCACGGGCCAAGTGTCTCGACACCAAACGGCACAAAGATGTACGACTTACTGAGTCTAACACATTTGCGATGTTTTTAAGTGTTGCTGTAAAATAGCTGTTTATCTACTTGTTGTGTATTTGTCTTCGAGGTCTTGCGGATGCTTGGATTAGTGATCGCCAGTGGACACATGAGTGAATCATAAAGTTGTGAAATGTTGCGTGCTAACAAAGTGTTGTAGAGCCAAGGTTGTGGTTGTACGCCGCGCCAGCGCCCGCGCCGAGGACCTTGGACGTCCAACTTGTGTTGAAACAAACCGCATCGTAGAGCCGTGTGGAAATATACTTTATGTGCATTCTCAATTGCGAGAAATATTATAAATAATAATATGACAGATAAATTACCATAATTATTAAAATGATTCCACGAATCATTGCATAAAGGCTAAACTAAGATTAAAAAATAGACTTAGATATTGTGCAAGTTAATCTTTATTTTGATAGTTTAATTATCTTTAGTAGTAGGATCGGAACAAATGTCTTTCCTTCCAAAATATTAAAGGTTGGAAGGGTCCATTGTTTATCAAAACTAACTTAAAACAATATGACAAACAATAGATCATGTCTTAATTATTTTGTAATAATCCACGAAAGATTGATATCCGGAAAATGAACGTATTGAGGTGCAGCGGAACTTAGTTTATGATATTGTTCATTGACACAAACGCTGCACAACAAGTCCACAAGGAATACGGTATCAGTAACTCCAGGAACTTCAAACTGTCGAAACTATTGCAACCTTCGCATTACTCTTCCACATTTGGTAATCTCGGAAGTCAACTTAGAGAATTAATCAAGTTTAACATATTACTGTCCAGTGTTAAAATTGAAGTTTTTATATCAGTCGTATAGTTTTTGTCATTTTCGTTTAGTTAAAGCTGGCCAGAGAATCTCTGTAATATGCATCTGTGGGAACATGGCAATGAGTAGTTGATCGAATTACGAATGAAACGCGAAAAGTTGCGCTGAACATATTCTCGTATTAGAAACGAAGCAAGCCCTGGATCGTAACCCCCAAAGGAACGTCAACGCGGTCAAAAATAGTAGTGAGTGATCACTACTACGACAGCAATCATTGTAGAAACAGTTGATCTGGATTTAGGTGAAGCACGAAGCTCAACAGAGACTAGGATGACGGGGTACTACAGACAAGGTGTCTGATACAGCACAGAAAAAGTTTATTCTAAGTTGGAAGTTGTTGCAATCAATTCACATTCAAGAGAACCAAGGATGTCTTGAATGTGCTTAGGAGCGTTAAATACGATATTTCTTCTCCTTTTGAATGTGTGGAAGCTGTCATTAGAATTGTTTGTATCTCGAAATTTGAAAAGGAAAGCTAACACACTCTGTCACTCGTAGCAACAAGGAGAGACTTGGTATGGTATGGTATGGTATAGGGGCTCCTGTTTCCGCAATTAAACCACTAGCATGGGTCCATTTAGCGTGCAGTAATGGCCAGTTACTCCAACCAGCCCAGCTCCTTCCAGAAGTTCAGAACATTCCTGGGGTGTTCAGAGACTTCTTGGAGCGACCTCGTATTGGTTAAGGTTTTTGCCCGTTGGTTGGCCAGCCCCCGCAAATTCCAGGATTACGTGAGCGACCGTTTCGTCTTCGGTCAGACAACCTCTGCACTTAGGACTGTCCGTTACGCCGATTGTGAAAAAGTGTTTGTTTAGTGATGTGTGACCCGTTAGGGTGCCCACCATTATACGGATGTCATGTCTGTTGAGGCTGATAAGTCTACGTGTCAGTTTGGGCGATAGTGCAGGTATCGCCTCCTTCGACTGTCTACAGCTTCATACATTCATCCATCGGGTGTTGTGTAGATAGTTGGTGAGAGAGCGTATCCATGAGCGCATTTGGCTGAAGGGCAGTGGCCCAAGGAGAGACTTGATAACCATTCAGTCATATTCACAAAGCACTTAATAGGAAATTATTCAAAACTCAATATAAGTATATAAGTAAGATTCGTGGAGACCTCGGAGCTATATGTTTAAATCAGGCTATGCATTATAGACAGACTGTCCTTGGAGATTGAATGCTAAAAAACTAAAGAGTTCTGAACGCGTTTATCTCTGTATGTTCCAGTCGTAGTTGAAAGATTTATTTTTGCATTTGATAGCCAGATTCATGGAGCAAAAGGCTAAATAAGATGGGGCTATATCTCTTAACCAGCCTTCAATATTTATTTTCGCAAAGTAAGTCAGAAAACTACCTCGAGCGACTCTGTAAAGGCTGTGAGGGCGGGACTTGCTTGTACAAACACTCGCCAAATGTTGGCAAAATTGAAATGTTATAATTGTATATCAATTTTAAAGTATGTGTTAAGGAACTAAAATATCATTCCGACTATCTGTTTATGTGGCTCTTCTACTGTTGTTTTCAATGATTTTTCTTCCCCATACTGCACTCAGAACCAGCGCTAATTCATAACTAAAAAAATCTTGTTATTGAATATGGACGGCGGTGATCACTTAGCTCCAGGTGAACCGTACTCTTGTTTGTCATCCACAAAAAAATCTTATCCACATGCCACAAGATATATACGATCCATCATCTACAACTTGTTACCACTTCCACCTATTAAATCTCATTTAATCTATGTATTTCATTAATTCAGCATTTAATCCGAATTCTGATAAAACAGTTATTGTTATATTCGTAACAAATGATAAGTTTTGACATCCAGCGCGGAAGTATTCGTCAACAAACAACAACGGATAGATGGAAAGTTCTAGAATATTAGAGCGAAACCGAAAGTGATTTACACGCGAATTTGATTGTAATCTGGTCGGTACTCGGTCGCCATACAACGTCATCTCATCACGGATACAAATTGCTCTTATATATGATATGGCTTGACGTAACCAATTATGCAACTGATACATTTGAAAACGAGAGAATATCTTGACTCTGTAAGAACTGTTTGAAATAATAACGAGGCTATCGTGTTATCAAAACTAACCTCCGATCATTGTACAATAAGATTCTTATTGACGTAGGAACAATGACGTTCTATACATATAGACCAAATCACGACGCATAAAATTTTTTCGTTTTTTATTCTATATAATTTTTATTTTATTTTTTAATAATTTTTGTTTAATTTTTTAATAATTAAAATTTTTGTTACCTATTTCATTTAATTAAGTATTTTAAGATTCTAATTAATACTGTAAATTGAAGTTGTGTGTTTTTTATTGCTAATAAAGTGTTTCTATTCTAAAAACAAAGCCGAAATATGGAACGTGGCGTAAATTACACCATAAGAAGCTACGGCTGCTGTATCTATACATTGCCGCATTTACTCCAGTTGTTTTAAATATTCTTGGTCAATAAGCAGCAGTGTAAAACATTTATTCAGTTCAGAATTGTATCGGGATATAAACATGAGTTCAGTATATAATAGAGACAATTTTGTAAGTTGAGATAATTGAGGTGAATGTGAAGAATTGAAGCTAAGACTAGCAGGTCAGGTGATTTCATTTTTTGTGCTACCAGATGAATGACGCACGTTTTAGAAGAAGAATTATTTCATGACATATCGATCTGGAAACATAAGTTGTTTGTACGTGGTAGAGAGTTCTTTTTAAACCACACTGTGGAGGAACGCCACACACACGTATTGTGAGCTGTTCTGCTAAGAGTGTAAAAGTCATCCGAATAATAAATGAACATCGTTTGCAGAATTAATTAATCGCAAAATTAATGTTTACACATTGCTTTACGGCAGAAATAGGCGCCGTTCATGTACCCAGGTGGTTAGGAAATACTGCAAGCAACAGAATTGATGTCATAAGAATCTGGCGATCACGCGAGGTACAATATTTTGTTTGTTTCAAATACCAGACATTTAAGTTTTGCACGTGATTATTTGCATTTTGATGTGGTGGTGGTAAAATTCGACTGCCGGTATTAGCCTGGACAAAATCTCTTAAAAATACCATGGTTACCTTGTCTTCTGGAGAGCTTGAGGAAGACATCCTCCAAGGAAATACAGCCATATCGCTGGAGAAGCGCTTGAGGTGGATCTTCAGCTAGGAGTCTCCCGCTACGCATCAACCCGATCTAGAAACAAAACCAATTTATGAAATATTTATTATTAAATTTAGAAATAAAGACTAGATAGATCATCGCTTGATAAGTGATCACCTTCACCCAGTATAGACGATTATTCAGAGCGAAACCCAAGCCGAGTCGACTAGAAACATTTTTATGCCGATCTCAGTTAATACTTAGTACAAGCAAAACACGGGATAACATATTCTAGATTTATATTGTTGTCTCAAATATTTTGATATCATTATGGGGAAATAAATAAAGCAGAATTTACACATTTCGGACTATTTTTACATGCTTTTTGTTAGGTTCACCTGTATGTATGTTTGTTTATAACATACTCATTTAGGCGCGATTTTGACCCACTTTAAACGGCCAGATTTCGTTCAAAGTTCGTAGATTTATCTAGGACCGATGACAATAAATTAATCTGATAAAATTATTCCATTTTTCAATTTGCAAAATGAGATTTTTGTTAATTTATATGATTTTCATCTGTCATCGATGAAGCAGTTGCTGTGTTTATTCTTAATGTTTTAATTCCTATTTTTTAGTTCGGTTTTCTATAAGTAGCGTGTTTTTTAGTATTTTAAACTATTTTTATTTTAGATACATTTAAAGATCATGATACTTGTAAGAGCGTCGCAATTTTATGCAGCTAAATATATGTCCTATTAGAGCTAGTACTCTTTAATAAAATATATTAATAAAAATATAAAGAATTTGGTTTAATTGCCCGAAATAGCCTTAAACAAATAACTTGCTATTATCAAAACTGGTCGAATCACTTTTTGTACTATAAATATGTAATTAGCAAATCAAACTCATTTCAACCTACTCATTAACTTGTTTGACTACTCTATATCTGGTTTGTCTGTTTCAATTATAATACTTAATTAATATATTTGCAAGGTTAAAAAAATATTCAACAAGATTCTCTCAACAAATAATATAAAAAATTCAACTCTAAAATAAGCGTTTATTCCAAGCTCGTGCACCAACTTTATTTTCATGGATCGACAATCTCTCTTTAATTTTTTTATTTTTAAGTGATATCTTACTGTCTTATTGATACCAATTAAAAAAACAAATTGGTTAGATTTGAATGATCGATATCTCAAGTCAATTTCCTAATTTGTTATTGTTGGGGTTGAGCAGATTATCAACTGTAAAGTAGATCCTGTAGTTGGAGCCACAATCCGAGAGTTGACCAAAGCATACCAAGGTTTAGGGATCGTGCGTCTTACGGACGGTTAGCTAAAGTGGTAAGAGCGCTGGGACCTAACCTGAGGGCGCGGATTCGAATCCCATATCTTTCATATTTTTGGTACAAATCGTATTTGTATACTAAATCTATCTTTATCAATATCAATTGGCAAGATACTATAATTATTATATTAAAACCATTAATTAAAAGATCCTTAGTGTCTGATAACAGGTCATCTCCGTTCCAGGGTTCCAGAAGTTCTGATAGGAATAATAAAATGGAGCCAGCCATCGGCCACTTAAAGGCCTGTGTGAAAAAATATGGTTGTTTTACTCGCTGTGGGGTTTTATACAAAAACGATAATCATCCAAGACGCTATTATGATGTCTATAACTCCGTTTGTCTGTCAGCGAACAGTATCTATATATTTATTTATTTAAGTACACCACATCTTATACAAAACAATTTTCTAAGTCTTATGTTACAATTTGTTGTTCTAAAGTATAGGACAATTATTATGGTGAACTAAAAAACTCCCTAATTACTTTTGAAAAATAAAACTAATAGTTACTATGGCTACAATCAAATCAAAAACAAAATAATAAATAAAAGTACAAATTTTAAACTTAACATAATTTAAATAAAAGAGAGAAAAAAGTAAAACTACTTGAATATGCAGATTGAGTACCAGCAAAGTGCTTAACTACACTTTCTATAAACCTGACCAGCCCACTACCGAAAGTGTCGAGCTCGGAATTGGTATTGTTTAAATTATTGTAATCGCGAAGAATTTAAGGGAAAGGAGCCTGAACTTCCAGGTTGGTTTTTACAAAAGGAATTTGGAAGATTCTCTTGATTTTGAGCCTTGGGAATGAACATGGGACAGCAAGTTTAATATTACACTGTAAGAGGTGACTACATTGTATTTGACCGTTAAAGAGTTTGTATAGAAATATGGCGCCAACAAGAGATCTCCGATCGAGCAATGGAATCATATTAAATTTTCTGAGGCGCTCATGGTATGGGTGTCTATGAGAGAATCCAGTACTCATGTATGCAAGGTGTCGTGTGAATTCTCTTTGGATACTCTCAATGTGTTGCGAACGGATTGTATATATTGGATTCCATAAAACGCTACCATATTCGATATAGTCATATCGCGTTATATATATATATTATGGTGCAATAGAGCGTTATATAAAATTGTTTTTGTTTTGGAGCCGAAACAATTTAAATATCGCTTTATAAATCCTAACATTCGTGGGAATGTGGTAACTACATACTTTGTTAACTTGTGAAATAAACGTTCATTCGATATCAATGGGTACCCCGAAGTCACGAATCTCCTACACTTCTTTTAATAGTGCGCCGTCAAGCTCATAGCATTTCTAGTGTATTTAACATGAAAACTTTTGCTTGCATTGAGGATCATATCATTTAATAAGCACCAATTCTTTATACCTATGAGATGACTTTGAACAAAAGCAGCCTCAGAGACAGAGTTGACCACTTTATGAATTTTTAAATCATCGGCGAAGAGAGATGCTTTAAAATGTTTTAAATGCTTTGCGTCATTCACAAATATCAAAAAGAGCAACGGTCCTAGGTGGGATCCCTGGGGAACACCAGATCGCGCAATGTATGAAGTAGACTCAGTGCCTCCAACGACTACTGACTGAAGTCTATCATGCAGATATGACTCGAACCATTTCAGTATATCAGTTATCAGATAAAGTCGCGCTGACAGACAGGAACTCCCATTAATTAACCTTCCAATACTGAAGCCTAAAAAAATACGCTAGTTCATTAATATTGAATATTTAACAGTCGGAGTACTTTAGCAAAGAAAATTGTTAGTTTAAACCAGTCTTCGGCATAATGTAAATTATTACTTTATGTAAAAGAATGTTGTCTAAAACGTGACCATAGAGGCCAACTACTGGTCGGTACTGGCAGGTAGTCGAAATGATATCACGTTTGTCGATAACAAATTATAAATAAGTGATCGTTAACGATTTGTAGGCGATTTAATGGTACAGGTTATACGAGTATATGGTACTAGGGTCAGCGCACGTTAGTGCCTATAAATAAATTGAATACAGTAAACAAACAGTAACAAACTCTCGAATGTCAGAGAATCAACTGAGTGAACAGAAATAAAGTAAAATTAGTGATGACAGTAGCAAGTGATTGATATAGTAGTTTAGATATCGTTCTTTAATAATAAGGACATTTTTAAGGACACAATGTCATTCTAATTTTTACAGCTTGTTCCCAGATACGCAAAATATAGATACAGAAATATACAGGTTGTAATTTTTAAATATGACCAGGTGATTATTCCGCAACTATTACAGATTATACATATATTAGATATATTTACTATTACAATTTCCTAATATGCAAATATTGGGGTTGAGCAGGTTATCCACTGTAAAGTAGATCCTGTAGATGAAGCCACAATCTGAGTGTTGAACAAAGCGAACAGAATTTTATAACGAGGCGGTACTCGAACGGTTAGCTCAGTTGGTTAGAGCACCGGCGCGGAACGCCGGAGGTCGTGGGTTCGAGTCCCGCATCGTTCATAAAATTTTGTTTTTAAAATTTTATTTGTATATTACAGATATCAAAACACTTAAAACTGTTACTTACAGTTGTATATTTCTCGTTCGATTTTTAAATAGTTATTGATATTATTTTCCTGATAAGCTTCTAACATGCTTTCGATTTCAATTTTAAGTTTTTTGACATTTATAATAGTTATCGCCAGGTCGCACTTAACGATTACATCATATATAAGTCCTATGGACAAGTTCTTTAAAACTAAGTCTAATAAAATTTATGTCCCCATAACGAGCCGATAAAAAAAAGTGTGTGTGTGTGTACTTATCGGCTTGCACGCATCTTGCTAATGAAAACATACAGCTTGTATACAGCCGGTATGAGCTTGAACCCTTTGCCTGTCCTAATAATGAACGAAGAAACCAAAAAAAAAATGACGCAAATGTCAGAAAATTTTAGGAACCAACTTCAACCTGTTACTTTTGTGGTACAGTGATGAGCGCGCATCATAAAATTTCACTCTCATCATTTTTTCATAACGCGCCTAAAGAAGTATAACTTCATAAATCAAAAATAAATATAATTTGATCAGGTTAATGTGCATTAAAATATGTACTTAATTTTGTTTAATGAAAAAAAAGTTATGCTTTCTAATGTAGTTTTGTTAATTGAACCAGGTACTATATTTTCTATTTTATTTCTGTTATTAATATATTAATATGATATTAAATGTTAAATTATTTCGTGTTGGTCTTATTCACTGTACCAACCTCATGGCATACTTTATTCAGCAAGCTTAGCTACGGAACGCTAAAATTTTAACATAAATATTTAATAATCACTCACACAATGCGCCTGCCTGGCTTCCTCTATATAATGTGTTGTGATGATGACCGTCTTGTCTCCGGAGCTGGTGATCCTGACCAGATGGGTCCAGATCGACTGCCGCAGCAGGGGGTCCACTCCGACTGTGGGTTCATCCAGGATGAGCAGCTCAGGGTCGTGCATGAGGGCCACAGCGAACGACACTCGTCTTTGTTGACCACCACTGTCAATAATAAACTCGTTGTATTTTTTACTCGTTGTATTAGATCATTTATACATCTAGATAGACTATGGCAGCTGTGAAAACGTCGAAAAGAAATACTTAAGACTTACTTAAATACAAAGTGTAATACAAATCGCGAGTGTAAGACGAAGTTTGTCACGCACACTAAACTAATATTCCTGGCCTGTTTCTATCGGTTGTCTATCAGCAAGAGAGTCTATCTAAACGTATAAATTATCTAAGGTATTATCTTTGAAACAAGAGGTGGCCAGAGGAACGTTTGCCACAAGAGATGAACGATTTCTGGTCTTTGCATATCCTTCAGCATTATTTTCAGGAAAGGTTACTCCTTTCGATAGCACGCCGGGCCTTCTGTATTTTGAACCTCGTATATTATATATTCAAGTTTGTCTCGTATATTATATATATATATATATATATATATAAAAGTATATATATACCTACAAAAAAACACCAGTCTATAAAACAATGTGTAGGATACACATTTCCTTCTATATATTTCCTTCTTTTTTGACACATAATATAACAAATAATCTAGCCACATGGGTAATATGGGTGCAAGATAACGATAGGTATATTATATCTAATCAATACACATACATACTTCAAGAATAATCAATACAATATTTATCAAAATCCATGTCTCCCTGTAATGGAATGAGCTTCGATACGATATGGGATTTTGCAGGAGAATTTGCCCTGCTCTTCCATAAAAAATAATCATACTTAATAGAACGTTCTAGAGAACTTATTTGAGAGTTCGCTAATCACTGGCCCAAGATGTTCAAATTCAAATTAAAATTCAAAATCACTTTATTCATGTAGGTCACGGAAATTACACTTATGAATGTCAAAATAAATTATTTTTTTTATTATTGAATTTACCGCTACTTCGCAAAGGGTTGAGCGAATGAGAAGAAGTAGCAAGAAACTCATTGCCACTCTTTTAAATCAAGATTTACTTTTTCATTGTTTTACAAATCATTTCAATTACAATATATGCAAAGTGACGCAACAAAAATACTCAAATGTCAAAAACTGAAAGGCTTACACGTGTAAGTCAAAAAAGAAAAAAAGGTAAATTAGGTAATACTTATGAACAAGAGTTATTGAGTACAGTAGATGCATCAATCCACACATACCGTTAATAAATAGAGGCATTATGTGTTGCATTTCATAAAATAAAACATCAAGCACACCTCCCGATAACAAGATCATCCAGCCACCACACCATGTTATGCTATTACATCTTTCAACATCTTACAATTGCACTCAACAGTGATAATTATAACACACAATAAAATGCTGTACAGAAGCTAACATTAGCTACAACTATTAAATAACATTAGTGCTCAAAACAATAATAATTACACTAACGATTTGCTGCACGCAAACCAAATCACCTACACTAATAAACAAAAGCTATTTATTGTAAATGGACGTGAAACAAAGTAATACCATAGATTGTGTAGTCTATAGACACGGAGAAAAACTTTAGCTTTTAAGAAACATAGGAAGGAGAGTGACCGGCCTTCAAATGCCATAATTTTATCATCCGATATTAAAAACAGTTCTGAATTCAAAATTTCAACTGCATTTTTTGTATGTTTGTTGCCTAGTATCACCGCTGTGTATGACATAATGTATGTACACCTCAATTGCTCCCATGGTAAAAAAGAAGATCTGATAATGGAATCTATAAATCAGTGAGCGGTTTTGGTTTTATCAACAACAGAAAGTACTTGGTGAAATGGAAGTGATGATGAAAACTTATTTTTTACTGTTTAGTCACTTAGTTTACTTTTAAGTTTTAATTATTATTGCACACTAGCTGACCCGACAGACGTTGTTCTGTATATAATAAATAAAATAATGTTTTTGTATGAATTTGTCAATAATATATCATAACATCAAAAATTACTTCGTAAAATATGCACCCTTCTGTCGTAATGAAATTTTTCACAGCAGAACTGTCAAACCGTGTGTCAATAAATTCTCTCATAGAAATTATGTATGGACACATCAAAGTAAAAACAAATTTGTTGTTTTTATTTAATTTAGCAGCATTTTCCTATTTATTCACCTTTTAAACCTTCCCTGGACTTCCACAAATAATTCAAGACCAAAATTAGCCAAATCGGTCCAGCCGTTATCGAGTTTTAGCGAGACTAACGAACAGCAATTGATTTTTATATATATAGAAGATAGAAGATTTTGAAGTCGGTATAATTTGAAGGTGGCAAGTGCAGAAAATTGGAATAACGTATGTGTCTTGGGAATCCGTTTCAGTTATGCATGATTGCGCTAGGAAAAGTAATATTTAAAAAACATTTATGAATGAAAACACATCTGTAAGTGTCTTCATTCATTAAAAACGTTTTTCTTAACAAGTATTTATGGCTCCGTCTGTAACATATGATCGTGTGCGATGTCGAATGCGTACTGCGTGACAAATGCATTGTTCACGCTCTCAGTGTTTGGCCCAGCGTGACAATCTACCTAATTGACAAGTTTGTTAAACAATTTGTCACGCCGGCGTTAAGCTAATGTTTTGTTTTGACGAGCTCATTGTTTGTTGCTCCCGCCCATAGCGGTAACAAACACGGCATTGGTCAATGTGTTCATTGATAGGTTTTAGTAGAAAGGGATAAGGAACAGTGGGAGGCTCCTTTGCACAGGATGCCGGCTAGATTATGGGTACAACAACGGCGCCTATTGCTGCCGTAAAGCAGTAATGTGTAAGCATTACTGTGCTTCGGTCTAAAGGGCGTCGGAGCTAGTGAATTTACTGGGCAAATGAGACTTAACATCTTATGTCACAAGGTGACGAGAAGACGCTCAGAATTCTTGGGTTTTTCAAGAATCCTGAGTGGCACTGCATTGTAATGGGTAGGGCGTATCAATTACCATTAGTTAAAATGTCCTGCTCGTCTCGTCCCTTATTTTCATAAAAAAAGCGGTAGGCACAAATGTAAATTTAATTATTTGGCGTCAAGGGTTGGGTTTATAGATACAATGTGGGTTATTATCGAACCAAGCAATATGTAATTATTTATTTTAAAAAATGTATAAGTTCCGCTTATTGCTGGGATGCTGTTTGTTTAATTCATTGTAATATTTGTGTACAACAGCACATAAAAACACTAATGAATATAGATGTTAAATAAATTGTAAACATAAATAAGATAAATAATAGCTTTAAATGTATACACTTTTATAATTAAATCCTAATAAATAATTTTAAATGTTTTATTAAAAAAATGGCAGTGTCGTAAATCCTACAACTCCACAACTGAATATGTAAGTGATCGGAGAACCTGGGACTAGATTATGATTATTTTATAGCAATAGCAATGAGAGTAGAATATTGAATATTTTATTCAAAAGAGCGCAAAAAAAGAATGCTGGGAGAGTTTCTTGCGCCGTTTCTTCTCTCTCAGAGCGCTATTTGTTTCCGAAGCGGTAGTAGTATCAAGTATATTAGAAATGAATTCTAAAGGAATAAATTTTGGGAAAATAAATGCCTTTTAAATTGGCAAGACAGATCAAATATATAAAATTTCACAAACTTAGTTTGAATAAACTTTAGGTACAAGGTCGCCTAAATTCCTACTCAACATTCTACACGATGGTCATTAACATTGAAATAAGTTTCTAGGAACTTCCTTAGACTTATTTATAATATTTTAATTCTTTATACTTAATCATGTGTTCTTCTATTACTAAGAAGTCCGTCAGTCCGTCTGTCAGCAGGCTGTATCATACAAGCCGTAATAATTAACGTAAACAACGAAGAGCGGCTCGAATCCTCAAAGTAAAATAAAAATGTGAGCCGTCACGGGACGCCTGGCGATAGATGTGAAACAACGACATTATTTTGTAAAAGTAATATGCAGAAAAGAACATATTGTGATAGGAACTAAATATGTCATAATGATAAAATAAAATATTACGATTTTTTTCCAGATAACGATGACTATTTATTGAATAAACATTTATTTTCATTAAATACAAAAATTTACGAATTTATTTCAAATCGTGACTACTTCATTCGTTTAATCAGTGACTTCGATAATAGTTATATTCGATGTTGCCTCTGAGGACGGTATTACTGTGACAAGGCGACGCGTCGCCACGGCATGCGTCGCCACGCCAGAAATCGGTTTTACGTGCGGCTATAGATGTTTCACATCAATATTTTTTTTTTCAATTAGGCTTAAAGTAAGCGCCTTTGAATCATCACCAAAAAGAATAGGGAAGTACCAGGCCCAAGGGTTTCTTAAGAGGCGACATAGTGCATTTTCTAGTGGGAGGCTCCTTTGCACAGGATGCCGGCTAGATTAAGGGTACCACAACAGCGCCTTTTTCTGCCGTGTAGCAGTAATGTGTAAATATTATTGTGTTTCGGTCTGAAGGGCGCCGTAGTTAGTGATATTACTGGGCAAATGAGTCTTAACTCAGAATCCGCCGCTCAGAATTTTTGGGTTTTTCAAGAATCCTGAGCGACACTGCATTGTAATGGGCAGGGCGTATAAATTACCATCAGTCATGAACATTCTGGTCATCTCGTCCTTTAATGTCTTAAAAAATCTAAGAAAAAAAATTAGAGTTGAAATGAAATCATCTTTTCATTGCTAACACTTAAGAAAACTCAAATCATTTGTATAATTATGGATTTCCGCAAAGTAACGCCTACTTGAATATTTTTTTTTGTTATTATTATTGTCAGTTAAGCGGCTCGACCGTAATGACAAAATTTAGTATGGAGGTCCATTCTGTGTAGTTACGTTACTGACGTAAAGATATGAGTAAAGTAGTTTATGTAGAATTATTAAAAAGTAAATTAGATTTATATAGATATTAATATATACATGATAGATATATACATTTAATATTATGACAGTACACTGCCAGTACATATACGAGAACCTCCTATACGCTCATAAACATATTAGACAATTTAAAAAGAACAGTGTCAATTCTCGAAACAAAGATAAACTCGCAATTCCATCTACTAGGCTCCGTAAAATTACTAAATATTTTAAAATGGTTTGTGTTATATTTTATAATAAACTATCAAATGATATTAAAATATTACCTATTAAAAAAATAAATTAACATCTAAGGCCTATTTTAATGTGAAAGATTATTTCAATGATAAAGATAGTTGAAATTAATATACTAAATTTTGTTAATGAATATTGTAATACTCATTTGAATGCTATTGTAACTTTTGTACTTCATCCTGACTTGCACTAAATAACTTATAAAGTTTTACAGTGAATAGAGATGTTTTTGACTTTGACTTCGACTTACATCTATTAAAATTTTATTATTTTCTAAATAATTTTACCCTTTGATTAAAATATTGTATAGATAATAACATTGTATAAATATTTTATTTAATATAAAGCATAATAAATATAACGTCTGCCATAATATAATATGTTAATTATTTGGACAAATAAAAATCTGACTGACAAAGAATCATTTACACATAAAATAAAGAATTATTTACTCATAATATGACAACCATGATTTAAGACACGTGAATAAGACTTAAACGTGTTTAAAATAGTTTTATATTTCCATTCGTAGCATTGCTTCTATCCTTGACTTCTACAACCTTCGTCTTATTTGCTTTACCATAATATATACTTTATGCCATACGCATGCAGCATTACTTATGATGGAAATTATCGTATTTTACTGCATCAGGTCGTACTTAGACTGGCCATAAATACTGTTACAAGTAAATATAAACAAAATATTACATTTGAATTTGGAATCTGTCATTTTTATATGATTGTTCATTGAGTTTTCTCATTTGGGCGCCAATTATACAATATTGTGTTATGTGATAAAGAGAACCGAATCGCTGTGATTGCATTACACAATGTAGGTATTGAGCCAAATGCAACTTTTAAAACGCTCCATATGCTTGGTATTAGTAAAATTTTTGTGTACCGGGCTATTAATAGGTACAATGAAACCATCTTTTGTTTGTGACAGAAAAAGATATGGCCGTCCACGTAGTGTTCCTACGAAAAAGGTGGTGAAAGCAGTAAGGCGAAAGAATTCGAAGAAATCTTTTCCGAAAGAAAAGATTTTATCTCGGGAGATGAAGATAGCACCTAAAACCATGTCGCATATTTTAAATGATGACTTAGGACTTGCAGCCGATAAGAGAAGTACTGGTCATTTCTTAACTGACAATTTATAAAAGAAAAGGATGGTAAAATCGATACAACTATTTAAGCGGTACGCAAAGGGAGGTCACAGAAAAAAATTGTTTACGGATGAGATATTTTTTTTACAGCCTTGGGGTCTTCAATACGTAAATGTACTTTCCTCTTCTCCAAAAAATAAACTACCAGATTTAGATAATAAATTAATTCGTTTTTTTTTAAATAAAACAACGTCTGTCGGGTCAGCTAGTTTTAAATAAAACAACTTCAATCTAAATTGTATCTATATCAGAAATGCGATAGTCTACCTGTTCAAAAACGTAGGAGTATCGATAGAAATAAACATACTGATCAAGTTATTAATATTAGTGGAAAAAAACCACAAAAGCTTAGATTATGCAATACCTTCGGACTTGGTGGTATCAAGGTCGCGCCTTGTCTCTATGTACATCATGTTCAGGTGAATTATTTTATTACATATACACTAATTATTATATTTGGACAGACAAGTTTCTTATGTGCTTATATTTGTGACATTAGTTAGCAACGGGCTGTGAGTTTCATGCATCCTAAGGGGGGGGGGATACATTATTTACTCTACGTCTGTATTAATTTTATTATTCGTGTATCTCTTAGTTTTATTAGTAGTTCCAGTAGGTAAAACATTTACATTACGAAAGTGATTTTGATTATAATATGATAACACAGATTACAGTCTAAATAATTTTTATGAAATATTAAAATGTAGACAGTTTAATTTTAATAACCGCAAAGGGTGACTTTTCACAATCGTTTTAATCGGATAGTATGTTGTTTAAAAAATAATATAAAATACTGATATAATTAACTTTAAACGTCATTAATTACATATATACATGTTAATATTATAAATAGATCAGGCACAATGTCAACTTCCTCATACATATAATTAAAATGATATCTGTACGTGTGTTTATTATATTCAGTAAACAACATTGCTGTTTAACTTGGGCTGAAAACCTGAATATTCTGTGACGACGAACGACGCATGTGAGTTATATACGTTAGTATTTATCCAAGATCTATCCCTATTCTGTCCTATTTATTAAACTTAAGTCAAAGTCGAGATATCAAAAATTATTGGACTTGGCAATATTTTGACAAATTTCAATATATTTTCCATTTATTGACGTGAATACCTACATCTTTGACTTTTGCCAGACATTCATCTGTGCAATACGGACCACTGAACTATTCTGTATCAGACTGTTTTAATTATTTCACTTATTATTTTTAGATAATATGCTAGGCTTTAAGTTTAGGTTTTATTTATTATGTATATGTATATTTTTTAAATATATATTCGCTAAAAAATGCTCACAGAATACCTTTATTTGTTTACACACACCGTGTGGATGATGCAGCTATTCTACTCAATAACTTTTGTTTTGTATTCATTCACATTTACTTCTTTGACTTACTTGTGTAAGGCATTGACTATTTGACGTTTGAGTATGTTCGTTGCATCACTTTACATATTATATTGTAATTGAAATGATTTGTAAAACGATAATGTATATCTTGATTTAAAAGAGTGGCAATGAGTTTCTTGCTACTTCTTCTCATTAGCAAACCCTTTACGAAGCAGAAAATTTTTTTTTGACATTCATAAGTGTCATTGCCGTGACCTACACGAATATAGTGATTTTGATTTGATTTATTTAGAGAATACAATCTACTGAGTTCTAATTACAAACTTTTAAATTATATTCATATATATAGGAATAATATTAAAAAAAAATACACCACAGAATAATATTACTCCAAAATTCTCATAAGAAATGTGGTTGCTAGATAATTTGTGTGAAAGTGAAATTAAAATTTAATAATAATTATAATCATTGTAAAAATATAAAAAAAATCTTACCTCAAGTTCTTAACCATTCTGTTCTCACTGGGCAGATCGAGGAAATCTAGAAGGAAGCGCAACCTCTGTTTAATTTCACTGGTCTCCATACCGAAGATCCAGCCGAAGTACATCATGGTCTCCTTGATGGTGAACTCTCCGTACAGCGCTATCTCCTGGGGCATGTAACCCACGCGCTTACCCGGGACACCAGAACCTGGGGAATTTATACACATTGTTTGGAAATTTCGATTATCGATTGTAGTTTATATAATTTTTGTGCTTGTCTGTATGTATTTCCAGGCAAAACGCAAAAAAATCTGACAATATTTAATTAAATATAGCATGAATATTAATAGTTCGTAACAACAAATAGACTACATATTGTACACCTTCCTTAAAGGCCGGCAACGCTCCTGTGATTCCTCTGGTGTTGCAAGAGAATATGGGTGGCGGTGATCACTTAATACCAGGTGACCCGTACGCTCGTTTGTCCTCTTTTTCCATTAAGACAGACTTTAGTTTTATATAGTACTGTTGCGGCTTATAATGTCCATCTACGTGGACGACACCAAGTGCAACAGCTGGTTTTTATTTTAAATATGAACTTGAAGAGTGGTGCTGTAAGAATGATAAAAAATATAATAGAACTGACGTTTTTTTGTATTCAGTATTCCTACCGAAACCTTGGTATACCGCTTTGAACCTGAAAGAAAAAGCCTGTCGACGGAATGGGTGTTCCTTTTAGAACACTACATTATATCATACTACACTTACTTGAAAACTAGAGATTTTGAAACTCTGTAAAAAAGTTAAGAAAAAGTCCTTGCACCAAAGTCGTCCTTCTTCACGACTTAAATAAACAAATAATAAGTAAAAACTGAATTAATAAACTATTGTCCGAATTATCTATAATATTTTGTTTTATACACAATTTATTTTGTGTTCCTATAAATCTGTCCATGATGTATATCGATAAAATGAAATGAAAATGAATGAAAAGAGCGTGGTGCTTAGTTTTATACCAATCACAAGCACCCGGCGTCCCTGGAAGCAGCACTACACAAACAAAATCAGTAGGCTGGCTAATCTTTTCACCACGATGGCCACCTCTAAGAACCAAGCTCGCTGTACACGGCCCTTATTAGAGCCTGCCTTGACAATGCTCTCTATTAACATTTGTTTTTTTATGTGAGAGGGGGCAAACGGGCAAGAGGCTCACGGGATGGGGAGAGGTGAGGCAACTGCCCATGGACATCCGCAACAACAGGTGTCAAGATATGCGTTGACGGCCTTTAAGGTGGGAGTATGCTTTTTTCTTGAAGGTCCCTAAGTCGTATCTGTTCGGGAAGACCGCTGCCGGTAGTTGATTCCACAAAGTGGCTGTGCGAGGCAAGAAATTTCGAACAAAAGCGCGGTTGTGGAATGCCAGACGTCTACGTGATGCGGATGGTACTTTGCACGTAATGTCCGGTGGTGGAATTCGGCCGCTGGAATCAACCCGAACAGCTCCTCTGAGCACTCCCCGAGGGCTTCTCCTCAGACAAAGCAACTTTGCACGAACGAGGAGCTACACGAGGCTACCGACCGAGCTATCACGGTTGCGGCTTTTTGGGCTGCCCGTATTTGAGGTGACCGTCGACTCGATAACAAGAACAAGATGTACATCGATAGCACTGAGTAGGGATGGATACTTGCGTATTACGATAGTCTTAGAACTATACACCTGTCATTATATACTTTGATATGTACATAATAGATGGTACGATATATTACATCTTGCCTTAAACATATTAAAAGTTACTTCGTACATTGTGCAGATTAATAATTCCTTGAGAAGTAGGTATATAGATATCCGCTTTGAATACAATGTGTAATTCTTTTATAATAATAGTTAATATGTTTATTGTAATACACTAATTAAAATATATAACTCATTCGTAAACTGTTAAATACATATTTATAAAACAATACAGTATGAAACTTATAGTTATTAGAATAAATAAGTCAAAAACAATATTTATATTTTAAGTACATGAGACGGATGTCTCTGTGCCAACTATTTACCGAGTCAATATATAAAGGTATAAGGAGTACCTTAGGATGTGTGTGCATGTACGTATGTATGCTAATATATTAGACAAGAATTTTTAGTATTTAAAGTATAATTTACTATATTTAGCCTGATGGGTTAAGCCTGAATATATTTTACACTACACGTCGGGAAGTGCTTCCATTTTGATGTAACATCTGGGACGAAAGTGCGTCATTAATAAACAAAAACTAATGTATTTGTTTATATTTTATTTCGATATTAAATATTTTGACATTATTTCTTTTTTTTTTATTATTATTGTAAATCTATGTCGCTGTATTGTTAAGGTGTTGAAAAATAACTTTCCAAGTATTTAAATTGTAAATTTTTATTCATTTCATAACTTTATTATTATTTCACGACCATGTCAATAAAACTTGTATTAAAAATAACACATTGCTGAAATGGAAGAGTGGAGACACCTGGTACAGGCATTATTTGCCTAAAAGGTGACTCCAGCCACTAGCTGCTGTAAACCTATGTCTTTAAGAAAAACAAATTACTATTATTTTTCCTGTCATAAAGACTTCAAATAACTTGCTGCGTTCAATTTGTATTATATTGATATTTGAGAATAATTTGCTTAAACTGTAGTACCTACTATTTTATTTTATTAGTCGGGGGAAAAGATTCACATAATACAAAACTTGTTTATGATGATGGAATGTATTTTTAGCTAATTGATACGGAAATAATTCTTTTCAGAATACGAAGAAATGAAGAAAGATTCTTGCGTGGACAGACCAGACCTCCTCATCTTCACAGTGGACTAGTGAAGTAGCGGAGCGGCCCATCACCACGCTTACCTTTGGTTCCGGGTTTTCCTCCCAGCACCCATATCTCGCCACTGTTCAGTTTCCGTCGCCCCACTATACACGAGAGGAGTGTAGTTTTTCCACATCCGGAGGCACCAAGGAGACCATATCTGAAATTATTAATATTATAAGTCTTTTATAGCTACGGAAATTGATTTAGTTGGCTTTACGAGTGTAACAGGCAATAAATGCTTGATTTTTTGCTAAAATCAAATTAAGATTAACAGCTGCCCTTTGAAAGAACAAGGCACATGTTTGCGCGCTAACACTCCCATTAATTTCTCTTGCCGCGGAATTCTGGGTCTCAAAATGTAAAGCGGTAACCAAATAGGCTTCAATTACCAATTACCAGTGGGAGGCCCCTTTGCACAGGGTACTAGCTAGATTATGAGTACCACAACGTCGCCTATTTCTGCTGTGAAGCAGTAACGTGTAAGCATTACTGTGTTTCAGTCTGAAGGGCGCCATAGCTAGTGAAATTACTGTGAAAATGAGACTTGATAACACATGTCTCACGGTGACGAGCGCAGTTGTAGTGCCGCTCGGAATTTTTGGGTCAATAATCCTGAGCGGCACTGCATTGTAATGGGTAGGGCGTATCAATTACCATCAGCTGAACGTCCTGCTCCTCTCGTCCCTTATTTTCATAAAAAAAAAATTAAACCTGAGGTTCTCAATAGAGCGAGACAGTACTTCAAGCCAACCCACATTCTAGTGCTCTACAAAGCACAGGTCCTCACATTTCTGGTCTTGAGAACCCAGTATCAGCCTCAAATAGTCACAATCTCATCTCGATACGTTCAGTAATTTGTGCTTGATTGCTACTCAATTAACTCGAACTATTTATACCTATCTATATAGATTTATTTCTTACTGTTCAGTGCTCCCCTTAACATTTAATGCTTCGCTCGTTCCATGCAACACGAAAACCTTATTTCCACATACTATTGAAAAGCATTATAAACAACTATAAGCTTTATTTCTTTACCAATAGAGTATACAATAATATAATGAATGGTATATACAGGTTCAAACTAATAAAGATCAAGACAATTATTACGTTTAAGCGTCTGTGGTAAGCTAACTGGTTATTTAGATTGTGTATTTCAACAGTTATTTCATTGAAATGTGAATAAATCGCATTTTGCTCACTGGATCATTGGATGGATAAGTGTGAGAATAATTATTTCGATGTTTCCTATGAAATACTCTCGTTTTTTGTTCATGACCAATCAGGCGTAGGGGTCAACTGATGACAAGTGATCACTTGTAATCCAATGTCATATCCAGGAGCGTGTATATCATATAGGCAATTAGGCAGTGCCTATACGTTTTATAACGATTTAATTTGTTTTAAATTATTTAACGAATTTAATTCCTAATTTGATTTGGTTCCGTTATTTTATTACCAAACTTCTATGTAACATCCACTCATAAAATTTTTCTTTACGCTAGATACTAAATACCTACGGTTAGCAATCTTTGCTTATTATACAAATGATTTGAGTTTTCTTTAGTGTTAATTCCACCAATATTTGTCTTTAAACAATTCGACACGTGTTGTCTCGCCAAAATCTGGCTTTTTTTGAGACTCAAGTCTCGTGCCAGATTTTGGAGAGACAACACGTCCTGAAGATGCCTCGTGTAGAGGCGAAATACGTGTCGAATTGTTTAAAGACAAATATTGGCGGAATTAACACTAAAGAAAACTCAAATCATTTGTACAATTATGGATTTCCGCAAAGTAACGCCTACTTCAATAAAAATTTTCTTTGCTTATTCCAAAGCTCAACTACGGACTAGTTAGATCCACAGTGCCTATCTTGCTAGAAAACCCCTGGTCGTTTCATTCTCAATATAAATGATACAAAGGCGCTTAGTTTAAACTTAATAGATTAATTAATTAAAATTAATTTGGTAAATAGCACACATCGAGGAGGTAACCTTCTCGAATACACAAATATCAGCTCTGTGTCTATCAGATCTTACTTGGTCACACTGAAACACTTTTTAAATTCGAATAACCAAATTTGTTTTTGTGGCAGAATTTAATGATGGGCTTCCACTAAAGAGTCGAATAAAACTCTTCTTTCGATTGCTAGGACGGTTCTATTATAGTATAACCTGTTGTTTTAAGAGCGCCAGAGGCGTTATACCCCCAATTCGACAATTCACGTCCAAATAAATAATAGTTCTAAAAACTAAAAAAAAAAAACGCTTTTTATAGAAAACCGAAGTAAAAAATAGAAAAACGAAAAAAATTATATAAACTTACTAAAATCGTATTTTGCAAATAGAAGAATGGAATAATTTTATAAATTAATATATTGTCATCAGTCCTCGATAATTCTACGAGGTTTGAACGAAATCTGCTGGTTTAAAGTGGGTCAAAATCGCGCCAAATAAGTCGGCTACAAACAAATATACATACAGGTGAAGCTTATAAAAAGCATGTAAAAAGTTGACTTTTGAGTACTTTTGTTGCGTTTTATATAGATTGTATGTAATTAGTTCGTTAAATGTTGAAGTTGTAAATATTGAATTAGTAGAGTAACAATGATCTCTTACCACTTCTTCTCACTAAAGCTCAATCTATGGTTGTAAATGATGACATGTATAACTGTGAAATTCATAAGTTCCATTTTTTTACTAAAATGAATAACGATTTCATTATCTAACTCAATGCTGACAAAGATCTGGCAAACAGCCAGAGTCCTCCAGCTGTACGTCTCCGCTGACGTCACAGAGGACCAGCGATGGAAACCATTATCTATCTGCATTGTTCAATCACATATTACAATTCACATTAGCATTATAATAAGGAAACTCCTCGACGCCTTTATCGTCGAAGCCGTAAGGGTCATAGTCGTAAAATAATCATGTTCGATTGTTCAATTTATAATTGAGAGGTTAATAATCCTTTGTGTCGCGGGTCTCTCGTGAATCAATAGCTTCCCAGTTACGAGTCATCAATCAGAAGTTGTCAAGACAGACCATTAGACGGCGAGGAGTACTTCTAGCTAAGACAAAGTCGAATTATATCTATACTAATAATATTATAAAGCTGCAGTGTTTGTTTGTTTGTTTGAACGCGCTAATCTCTGGTACTACTGGTCCGATTTGAATGATTCTTTCAGTGTTGGGCTATAGGCTATGTTTTTTTTCAAAATTAGGGATCCGTAATAAAATTTCTATTTTGTAACACAAGGTGTAAAATCGAAAACCTATTTTTGCGTGCGCTGCAAAAACTATTGATAATAGAACAAAATGATGTACAGGCTATAATATAGGCAATATTTTATTACTTATAAAACTATCGCGTGAATTATACTTTATATGGCAAAACAACGTTTGCCGGGTCAGCTAGTTGTAGGGCTGGGTTTAACTGCGTGGTTATTCCTGTTACCCCAACTTCTTACAATTACTTTACTATTATTTCATGTAGAGCTATCAGGATGGGTGCCATAAGCAACAGGAACGACAGGAATTCATACAGATCAAAACATTAAAACCTATGAATGTCAAAGTTGTACATTCTACATTTTACCACCTCTACAGTAAAGTTGAGCCCTAACAAGAAGTGGCAAGAATATATACAGAATACTCAAAAGTTTCAACTTAATTGAAAAAATATAAGATTTTGTTGATCATATAAAAAACTCAAGAGTCATTGTATGAATCAATTCACACATGCTGAAAATAAATAAAAATGTATGTGAAATCTTATATTTTTGGAAATCAATTGAGGTATTTAAAGAAAATATATGATGACCCAATGAGAGAATCATCCGGACACCACAAAACACGCCCGTTCACGAGCATGATGCAAGGGCCAGCCATTGCAATATTTTGGAGCTAAAATTGTCCCAAATGTTATGTACGCTCCACAATTTTTCTAATACATACATGGCAACATCATAAGAGCCGTTATTTAGTAGATACCATAGGTAATAGCAAAAATCTATTAGTAATCTATTGCCCATAATAGTTTATAATGTCCTCACGAAATTTACTGAACCTTTGCGATAATTTTAGAAGTTCTCATAACGACTATTTGAGTTTTCACTTTCCATATTTCATTGCGAGATGAAACAACTAAAATAAAAGTAAAAAATAATATCTAGACTGGTCAAACCTGTCAACCACGAAATGAGAAATAGAGAAATATAAAAACGTGTTTAACAAACACACGACATAAGAGAGAAGTTGATCAAGGCGAGGCTAATAATGAAATACAACAATTTTGTTGTTGTATATACATAAAATTATAATATTTTTAATATTTAGTATTATTTTAATTATATGTAAAATTTTCTCTGGCTGATCGCGTTACCTTAGTTTCTTTCAAGACCCATAAAACATAGTGCTCAGCACGCCGATTGACGTTCTCAGTTTGAAAAATGAATTCTCTTAAATAATTTGCATTCAAATAAACATTTAGTCACAATTACATTCTTTAGCAGCACTGATTCAAAAATAACACAAAAACAAATAGAATATCATCCCCATCATTTGGATGTGTGGCAGTCCTCCACAGTGCGGATTTCAAGGAACTTTCCACGTACAACCAAGCTGTGGAATGAGCTTCCTTCTACGGTATTTCCAGGACGATACGACATGGGTACCATAAAAAAAGCGGGGCTTTTTAAAGGGCCGGCAACGCTTCTTTCGTCGTCGTTTTCTTCCATAAAAAATGGATATGGATGCAGTACTTCTTGTCGGTCTTCTAACATCCAACTAAGAGCAAATTCCTACTGTTGATTACACCATGACACTATCAACTTATTTATTCAAAACTATATAACATGTCAATTTCATTATTACGGGTAAGTATATAAAACAATCATTACCTATAATCTCAATATTGTTATGCTTAACAAAGCTATCGTTATCAGAAATCCTTGCTCTTTATCATGGAAAAACCCTCGTGTTTCAGGAAGACTTACGAAGCTGTCCAACTATTGCAGTTTGTGATATACAGCCTGCTGATAGACATACAGCGGCATCTTATTAATAAGGTTCCCGTTGGTAACGCTTTGAACCCTATAAATAAGTTTGTTTTGGGCATATATACATAAAACTATACCAATACGACAAATCAAACAAGACAGACCAACTAAATATATATTTTTCGGCTTAAAAAGGTGTGTCAGCCTCTTAATGTTTCCTTCGTATGTGAACTGTACTTTTAACAATAGTTGAACTCACATAGTTCCCTTTTTCACAGTCATATCAAGGTTGCTAAGTACATGGTTCGGCCGTTTGTTGGACCCGTAATGCTTGAACGCGTGCCGAACGCACACTGCAGCCTCCTGACGCTTCTCCAATATCTGAAACAAATACAATTATTAATAATTACAATTATTATAACCCCGCGCCTAGCAACAAGCACCGTGACTCTTTCACGTGTATGACGTTTAGTTTATGGTGTAAATGTAATTTATTACAATTATTCTTCTTTATTTTTTTCTCTCGTTAGTTTATATATTGAGCATAGCAAAACACAAAGAGAGAGGGAAAAAAAGACGTATTTGTGTGCTCCTTACAATTTCGTCCTCTTAGTAATCTCCAAGCCTACAGCATACTTCCATCTCAAGGGCCGTTAAGGCATCTCTGTACCTCCATAATCGTACCATCTCTCTTTTTCACGGACATTCTTGGGTGAATGTGTACGACTTTGCCGAACAGAACATAGTACATCGCTGGTGTTTAATTGACTGAAGCAGAATATATTAACTTTCTAAATCCCAAAAACTAGATTCCAATGTTTCCTTAAGGCTTCCGCGTCATCATCAAACCAACAGCGGGGTCTTTAAATTCATAATCATATCTGTACCACGATACCACCGGGAATAGTCACTGGCATTAATTTCGAAGTAATTTATGGAAACAAAACTTCACAGGGCATAAATCCTAACAAGCATATACATAAATCTGATTCCATTATTGTTTTAATGGATTAGTACAAAACTAACCTAAAAAAAGCTAAGTATAGTTTATTTCAGCATATGAGTCAATATAAAATCATTATCATCATCAGCCGAAAGACATCGACTGCTGGACAAAGGCCTCCCCCGAAGATTTCCACGACGATCGGTCGTGCGCTACCCTCCTCCAACTTAGTCCGGTGATCTTGACCAGATAGTCGCTCCATCTTGTAGGGGGCCTTCCATCACTACGTCTTCCGGTACGTGGTCACTATTCAAGGACTTTACTGTCCCAACAGCTATCTGTCCGTCGAACTATGTGCCCTGCCCACTGTCACTTCAGTTTCATAATCATTTGGGCTGTGTCGGTGAAAGTGGTTCTCCTACGGATCTCCTCATTTCTGATTCGATCTCGCAGGGAAACTCCGAGCGTAGCCCTCTCCACTACCCTATGAGCGAGCATATAAAATATATAGATTTAATTTTCATAATTGACGATTTCTATTAAGTAAGATAGAAGGTAAAACTACCGCCCACGGATATCTTCATTACCCAATTAAAAAAGTCAAACAGGTCAGATTCCGTGAAATACAATAAAAATATATATTCGATGGAACAGTATTCATAGATTTATGGTCATCAAATATATACAATAACGACTGTGAGTCAATCATTACAAATAAAATAATTTTATTACATACCAGTATTGTTAGAGACAATGATAACATTAAACTGAATGATGGATTGGACAATAGGCAATTAGCACGTCCGGGATTTAGGGTTCTGTTAGTTGAAGTGATTCTGCATTACTCTGCTGTCATCTTGGTTTATATCTACTATTGTGCGAAGATCACAAATTATAATAATTTTTATACTATACTGGAAATGTATACAAGAAATTAAGTACAAAATTGCATCAACTATAAGTTGTTCTCATATTCAAGTAATAAACGAGAATTTCTTCTCTTCGCAAGTCTCTTTTGATTATTCTTCGAGGTAGATATCCTCTGTTGAGGTAGGAGTTTCTGCCCGATTTCGTTTGTTTCATTTAAACAGCGCTGTCTCATATGAGCAGCCGTTTGGAAGGTCTACACATATTCAGATAAATTAGTAAGTGAACTTTAGATTAAATATTTGGTATATTGATTAAATTTATAAAAGATAACGCAATATATTCGGATAATTTTTAAAAATAAATCCAGGTGGATGGATATTGTGAAAGAATGGTCCAGTTAAGGTTTACAAATCAATAATCATATTTGAATAAAACAATTGCTGTTCCTGAAGGACTATTTATGTGTTTCGGTATCATTTTGAATATCATCCCCACCACCTGGATGTGTGGCATTCCTCCACAGTGCAGTTATCAAGAAACTTTCTTGCACATACGACCAAACTGTGGAATGAGCTTCTTTGTGCGATATTTCCAGAATATACGACATACGGGTACCTTAAAAAACGCATTAAATTTCTTAATGGGCCGGCAACGCTCCTGTGATTCCTCTGGTGTTACAAGAGAATGTGGGCGGCGGTGATCACTTAACATGATCACCCGTACGCTCGTTTGTCCTCTTTTCCATAAAAAAAAAAGAAATTGACATTTTCAGTGACGTCACTGTTATATAATATAACTAGTAGGTATAAATAGATGGACAAGTATATTTACCGTATTATTCTTGTCTAATGCCGGTGAGAAGTGGAGCTGACTCATTTTGGGATCCTTTTCATCGCCCAGCGGCGGAGGCGAGGTTTCTCTGTAGACAAATAATAATATATTACTTTTATATAATGATAATAACAAACGAATAACTTGATAATTATTGACTTTGTAAATACTTCACGAACGGTCATCAGATTTTAAATTAAACAGAACGAAGTGTGTATGGTATCGCAAATATGCAGAAGAATATTTATTTTAATTTAGAATATTTAAAGAATATTTATTTTTAATTCAGAATATTTAATTTAGAATATTCAAATTCAAATATTTTTATCCAAAATTGCATATGATATCATATATCATTTATTAAACGTCAAAAACTATCGGCCTATCGTAAAGTATGCCTCAGACCTGAGAAGACCGGCGCAAGAGACTCAGTGGGCTTCTTTTTTTTTCATAAAAAATATGGTTACAATGTCTGACGTTTAATAGCCTGAGAGCGGTCGCTCCATTCCCAATCTGTGGTATCAATACCTAAATTCGTGCGCGTTACCAGTGCTACCACGTGGGGCACGTGGAATTGTATGAAATAGATGGCAAGGCAATACGAGATACTGACCAGGTACAACTCCTTGACAGTTTATAAAAACCATTTTTGTCAAATTCAAACTATTTGCATGAACATGTTAAGTAGGTGTAACATTAATATTAACACAAACGTACATGTTTGTCATTTAATCGCGACGTGGAAATTAAACAAAGTAATTATAATAAAATGTTACTATTTAAAATGATGATTATAGTATTCATTTGTGGTATTTTTAGCATTATAAAAAATGCCAAACTTCTATTTGAAAATATTATTCTAGTAGTTTTTGCTTCGGTACAGTTTTAATTTAGATGTGATATCATTATTTGTAAGTAGGTTTCATATTTACTAAATTCGTAAATTTTTTTCTGAACAAACATAGAGTACTGAAATTCAATTTAATACAAAACTGGATTTAACGATCATTAATGTTCTATACTTTTTAGATAAAGAAGCCCGTTGTGTTTCTAGTTTTCTAGACAGTCTGAAGCATACTTTTTCGAATGGGCGGCAGATAGTTTTTGTCGTCTAATAGGTGATTTTAATAACTGTTTTGATAAAAAAATTAATTTGTATACGAGTCTGTAGATGGTAAGGAGCCCCTCTCTATTTTCTCGCTATTTAGTATCCAAGTATCTATGTTATATTATTACTTCTATCCGTGTATATAACAGGCCACGGTGGGAATATTTTGATTAAGAATCATTCAAAACTATTCTTGTAATATCACAAAACTGAAATGCAAAGTATTTTCATAAATAAATGTTTCAAGAAAACACAACACAATTCTCAAACAAGACAATACATTAAGTAATTGAAATTCTTGTGACCAATTCACTTTCACTTTTTCATTTTAATTAAATGTATCTTGGTATCTTTACCGGCTCCTTTGCACAGTATGCCTGCCTGAGACTTAACATCTTATATCTCAAGGTGACGAGCGCAATTTTGGTGCCGCTCAGAATTTTTGGGTTTTTCAAGAATCCTGAGCAGCACTGCATTGTATTGGGCAAGACGTATCAATACCATCAGCTGAACGTCCTGCTCGTCACGTCACTTTTCATTAAAAAAAACTTTTCACATAATCAACATCTGAGATTGAGTTCCCATCAGAGACAATAATAATAAATAACTCACAGTTAAAATAGCACGGTTTTATAAAGAGGCCTTAGAAATCCACGGTCGACTAGGAGCAAAGGTCTGTTACCTCGAACAGATAGGGCATTTTTACTTAACCAAGGTTACCATTACAAACAAAATATTACAAACTCCATCTCAGTTTTATGAAATCAAGATCTCATGACAAAAAGCCAAGGCTTCGATACTTTTTAGCTAATATTCAACACATTTTTTTGCAATACAAGAAGGTACAAGCATATAACATATTAAAAATAACGTATTTAAACCATGATTAATTGTAAATACAATTAGTATTTCTTTGTTCAACTAGTTTTACATTGTTTGCAACGTAGCAATCATATTTTATTTGGAAACTTCGCATCTTTCAGGAAGTACCGACTTAGATACGTAATAACTCACAAATCGTTACACAATTAAGAGTGTTATTTTATTGAAATAACTCTACGCTAATCATCTATCAATCTAAGATATCTCATAACCCGGTCGAAATTTAATAGTTGAATATTGACAACTCATACAGCCCAGTGATTAGTAACACAGACTACTAAACCAGAGGTCCTGAGTTCGAACTTCTTGAAAACGATTGTATGATGAATATTAATGTGTTTTTCCTGGTTATTCAAATACAAATATTTTTATTCAAAATAGGATTCAAAATCACTTATTGAACGTCAAAAACTACCACCCATTCAAAAAAGACTGCCTCAGACCTGAGAATTATAATGTTTGTATATTATGGTAATTTATATTTTTGGTAACTATAACGACCCCGTGTCGCGAGTTCAATGGTTTTATCCGATCTCTAAAATGACCATCGCGCGTAAAAAAGTTCTATCTTACAATTGCATAGAACTTCTCAGTCATAATACTTTACTGGACTAATAAATAGAATTAGTTTGTAGAATATGAATCTTACAGCGATACGATTTAAATTTAAATTCCTCGACATCAAAGGAGGCAGGCTTCTATCGCAGGCTCTGTCCCCGCGTGTCGGAGGATCCACAAAAACTGTTCACCCGTTAGCATGTTAACCGGTCAGTGACCGAAGGAAGTATTATAACTGTACAAGTGTTTATAATTGATGGGAACATCTAAATATCAGAATTATAACCGACCTCCATTAAGTATTGTTGAAGATTTGTTGTACAAATATAGTTTGTTACAGATAAAAGATTCTTAAAAGTATCAACTGTTGAGGCGCGTTTGGGAATAAATGATTACAGGGAATTATTTTACGAAGCCCACGCACAGTTAAAAATATCTACCGACTCCCTCTAATGTTTATTAATATAACAAGTATCAGTGTTAATACTTAACAACTGTGAACACGACAGAGTACTACAGAGGTTAATAAACAAAATAATTTTTAAGTTTCTACGCCGTAGAATTTAGGGTGCGGCCTAATTGTCACAATTCGTCATTATATCATTTATATTTTAATTAGATATCTGATAATGATGATGTTAACACCAAAAATAGTTTTATTTTTATGGAAAAGGAGGACAAACGAGTGTACGGGTCACCTGTTGTTAAGTGATCACCGCCGCCCACATTCTCTTGCAACGCCAGAGGAATCACAGGAACATTTTTTAAACATATTTCTATATTTAGATTTATATTTTATTTGTATATTACTCAACTAAGTCTAATTAACAAGTCTTGTGTTTGGCGAACAACGGCTTTTAGATCTGGATCTCAGATGTACTACAATGTACTTTGTAAGTGTTGTAAAATTCAAAAGAATTATTAACAAACGTTTAAAAAAATAACCATAAAATAAAAAATACCCAGCTCAATTTGATATTCTGATATATTATGGCCGATCAATTAACAATATTGAAACCTCCTTTCAGGCACGAAAACAATTTTCAATTATTAACTTGTTATACTGGCTGTCTTTTTTGTACGTAAGTGGCATGACGACAATTTGAATATTTCCGTGTACCAATGGATATAAAAAACGGGGAAATTTTAGTCAAACTGATAATATTAACAACAGCATTCGATCTATATTATACGATTATTTAGAATCTGGATTGTACTTCACCCGATAGCTGATTCAGAATCTGCATTTAAATATTTTACTCTTAGTATCCAAATCGAAATGGTATAAAACCAAAAAAAAAAAATAGTCGTCCCATACATATTGAAAAAAGAGGTCAAGGACGTTCCATATATAAAACTCAAATATTTTTATTCTAAACAGAATTTTAAATCACGTCAAAAACTGCCACCCATTCGAAACTTTAAGATACTTACACGTAAGAAGAATGGACGCCAAAAACTTAATTTTTTTTATAAAATTTCGTTACCTACGGACTCATTAAGATAAAACTATAAGGTATAATATAAATATAGGGGACTAAATGTTCAGCTGATGGTGATTGATACGTTTTGCCCATTACAATGCAGTGCCGCTCAGGATTCTTGAAAAACCCAAAAATTCTGACCGGCACTACAATAATTGCGCTCGTCACCTTGAGACATAAGATGTTAAGTCTCATTTGCCCAGTAATTTCACTAGCTACGGCGCCCTTCAGACTGAAACACAGTAATGTTTACATATTACTGCTTTACGGCAGAAATAGGCGCAATTAACCACTTCTAAGTTCCTCTTAAACTTAATGCTCAAACGTCCAATGTGTGCCATACAAGGTCTGAAAAATAAACTATTCATGTGCTTTTACGACTTAATAAGGTTATTTTTAATAACGTGAACGTTACGAACGTTACGAAACATGGACAAATAAATAAAATAATTCTTAATTTAAATTTAAAAATCCTTATTGAAGAAATATTGGACTTAGTAAAAAATATTACGAATTAAACTTAATATGATTCATGTTGCATTCAACTTCTACAATAAAAATATCAGATTTGACTTTAAAATGCTGCAATATTTAATATAATTCAGCATCAAATTATTTTAGTTTACAAACACACTTTAAGAAGAAAATATTTCTTTAATATATTATTAGCATATTAAAATAAAACATATATTATTGTACTTTATGTCGATATGTAAAGAATTTTTATTTATTTTTTAGTATTGAAAACAGCATTAAATATATTATGTACTTATAATTAAAGGGCATCGGCAGCTCTTTTAGGCTGCCAATCCCAAAGGGTAAAAATGGAACCCTAGTACTATTACCGCAGTGCGTCTATCTGTCTGTCCGTCTGTCACCAAGCTGTGTGTCATGAACCGTAATAGTTAAACAGTTGAAATGATTACAGATGATGTATTTATATTGCCGCTATAACAACAAAAACTCAAAAATAAAATAAAATAAATATTTAAGGGGCTCCCATACAACAAACGTGATTTTTATAGATGATGTTTTTATAATTCCATATTTAGTTTTTATAGATCGAACTCGCACTTGGCCTGTTTTCTCTTATATCACTTGTATATCGATACTTTTGAAACTATCCAGGTGATTTATACTACGATACTTAAATAACTTCAAGTAAATTGGATACATTGAAGTGAGTGAAGATAATAAAATACTGTTTGAAGGACTAAAACACCCTTAATTTAAACTATATTTTTTAATTATGCTTTTGCGTATAGATCACATTTTTCACTTAGATCATTTATACGTTTAGATACACTATGACAGCTGTGAAAACGTCGAAAAGTATTGAGTTTAGAATTTACCTCTATTTGGAGCAATGCACGCACACTAACACAAAGTGTCATGCAAATCGCGAGTGTAAGACGTAGCTTGTCACGCACATTAAACTAATATTCCTGGCCTGTTTTTATTGGTTTTCTAGCAGCAAGATACTGTATAAATTACGTAACTATGATGATTGATGTAAATATACATACAAAGATATGGACGAAAGTCACATACACAGCATAATAGAAACAGTATACCTTATAGATCAACTGTTGTGATTATTCTAGTATTAAAAGTGGTAATTTATCGGAAGTTATAACTTCAAAATAACCATTTAGTGACCTACTATGTAATCTGCCGTTGTATTTTATAAATACAAAGATTTATTTAGCATGTCGTCCACGGTACGTGACAATCTGACTATAAACTCGGAATTTATCTTCGCTCAAATGTCTTATAGATCAAAGATAACGACTATAAGAATGGCAACAGATATATGACCATATATAAACGTGTGGTGACAGAAGGAGTGTCTATCTATCGTAAGCACGTGTCAGATTCTGTTTTACGGTAATTAAATGAACAAATATCTGTAAGGCCGATATTTAAATAACGTATTTTCTTGCCATACATTGCCCTCACGTCACACAGCGATCCTCTGCTGGAAAATAATAAATAACATGCGAAGCAGAATAAAACCCGGAAAAAATAAATGAGGAAAAATCCTAACAGTTAATTAGTGTAATAACATAATTCGTTTGACCTATCACCATAGTGATAATGTCTATATATATATATAAAATATGTATATGATATACTTTAATCTTTGAGGTTCATATTAGGCATGATGGTATTATTGAGTTATCTCCTCATGGGCCATGATTAAATCAAACTAGTAGTAATTACACGTCCATTATTTATTAATAAACACTCGTGTAATGCGCAAAGGGGCCCGAAAACAACTGACTCGCGACTCGTCATTTGCACACGAGCTACATAAAATTTAAAAATGTAATTTCGTGATTTTCTCCAACTAAAAATTTATAACTACTATTGCTTATAATAATTATTCTCATGTTAAAAGTCCACTGTCGGTCCGTCTGTTAGCGGGAAGTATCTCATAAACAGTTAAAGTTAAAACCATTGTATAGAGTTGCCGATAAATTATTATAAGGATTAAAGTTTATAAAAATGAAAAACTCCAAAATTGCCTTGTAAACGTAAAGGAATCTTATTTTACAAAAGAATATTACTCAATAGTGAAGGGACGTATTTGAGTCATGTTAGTTTGGAACACATGTTACAGAAAATTCTTAGTTTTACTCTGTTGTCTCTGAATTTGTTGCCTAAAAAGACATAGGGGCGAAAAATAACACTTTCCTGGCATGGTAAAAAAAAACAAATTTCCGAAAATGTGGCAGAATATTATTTAAAATGTTTATAGTGTTTCATTTAAAAAATTGATAAGTATTATATTTTTTTTTTAATATATTCAAAAATAATAAAGTTAATAACTTATGTGGTAGTTTAGCTATAAAGTAATTAAGTTGAGGATCTGAACTCACACAATAAGAGGCTTGTGTGAAAATGCGGTAATGTAAATGTTTATGGACAAAATTATTATTAAAACATTGCAAAAACCGAGTGGAAAATCTCAGGCTTGTAATGAAACAATAGTTGAGTGACATTGACTTATAACCCCTTCTATGAAGGCCTTACACGAAGGCTATATTGTAGAGTTGCTTACGTGCATTAGTGATTATCGACAAAAATTCTAAGCTGTCACATAGATGGACTATTCGAAAAATATGAATAAATTTTTTGCAAGTAGGAAACAAGCCTACTCCCGCGATATTTCTCGCGTAATTTTCAGCTTATTATTTCAATTAAATTATTTTTTTCGTGAACCTTTTTGTAGTAGAGGCAAGACTCAAGTCCAAAAATTCTAAGTAATTTCCCTATAAATTCTCATTACTTTAATGTTTTATTTAATGGTTAAAAATCAACTGCGATTATAAGTTCCATGTTAAAAATAGAACTAATAAATGTGTGCTATTCACTGAGAACTATTGATAATATACAAGTTCTCA
Source organism: Leptidea sinapis (assembly GCF_905404315.1). Taxonomy (NCBI): domain Eukaryota; kingdom Metazoa; phylum Arthropoda; class Insecta; order Lepidoptera; family Pieridae; genus Leptidea; species Leptidea sinapis. The sequence goes on along the minus strand of NC_066290.1, from coordinate 1,315,657 downwards.
AACGGAAATATATACATTTACTTTTTTTATTACTTTAATGTATAGATACGATCTTATAATAATATTATAGATATTAGAATATTCATATCAGAATGAATTACCTAAGAAATGATTGGATGCATTTCATTTCGTATAACTCGATATAAGATTGCATTACAACACATATAACTTTTGATTAAATAACTATAATATAACTCATAATAGCCCAACTATCAACATGTTAATATTATTATTATAACTAGCTGACCCAGCAAACGTTGTATTGCCGATATTAAAATCGCGATACCAAAGTAACTGTTGATCATAGATGGGTGAAAATTTGAAATTGTATGTATTTTTGATGCTGACTCATAATCAAACAAATTTAAAAAAAAGTCAAAAAAATTAAAAAAAAAATTGGCGTGGACCACCCTTAACAATTAGGGGGATTAAAAATAGATGTTGTCCGATTCTCAGACCTACCCAATATGCACTCAAAATTTCATAAAAATCGGTCAAGCCGTTTCGAAGGAGTTTAACTACAAACACCGCGACATGAGAATTTTATATATTAGATTCAACCCCTTACATATTAACACGGACATACTTTTCCAAGTATGCATTTTATTATAACTTGCCACAAGATGGCGCTGCAAGGCAACACTTCTCGGGAAGTGCCTTTGCATTGAAGTTACAACTGGGCCGAAAGTGTGTTATTTATTACGTGCAAGCGGGTGGAATAATATAATAAAAATGAATCTCTAATATATTTTCAGAAAGCCCTTTAAAAACCTCAAATAGCTCTTTGTATCAATCTTAAATTGATTCTGTAACATTTTTTCCTTGTATTGTAATATATAACAATTTTAGTAGACATATAACTCGGAGAAAATGCGATTCTCTTACTCGAGTGCTATAATTTTATAAATACTACTAGCTGACCCAGCAAACGTTGTATTGCCGATATTAAAATCGCGATACAAAAGTAACTGTTGATCGTAGATGGGTGAAAATTTGAAGTTGTATGTATTTTTTAATGCTGACTCATAATCAAACAAATTTAAAAAAAAAATCAAAAAAAAATATTAAAAAAATCGTGTGGACCACCCTTAACATTTAGGGGAATGAAAAATAAATGTTGGCCAATTCTCAGACCTACCCAATATGCACTAAAAAATTTCATGAGAATCGGTGAAGCCGTTTCGGAGGAGAAGGGGAACGAACATTGTGACACGAGAATTTTATATATAAGATTATTTTGATTTGATCACTAACATAGTTCATAAGCAACACTGTTACTGATACTTTTACTAACATGTAAGGAGGTTTCTTTGAAACAAATAAAAATTAAAAAAAATGAGGCACTCAGCGTCACCTAGTGCCTACACTACACTCTCTAAGGAATAGCTAACATTCTAAGTAACTTCCTTTGGTGAGCTAAGAGTATGTACTCTATGGCTTACATCAACAAAATCGTAACATAATGATTTAAAAGAGTCTGTATTCAAATCATGTATCTGCCAGGCCCGACACTCTTTCATACTACCAATTGATATTTCTTTATTAGTTCATTCTGTGGCAGTGCTGCAGATTTATTTATACCTGATTTGATAAATATCTTAATCTAGATTGCAACTTTAAGATAGATCAATCTGCAGTAAGTCACGTAATTGAGATAACATAATAGTGATTAATTTTGAACTAAGAATTAAGTTGACTGCATTTATTGCAATTAATATTTGTGTTGCTGTTTTTTTTAAATAAGATTTATACACTGAAGCCAAAACATCTTACAAAACAAGTCTGATTTCTACATTCCTATTGCTAATGAGATTGCAAGCGGGAATCTTAATTACAACCAGATGTATCTGGAGATAGATGCGTCGATATATCTGGAACATTATTTTAAATTTAATAGAAAAAGTATGTTAAGCTACACAAAATGTTTGAAAATTAAACTTGAGTCATTTCAGAGTTATTTTATAAATTTACTAGCTGACCCAGCAAACGTTGTATTGCCATATAAAGTAATAAAAAAAAATTGGGGTGTAAAAAGCAGATGCAACCGAATCTCAGATCTACATTTATCATACTACAATTATTGTCAGTATTGATCCATTGCCATCTTGCAACCCTATAGCGGATTTGTGGATGGAACAGAATAATATATAAATCGCGATACAAAAATAGGGGTTGATCATAGAGGATTGTATGTATTTTTTAATGAATCATAAAAAAAGAAAAACAAAAAATTACGTCTAAAAAAACAAAAAAAAAATTTTTTGGGGACTACCCTTAACATTTAGGGGGATAAAAAATAGATAGTAGTCAACTCTCAGACCTACTGAATATGCATATAAAATTTGGTAGAGGAGTAAGGTAACTAACATTGTGACACGAGAATTTGATATATAAGATTTGATTCATAAGTAATTCCATTCCAAATCCATTTCAACTACTTATTGTTCAAATTTAGTGATCGTTTGTCCGCAAGTAAGCTGCAGTAGCCACGCGCAATCGTTACATAAATGACGAACAACTCAGAAGATATGTTGTTACGCAAACATTATGAGATGAGGGAAACGGGAAGGTGTTTTTGTCTCAGCATTATTATTAGCAATAGAAACTTCAATAATTGTTTATTTTTAAATTATCCCTCTTTATTCAACCCAACTTTATTCAGGTATAAAGAGAAACAACTAATAATTTCCTGCTAACGAATACAGAAATGTTTCTGCTAACGATGACGATCGTTAAACCAAAAAAGCAATTCCGTTACATTATATAACTTATAACCACAGAGTTAACATATATACTCACATCTAAAATACAACACGATTGTTTTTAAATACATCTGTAAAAGAAACATTTTTCTTAAGATTCACGGCGGCCATTTTGAAACCAGCCGTCTTGATTTTTTATTACTTGTTGTTTTTGCGGCACTCGTCATACACTCAGTTAAAACTAGCTTTACTATTGCACTTTATGAGATACTAACTGCTTACAGACACTCGGATCGACAGCGGGGTTTTTGTAATAGGGGCTCCTGTAGGTTAGTTACCCTTTAAGTATTGAATCCTATAAATATAGCGTCTTATATTATTATGTAATGTTCTTAAATTCATCAAAAATTATACATTTCTATTATAGTGTCAGTGTCTTTAACTCCAAGTTTAAAATTACTTCTCTCTGTCCTGTTATTCTGTAATGGCAAACGTACGTTACGTTAGATAAAGTAAAAAGTTTTAAACTGGGAATAACTTTACTTCCCGTTTATTAATAAGACGGTTACTGTGTTATTACAAAAAAGTTAAACGTGAGTTGAATAATTGTTTTAAAAAAGTTCTATTATCATCAGTGTCTCTCTGTGTTGAGCGTTCAACAGTCTTTAGACATTGCTTATTTTTAAACACGAGTCGAAGCTTATCTAACGGATTGATCATATTCTTAGAGAAGATATAGATTATATGATGACAGATAGATGACAGCTGACAAAAATTGCGTTCCTTTAATTGTTCCTGTACACTTCAGTTTATGTTGTGCTTAACGATGTTTTAGTTAAACCTAAGCTAAACACTGTTTTGTAATAGAAAAAGATAAACTCCATTTTAGACGTCATTATTGTTAGGTCACTGACGTTGTTATAGTAATCATTGTGTAACAAAACACATGTCAAAGCCATGTTAAATTTTTTTTTTGTAATAACACCGTTATTGTTTAAGTCCTTCTAAATCTATGGTAATGTTAAAAAATGTTTTTAAAAACATAATGTGAACAAAGATTACTTGCTTTGGCTCTCTACACGTATTCAATCACGCAGAGTAAATATTCTTCAAGAACGCATGCTAAGTTTTGCTTACAAGTGTTTAATAAATATAAAATATTAAAAACATATATAGGTAGTTACTTTGTTACGTAAACGGCGGGCGACCTTAGCGTAAGATCTTTACACTACCTTCGGTATGGCGGAAGGTCTCGGTATAAATCAATTAATTTACATAATATTTTATAGCATGGCAAGGTTCTGTCTAATCGCCGCGACCGTTAGGATTTACCCCTCTTTTATTAGTAATCTTGTGACTAATCGAGTTTCATCATTGTGGTCAATATAAAAGGACCTCATAAACAGCCATCGTTAAATAAAATACTTTTTGAGGAATTAAAACGCGTAATTTTTTTTAATGAAGGCGAACGTTTTCGGGAAAATACCTTAAGGCGCGGACTGACTAGGATTGTAAACCCTACAACCAATTGTACAATATTTGTGTTGATCGTGAGGCTAAGCTGCAAATGGGCATTTATTTTACTGGGCATTTACTTTATCTTCTAACTAGCTGACCCGGCAAACGTTGTTTTGCCATATAAAGTATAATTCACGCGATAGTTTTATAAGTAATAAAATATTGCCTATATTATGCCTGTACATCATTTTGTTCTATTGTCAATAGTTTTTGCAGCGCACGCAAAAATAGGTTTTCGATTTTACAAAATAGCAATTTTATTACGGATCCCTAATTTTGACAAAAAAAACATAGCCTATAACCTTCCTCGATAAATGGACTACCCAACACTGAAAGAATCATTCAAATCGGATCAGTAGTACCAGAGATTAGCGCGTTCAAACAAACAAACAAACACTGCAGCTTTATAATATTATATTATATATAAATATATATTATTATAGTATAGATTATTAAAAATATACATATTAAATTGAATATTTGTTCGGTTTTAGTTTTAGAAAAATACTAGTTCTATTAAATTGTTTAAAATAAGAATGTTGCTATCGCTGAAAATTAAGAGATTTATAGCTCCAAAGTTTACTTTTAGGAAGCAACTTCCAAATCTTTTTATTTGGATATTTCAAATTATATATAAATATTCTGTTCGGTTCAAATTTTTCTTTAAGTCCTTCTTTTTGTAATCTATTTTTTGCGTCGGAAAATTTTCATTGCGTTATGTTGTAATCGACTCTCTAAGAAACCAAATTTTGTGGATATTGAGGTATGACCGCGCCTTAAGAATAAAATACTTAGTTAGTTACACGCGTTTTTATCCTTTAAAAATATTTTATGTCATAGTTTGCTGAAATCGCGGCGCCTCTTTCTGCCGTGAAGCAGTAATGTATAAACATTACTGACGGACAGGTTCCAGCATGAAATTACCATACAAAACAATTGAATATAAGTATTAGAAATGGTAAGATTTATTATAATAGTTTTATTATTCACGAAGGAACAATAAATGCAATAACGAGTGATAGAATAGCTCAAGATATTTCTGTTGAGTCAGACTTTATACACACAATGAATTCTATGAATGTCAAAGACCTCACTGTTGAGCCGAGTCTGCGGTTTCTGATAAATAATTATATGGCTAATACTTTATATTATTTCCTGTTTATATGATTCTGCATTCATCTCAATCATGGAGTTATTGGACATTGGACTCTACATAATACACAGAAACAGATGTATGAAACTTTATTTATATGCATGTGCGGAAGTCAATAAAGGGATTATATATGTAACGTATATACGATAGTTGCTAGTTTGAAACATGCTGCAATTATTGTACTCTAAACTGACCGAAGCTATTCAAATAAATAAAAAAGGGTGTGTGTACTTAAACCACACGATGTAATTATTTTGTATATAAATATGTGTAAATGACTCTGCAAAATTTTGCTCTATTTGATACGCGTTTCCTCAGTCGACTCGTCATCTCTACCCGAACGGTACGGTAAAGGTGCTCAGATTTCAAAAATTATGCGAATATCAGAACCATTTGAAAAATTAGCCTTCCTTTGGATATTTCAATAGTAGAAAGCAGGATTCTATGGTAAGAAGATACGCATTGGAAAATGTTAGTCTGAAAGTAAACGTGCGGAAAAAGTAATATTGCGGATCGTAATAATAAGTATTAACTAATCAAACTAGTCATTTAGCGTAATACATCGTGTGCCACAATCAATGTGTCAGCATTAATTTATTTTACGGGTACGGGTTAATTGAAGCCCTCGACTTCGCATGGTGCCTAAATTTGAACGCTTGTTAAAAATGTACTATTAATGTCCAAAACTTACACTTAAGACTGTCGAAATAAAAACATATTTTAACATTTACCACCACCTTGAGCTTTAATGAGAAGAAGTGAAAAGAAACTCATCAAACCATTCATATCAAGCTTCATAATTTTACATTTTTTTAAATACAATCCAATAAAAATCAAAAAATCCTTCCATCAGTATAATAGTGACTCTGCTGGTGATTTTTGAGAGACTGGCCCAAAGGTCAATCTTCATCAACAATTCCGTTCATATTTGCATTCTTTAGAGCAGAGCGTCGGTGACGCAATTTTTAGATCAATTGACTATCACCAGGTGCCGTGTTCAACCCCACCTCAACCGTGACGTATCAATGACATTTCAATTTTAGAATTCTTTTGCTTTCAATGTCTCCTCTCCCTAGTTTTCAATCCTTTTGTGAATATTTCGTGTAAATATATTAAAAATAATAAGATTAAGAAGTAAATATCACTAAGTGCTTATATTTATATTATTTAAGTAATTATATTTGTGTGTGTCCTTTATAATGTAACAGCATGTATATTTGTTCATATCTAAATTTGTCGCGCACATACTTTTAGGAAATTTAAGACTTTTATGGTTTTCTCATGGAAACCATTGTCAGATGTGGACCAAATTGTAATGGGACCGCACGGGAAGCACCACCTTTCAAATAAAGAAGAATTATCAATATCAGTTCACCCAGTCGAAAGTTCTGAGGTAACAAACATAAAAAAACATACTGACAAATTGAGAATCTCCTCGTTTTTTGAAGTCGGTTAGTAAGAAGATTAAACTTATTTCAATCTTTAGCACCGATCACTATCATTAAAATTATAAAACAATTACTCTAAGCTTGGTGGTCTTCTTTAACGTAATATTGGTTAACTTGTGACACCATAGAAGCCACAGTAGGAAGAATAGAATAGAATAGTTTTATTCGACACTTTATAATATGGGTAACGTTCTCGTGATTCCTGTAGTGTACGGATCGCGGTCATCACATACCATCAGGTGACTCTTATCTATACTCATTTGGTCTCCTCTTTCATAAAAAAGCAAATAATAAAAGTGTGTGTACTTATGTGTGCACGCAAGAAGTTATACTTCTTTGGCTTAACAAAGTAAAAATCCTTAAAATTATTTATTGCTCCTGCTATTCTAAGTTTGTAAAGAACAATATTGTAAAAAAATTAATTAATTATTAAATAACGAATATGGCTGTATGGGCTTGAATCCTTTGCCTGTTCTACTAATGAACGAAGAAACCAAACAACGTCACGTCGCAAACGTCAGAAAATTTCAGGAACCAACTTCACCCAGTTACTTTTACAGTGATGCGCGCGTATCTTAAAATTTCACTCTCATAATTTTTTCATAACACGCCTAAAGAAGTATAAATTCAAATTCGAATTCAAAATCAGTTTATTCAAGTAGGTCACGGAAATGACACTTATGAATGTCAAAAAAAAATATTTTTTCTTATTGAATCTACCGCTACTTCGTAAAGTGTTGAGCTAATGAGAAGAAGTAGCAAGAAACACATTGCCACTCTTTTGCCACTTCAATATTACAATACGTTTTGATTGCCTCAATGTATATTTAAATTGGAAATATCACACTAAATATAACAGATGTAAGTTTTATTCGTTCTACGTAAGCTTAACCCCTCATTTCCGACTGCTCTGCTAAATGATCGCAAGTTATTTCAAAATTAAATGCGCCAATACAAGCACAGATAATTATGCAACACGTTATGTAATTCTGATCATTGAGGCTTGCGTAAGGAATGTTGGTCATGATCTCCTCTCTTCCGTTAGAAAGTCTTCAATGATTTTAATAATTTCATCTTTACAGCTTGTTCCTGTCATAAGTCTTATAATATTAAGAGCTTCTGTCACGCCGAACATATTTACCACTTAAAATATGATATTAACTTATACTGTATTATACGTACATAAAAGAAAAATATAAAATTTTGCAAACTTAGAACAATACGATTTCTAAGACACTCAACTACAAGAAGTAATAGAAAACTGTAAAAACTTATTGTAACTCAAATGTTGATAGTTAAAAATTTTAAGGAAAAGAAAAGATTCAATAAAATTATGATTGATAATTTTACGTCCAACTCTTGAACGCAGATTGAATATATTGTAGATTAACAAGTTTTCATTAGAGACCAAAACTATTTTTAATATTTTTCCTTTGCAAGTGAATGAACAGGGTAGTTTAGTTTCAAATATTCTTTATTACAGATAAGGTTAATTACACTTATTCGCTAGTATATGTAACCTTAGTTAATATATATAACAATATTTTTTAAATACATATTTTTTATAAGTGCCAAGCCTCTTAATATAAAATTTATTAAATGGAAGAAAATAGCTTACAGAAGTACAAAAAATTTAACCAAAAAACACTTCCAAAACAATAGATATAATATGCACGAAAAAGTATAAAAACAATTGCATATTTTTATACAATCTAATTAATTAGTCTAATTCTAGTTACGATTATTGTTATTTTTGGAATCGTAAAGATATATAAATAATTATCAAAATCGGTTCACCCAGTCGAAAGTTTTCAGGTAACAAACATAAATAAACATACGACTGAGAAACTCCTCCTTTTTTGAAGTCGGTTAAAAAAAGGAGCTCTTGCCAATTTTGGCGCCTATAATTATAGAAAAATTTAATAATAGGTTGTGGTGTATCTGATACGTATTGTCGGCCATATTTAGAAAGCAGGTAAGTGTGTCAGTGTTATGTAACGTAACCTTTGGTCGGGACAAACATTCGGTAACCGATCCAACATCGGAGCCAGCGATGGACATCCGTTGAGCAGCCTTGCAGCACCGATCATACTAATTGTTGACTGCAGGTATGTAGGCCAATTGCAAGTGAACTGGTTTTGCGCAAAGATTTGTTGAACATGTTAATATTGCCACAGTGAATATCACAGCTTTAAGTTATTCTATGATTTATCTCTTTGCTAAGTGTAATTTTAAATTATGCTATTAAATAGTATTTTTCAACATAATGACAGTTTGCATGTAGTGTTGTAATTTCAAACCATTATTATATATAAATTATGTGTTTAAAACTATAATGCATTTTTTGTATTAAATATGTTTTAACTCTTTGGTGGAGCATCTTATAGAGGAGTGTAGCATTCTGTTAATAATCTAAAGAAGACCCAGACTATTTTCAATTCAGCGGGCTAATGAAAAATTACAAATATATACATACATAAATATTTTAATAACAGCGTTTCATGCATTACATCCGAGGGTCGAACCCGAAATGTAACAAATTTATGTAAAATTAACATGTTTTATTTTTAATGTATCAAGTTTCAGTGTTAAAATGTGTTAGGTGTTAAAAGTAATAATAATAATCTTGAGTATTCAAAGCTTATACTATTTTTGTTTCAAGTCAATTGTAATTCAGAATTCATGACTAGATTTAAAAGTTTGAGTTTTATCATACTATTATATACCCAAGTTTCAGGCACAGAATCAATTTATATTGTAATCAGAATATTCAATTAACATTCACATAAAACTAAATATTGCAAATCACTTCATTCATCGGTCAGTTCATCAGTTCAAACACACATTCAGAAGACAGGGATCACTTGAGTGAATTCGTACAATTAGGTGGACCATAACCAAAAATTAAAAAATAAAATTCCATTACACTTTTGTACACTTTGGAACACTTTCAAGGAAAGCTTCTTGAAAGCATGTCATATTGATTGGTACTATTGATATTAACTTAAGAAAATTGATTGAATTAGGCGTTACTTTGCGGAAATCCATAATTATACAAATGATTTAAGTTATCTTTAGTGCTAATTCCGCCAACATTTGTGTCCTGAGGATGCCTCGTGTAGAGGTGAAACACGTGTCGAATTGTTTTCAAAAAAAATGTTGGCGGAATTAACACTAAAGAAAACTTAACTCATTTGTATAATATTAACTTTTTAAATTCTAATTTTCAATAAGTGACGCAAACATCCAAGAAACAAACCTATGCAGGTTTCTAAAAAAAAAACTGATGTCTCCAGCTATGAACAAATAAAACCACACACCACGTTCTAATATGGATTGAATCCATTTATCTCATTGCCGACTTGCCAAACAATGCCCTTGCTTAAAACAATGACAGTCAAATATTGCATGTTTTATTAAAAAGAGCGCAAAAAAGAATCTTGGGAGAGTTTCTTGCGACGCTTTCTCTCAGAGCACCATTTGTTTCCGAAGCGGTGGTAGTGTTTAAAGTGACATCAAAAATAATTCTAAAGGAATCAATTTTGAGAAAATAAATGCTTTTTATGCCAACAAACTGTTAAAGTTTGGGAAGATTTATATGATTATATAAATTTAAAATAAATAAATAAATTTAAAATGTTACCAACGAACATGTAATAAAGTATTGATTGCTAAGTTTCACCAAATAACTTTCATATGTGTTTCGCCTGTAATCGAGGCATCTTTTTCTCTCGTTACAGCTTCTAGCGAGACGCAACTCCTGAAAATGTCTCATGTAGAGTCGCTACATGAAAATGTATAAAATCAATTTCGAATTGATTCCCAGAACAACAGTTAATTCAATCAAGTCTCGTTCCATTAGATCCGTGACTGAGCATTAAATTCTCGCGGTTGCATCGTATTGACCTTGAGGGCCGCAAGATTTCTATTTGTATGCGTGGACGCCGCGAGACGACCATTCGATACTTACAACACAGGCCACACGTGAGTGAAGCAATATCATTTCCATTGACTCAATCATAAACAATCTGCGTCACAGCACACAGTAATACCGTTTCAAATGAATGCATCAAATGGAGCAAATTTGACGCTATGAACTCGACAGTGATTCTTAAACCTGGAAACGTGTTGCACTCAAACATCACATTCAAATTAATTTAATCAGGTTTCCAATCATATCAGCACAATTTAAATTAATAATACTCAAAATTATATGCTTGTAAACCTTTATCTGGTTTATATAAACAAAAAAATTTAGCAGGAAAAATATTGTTATTTAATCTTCACTGATGAAGTTTTATTACGAGGAACCAACAAGTTTAAGGATTTTTAAATTCAAATGTACATTACACCGACATGTTCAATCAAATTTCCGATTCACGTCATTGGAAAGGGTTAAAGTTACGCTTTTTAAGACGTAATATTACTATTCTAATATTTCTGCATAAAAAGTGAATCTTCAATAATTAAAAGAACGAAGTAAAAAATAAATTAGTATTAATCTTAATCTTTGCCTACCTAAGCTTTACGAAATAGATGTTAGATAGACAAAAATATTTTAGTTTTGGAGTAACAAGGGAATTAATATACGTGGTAACCTTAGATTAAGGATTGGTCTCCGTTGCGCTCCAACTAGATACCGCAAGCGTAGTCGCAAAGTGCGGCATCTAATACTACGCCCAAGTGGGCGTACTCGAGCCAGTCTCAAACAATGTGTGATGTTGACGTGCTACATGTTCTGTAAAACTTTGCTAATAATTGAAACCAAAATACCGGGTTGGGTAGTAGAACTTTATTAAAAAAATTACTACAAAATATAAGAATGCCACTGGTATCTATCTGACTATCATTAGTAAGTATTTTGTATTATATTAATTTCAATGTAAAATATCACGAAGCGTATGTTCCAAAATTTGAAATACGCCATTGAGTGTCAAGATGCCACGCACACAAGCATCTAATAGTTGCCGTAATAAAAAAGCTATTGTTCTAAGGTAATGCGGTATCTAGTTGGAGTGCAGTGGAGACCAATCCTTAATCTAAGGTAGTAACGAAAGTAACTTTTCTTCCGGAAAAGGTGTGATAGATTCTGTATCACGCCACACTCCTACATGGCAAGCAAGACTGCTGTATCATTTAATGGTATTCATAACTTTAAAATATTGTTCTGTTTTGTACTTTCTCTTACTTAACAATAATTTATAAAGTTAAGTAACTGGTCATTGCCGTTGAAAGTACGATGACTAATGATTAAATGGGTTTATGTAATAAAAATCTTATTAAGAAAAGATATTTTCAAATAAAATCTTTATTATAAACTACCATAACACAGCTCGCTTCACCGTGGCAAATTTTTATAGCAGCACTATCTTGCAGAATAATTTAGCTAGGTGTAAACATATTCAGTGGGTTGGATTAGTGGGAGGCTCCTTTGTACAGGATGCCGGCTAGATTATGGGTACCACAACGGCGCCTTTACCTGCCGTGAAGCAGTAATGTGTAAACATCACTGTGTTTCGGTCTGAAGGGCGCCGTAGCTAGTGAAATTACTGGGCAAATAAGACTTAACATCTTATGTCTCAAGTTGATGAGCGCAATTGTAGTGCCACTCATAATTTTTTGGTCTTTTCAAGAATACGGACCGACACTGCATTGTAATGGGCAGGGCGTATCACTTACCATCAGCTGAACGTCCTGTTCGTCTCGTCCCGTATTTTCATAAAAAAAAGATAGGAATACCAGTTTTTTGAGATAATTGCTAGTATTTTATGTGCTTTTAGGGAGGGAAAAAGGCGTTGTTCCTTCCCACAATATAACATAGTTGGGATTTTTTAAATTGCTGCGTGTTTTAATAATGTTCTATTAACACACAGTCACTGATTATTACAACTTTGGTAACATATTTTATTTTTATACCTGTTTATCTAAGTAACAATATTCGGACGACCAAACATTCGGACTCGGATTTTTAAGAATGTACAAAAAAAAACAAAAAAAAACTAAAAGGATATCTGGATTCGGGGTTTTCTGCTTTTCGGATCACCCAATGTCATATCTGAGCTATTATAGTCTTGTATATAGTGGCGAAATTTACCTTTGTATTTTTATGTTATTATTGTAGCTGTTTCTCATTAAAACACGGATAAAACTACATTTTTTAAAATTGAAACCTACCTAGATCGAGTTATCCCAAAATCCCCTGTATACTAAATTTTGTGAAAATCGTTGAAGCCGTTTCCGACATTCAGATTATATGTATACAAGAATTGCTCGTTTAAAGATTTAAGATAAATATATCACTCACATGTATACGCATATATAGACACATTTTACCAATACTTATTATGTATGCACGCGGAACGTTTAGTAACGCAGTGTTATATACGTCAAAATATAAAAACAGATAATGTAAGAAGTAACCTTTAACATACGTTTACTTAATTATCATTATGTTAAATGTTTTTATTGCAATGACATCAGAGCCTCAACACATATTATTTATTATTCTTTTCTATTTTCAAGCCGGGTCCTTGAAATTAAATATTGTTTACGAAGTTAGTAATATTGGAAAATAGTTTCAAAACAAGCGAGCATGTCATATAGACATAAGCAATCAACCTCTTTAAAGTAGGAGTAAGTAAGATAAACATCAACAGACATAAACTAGAACAGTTTAGTGAAATGTTATTCATTTGTATATCAAATTCATTGACGACGTAGGATTCAAACCCTTATACCTCTATGGCTACGCCACCATTCGCATGATGCATGATCCATAAACCTTAATTTGTTTGTTTTTGTACAGCTAATCGTTAAGGTGGAACCATAGCTCGAGATTTAAATGAACATACCAAGATTTATGAATGACTAGCTGACCCGGCAAACGTTGTTTTGCCATATAAAGTATAATTCACGCGATAGTTTTATAAGTGATAATATATTGCCTATATTATAGCCTGTACATCATTTTGTTCTATTGTCAATAGTTTTTGCAGCGCACGCAAAAATAGGTTTTCGATTTTACACCTTGTGTTACAAAATAGCAATTTTATTACGGATCCCTAATTTTGAAAAAAAAAAACATAGCCTATAGCCTTCCTCGATAAATGGACTACCCAACACTGAAAGCATCATTCAATTTGGACCAGTACCAGAGATTAGCGCGTTCAAACAAACAAACAAACACTGCAGCTTTATAATATTAGTATAGATGTGTCACCTGTATGGTTTGGTTTGTACTTAGGGCTTTGGGGCGTATCCCTGTAGACGTGGATTTGAATCCACTTTATAATGCATACATTTTTATATATATAAATTAAATTTGTATATTTAAGGATCATTCGATATTTAAAGATGTATAAGAGAGAGAAATGCGAATTCACTTTCAGTTAACAAAGAAGAAGTTTTCAAAGAAAAGTTTAAATTTATTTATTATTTGAAAACCGGTCTGCGGCTACACCTATTTCAAGGAACTATGATGAAGGCTAAACCTAGATCTAACTGAATATACTAGGATACATCTAAGTTTAACCACATATGACCAGCTACCAGGGAATCCTTAAGAAGTGGAAGATGAAAGGATGGGATTCATTTTATAGATCATATTTGAGTTAAATGTGTTTTAACGTTACTGTGAGTGAACAACCTCGTAACAGATTCTATGATAGTTCTAATAAATTTAATAATTAAATTACACACCTGTTCTATTGCAACGGAAACTGTATATTTTATATTTTAAACTGTATTATTAATTAATTCTAATAGTTGTAAATAAATATATAATATATTCTAATGAGACTTGAAATTCCCATATTTGGTTTGGTTTCCGTTTAAAGTAAATTTTTTCATAGTGAAGTAACATTAAAATCGTCATATTTGTCTAAGGATCTATAATTTTTCATAAAGCAAGCAGGTAATCAGATTGTAATAGTAAACTAGACAGTAATAATAATTATATAACATTTAAATACGTACCTATGGGATATTTTTTATGATTTGGCGGCACTGCTACATGTGGCATGATCACGGCTGGACTGGGGTTTAATGGGGATTGTAATTAGGGAGTTCAATGAAAGTCCTCGTCTTGAAGGCTATTGTGCGATATATAGTACCTTCAACCTTAGAATATTCTAAAACCTTAAAGGTTGGCAACGCATCGTCGAAACCTCTGGGATTTAGGATATCTGTGGTTTGACGATTGGTTTTCCACTTTACATCACACAAGCTGCTTTCCTGGTTAGCCCTCACTTAATGTGTGAAACGTAAGAAATGGGTATTGTTCTGAAAGTTCTGCTGAAAGAATTCACTTCATAGATTGAGAGTAATTGTTACTGAATTATTAGTTAGTTTAACAAAACATGCAAGTTCAATATTTAGCCATGAGCAACAGAATTATATCTCCATTATCTATGAAAGCTTTCAGTGACATATTCGACTATAAGTTGTAACATACTAACACAAACACACCTCGTGACCTTGTTGTGACCTCACCAAGCACGAGGCCTCACATTAAGTAGGCACCTTATGTTTCGCAAATATCTTTAATGGAGACAAAATTAGTTTCCTGCTGAGTTATCGCAAACATTTCAAATCGTCTAATGTTTTAATGTAGTATCACTTAGTCATAGTGTTCCAAATGGATTACTTAACTTCCTTTGAAGTTGAGTTCACTCGTGTACCTTGTCTAACTGGTTTCTGATAACTTATATCTTAAGATGTATAGGCTTTACTGATTTAACTGGAACTATGGGTGGTCTCGATAAGTAAGATTGATAGAAAAATACTATACTTTGCTTGATCACACAGTTCTAAATTAATCGTTAAACTTAACGTTAATTTTCTAAACTAGAAAAGAGAAACATATAATGTATTATTTAAGTAGAAAATTTGGAAAATAGCATAAAGAAAATTTTTTACTTTGATAAAATATAATGCAATTTACAAGAACATAAAATGTATTTTTTCAGTCTTAAACATGGAATGGAAACCTTTTGAAATTCATGTTTATTGAAAAACTCAATGATATTAAGTTATATATATATCATATTAATATATATTATGTTATATTAATATTAATAATAAGTTGTTTTAAAAAAATCTGGGGTTGCCCAAGTCTTCTTATTATATGGAAAATAGTTCCTTATTGTTTGGCGCTTTATATACACGTGACTATGACGTAATATTCAAACCCGAGACAGTTTATTGCGACAAATGATGAAAACAACAAACAAGTATAATCACGCTGATACGGAAGAACACGAACAATAATGGTTTCCATTGATTATTGCTGAGGCTTCACTGCGAGCATTACTGAGTTCCCAGGGTACATACTGACACACTTAACGAAACAATTGTCTCTGCGTGTCAGTTCATTCTTCCTTATTTATGACTGATGCGTGAGAAAGTCACTGTTAATTTTGGTGCTAACGAAATTTCACTTAATGTTGTACTTTTTAAAAGCCATATCAGTAAGTATGGTTGCAAGTGCTTAGGATCCAAAGAATTGTTAAAAACTATCGACCCCACCCCGGATTCAAACAGTTTTAATCTAGAAAAATTAAATGAAAAGTGTGATGTGATTGAATTTGTTTATTTGATTAAATTGTAATAAAATTTGTAGTTGAGTTTTTGAAACACGATACGAACAATAATTGTTGTAAAATAAGGACAATGTATACACGTAGAATTAATGCCAGGCAAATCTACATAATGGTTAGACCACAAATTTGAATCTATCAAGTTGGATACAGTGTGAAACTGCATACAGTGTGCAAAATTTGATTTAAATCGGTTCAGTAGTTAAAGTTCATCGCGGACAAACAACGAGACACGAAATATTTATATATAGAGATTTGTTTGAATATTTAAATTTGTAAATAAATAATCTAAAATTCTTAACTGGATTATTGGAACTATTTAATAATAAAAATAATAATAATTGGAGCTGGAGAAATTATTATTTAAACTTTGATTGACTTTAATTTAATCTTTACCGTTAAAACTATTATTGGAAAAAACTAAACTGCTATTTACTTTAAAAATATCCTAATAATATCGAAAAATTTACCGAATGTCTGATTAACTAGATAACCATAAAATATTTTTACATACGAGTAAAATGTTGGAACGCGTTTATGTCTTTTCTATGAACGCTCTAAAATATTTATGTGACTTTTTTACCAGTATCTCTTATATGATTTAAATCCAGCGTGAAATTACTTAATATTTATTGACATTTCTAATTATCAATACATATTTATAAATGTATTTATTTTTAAATATATACATATAATATATGTAGATATCATCTACCTACCAGTTCTTACTCTAAACAATTTGTTATGTTTTGAACAAAGCATACAAGATTCTATAACAATGCGACCCTTGAACGGTTAGCTCAGTTGGTTAGAGCACCGGAACGGAACGCCGGAGATCGTGGGTTCGAATCCCGCATCGTTCATAAAATTTTGTTGTTTTTCAAATTTTATTTGTGTATTAATCCTAGAAGTGAGGGATAACCTTTAAAAACATAACAAATTGTTAAGATTTACAAGAGCGACATCTCAAGTCAATTTCCTAATATGCAAATATTGGGGTTGAGCAGGTTATCAACTGTAAAAGTAGATCCTGTAGATGAAGCCACAACCTGAGAGTTGAACAAAGCATACTAGATTTTATAACGATGCGACACTTGATCGGTTAGCTCAGTTGGTTATAGCACCGGCACGGAACGCCAGAGGTCGTGGGTTCGAGTCCCGCATCGTTCATAAAATTTTGTTGTTTTTCAAGTCCTTACTTACTTAAACTCTATAAACTTTTATAGAGTTTGTAGAGTTAGGACTGATAGGTAGAGTCAGTTATTGTAATAAAATTATTTCTGTAAATTTGGAATTCCATTAGACTTAGAGATTGACTCCAAGAGGTGTAATGCGGAATACAATATTCTCGAGAAAATTTAAACAGCTATGGAGACTAAATTTTGCTTGCATTTCTATTTCTAAGCAATTTCACGGCAAGCTAACGGGGTGACCGTGAAATGTGATTGGTGCTCACTTCGGCAGTACATAATACATATATAGTGAGAAATGCGGTTGGTGAATATTCTTAAATGTTTATGATTTACACTGAGTATTTCCTAAAAAGGTACCAAGTTAATAGCGTCAGCAAATAAGTTATTGTTTCGCAGAACTTCTTAGTTACTATAATTAATTCCTTACATTTGTTGAATCGAATTTGAATTCGAATATCTATTAGTACACTTTAAAAGTTTGAAGAAATTTTGATTGAAGCAAATATATTATGAGAGTTGAACAAAGCATACAAGATTTTATGACGATATGTCACTCGAAAGGTTAGCTCAGTTGGTTAGAGCACTGGCACGGAACGCTAGAGGGCGTGGGTTCGAGTCCCGCATCGTTCATAAAATTGTATTTGCGTATTAATCCTAGAAGTGAGGGTTATCACTTCAAAAACATAACAAATTGTTTAAATATATTTCATGGTATAAAAATATACATTTTTATACAGGACAGAATATAGATGTGGCTATTGTCATTCCTCCTTAATCTTTTTTAGGGAGTTAAAATTTTCTCCGTTATGTGTGTGGCTCTACAAAAATATCTCATACATTTTTAAATGTGAGAGTATTATTAATTTCTAACTATTGACGAAACCAACTCTACGTGAAATGTTTTTGGTGGGATTTTACTTCTTTTTGGTTCTTAGTATAACGAATTCACGGAACTCAACTACTTTTAAAGATTTTGATAAAAATTAGTGAATCAGTCACAAGATTGCGTATTTGATTTCAAAACTCTAAAAGATGGCTTAATTATATTTGGTAATGTATGTTAAGTCTACTAAGCAGGAATTTCGAAATATAGTTGGCTCGAAAATAACTACCTCTTGTCATTATTCCCAAGCTAGATAGACTCCAGTAAGCTTATATTTCAGTATATCCTGTAATTCAAATAATCAATTTATTAATATAACTATAAATTTTGTTCCAGGAAACAAACAAAATAATCAATACGTTTACCATGTAGAGACATTCATAAAAATCTCAATATACAGTATTTATATAAATATTAGCCACAAATAATTAAAAAATAGCACAAAATAACACCACAACATGTTTTTAAATTAAAATAAATTTTATAACTTATAAGTATGTATATATAAATTACTTAAACCAACTCATTTGTTAACTTCAACAGCCTTCGTTATGTACTCACTTTTGACATTAACTCTGTGACTTTTACAAGTATTTTCCTCATTTGACTTGTTGTAAAGGAGATCGAGTTACCTTTAGTGGTCGTCCGCGATGTTCATTCAAGTAATCGGCATATTTCTACAAACAGTCAGTTTACATTTGTTTATGGAGGAGGTGGACAAACGAGCCAAAGGATTTATGTATGTACTAGCTGACCCAGTAAACGTTGTATTGCCGATATTAAAATCGCGATACAAAAGTAACTGTTAATGGTAGATGGGTGAAAATTTGAAGTTGTAATTGAAATTGAAGTATGCATTAAGTTAATGCTGACTCATAATCAAACAAATTAAAAAAAAAAAAAAACGTGTGGACCACCCTTAACATTTAGGGGGATGAAAAATAGATGTTGTCCGATTCTCAGTCCTACCCAATATGCACCGAAACGGCTTGACTGATTCATGTGAATCAGTCAAGCCGTTTCGGAGGAGTTCAAAGTTTAACACCATGACACGAGAATTTTATATATTAGATTAGATTTTCTTTATTTTGTTGGTTATGAAGAAGCTGTCACTCTCAGCTCAGAAGTTGTCACTTCAATCGTGTAACCTTGTGCAAGTGCAAGCAGTAATTAAAAACACAGATTTCTTTTATATATTAGTTATGTAGCGTTAGTAAATAACTTGCTTTTGTTACTTTTAAGTAATTCGAACTAAACTAATTCACTTTATTGTGACCACACTGTTGTGTTTCCATTGCGAAACAATATCACACTGGGGCCGGTTAACTGTGGCCATAAATAGTTATAAACAACCACTACCAGAACTTGAATTTAATAAAATACAAGTTATATGAAAAAACTTAAAGGCTCTTAAGTGCTTTGATAAAAATAGTGATTGAGTCTATCTGTAAACTTTAAATAAAAGCCTGTTATGACTCTCATATCGCGAATTTTGTTTTACTAAAAAAAGGGTTTCCAAGTCGTGCAAAATATTTGTGTCTATCATATATATTTATAACAAATAGTGAAACAATAATTACATGTATTTATACTATATTTCAAGTTTGTATCAGTGTGCGTGTATGCAACTTTTACCGCCTATAGCAGTATTTATTGAGAAAAAATACATGGTACTGTTTAGTCCGTCTATCTGTAATGTATATCGATCAACAAGCGGGCGCCCGCGACGCTACCTGCGCAAATTTTAGCGTAATTTTCAATTCACTCAACACTTATTTGAACCGCATTTTAATTTGTTTACCTCTTCTTTGAAACTAACAAACATTAATTATAAAAATTTTATTTTTCCTTCGGAATATAACTAAAACCTATATAATATATTTTATTTGATAAACTGTTTGAAGTATAGACACGGCACAATAACTTATTATATAGGTATATATAGATGTAAAGTTGTTAGCTTTTCTATTTTCGTCAACGGTTAACCGTTGATATGTGTTAAATTCTATCATAATATCACCACCAGGTACAAACATAAACTTATTATGCCTATTACTCGGCTATGATACTCGGATATGCTTTCACAACAAAATCCAAGAAATGTATTACGAAATTGAAAAGAATTGTTAAAAGATGTTCATGTGGTAGGTACTATAATAATATAATATACTGTAATAATATAAATGACTTTCTTAATGATACCACAGATTGGGAATGGATAGACCGCCGTCAGGCTAGTTATTGTATAATATAAATTATAAATTTATGAAAATTAAAATTATATCGAAATTTTATTAAAAAAAAACCAAAGAAGAAGCCCGCTGAGTTTCTTGTGCCCGTTGCCTCTCAGGTCTGAGGCATTCAGTTTCCAAAAGGTAGTAGTTTTTGACTTTCAATAAGTGATTTAATATCCTGTTTGAATAAAAATATTTGAATTTGAATGTCACTGATCAAGCTATGTAACGTTATGAAAATGTGACATAATAATGAGTAACATAATGTGTATCTGGTATAATAATTCAACTGTAAAGGGGTTAATGTTACAAACTACATTTAAAATGACTTCAAGTACCCACAGCTAACAACGAAACCATTACGTCAAAATTATTATACTTTTTATCTCAACACTCTGGTAAGAACAGATTTATGTAACGATACTTAGGTTACGGGACACTCGACAGAAGGCTCTAAAAACATTAGTGTAGCTGTATATTGATCACTGTCGGATCGCACTCGCCTAAGACTGCATAGTCATATGCATTTTGTCGAAATCTGTTTTTTAACTGACTTCAAAAAGGAGGAGGTTTTCAATTCGATTCGTATTTTTTATGTATGTACCGATTACGCTGAGAAATGAGAAAAATAATTTACTACATAAGGAACACCAAAGTCTTTTTACAACTTTTTTACTTCGAAACAACGCATAACTTGAAGTTAAAATTCATTGTGAGTATGAACCGTATTTTACAAATACTTAACAAAAAATATTTTCACTCAATTAATTAATTTATTTTGGATAGTTTTGCGCAATTACTATCTCTTTTACCTGTATTGAGGTGAGAGGGACTAGCTCGCGGTTAAGCCACGCCCACGATGTTTCAATTTAAAAGCCTAAACACATGGTCGAATTTGGTGCGGCCGGACTATCGGATGGTCCAATGGGAGCCTCGTACCAATTTGTTCTACGTCGTCGGTACGGTCCGGACGGTAATAATAATAGTTTTATGCGATGGACAATACGACATACCATCGAATATAGTCCGCTAACAGACCACGTCGGATGGTTCGGCCGTACCAAATCCGATCATGTATTAAGCCTATAATTTGAATGCATACCCATGAGCTCGTACAAATTCCTATAGATCAGGAAAGCGCAATTTGCGGGCTAAGAGTGGCTCACGCCGTATCGATATCATAAGAGCACGGATGATTGATTCACTTACTGTATCGAGTAACGCGACCTTGCGTGTTCACACGACCACTACGTGATCTTACATCACAAGCCTTCTGTTATTCCTATAATATCGGTTAGATATCACTTGCTTCAACTGATTTATAAATTGGTTATTTCTTGCTTTCTCTAAGATACTAGCGTTCATAGGAGAAAAACGCACACTCTTATATTTAACGACCTTTCAATGTTGTTAAGATCAAGATCTTTTCAATCAGTACACAGTCACATAATATAAGTCATGAATCACATTGTTTATTGGAATCGGAGTTTCATATCATAATAACCGTTTCATTTAGATTTAAATTTATGCAATAGTTGTATGATTACCGAGACATACAACTAACTCTCTAAACTTTTTATTACTAAATATTTACAATCAAATAAGTTATTTCACTACAATATGTTTTAAACGATTTTATAAAATTCAAAATCTCAATGTTTCTAAGTGGGAACATAAAACAGTGACAATTTTTTATTAACAGCATTATTAAGTATAAGAATAAATCATAAAATTAATCATTTATACTATATTCATGTTTTATGGTGGCTTCTTAAAGCTAAGATGATCTTTATCGAATTAAAAAATGTCTAACATTTCAGCATTTTAAATCACATTAATTGTCATACATTTAAGAATACAAGAAGAAGAACTGCATCACGAATGGTTGAAATACTGGAGTGGGTTACCAGTGGGTGGTTCCTATGCACAGGATGCCGGCTAGATTATGAGTAACACAACGGCGCCTATTTCTGCCGTGAAGCAGTAATGTGTAAGCATTACTGTCTTGCGGCTCTGCATTGTAATGGGCAGGGTGTATCAATTACCATTACTTGAACGTCCTGCTCGTCTCGTCCCGTATTGGTATACAAAAAAAAACTCTCTCATACTATGTGAGCCTTATCAACGAGCTCGCATTGCTACAAATGTTTTTTTTTATTACAGTAAGGTACGAGACGATCAGGACGTTCAGCTAGTAGAATAGATACGCCCTGCCCATTACAATGCAGTGCCGCTCAGGATTCTTGAGAAACCCAAAAATTCTGAGCGGCACTACAATAATTGCGCTCGTCACTTTGAGACCTCAGATGTTAAGTCTCATTTGCCCAGTAATTTCACTAGCCACAGCGCCCTTCAGACTGAAACACAGTAATGTTTACACATTACTGCTTCACGGCAGAAATAGGCGCCGTTGTGCATCCTGTGCAAAGGAGCGTCCCACTGGTAAAGTAATGTAGTAAGGTTTTTCCTTAATTTATCTTTTTAAGTCACCATCCAAAGGAAGGGAGGTTAGAAGGTACACTTCAGGCTAATGCAAAACTCATGTCGTTTTAAATACGTGTTAAATTTATAAATTGTTGTGCGTAATCGGCAATATTTACGTATTTATCTCGCATAAAAAGTGAATCATTTGTATGAGTTTAGTATCAAGTTTATCTTTGTTTAATATGCCTAAACGTTACATAACCTCAGTAATATTCCTAATACACACTTATTATAAGTTTTTGCGTCCGGTTTTTATTCATCAGTAAATTGAGATATAACATTGGAAGAACAAATTTATAATAATCATTGTTGACTTAAAAATGCTCAAATATTTGAATTTATTTGTGTCATTGTTGTTTTTTTATAGTATATACATATACATTAAGAAAACCAAATTGTTGTCGATGGTTTCTGCTGAGTACTGTCTGCTTTGTGGGGCTACTGCTAATATAAACTTTACTTACTCTACTACTACTACTCTAGGTTATCGTGGACATGTGACTCTTTAAAAAAACTCTATTTATGTTTCTTTTATGTGAATTGTTCTCGGCTTTTTGAAAATATTTAAAAATTCTGAGATACTCTGAAACAAAATGTAAAGACTAGCCAACCCGTCATATTTTTACATACAAACAATATTAGAGCGTTTTAAAACATCATTATGACGACCTGTATAGCTGACCTACTAAGCTAGAGGTCCCGGGTTCGAATCCCGGTAGGTGCAAGCATTTATATGATGAATATGGATGTTTGTTTCCGAGTCATGGATGTTTATATGTTTACGTAAGTATATTGTATTAAATATATCATTGTCTTGTAACCCATAACACAGGCTATATATGCTTAACTTGGGGCAAGATAATTTGTGTAAAAAGTGTGTCAATATTATTATTATTAAATAAAATTACTAGTAAGTATATAATGCGTTGTATCTAGGTTTTAATCGAAGCAGAAAATACTTATTTCAAGTAGCAAATTCTGCTTTTTCGCACAAATTTCGTCTGAATTTGTTCGTTCATAATGTACTTATAAATTGTAAAAGTAAAGAAATCATTACGATAAAAACCTCGCGCATGTAACGTAGATTCTGTATGATGAACATTTATTTCACAAATTTGTAAGTATTACTCAAAAACACGTTTTTCCTGGAAAATAGTTTTATGGAATTTCTGCACACTATTTTTCGTTCACCGTATCGCTTTCTCTTGCTTGTCATCTACAGGCGGTAAGCGTCGGATGAAACAACATGCTTATAGACTATGTGCTCGTTTACGATGACAGGACCGGGAAGGGCCTTTTAAGACTAATGCCCACTAGCTCAGTAATTTCACGAGCTTCGGCGCTGTGGTTACCAATCTAGCCACCATCTTGTGTAAAGCCCACTGTTAATGTGTTGTTCAGTACCAAAATTACTTCTGGACTGCTATCTACTTTGATAGAAACATAAGAGGCACAATATACAGTCCATACACAGGACAAAGAAATAATTATTTAAACAATCTGACGCTTCATTGTGTGCTGCCTTGTTATAGTTCATTGTTTTTATCGGCACTTTGTCGATATTGCAAATCTCTTTGGAATTATATTTTAACTGAGTATGTAGATTGATTTAATCTAGATTTAAATTATTACATACTATAATATAATTAAAGTCAATTATTTTCTTAAGAACTTATACAAAATTTTATGGGATTTGGAAATGAAAAACGATTACATTTACTCGTAACTGTGACAGTGATTAGACACATCACGGAACGACTTAAACTCTGATCGTGTCACACTGCGCCCATCATATTAATACTTGTAGATGTAATGTCTTATGTAATTACAATTTCAGATATTTTTAATAATATATAATATATAAAATAATATATATTTTAAAATGTTAATGTCACCATAGAGCGCCATTTCTTTTTGAAGCAGTTATACTACTTTAAAAAGTATTCTAAAGAAAGAAAAAATGCTATTCAAGACTTTTTCATAGCAGTAAGAATCATTCAAGTTATTGGCGGTTCATTGAGGAAATAGTCTGTGATGCAAACTACCATCAAGTGATACCCATCCACCATTAACGAGTCAAACGTTCTCAGAATACTAAATTATATAATAGATTGTAAAATATTTCTTAATCGTTGTAATAATCAAATGAGGTTGTATTGTCTAATTACATACTTCGTATGCAATGCATCGAGTCGGCACACGCTTGACCGTGACCTGTTTTTAGTTACAATTTTAATGAAAACAGCAAACCTAATTAGTAATAAACCGTTCTCAGTGAACGGAACGTGAAGCAACACGGACTAGATATTATATATAGCGTTATATTTCATAAGACGCCTAAATGAGTGTTTCGCAAAAATTATACTCCACACGAATAGAACCCAATATTTACTGAATAATAAATTTAATACTATTGAATTAGTTCAACAATAACATTAGTTTTTAATAGTCACATTCAAATATTTTTATTCAAAATAACTAAAATAAATAAAAAAATAACAAAATAATACAAAATATGAATATACTTATTGAATGCCTAAACTAGAATGTAAACCATAACATACCATGTAAACTATATTTGAGATGATCGATAAAATAAAATAGAAAACCAATACAAACTATATATCAAATTTATGAATGTAGATGTCGTTTTAAAATAGTCTATAGTATATATCTTAAAACATTGAGCATTTAAATAAATTACTTTCTACTCTGAAGACAACCCTATAAGCTTGTGAAGGGGATGGAAATACATTATTGGTCAAACAGAATTTCAACTAGGGCTGTCATGGTTTAAAAGTGTTTTAATATCGACATTCTGTATTTCACTTCCGACAATATATATAACATATATATTGAAGAATTTATTTCCTCTCGTAACTTATTTTATGTAAAATTGTACAACTTACGTTATAAGCATATCGCTGTGTGCTCTCGCACACACACACTACTACACACACAAGCACAGTTGGAAACACTCGCACTAAACCCCGTGGACGTCGTCTGCGTGTGTAACGCCGCGCGCTCTACTGTGAACTGTTCGCTGTTGTCTCGAGTAACTCGTCTCAGACTGGTTCTAGAGACTGGCCTGTCTTTCCGGCCAGTTGGTTAACGCTGTGACGTAATTGATTTCGACAACTTGGGTTTTTTATTGCAACAATCGTATGACACACGTTGGCCCGCCGACTTGTTTGTAGCTTTCGTTGCTACTTACTCCATTTGGGTAAACATTAACTCTAGCTCGAATATTTTATTGAAGTAGGTGCCGCTTTCGGATTGATCTGCGTTGATTTTGTTTACGCCTTTTCTAATCATCATCATCAACATTTCAGCCGGAAGACGTCCACTGCTGGACAAAGACTTCCCCAAATATCTCCACGACGGTCGGTTTGCGTTGCCCTCATCCAACCTGTTCCAGCGATCTTGTCCAGATCATCGGTGTATCTTGTAATACAACCTAAAAGCACTCCGTCTTCCGGTACGTGGTTGACACTCGAGGACTTTACTGCCCACCCAACCACCCAACGGACATCTGTCCGTCGTCTTTCATTTAAAGTTAATTCAATATGACATGAGATATCTGACAATGAAAGTCCCGCCAAATTGGCCAAGCCATTTCGAAGATAAGCTGGGACAAACATACAAAAGGACAAAATTTAAAAAATATACCCATGGAAGAGCACTCGCATGGAACGCGAGAGGGCGCGGGTTCGAGTCCACATCGTAGATAAAATTTTTTTTTTCAAACTTTATTGCATTAATCCCAGAACTGAGGTTTATAACTTTAAAAACATAACAAATTGTTTAGATTTACAAGAGCGACATCTCAAGTCAATTTCCTAACATGCAAATATTGGGGATGAGCAGGTTATCAACTGTAAAGTAGATCCTGTAGATGGAGCCACAACCTGAGAGTTGAACAAGGCATACAAGATTTTATGAACTATATGTCACTTGAACGGTTAGCTCGGTTGGAAGAACACTCGCACGTAACGCGAGAGGTCGCGTGTTCGAGTCCGAAATTTTATTTCAGCATTATTTCCAGAAGTGCGGGAAATAATATTTAATAATATTTTATCTATCACTTTAAAAACATGACAAATTGCTTAAAATTTAATCCACCAAAAGCTTTGTGCCCCATATATTGATTGCTTCAGTAGTTGTTTCGATTTTACCACCCTAATCTTTTTTTAATTATCAGTTAAGAAATGATCAGTACGTCTCTTATAGGCTGCAAGTCCTAACTCATTTCTTAAAATACGTAACATGGCTCTAGGTGCTATCTTCATCTTCCGAGATAAAATCTTTTGCTTTTGGACAGCATTTTTTCGAATTCTTTCCCTTACTACTTTGACCACCGTTTTCGTAGGACCACTACGTGGACGGCCAGACCTTTTTCTGTCACAAACAGAGGAGGTCTCATGGTTCTTATTAATAGCCTGGTACACAAACATTTAACTAATACCAAGCGTATGGAGAGTTTTAAAAATTGCATTTAGCTCCTTTACTCCACCTACTTTGTGTAATGCAATTACAGCGATTCGATGCTCTTTATAAGCCCACTCCATTTTAATATCGCAAAATATTGTGCCATATATTGGCGCCAAAATGAGAAAACTCAATGAACAATCATATAGAAATGTCAGATTCCAAATTCAAATGTAATATTTTGTTTATTTTTAATTCAAACAGTATTTATGGCCAGACTAAGTATGTTAACTCTCATATTCATAATCCCCGAAAAATTAGATATAGAAGATCATATTCGAATAAACTGAAAACAACCTCACCATTACCGCCTCTCTTAAATGACCCAAATAAATTAATTCTCATTTCTTGAATATCCCTGGAACTAATCTAGTAATATTGTCCACTCTCACGTATTTTGAGTTTCACCGTTTTGGTAACTCATCTTTTGACTTTATTACTGTTGACGAAAATATTACTCTTATGGCTATAAAACAGCTCAAGTCCAGCGCTATTGATATTAATGACATTTCTCTTGACATGGTGCTCACTCTATCACAGACTTTAACCATACTAACACATACTATTGACATTTCTTTTAAAACTAACCGACCTTTAGCGGCATGCCTTGATTCATCCTCTGCTAAAAATTGACATACCTCGCAATTTTTCCGATCTAAGACCGATTAGTATACTTCGTGGCCATTAAAAATTATAGAAAAAATTATGCTCAACCAATTGATGAGATACTTAGAAACTTAAAACATACTACCGGATCACCAATCCGGTTTCAGGAAACAACACAGCACAACTCCGGCCGTCATTGACGTAAAAAAGATCTTAAAATTCTAATACTTCTTAATTTTTCACGTGTTTTTGAAACTTAAAATATAAATCTCCTACCCATCTAGCCTACTATGGTTTTAGTGAAAATAGTATTAAGTGGTTTGAAAGTTATCTCACTAATAGAACGCAGACAGTCACAGTGATAGATGAGCAGGATAATATATTTTTTTAGAACGTGCCTATATAACTAGAGGAGTTCCCCAGGGCTCTATTTTAGGGCCCCTTATTTTTATTCTATAGGCAATAGATGTTCTAAATACTCAAATAAAATTTGAAAAACAAAATTTTATGAACGATGCGGGACTCGAACCCCCTCCGGCGTTCCGTGCCGGTGCTCTAACCAACCGAGCCAACCGTTCGAGTAACGGATCGTTATATAATCTTGTATGCTTTGTTCAACTCTCAGGTTGTGTGTTATAAATACTGACCTTCACGATATATTCATTTGGTCAGAAAAAACTCGTTGATTTTAAACCCGGATAAAACAAAATTCATGATCTTCGGCAACTGTAACGGCTTAGAATTAATTAATAAGTACAATGCACGACTAGTCATTAAAGATAAGCATATCAAACGCGTACACGAAGCTCTCAATCTTCGGTTGATAATGGATGAATGTCTAAGGTTTGAGAAGCATATTAATAAAGTTATTTCCAACAGCTTTTATAGGTTGAAAATTAGTACCAAATTAGACCTTTTATAACCACCGAATTGCACCTGGATAGGACAAGAGCCTCACAAATACGTGTTTGTGAGGCTTAACTATACCGATACAGTGTACGGCTTGAGGTTGCTTGGCAGAACAAGAAATACAAATACAAGGACTACAAAATGCATGTGCTCGTTTTTGCTGGGATATACCGGCCCGACAGCACATACTTTCCATAGCTCAAAGACGCAAATATTTTTAATATGGCGACTTCATTTAGCCATCCTTCTTTTTGGTATTATTATGACAAAAACACCAAAATATTAATATAATAAATTGGAATATCTAGGTTAGCGCAGCCAGTTAAATTTTGAAACCATAACCTGGTTTCCATGAGTTGTGTATACCACTCCATCATTCTGCCTCTTTTAGATGAAATTTTAGATACAGTGCCACCAAGTGCTGGAATGATTTGCCACCACCTATCCGCAGTATGAAGAGTGTTGAAAGTTTCCGATTTCCCTTTTTTGTGTC